>NC_141264.1:20722500-21922500 GCF_054856545.1 Hippocampus guttulatus | reverse complement strand
TCATCTTCTTACAATCATCGTTCTTTACAATTGAGCTCAAGCCAAAGATGCCTTTAAAAAAAAAGCCTACTTTTGATTGACGCGTCTGTTTGTTATTACACTCATGATTGCTTATGTTTCGTTTTGCGTATTTAGCCGTGCGAGCAATCCCTTCACTAAAACAAATAAGATGTTTGAAGCATTGACAATGGCCTTATTGGGCTTTTTAAGGTTAAGACTGAGTGTTTTATTCTTTACGATTAACAGTAGTGAACTGATTTTGTTTTTTTAAAGAATGTTATCAAAGTAGATATGCGCGGCATGCATTCATTATTTAATAGCATTCAACATGACCATTTTCATCCTTTCATGCACTCTGTAACCTGATAAAACGATAAGCTGTCCACTGTTGTAAACACTGTCCCTGAAAGGGGTTAAGTCTTAACGGGGTGTCAAACTCATTTTTGGCGCGAGCCACATTTTAGTTACCGTTTCACTTGGAGGGCCGTTATGACTGAAACCATATCAAGAAGTCAAGAATAACTGTTGATTCAACTATGGTCGAAGTTACTATCATGAGGAGTTTGGCTACAAGAAAATGCTTAGAATATATCTCTTATTTATTCCATATAGGATTAAAAATTTTGGTTGACATTTTAGAAAGGATCATGTCAGTTGATATGCTTGATTTGCTTTCACATAAAATGATGTGGCGGGCCAGATCTGGCCCCCGGGCCTTGAGTTTGACATCTTGGGTTAAGATAACAAAGAACATGAAATACAGTATCATACTATTATATTATTGCATCACATCTTGAATCAACAAAATCAGACGTGTCCAAAAAGGAAAAGCATTTGGTCAAGCTTTTTTTTCCTCCAACTTTTATTGAGTACAATTGGATTATTATTATTATTGTTGTTATTATTAACTGTAGCATGTCTTTGAGTTTTCAGTTGTGTATACCTAACTATAAATCCACACAAACCAACAAAGCTAACTTCATGCGGTCATTGTTTTTCCACGAAAGCATGCGTATAAAACGTGTTTATGGGCTGGACCCCCACCGCGTTTGATTGAGAAATTGTACCTAATAAAGTGTCCCGTGAGTGTACATGGAGTGATTGATGTGGCCAGTATAATTTATTGCACCACCAGGCCTTCCTGTGAGGAGGGGCAGGGGGGGGGGGGGGGGGGGGGGTCCCGCTAAGCGTCATCTTCAATTAACGACCTCGAGCGGGACCCTACCTGCAAATATACATGAACAATTTGAACACCGAGAATGTTGTTTTCTCAATCGGAGCGAGCGCACATCAGTCTGGGATGCGCGCCGCCGGGTCAGTAGAACACAACGTGAGCGCAGAAACGCTGGTCGCCTCCCACTTGACGGGATATTCTTAGACCCCGCGCTTCTATTTATAGGCACCCGCCTGTCTTTTATTACTCCCCCAGATGGAAAGGTTTGAATTAGCGTGCGCTATGCGCAAGAGCGCATCAATTGCATCGTGTAGAGATATCACACGTGTCACATAGTTTACATTTATACGCACACATGTAAGCTGTTCCGATGAAGGGGGAATGACTCATGATTGTGTGGATTCCAAGCAAGCGCATACCAAATTCAATCAGGGAGGATGTCAACATTAGCTTTGTGGACTAGCTTGATTTTTTTTTATCGCGTTTTTAATGAAGGGCCTCTTAAAATCACTTTTTATTAGCCTACGCTTATACTATGATGAAATAAACCCACTCGACCTACTGAGCCACGCCGCTGTGTTTTGATAGTCTTTATATTTTACTTTAACCCTTTCAGGGACAGCGGTTACTACAGCGGACAGCTTATCATGTTATCAAGGTTACAGGGTGCCTCACTATTAGCCTGCCTGTGCTAACGAAAAAAAAAAAGGTAGCAGGCTAAAATACACGTCTGATGACCCACTTCGAAGTGTTGATGGGGAAACGGAGCAATATAGCAAAGTTTGATAAATATCTAGCATAGCTATCTTTGTGCCTAGACTGTCTTTCTATTCCCCGTAACTACGCAGCCGCTAATCTCCGGTTGTTAATATTAATGCAAGGTGACTCAAAAAAAGAAGTGGCATGTATTTTCGGTCAAGTGATGAGATAGGAATGTGGTGTCGATCTCCATCGCTTGACAAATAATACTTTTTGGTGCTGTTGTTGAAATGTGGGCTTGGCATAGAGTCCAAGTTTTAACGTTAGCATGCCAGTAGAATCGTACCCGTCGTCTCTCCGCGATGTTGCGTGCGTCCACGTTTATGTACAGTATGTTTACAGAAATCAAGGCCTATGAATAGTCAGTAGGTTTTGTCCACACAGGAGCAAAACAAAGAACTTTGTCGTAAATGCGTCGCTAAAAATAGGACCTCGCACAACACACACATCTGTGTAGTTTGGATCGGGCCTCGCGTCTCACGATGCCATGCGACAGAGAGACTGTTACGATACTAGCAAAAAGGAAGCGCTTGACGATGAGACCGTTGGAGAATTTCTTCTGTTGTACTTAGGAGCTTCCTAGCGTTCTTATTTTTAGCAAACGTACATTTTGTTCCCGGCGAGTCAGTCGTAAGCTAACGGTGGCCGCTATCCGGAGAAGAATGCGAAGACCGGTGACTCCAAATGTGACGAGGCCAGTTAGTCAGCGGCGAAGACTTTCATCGCATTGTCGAGACGTTATCAAGTGTGATTTATTCCAAGAACAGTCTGACACTGTTGGTGCCATTTGGCCTTTTTTCTTTTGTGGCCTAATGAAACGCAGAAGAGCAGCGCAAGCGAGGCTGCCAAAGTGCGTGTTTTGTGATGCTCAAGTTTATCTTAAAAAAAAAGAAGAAAAAAACGGATCATTATTTCCATTATGTCATCAGCTCCCCCGGCCTCAAGGTAAGGAGTGAAAGCAGTTTCGCTTAGAAACATGACATTTAGTCGAGTAGAACCACCAAAAAGTCTTGGAAGCCATCCTGAGAGGACACAGGAAGTTCTGCCATTTTGGTCGGGACTGAAATATTTGGGTCATTTTGGTCATTTCTCAGGGTCTTTCAACGATGAGCTCCTCCGAGAGAATTTGTTTGATGCGAGCAGATTTGAAGCACGTATGCTAGACAGATGGGCGACCCTAAACATTTTGGGATTTGTCATTGTATGTGGGCGGAGCATGGAGGTGAAGTTTGATGACTCGGCATTGATCACTTCCGTACCTCGGAATTTGGGGGCAAATATAGCCCCCGAAACCAGTTCACGTGTCAACGCGTAACTTGTTATGTATGTCAATCATGAGTAAGACCCACAAAAAATGTCTTGAGTCATTCCTGAAAAGAAACATGGGCTGGCATTTTGGTTTGAAACAATGTCCAATTGTTAACACATTTAAAGCACGTGTACCTTGACAGATGGACGATGCTAAATTGTGAAATATTTTGGTTTTGGCCTCACGTGGTCGAGGCATGGGAGCAAACTTTGGTGGTTCACCATAGGGGTCTGTATCGCACCCTTATTTTTTTGGGGGTGGAGGGGGTGGGGGGGGGTTGCAGCCCCCAAAGCCGGTTTCACAAAACAACATATTTGGTTGGCATGTTTATGATGATTGACCGACAAAAAAAGTTTTCAGAAGCAATTCTCCCAAATATTCATGTATTTTCATGTTTTGGTTTGAAGCAGACATTTTTGAGTCAATTTGGTCTTTTGGAATGGTCCTCTTCTTCTTAAATTTCGTCCGCTTGCTGTCACATTCAAAAGTGCGTATATTGCTGTAAAAGACAGATGGGTGCTGCTCAATTGTCAAACATTAATTCAAAATTTTGCAGGCATGTCTTTCGTAAGGAGATCCACCAAAAAAAAGTTTCAAGAAATGGCACTGGAAATTCTGCCCTTTTGGTTTGAAGCCGACCACATTTTCAGGCCATTTCCATTTCCTTCACAGACAACAGAAAGTTTGAGAACACATTTGAAAAAACAACAAATTAAAAAAAAAAAACTAAAAAAAAATCTCAAGAAGCCATAATTGATAAGTCCCCACAAGTCTGCCATTTTAGTTCGAAGTGGATATGCAAAGATGCGCGGAATTGGAATCAACGAACTCACCTTGTCGACTGCGACTGTTGGTTTTGCGCACTGCGCATTACACATGCAAGGATCATTAAAAATAATAAATAAAATAAATTCCCCTTCCCTCACCAACAAAACACTAAACTATGTTGACTGTCATTTCAGTGATATATTGGTCACAGTTGTTTTTTGACTGAACTTAGCTCACATTTCAAGATGTTTTATTGACTTAGATTCCACATCCCTTCCAGCAGAAGAACCCCCCACCCCCAGAGGGCCCCTTATGTGCTTCCAAAAATAACGTGTTTACTAAAGTTAGCGTTACAAAGCGAAGAATGCACGCCACTTTTGCTTGTCGTGAGTTTGCAGAATTTTGTTATTAAAAACAACTCCCCCGAAACCCCCCCCCCTTTTATTTTAGATTTTGATTTACACGCTCTGACGTGTGACCCCCAACGCGAGACCCCTCTCGCTCCGCTGGATGAATCTCCATCACGTTGGAATCACATTGTCCTCGTTAGCGTGCCTTTCAGCACTTTTTGGACCAAGTGTCGGCTGGAACGAGCGGGGGTATAATTCATCTTACGCGGGCAAGTCTTGATCTCACTCGGTTGTTTTGACCTGTCGCGCCATCTGAATGTTGATCGTACGAGAGTGGCCATCTTGTGCTTAACTTGCCTTCCGTGGAAGCGTAAGCCGTTAGCCAGGCAACTCTCAATGGACATGGTGTTCCATGTTGACACGGGGCATCTCTTACGAGGGTATTCCGTTTTTGGCAGTTGCCACACAGCTGTTTATCCACACTAGCATCGCAGTAAAATCATAATCACATTTGGATGAAAAACACTTGCAGGCCATAAATGTAAAACAATCGGATGAGAAACAGCGAGTGCGATGTTGGCCGAACAAGGGTTGTAATAGTTTTGCATTTTTCATTCGCCTTGGTTTTTATGTTTTGACTTTTGTTTCTTAAATTCATACGTATTTGTACGGAGTACCCGGAGAAAACCCACACGGGGAGTATGTGCAAACTCCACACAGGAAGGCCAGAGTCAGAATTGAACCTGGTACCTCTGCACTGTGAGGTCGACGCGCGAACCGGTCGACCACCATGCCGCCCTCGTTTTAGTATTAGGTGGTTTATTTGGTGTTGGTTTTTTTTAAAATATATGGAGTATTTGTTGAGTGCAAGATTTAACCCTTTGAGGGACAGTAACTTCTTCCGGTTATCAGGTTACAGGTTATCATTATTGGTGCATGGCAGGGTACGGGAATTAAGTGAAACCAACTACAATTCTTCTGTTAGACCTTCCTTCTTCTGTACGGATGCACAGCAACACCCAAATAAATACTTAATTAACCCCAAAAGCTCACTGATGAAACTAATTGACCAAAAAAAAAATGTCAATCATCGACCAGTTTCGGGGACTGATGGATTAAGGACATTGGTCACTTTAATAGAATTTAATAGAATATAATAATATAATTTCCAGTGATGTGTTCCTCGAGCCGGTCCTTGGCCTCAAGGACCGGCTCGAGGACCAAAGGGCGGTCCTTGGTCCTCGGCCTTGGCCTCGGAGTCAAGTCCTTGGTCCTTGGCCTTGGCCTCGGGTTGCCGGTCCTCGGGAGGGATTAGAACCCCTAATCCTTCGTCCACAGGTATAAAGTGAGCCAGAGGACGGCAAAAATCACAAAGAAATCAATCAAAATCCATCCAGGGAAACCCACGTTGATAACTTTATCTGGCGCTTTAAGAGGGGTGGGGCTGTCACTGACAGTCAGTAAAACGTGTAAAGAGCGGCATCACAGTTAGTTTCAATCACGGTTCGTTCTGTTCGCGATCGGCAGTTTAAATAGCGTGTAAAGCCTTTCTGTAACAGTGGTGTCTTTTATTTAGTTATTTTTGCACAGTCGTCACGTTTGTGCGGTCGCACTAGAATGTTTGTTTGAACCAAGTAATTTGCATTACAGCTGGAGTCAATAATGTCGGCACTTCACTTCCGGGTTTGGCCGTTGGGATTTGGAGTCCTTTTGCTCGATTCCAGTTATGTTTGCTGAATGCTTTCTCATGTTTGGAATAATGAATATTGATAATACATAGTTTAAAATCATGGTTGATTTAATTATTTTTTATTATTATTGTGAAGTTGAAGGTATTAAATTAATTAATGTAGTATTAGTGGGAGTGGTAATAAAAGTAGTACTCAGAGAGTGTTTAGAGATTCAGCCATCTCGTTACCTCTGCGTCCCGCGTCCTAGACGTATAATTTTCCCACGGGACGCACAGTTCCAAATAATGTGCATTTTTGGGACACAAGGAAATTTCTCAGTCAAAACAAATAAACAAACAAACAAAAAAACTACGGAAAGCCTGAGGAGTTCACGGTAACAATCGTTATCGGTAGCATGTCGTTTCGGTGGCGTCATTTTAACGGTACCGAAAAATAGTTTAACCATAAAAGTCACCGCACACGAGTTGACTGTGTGATCAACGCGATTTCACTGTGCCTGTATGTGTGTTTGTGGTGTGGTGTGTGAGTGTCTTTCTTCTAATTTACTTTCGTTTTGTTTTTCTTTTCAGTGTTGGGGTGGGGGGGATGCAACAGATAACGTTATGTGCGCATGCGGGTTGCTACCCAGTCAGCAAAGGCATCTGGCCCGGATTCGGCATGAAGCTGGCACAGCTGGCCTTGAGTCGGCACTGGCATAATGCATGTGGGCCGAACACGGCCCAGGAGTGGCAAAGGAGGCACTGGCTTGACTCTGGAAAAACCAGATTAGGGCCAGTTGTGGAGTGAAGTATTTGGGCCAGAAATCAATTTACAATTCCAGCCCGTATATGGCCAGCCAGTATTGAGCCACCCTTAAATGCAGTTTCAGATTTATTTTTTCAACACACAGCCTTGTTTTACAATTGCACACCGATGCGGAATTCCATTCATCACACACACACACACACACACACACACACACACACACACACACACACACACACACACCCGCGCGCGAGGTTCAATCAGGCCCGCATGATAATTTAAAAATGAAAAAAATACATAAAAGACACAGAATTACTATTTTTAATAAGGTGCAATTCATTGAGTATCCGCTAGGGGGCACTGTTTTGACCAGAGAAGAAGACAACAGCCTCAGTCCGTCACTGAGACAGACCCATGACAGCAGACGCTATCAATAGCACTCTCACATTTACAAATTTAATAGCACTCTCCTTAGTTTGTAAGGTGTAGGCAGGAATTACATTTAGATTTTATATGCACGTGTAAATGGTTTAAAACTTCCTTTCTTTATAAATCTGGTTTAACCATAAAGTGCATTACTATATTTTTCAATACCAATTACTTGTTAAAGTTTGTACAATCAATGGGATCAGTTGCAATGCATATACTGTATGTGAATTATAAAAGTAAATTGCACATTTGTTGAAGGAAATGTAAGGTGCTTCATGAAATGTTTTGTAAAAGATACTGTACGTTCATTAAATTTCAACATTTTCCAAATGTTCTTGTGCTTCTTTACACCAAAACAAAGGAAAGACATATTGTTTTGGTTGTTTATAGCAAAGTATGGTATCATTTTAATGGTCAGGCCCACTTGACGTCTACCGAGGCCGTATGTGGCCCACCATGTGAAATGAGTTTGACACCAGTGATGTATGGTCAGGCGTTTTTAGACGAAAAAAAGGACCATAAATAGTAAGGCGTTTTTGACCGAAAAAAACGACCATGTGTAGAAAGGCGTTTTTAGACGAAAAAAAACGACCACGTATAGTGAGGTGTTTTTAGCCGAAAAAAAACCGACCATATATATATAGTAAGTCGTTTTTACCCGGAAAAAAAAACGACCATGTATAGTAAGGCGTTTTTAGCCGGAAAAAACGACCATGTATAGTAAGGCGTTTTTGACCCAAAAAAACGACCATGTACAGTAAAGCGTTTTTAGCCGAAAAAAACGACCATGTATAGTAAGGCGTTTTTAGCCGAAAAACAACAACAATGGATAGTAAGGCGTTTTTAGCCGAAAAAAACGACCTTGTTTAGTAAGGCGTTTTTACGCCAAAAAACGACTATGTATATATAGTAAGGCGTTTTTAGCCGAAAAAAACGACCATGTATAGTAAGGCGTTTTTGGCCGGAAAAAAAACGACCATGTTTAGTAAGGCATTTTTAGCCGAGAAAAAACGACCATGTATAGTAAGGCGTTTTTAGCCCAAAAAAACGACCATGAATAGTAAGGCGTTTTTGGACGAAAAAAATGACCATGTATAGTAAGGTGCCTTTAGCCGGAAAAACAAAGGCCATGATTAATAAAAAAAAAACACAACTCCACTGCTCTGGTGCTTTGGCTCAGTGGTAGAGTGATGGAGTGCCACACCAGAGGTTGTGTGTTTGATTCCCAGTGTTTGCAGCAAGGTCACATCTTTCTTTAACCACCATGTGCAGCTTTATTGAAGAAAAAACAAAACAAACAAGAAGCTATGTGGTGGTGTGTCCCAGGGGTAGAGAAACCACGTCCCAAACTAGCGGTTGGGTGTTCAATCCCCAGAGGTTGCAACCATATGCCTTCTTTCTTTGACCACCATGATAAGTAAGGCTTATTTAAGCCTTTTTTTTCCAGCTAAAAATGCCTTACCACACATGGTGGTTTTTTTCGGCGCAAAATGCCTTACTATACATGGTCGTTTATTTCGGCTAAAAACGCCTTACTATACATGGCCGTTTTTTTCGGCTAAAAATTTCGTCCAAAAACGCCTTACTATACATGGTCGTTTTTTTCAGCTAGAAACGCCTTACTACAATGGTAGTTTTTTTCGGCTAAAAATGCCTTACTATACATGGTGGTTTTTTTCGGCGAGAAACGCCTTACTATACATGGTCATTTTTTTCCGCTAAGAATTTCGTCCAAAAACGCCTTACTATACATGGTTGTTTTTTTCGGCTAAAAACGCCTTACTATACATGGTCGTTTTTTTCGGCTAGAAACGCCTTACTATACATGGTCGTTTTTTTCGGCTAAAAATTTCGTCCAAAAACGCCTTACTATACATGGTCGTTTTTTTCGGCTAGAAACGCCTTACTATACATGGTCGTTTTTTTCGGCTAGAAATGTCTTACTATACATGGTCATTTTTTTCGGCTAAAAATTTCGTCCAAAAACGCCTTACTATACATGGTCGTTTTTTTCGGCTAGAAACGCCTTACTATATATACATGGTCGTTTTTTTCGGCTAAAATTTTCATCCAAAAACGCCTTACTATTCATGGTCATTTTTTTCGGCTAAAAACGCCTTACTATACATGGTAGTTTTTTTCGGCTAAAAATTTCATCCAAAAACGCCTTACTATACATGGTAGTTTTTTTCGGCTAAAAATTTCGTCCAAAAACGCCTTACTATACATGGTCGTTTTTTTCGGCTAAAAATTTAGTCCAAAAACGCCTTACTATACATGGTTGTTTTCAAACATTTACCCTTGAAACCACTGTCCCTGAAAAGGTTAACGCGAGGGTGCCCAAGTCCAGTCCTCGAAAGCAAGCTTTGCAGAAGCCTGATACCAAACTGTGCTGAAGGAGGGGAAAACATCTTAAATTCTTCATCTATAACCGCTTCAGACAACAAAGTGTACATGGTCGTTTTTTTCGGCTAGAAACGCCTTACTATACATGGTCGTTTTTTTCGGCTAAAAACGCCTTACTATACATGGTCGTTTTTTTCGGCTAGAAATGCCTTACTATATGGTCATTTTTTTCGGCTAAAAATTTCGTCCAAAAACGCCTTACTATACATGGTCGTTTTTTTCGGCTAGAAACGCCTTACTATACATGGTCGTTTTTTTCGGCTAGAAATGCCTTACTATACATGGTCATTTTTTTCGGCTAAAAATTTCGTCCAAAAACGCCTTACTATACATGTTCGTTTTTTTCGGCTAGAAACGCCTTACTATATATACATGGTCGTTTTTTTCGGCTAAAAATTTCATCCAAAAACGCCTTACTATTCATGGTCATTTTTTTCGGCTAAAAACGCCTTACTATACATGGTAGTTTTTTTCGGCTAAAAATTTCATCCAAAAACGCCTTACTATACATGGTAGTTTTTTTCGGCTAAAAATTTCGTCCAAAAACGCCTTACTATACATGGTCGTTTTTTTCGGCTAAAAATTTAGTCCAAAAACGCCTTACTATACATGGTTGTTTTTAAACATTTACCCTTGAAACCACTGTCCCTGAAAAGGTTAACGCGAGGGTGCCCAAGTCCAGTCCTCGAAAGCAAGCTTTGCAGAAGCCTGATACCAAACTGTGCTGAAGGAGGGGAAAACATCTTAAATTCTTCATCTATAACCGCTTCAGACAACAAAGTGTATGCAGGAAAAGTGGTTAAGATTGCACAATTGTCTCTGTCTAATGTGTTGTCTTGTATTATTTTGTCATTTTATCTTAACTCTTCTTTTGATGGCGGCGCGGGCACCCGCAGCGGCTCCTCTTGTTTGATGTTGTCTTGAGAGGGAAGAAATTTCATCTGCCGCTGTATTTTGCACATACAGCACATTTGACAATAAAGTTGTACTTGACTTGGAAAAAAAAACAGGCTGAAAAGGGGCTCTCGACGACTGGACTCAGACATCCCTGGTTTAACGTCATCGGAAGCTTATTTTTCTGTCTGGGCGCCGAGTACCAAAGAGACACCAAGCAAGGATCAAATTCGAGCCCTGCGCTCGCTGTGCGCCGCAGAGAACATCCAGACCGGCCTTCCTCCTCGAAAGCGTCACCGTGTCAGTGGGGGGCGGTAGCGGGGGGACCAAACAATGGACGCCGCGCTTTCCCCTTGGATGATGGCGCAGGAAGCGTGCCGGTTCCTCCGATCCTGCTGTGCTCAGCTATTATTGGAGAGGATAAACAATGCGGCACTGGTGGCAGGCCAAACCTTTGATGGAACGACTGGATGCGCTGGCGGGACTACGGCTCCGATCCGTGGGGGGGGGGTTTGGAAGACGCTCGCTGCTCCCCCCCCCCCCAACATAAAACTCACACTTGTGTTTCATATTTGCGCCTTGCCACACATTCTTTTGTCTTCACGGGGGAGGAAAAAAGCAGGAGGAGACGCTGGCTGTCACGTAAAAAGCATTCCACGTCGAGAAAGCAGCGCCATGGAGACGAGCCGTCCTCTCAAACGAGTTTGCTGCTTATTTATTCTGTCTGGGCGCATCTTTGACTGGGTGTCCTACTTTGCATTTGTCTGCTGATTGAGCGCAGCCTACTTAGGCAGAGTATGAGCCTAACCTTGAAGACATATATCGGTCAAAGGCACTTTCTTGTCATCGTTTATTTTGAGGTGTTGCGAGCAAACGGGTAAAGTCGCCTTTGATTCCACCTCGGTCAACCGGGCTGATTGGAGACAGGGTCTTTCTAGAACAAAGTCCCTCATCCTGCACCCTTGTACATGTGCTCTCGCCGTCATCCGTCACAAATTTCAGATTGGTCAACAGCCAACATCGATTCCATATTGGGAAGGCGAAACATAAAAGTCATTTTCGAAACGAGAACAAGATTTGCAATGGACCATAAAAAGTGCAAAAAAAACCTAAATAAAATGATCAATAGGAAAAAAATTATTGTACAATCAGAGACAGTAAAATCTATTTGTACGGTTGCAATGGAGCCTTGAAATTGATAAATTTTTCGATATGTAAGCTATTTTAGGGTTGATTTATTTATTTTGTGTGTAAATTTTATTTGTGGATCGTTCATCTGTTTGTGACAATTTTTTGTTGAGTTTTTATGACAATACTTATTGTGACCTTTTTTTTTTTTGTCTCACGCTCAACAAATGCCACACATCAAAGATTAAAACTGAATCAAGGTTGGGTTTTTTTTCTGTATAAAAGCAAATTAAAACGAACGAAATAAGTGCAAAATGACCATCGGATTCATCAGGCGTGCCCATTGTCTTCGCAAATTATGCAAATGTTGAATCAGAATTCATTCTAAATGACAGGGCGTGCTTGCTGCACCTTTATTTGCATAGGCCACGCCCACTCAAAGGGCAAACGCTTGACTCAATGCGTGTTTTGTGTGCGTGTGTGTGTGTGTATGGGGGGGGGGGGGTGCCCGCTCCATTGCCTGTGCCCTAAGCACGCCCCTGGCGTATGCATTAATTTGTGATCATAATTGCATATTATGTGAAAAAAAAACAACATTTGTATTCTATGACCATATGTCGGAGCCCGCTGATAAACTTTTTTTCCCGTATTTTATTTTCCTCAACAACATCCTCAACAACATCTGTTGGTTTGATTCACCCTCGGAGACGTATACAGCGAGGATGCAATGATCGGCCATTTTGGTCTCCTCTCCCCGCCAGATGCTTGCCCTCCCCGCGGCACCCCCAGGGGTGCATGAATTGTCCGGCGCGCTGTTCCGCGCCGTTTCGCCGCACATGCCTGACATTCCTAACACTCATGTTGGAAATTCCTCCGAGGCTTTTGCATCGAAGATGCTCAGGGGGGGGGGGGGGGGGGGGGGCAGTGAGAGGCCCTTAACCCAACTTTTGAACTCTTATTTCCTAACGTATGCGCACCGACTCGCACCCCCTGCGAGAGTTTAGAGCAATTCTGCTTTGCATCACGTCGCTGGAATGCGGCACGCGAGCCGCAATGCTCGTAACCTCCGGTGCAAGGATGTTTGAAGAGCCCGAGGCATGATGGGATGCAGGCGCCGCTGGGGGTGATGGGGAAGAGGGAGGAAGGAGGGGGCGGGGGGCTTTGGCACATGTGGCGCGGCGTTCAGCGTTAATGATGCTACGTCTTGTTGCATAAAAGCCTGTGTGCCGAGCGCATCTGGACGCCACATTGTTTTTGCGCTTTGTTTGGGCAGTGGCGGCGCGCTAGCACGATAGCAAGAACGAAGCGGGGGGCTGAGCAGGGGGATTTTTTTTTCCCCCCCGACACGTTTTCAAATCGAGGATTTATTTGCATACCTGTCAACTTGTACGTTTTCCCCGTATTTTATACATTTTTTTTTATCATTTCAAATCATATACGGCGTATTACAACTTTGATACGAAAAGAAAAACAATTGTGAACCGATCTCGCAAAGACCATTTCGGCTCAAATCCAGAACGTCTCACCTGCTGGTAGCCAACGACAATGCCGTCGTCGATCGCTACTATTGTCACGGCAAACCAGCAAAAGTAATCCTCAATCATCTTTTTTTTTTCATCGCTGCGCACGGTCGGATTGATAAAGCATGATGTGCGCATGCGTGGTAAGCCGTTGGAAGGTTTTTTTTGTTGCTTTGTAAGGGGAATCGTAATCATTTACAAGGGCAGCTATTAGCCGAGGTTGACATGTATGTATTTGACTCATTTTTAAAAGCACCATCGACAGTGCTAACTATGTTTCGTGTCAGGTAGCATCGGGACAGACATGAGCTGTCGCCAGACCTCAGTCTTTGGGGGGGCCACATGGCAATTATTATTCTTACCCCTCCAGGTAGTGCTTAACTTTACTTTGTTCCATAATTTTTCAGGATCCTCTATCAGGGTTATATTTTGGATTTGACCTTATGGCTAGTTTTTGTTTCATTTCGAGATTAAAAAAAAAAATTAAAATCATCCATGATTAACTCATTCAGTACCAGCCAATTCTGGACCAAGTCTGAAAAGACGTTTAAAAACGTCTTTGGGAGTGAATGAGTTAACCTGAACCAGTCTCGAGCGTGCCTATCCCAGCCATCTTGGTGCAGTGGGAAAGGGACATCCTGAACTCGTTGCCAGCCAATCGCAAGGCACACAAAGACACAAAAAAAAAAACCTCACATTCACAATCACACCCAGACAATTCAGTGTTCAACTCACCTACCATGCATGTTTTTGGAATGTGAGAGGAAAGTGTGCAGTGTGCCGCCCCCCGGGCCGCCCTTATTCTATCCTCATTTTTAGAGCAGTTTTGTTCGGTATCGATTTAGTATTAGTGTTGTGTCATAAATAAGCCATGAATCCCATTTGACTGCTCAACCTTTTTTTTTCGTCTGTATGGCCTTTCACAGAAGGCTTAGTTAGGGTTTAATAGTCGGGTTTTAAACTGGCGTCAGGGTTTTAAACGAGGGTTATGGTTTCAACGTGGTGGTGTAAACTTGGGTTAGGGGTTTCAAACTCGGGTTTTAAGCCTTTCATGCACCCTGTGACTTGATAACATGATAAGCTGTCCACTGTAGCAACTGCTGTCCCTGAAAGGGTTAAACTAGTGTCAGGGTTTCAAAGTAGGGTTTTAAATTAGGGTTAGGGTTTCAAAATGGGGTTGTAAACTTGGATTAGAGTTGCCAGTAGACAAACAACCATTTGCGCTCACAGTCACACGTAGGGAAAATTTTGAGTGTTCAATCAGCCTGCCATGCATGTTTTTGGGCTGTGGGAGGAAACCGGAGTACCCGGAGAAAACCCACGCAGGTACAGGGAAGAACATGCAAAGTCCACACAGGAAGGCCGGGACACAGAATCGAGCTGACTTTGCACAAACACCTGCTCGAGTTCAGTGTTTGTCCAAATGAAACTGAAAAAAAGGGAGTGGATTGTGATTTCGGGACACCTTGTACTACAATTGGTGTCTTCTTTGTCTTTTTGGACCAAGTGAAATCCCGGCCTGCTTTTAGTCCTCGCAATCTTGCAAATGTTTTTTTTTTTTTTTTTTTTTTTAAAGCTTGACGATGACCAACCCTACAAGTTTTTTTTTTTTTTTTACGACTGACTCCAGTGTCGGTCCAGATGCTGCAGAAAAACTGCCGTCACGCAACATGAAGCAAACTCTTTGGAATTTGGCCTTGTCATTCCTTACAGTCGTGTTCCAAATAATTGATGTCAGATATCAATAGTCGTTTTCCTTCACTCGGATTTCACCTTGTTGACAATTTGGGTTTCCTCTCTGGTGTCTGTGCTGCCCCCTGCTGTTGAAGGCCGGATCATGTCTATTTACAAACTGGAAGTCTTGTGCCAACAGTAAATTCTTTTTTTTTTCTTTTTTGAGTGATCAAGTTTGATTTTTTCCAGGAAAATCACTTAAGTATGGGAATTTTCAGGCAAAACAAACAGAGAAAGTGTTTGGTTTGACCTTCAATTCTGTTGAGAATGCTGAAATATCTCGGCCGAGGTCAAATGAGTTTTGATTTTTCCATTCTAGGTGAGCGCTTCAGCTTCGTTTTGTTTTGTTTTTATCGTTTATAACGCCTTTAAAATGTCAAATTTATCACCAGGCCCGAATATGGTGCAAAGTTTTCGTGCACGTTTCGTTAAGCAAGAATTCGATTAATTTTTGTAAATAATAATAAGAATAATTGCCACCAAAAACAAAAGGGTCTTCGCAGCTTGTCCGTATTTGGTAAGAAAATGTTGGAATAACATTACAAAAATATCATATGGCAAAAATAAACAAATTAGAAAAAAAACAATTAAACATGACATAAAATTAAGTTAGAAAATAATTTGCCAAACTACAACAGGTAAGACCAAAAAAATTGAAGCGTGATGTGGAAAGGTCACAGAAATTTCCCGCACGTTTTCTACCCAGATGAAACTCCTTCACCACACACACACACACACACACACACACGCGCCCCCCCCCCCCCACACACACAAAATAAGGTAAAGCATTGTTGCCCAGAGCAGAATAATGTAAATACATTTAAAAAACACTAACAATGGATTTAAGTGATCAAAGTTTTGGCTTGTGGACATTAACGTGAAGAATACGAAACTGTTTGATGATGGAATATGCTTTGATGCAGCCAGCGTGTCGTCCCTTACTGAAACTGATAGGCAGCCTCAAACTGATATGAAAAGCAGAACCAAAAATCATCATGTTCTCAAATTCAAGACGGTTCACTCAGTTTTAACAATCTTTTTTTTTTAATTCCACATTTTAATATTTGTTCACATTTTTAAAATGACAACACGCTCAAGTTACGCTAAATACAGCGGTCTTAAAAGGTTCACTCGTTATTATTAGCATGTGCGCTGAATGTACTGCGAGTTAAATACAACATATTTACATCCACGGTTCCATCCAGGGGCGGCCCGGTAGTCCAGTTGTTAGCACGTCGGCTTCACAGTGCAGAGGTACCGGGTTCGATTCCGGCTTCGGCCTCCCTGTGTGGAGTTTGCATGTTCTCCCCGGGCCTGCGTGGGTTTTCTCCGGGTGCTCCGGTTTCCTCCCACATTCCAAAAACATGCATGGCAGGCTGAATGGACGCTCTAAATTGTCCCTAGGTGTGAGTGTGGGCGTGGATGGTTGTTCGTCTCTGTGTGCCCTGCGATTGGCTGGCAACTGATTCAGGGTGTCCCCGCCTACTGCCCGAAGACGGCTGGGATAGGCTCCAGCACCCCCCGCGACCCTAGTGAGGATCAAGCGGTTCGGAAATGGCAACCATCCATCCATCCATGATCTAATCCGCTTATCCTGTCGAGAGTCGCGTGCGTCCTGGAGCCTTTGCCGGCTATCCTCAGTCAGTCGGCAGGTTGCAGCCAGTCGCAGGGCACACAGTGACGAATAACCATTCACGCTCACAGTAACACCCGCGGACAATTTCGAGTGTTCCACTTACCTATCGTGCATGTTTTTAGAATGTGGGAGGAAACCGGAGTACCCGGAGAAAACCCACGCAAGCACGGGGAGAACATGCAGACTTCACACTGGAAGGCAGGGGACCCGCGACCCCTGCGCTGTGAGGTGAACGTGCTAACCAGTCCGCCTCCATTTTTCCATATTAATCTCAATTAGGAGTGACCAAAAGTAGGCTCACTGGACACTTAATTAGGTATGGTCGCAATTAATTAAGTTTATATAAGTTAATATTTTGGTTGCCTAACATGTAGGTAGGTGGTGAGAACAGCACGTACAAAACATCACATTAATGACAGTATTTCCTTTCCCGCTGTGATTTAGCCGTTAGCATTGATGTCGCAGTTGTTGTCTACTGCGCCGGTGTCACCTGGTTCTTCATTTCCTGCCATTTCTTCTCCCTCAGGCTCAACTCGGCATCCGAGAAGGCGGCCGGGCCCCAGTTTGTGATCATCTGATGAGCTTTGGAGCCTGACAGGTCGGAAAGGAAGAAGGTTCATCAGCTCCGATTGAATACATAATGACACATCCAGAGCTACAAGAACATTCATGCTCTGGGCGGCATGGTTCAGTAGGAGAGTGGTCGTTGGGGGTTTAATCCCCATCGTGACCGTGTGAAAGTGTCCTTCGGCAAGATACTGAACTCCCAGTTGCGCCTAATGCTGCGTCATCAGTCGGTACAGTCAATGGCAGAACAGCGGAAGGCACTTGGAGTGCAGAAGTTAGAAAAATGCCATACAAGTGGCAGCCCGTTGACCAAAAATACACAAATGTGACTTTTAAGGAAAACTGGACCAGTAGTGAACACAAATTTGGGATGAAAAATACAAAAAGATTAGATGAAAAATATTGAAATATTAAAACATACTGGATAAAACTACACCCCAAAAATCTTGGAATGAAAAATACAAAAATATGATCTAATAAAACAATAGATTATAAATAGAGTATGCAATTATTAGAAATAGAAGAGTAATGCATAAATATTACAAGAATACAAGGATGAAAAGTGGACAATAAGAACAATTATTATTACAACTATATGAGAAAATAAAGATAGAGATATACAGTATTAAAGGGAAAAAAAACGATAAAAATATTGAACGGAAAAAAATGATGAGACAAACTACAACAAAGTTTATATAATTCTTACTGTAAGAAAATAGGATAGTACTGCCAAACTGGTCAATACAAAATACCCAATATTAGACGAAAAAAGACATATTAGAGGAAATCTTGTGAAAAGGCATTTTCTAGGTTACCTGGCTGAATGAGGCGCAAGAAGCCCTCGTGTTCGGCCACTTTGTGCTTCCACGTCTTTGTGTTATTGGTGGCGTCCTCCAGCTTCTTCATCACCGTCTGACTCACGCCAAAAAATAACATCATGATCAGAATCATCTACTCTTCATCATATTGTGACTGGGGTGTGCATGATCCGACCTGGTACTGCTCCAGCGCCCCCTGCCTGTCCTGCTCCAGCTGCTGCAGCTGCATCATGGCATCCCTCAGGGCATTGTCCTTTGCCAGCCGCTCCTTTTGCAGTTCCTGTTTCTGGGCCTCCGTTTCCGAGATTGCTTGCTGCTGCCTCAGGTGGATCTCCTCCAGCTCGGCCCGCTTGGCTGATTCCTCCTCCAGCAACCTGCGCCAACCGATGCCACCGTTAGCGGCGAATGGTAACCACTATACATAAACAGTACACACTTATTTTTATACGTGTGTGTGCAGACTATTTCTTACTAAGAACACGGTGTCGCCTAACCCAAAATTGAGTACAGATTATCGGGACACATGCATAAATTACAAAAATATTCACATCTCCAATAGTTTTTACTTCGCGTTACTGATAAATGGGCATAAGAGTGGATCAGAAGGTTGTCAGCAAACAAAATATTGTAGAACTAAGAAAAAAAAAAGGCAAATTGGTCATAGAATTTATTGGTTTAGTGGTGCGAGTAGGTGAGAAATTTTGTTGCACCATCTCAAATTTTATAGATTCCAGACTGTCAACATTTAGGGGCCGTCTGGAGCCCCGTATATAAGTGGTGCGCCGGTGTGCATGAGTACTGGAAATTGAATATTGCGCTACAGTTCAAGTCAGGTCGGGTGCCACAAAAATTGCTTCAGAGGACCAACTTCAAAATAAAAGTTAGTGTAACTGACAGTCTGTTTTTTTGGTGTGGATTGTGTGACTACTTTGCTTTTGAGTGTGTATCGCCCCCCACACCTGAGAGGGCGCTGTAGGGAGTGTGTGTATGCCAGTGGGAAGAAGAACAGGGAGTAAGGAAGATATGATGGTGGGCAGTCAGGTTTACATGGAGACGTTTTGGGCATTCTGAATGAAATCATGCCAAATGAAGATCTTTGGTCACGTGTTTGCACCTGAGGTGAGATTTTATTATCAGAGTAAACTCTTATATTTTATTCAATCATTTTCATTTTTTCAACATCATATTCTAATGAGCTGGACCATCTGTCTTGTTAAAAAAAAAAGCATTTTAAGGTCACAAATAAAATGAGGCGTAACGACAACACGTCCATCATTTTGTCACTAAACGTGTCATTCATCATTGACGTTAAAGCGGAGTTGTTTTTGTAGATTTGACATTTGACTGTTGTATTAACGCTGGTGAACTTTTCCGACGAGTAATACAGTTGAAATATAATAAGTTACTCAAACAACTTTGTTCAAGTTCCCACTGTAACCTTTGGAAAGTAGCAAGCGTAGCCAACAGGTGGTGCTGTCGCATCACATCATGATGGGGGTTCATCAGTACGCCATAGGCAGACTAAACAAACCCAGCAGCAACACTGTAGTGTTATATAAGCAATGGATATTTGACCACGAACGCACAACAGAAAATGTAACAATACTTTACGGCATATATTCTTTATCCTTTCAGGATAATGACTAATTGCAAATGGAAGCCATTTTGCAACCCACTGCTCTATCTGATTACAGCTCCCGATTTATGTTCTTCATGCGTGTGGTCCACTTTGAACACTCAGCGTCTGTTGTTTTGTTAAAAGGTGCCGACTCAGTCGCTCCCTGGTCGGGAAAGTTAACGTCAGCAGAGAGGAAGGAAGGTCACAGAGGAACTCGAATATGTGACTGCTTGTGAGACCATTTAATAAGGCCACCGTTCTTCCCAGGACATAAAACTCTTGTATTTACCCTTCATTTGTCTGAATTTTTTTGCTGATTTTTTTTTCATAATTCATCCCCTAAAGCGGTTTTAGTTAGAAACTGGTACGTGTAATTTGATGGCATGTGAACTATGAGTAGACCTACAAAAAAGTCCTAAGTAGAAATAAGCCGTCAATTTGCGCTCGTTTCCTCTCGCACATCAGGGTTTCATATTATTATTATTATATTTTTTTTTTAAATAATAAGAGTTTTATATATAACAAGAGAAACTTGAAAGTCTCGACGGTTGACACAGGGCAGATGATTCTGATAAAATGCAATTTGAGGACGGTTCCGAATTAAGGGTTAGGTTCATAGCAGGTGGAATTTGTCTGAAACCTCATTGCTATAAATTACACGATGTGTGGTAAAATCCATATTGGGCAACCTTTAGAGGTCAAACTTAAAACCAAATGGTGAAAATCTCAAAAACCTGATCCAAAAAAAAAAAAAAAAAATACATTTTTTAATCAGCAGCCACCTCTGATTCAAATTTGCTCTTGACCTGTACACGAGTTGTTGCTTAATCGATGAATCCTTTGCGACACCACCGGACCGACAAACCTTTTGTCATATTTTGAACGCACTGACCTGGCCTGCAGCTTGCGGACGGTCTCCTCATCCTGGCGGGTGCGCCGCTCCTCCTCCAAGGCGTCCTCCAGCCGCCGGTACATGTCCTCCATTTCTCGGACCCTCTGCAGGTACTGCTCCAGTTCCGTGGATTTCTGGGCCACCTGCTCCTCCATCTGTTGCCTAACCTGAACACGTGTAGATCACACACACAAGGGTGTTCCTAATGTTGTGCCCGCTGAACGTGAAGCTGGACAAGAGTCCACACACACACACACACACACCATCTTCTCTCTCTCCAGGTCCACCCGGTAGCGGTCCTGGAGGTCGGCCTGAGTCTGAAGCCGCTGCCGCTCTTCCTCCGCCGCATTGGCTGCCGCTTCCTCCAGAGCCTGACCATGACCACATAATGAATGAATGACATTTTTATGATTGTGTCATGCATACACACTTACAAGACACCAAACGAACAAAATGACCTGCCGCCAGCACCAAAGTACAACAAAAAACTTTTTGTCCAAAACAATCTCTTGTCTTCTTTTCCGAGTTTTAGAGAAAACATTCCAAAAACATCAAAATCGTCTGGCCAACAGAACATACCCGGAGTTATGTTATATATTATTTACGATCATCTAGTGAGATAAATGACACCAAAAAAAACATCAATACATACTTTTCAAGAGTGTGTGAGAGAGAGAGAGAGAGAGAATACAATGATCAATGGCAACAAACAAACTAATAAAGCACTCCATTTACTTCTGTGCAGCATCTGACATTGTGTTACGTGCGTGCACATGGTCTCATTGTGCATTCATGCAGTCACAAACTACGCCGGACAAAAGAGTGGCACCTCAATGGCAAATGCTTGTGCATTCAGCACCAAGACAAAGTGTGTCAGCCAGTGAGCACACCAGAGTGTCGGACGCACACTCACACGCGCTGCGCACCCACTTGAACAACGGTGAATCCCAATCTGTTTCGGTTGCCCCACAATGGAAATAATAGCAATAGAATCGATTTCGGGGTTCGGGTATTAATATGGTTTGACATTTAGATTGTAAAGAAATGTTGGGAGTTGTCGTTCGCTTTAAGCAGCATGGTGGTAGACTGGTTAGCACTTCCGCCTCACAGTGCGGAGAGATGCGGGGTTCGATTGGGCCTTCCTGTGTTGTGTTTGCACGTTCTCCCCATGGGTTTTCTCCGGGTGCTCCGGTTTCCTCCCACATTCCAAAAACCTGCATGGCAGGTTAATGGAACACTCGAAATTGTCCCGAGGTGTGATTGCAAATGGTTGTTTGTCTATGTGTGCCCTGCGATTGACTGGCAACCGGTTCAGAGTGTCCCCCGCCGGCTGCCCGAAGACAGCTGGGATCGACTCCAGCACACCCGCGACCCTTGTGAGGATAAGCGGGATCGGATAATGGCTGGTTGGATGGACTTCCCCTTTAATTCGATAGGGCTCATTCCGAGAAGAAAAAACAAAACATGTTACAAGTCCAGCTACAACAGCGGTGAGTCAACATTTGTGCTCTCAAAACGTGTTTCTATAGCTTTGCTAAGGTTGTGAACTAAGTAACAAAAAATAAATGAATACATTGCTCAGTGACAACAACTTAAAAATATATTTGGTGTTTCTGAGGCTGGCACAACAGAATGTTCTTTCTGTCCCTACATCATCTGCTTGATAAGACCCCAACATCTCAATTAATCCAGATCTCTACCAAGGCGACTTTACACCTTTTTTTTTTGCCCTATTTTGACAACGTAAGGAGCACTAAGTACAGAAAAAAAGTCTACTTAAGTACAGTAAAGTAACAAAGTATCTACTTTCGACATTACTGTTGGTGGATGACTTCACGTCACGATGACTTCAAAGTTGCTATCGCTAATGCTAACGGGTCCCAATCACAGAGCAGGTGATTGGGACCACGTCGGCAGTCTGCCCGGACGCTCCGCTTTGGGGATACAAACCGGAAAAACGTGTTCAATGGCGACCGACTGGGTGACCGACCCTGTTCATTCTGCATTCCTGCATGACAAGAACCGGCACATTATTCATGAGCTGGGGGGCTGGGGGGGGGGGGGGGGGATGGAAGGAGGGTGAGAGGGATTCGTGGATGCTATTTGTATTCATGGGGTGGCGTCAAACTGGCCCGAGAGGGCAACTGCAGCGTTGTAGAACAATGGCGCTGTTTAGAATAACAAAGTGGCTGCTTCGCACCACAGCAAGTTTTCATCCACAAGGAAGGTTGCCCATCTATGGAACGCTGTTTGAGCATTTACTCCATATCACTGATATCGACAATGAGACCCCACGTACGAGTACATTGTTTGACTTTACTGGGAAGACGATTCAGCTTAGTGTGCCTTACTCATAATGTTTTTTTTCCTTGTAGAGTACAGTGAAACTCCTCTACAATGAAATCATGTTTGCAGCAAGAGATTTTTCACAACAGGGGTCTTTTCACTGTTGCAAATTTGATCTCAGACATAACCATGAACACACACAAAAAATGTATATGTGGCATGCTGAGGTTGGATTAGACTTTTGCGGAGGGATTGTTTTCGTTGTAGTAAATCTTGTTGCGAGGCAAGAGCAGAGAAAACGATTTTGTATCACGAAACGGGGACTTTTTGTTGTAGGGGAGCAGAAAAGTGGGAATGGCTCTCATGCATGAAAATGTTTTCACACTATTTCACACTATTTTCGCCCATGTAGGTTTCGTTGTAGAGGAGTTTCACTGTACTGTATGACATTTCTGTACCTAAGTAAGACAACTTTGGCATACTAACTGGACAACTACATGTCACTATGTGAGGCAGAACTGTGGACATGTGCGCGACGAGCAAAGTGCTCTTGACATCAAAAATTGCTTCACAGCCTGCCAATCAAAACGAGAGCGCTCGCTTCTCCGCTCGGCAGAGGTAATAAACATTAAAAGGAGGACGTGTCCTACACTTGGTGGTCCTCACCTTCCTCATGTCTTCCAGCTCATGCTGCTTGGCCTCGTTGGCCGTCTGCAGCTCCTTCATCCTGGTCCGCAGCTCCTCCTGGTCGGCCTGCTGCTTGAGGCGCAGCTCGCGACGTTTGTGGCGCGACTCGCGGTGCGGCGCCTGGCGGTCCGCTCGCAGCAGGCTCACGCACGTCTGGATGGCTACCGCCGAAACACAAGAAAAGCTCAGTTACGCTCGTGCACACTATTCACAACGATTTGGGGGCTATTTGGCTTTTAGAGGTCAAACAAGTTCACCTGTAAAGGTTCGAGCACATTTTAGTTTCATTGTGCAAGTTTTTGTCATGTAACACATATTGTTGTGACAGACTCATTCCAAAACGGATTCCAAAAAAATCCATTTCTCCCTCAGGAATTTTCCATACAACATCCCAAAATGCTAAACCACATGACGGTGGTGTGTGTAGAATTTCGAGGGATGCAATTATTTTCCTAATTTGGAATGAGGCTGTAACATGAGAAACCCTTCTGGATGCACGCTCTATATTCCATATACGAGTTCCGACGAGGTCAACCACTCACCCTGAATCCACTCCTGCTTCTTCTTCTTATCTGACGCGCTGATTTCAAAACTCTTGTTTGAGGATCTGATGAAGAAGAGACACTTTTTGCCCTCTTTGTCCGGCAGAGCCTTTAATTAAGAAAAAACGTGACACTTCAGTCGAGTTCACCACCCCATTTTTCCTTTCCCATCGTATGCGTTTCAAGAGGAGCTTATCCTTGCCTCCACGCTGCAGTCTTGATCCAACAAGATGTCCCCCTTCTTCTCAGCCTGATCTTCGCTCACATAGTAGGAGATGGAGTTGGGCTTGAGGGTGAACCAGCGCTCCGTCCAGTTCTTCCTCTTGTGGCCTTTCTTCAACATGTAGCCCTGCACAAAATACATCTTCACATAAACTAATGCTAAAGTAATTTCCATTAACTTTTCAGTCTGGACGATTGGTCCACCAGCTGGTGCTACTCTCTCCCGTTCAAAGCAGGCAGCAAGATTCAAAACCTTCGACTGTTCTCTGCAAGGGTGCCTCGTTACTTAAATAACACCTGTGCATCACTTTAAGTCGGCAAAAAATGGAATAAAGAGGCACCGTCGAGTATACGGTACTTCAAAAATGCAAAAAAAAAAAAAAGGACATGTCTGGTTCAGTAAAGAGCCACACTTTGATAAAACAATTCAAAATTGCAAAACTGACCAATTCTGCTTTAAGTTCGGAATGGGCAGATGGGGGACGGACCTGCTTGAGCACGTCCATGATGAGCTCCTGGTGGAGCTCGTGGATGCCCATGGAGAGGGTCTGTCTGTCCATGCCCTTGCTGAAGTGTCCGGAGCCCACCAGAGCGATGAGCTGCCATACGCTGATGCTCTGCTGCTGCTGCTGCTGCGAGAGCATCTGCAGCTTGTAGTCCTCGAAGCGCTCCTCCACCCAGCTGCCCCCCATCGCCTCCGTCAGCTTGCGCAGGAAGTACTCCATCTGGAAACGAGGAGGTTCAAAACTTTGGGTGCGAATGCTGGGAGATGATGTAAGAGAGGCCACATGGTATAGCATTGGTGTTGTTATTGGGGGTAAGTTTCACAGTTGCATCAAACGCTCATCTCGCAGCATTCATGGGCTACTCTTGATCACGCCTCAAGTTGCTATAAAGGTCTGCATTTCTGAAAGGTTTTGTGTTGCAATTTTTGAATGGTTGTCTCTCAGCATTCATATCGTTTAAATACACAGGTCAATCTGTATGTGTAATTTTATTCTGCCAGATATCTGAATCGGCATCATCCTAAATTTTTTTTAAAATCTATTTCGGGTGTTTTTTTTAATCCATGATTTTCTTTCACTTAAACTACTTTTCTCATCATTCACATTTTTTGACGCGCGGTCATATTAGTTTGAATGCTAGTCTCGCAGCATTCACTTTTTTTCCACTGATAACTTCATTTTAATGCCTTTCAGCATTCGTAGTATCCTGACGCACTCCCCTTATCTTTGAAAGCAATAGTTTGAATGTGTGTCTCTCAGCATTAGCAAAAGGCAAAAGACCAACATGTGTACTTTGACAAACTTCCTGCGCTCATCGGTGTTTGTCAAAGCTTGAAATTTTCCAGCATTCGTAACAGAAGAGGAAGTTCCCAACTTCCTCTTCTCGAACGACTCTCGGCGACTCGTCATGCGCCAAAACGAGCGCGCGGGAATCCATTCACGAGAGCCACACCGAAACGCCGGACGCTGCTCACCTCCTCCGTGACGATGACCGGCGGGTAGCTGTCCTCGGACAGGAAGTTGAAGATGCACCAGATTTTGAAGGCGTCTTCGTTGGAGATGAGCAGCTGATTCTGGTCCAGGTTTTTCCTGGAGCACAAAGTCCAGCACATCCTGTCAAAGTCCTGCCGGTCAAAGTTGTTCGTCACCTGTCACACACAATTGAAGAAAAGTTCTCAATATACGGGACAAACTTCAGCATCATGTTTGCACAAATCATGGCATCCCATAATAACATTTTTATTTGCAATATTTTTCTTGCGTTTTGAATTTTTTTTCATAATGTATAGCCAACAGAAAGAAAAAAAACTATGGATTGTTTTTAATCATTAAAATTAATAACACAAAAAGAAAATGCATTTTTTTGTTGAACAGTGAGTTTTTTTTTTTTACTGTCCAACATAAATATCCGTTTCGTGATTCAAAAAAAAAAATTGTATCTGAAACAAAGAAAAAAATAGGGATATGTATTTCTTGATGGCGATTTTTGTGAGGTTTGGATGAAAATACAACAAATGCTAAAAACATCTCCATCCAATGTGTCAAAAAAATGACTCATTGTTTTGGAAGCAAGTTAACATGCTAAGATATTTGTGGGACAATATGAATTTATATCCCCCCACCCCCGCCCCTCCCTCGCCTAATTTCTCAAAGAATATAGTAAAGCATGAATCTGAATGGCCAAATTCAGGAAGTGGGCAAACAAAGAGGCACTGGCTGGTGGTGTTCCATGATAGTGTCTATCCTAGTGTGCCACAAAAGAGAAGTGGCTGTGTCAACAGCAAAAATAAACCATGCTGAACTTCCAGAGAAAATGTGAGGAACGTGGAGGGGGAGGTACACAAGTGTCAGCATGGAGACGGCTGGCAGGCCCGGTGTGCACTCACGCTGGCTTAAAGAGCACACGCCAACACAAAATGAGTGGGCTGGAAGTGAACCGGCTTTTAGAAATCATTATGAGTTTCCTTGTCATCATGTGTAATCTAAGACTATAGTAGTACACACACACTCGGACAGGATGTGACGCAAGCGCTATTGTGTTCTGTTGGCGCTTTGCGCTTGTGTGGAAACTTGTGGTACTCCTCCCAAAAAGGCTCAGAATGGCGCCTCCCTTAAAGATTAGCAAGACAGCTAAACAACCCCGTCCTTTTTGTCCTTTTTAAAATTAAAACAAATAAAAATAGCTACTTCAAAGTACAGATGCTCCATTGGAAGCTTTATGTCAAAAGCTGTGCTCAAAAAGTTTCTGTGGCTGGGTGGGGGGGGGGGGGGGGGAGCGGCAATGTTGTGATGGTAGGCTCTTTCACCTTGCCTGGAAAAAAAGGAGCATTTTCACCTTTTCCCAATGATCTGTAAAAATGGCACAGACATAAAATGTGGGGGACAAAGCGGACCCAACATTTTTTCAAGACTTCCGGAATCCATTCATATCCACAATGGGATGCCTTGTGGAGTCATGTGACCAGACAGCAGGTTGGTTCACCCTGACACTGACAGACACACACACACACACACACACACACGAACTAAAAGTGACTGACTCCTTGTGTAGCAGGGTGGCGTTTCCTCACTAGAATGATGCCATTACTTTAACTGCACGTATCGATGACGACACATCCTGAACTTACATCACTACTTTTGCATTTCCTGATAGCACCAAAAGTCACTCGCAGCGAGGGAAAAAAAAAAGCAAAAGTCACTCAAATCCACAGGATTCTTGTGTGTGCGTGTTGGCATAAAGACAACATTGTAATATTTAAATGCCATGAAGGACAAGAGCAAGGTCCTGTGATAAACTCAACGAGGAAAGGATAAGCAGTGCAATGAATGCACTTTTTGATGGCAGCCTGTCAGACTCATTTTGACAGACAGACAAAGTTGATTTAAGTCTAGATGACCCGGTTCAAATACCAGACTTTTGTGGTATAAAGAAGAGAGACTTCCATGTTTCCTTCCTGTCTTACTATAAACTTTGGAAGGAACTGGTTTTTGGTTATGTCCGTGTTGTGCCATCATTTCTCCACTTGACTGCCTTCCTTGGTATATTTCCAGCCTTGGAAAATCTTACTGTCGTGGAAAATCTTTTGTACCCTTTCCTTGACAGATACTTTTGAATAATCACATTTCTGTTGCTTTGGAAGCTGGCTGCGGACCATGACCTATGCTCTAAAATGTGACGACAAAAACATCAGAAAAGAATAAAAAATCGGACTATATTAGAACATTTGAACTTTGTCTGGGGTTAATCAGACGCACTTTAAAAGGTTGCCGGCCAGTGTGTGCTGGGTCATTTACCATGCGTCTGAACGAGACTGGTTGAATCTCTCCAGTCATGACAGGTCATGGACATATGTGCAACCACATTATCTCAGTTGTTTAGTTTTACTGCCCCACTCAAGATTTATTTTTTTCAATCGAGTGCTACAAGTTATAGTTCACATTATTGTTTGGAAATGATTTATCTTTTTTACATGACAAAAAAAAAAAGCCCTTTTCACAGGAGTGTGTATATTTTTTATAGCCAGAGAAGGTGCATAGATGTGCTAACCTTGTCCAGGATGAACTTGTTGAGGTAAGGCATGTATCCCTGGTTGGAAACAGGCCCCTCGTCGTCGTCTTTGAAATGTTCCTCCAGAGCCACGGGGTCATGTGGGATTCTCATCACTGTGCACAAGTTGTGTGACAACACCTACAAAAACGCGCAAGAAACAACATGGAATACAAGCTTGTATACACCGTGATTGTGTTTATTGACTGTGTTGAATGAAACGATGTACAAATGATTTCAAAATGAAGTGTCACATTCAAAGGTAACTGTCACATACGGTGTATTTATTTTCTATTTAATGAGGAAATATGTCCTTTTTCATGTTAAATGTAATTTTCTAAATATGTTTTGTTCCTATCTATTATTTATTTTCCATTACATAAAAAAAATATTTATTTTTTATTTTTGTACAGTAAAATTGTATGCATCATTTTCTAATTGATGATGATACGTCATTTTGATTTTTTGTTTTGGTTTTACTCACTTGAATGAAACTAAAGTGAAATATTTTCGAATTTAAAACATTTAATAAATGGACCAAAACAACGATGTTTGGGATTTTTTTTGGGGGGGGGGCGTTGTTTTTGGGGTAGTGGGCTCGCCATCTTTGCTTTGCCGCTGACACTGGCATCCCTGTGGCTTCAATGCCCTCAGTTCATAACAAGACAACAAAAATTTGTCATTACAACAACAAGCTCAGGTGGCGTGAAATATTTCATGGCTTTCTTTTAGCTCACTGGTTAGTTTTGAATGAATATTTGGAAATAAAACTGCTTTTTAAAAGCAGTTTCAAATCGTCGTTAGGGCATCAGGGACAAACTTTTGGAACTACTGCACTGTCTGTCGACCATTTGCTAGTTTACTGAGCAACAAACGTTCGCGTTTGACGTTCACACCCCAAAACTATAATCTAAAAAAAAAATCTATTCTCTAAAAGAAGATGGCACGCAGGTGCGTGACATCCACGAGCTTTGTTTTTGTCTGTTGAAGAAGTTTCGTCGTCCTTCTTTCTTTATGTTTTACCTTGAGCTGAGATTTGGACACTTTTCCGCTCTTGTCCACGTCCAGGGCCGTGAAGGCGTGCCAAATGGATTTCAACAACTCGTCCCGCAGAGACATCACCGTGGTCGGCTTCTAAACTGCTTCGACGCGCTCTCCTTTCTGCGCTGCTTCCTTCTGCCTCGATGACACACTGTAACAGTCTCTCTCTCTCTCTCTCTCTCTCGACCAGGCCAGGTCATGTGACACGTTTGGATTTGCGTTAATCACACTTTCTTGAGTACACTATTCCTTCGCTACTTTGCGGTTCGCTTATCGCGGGTTTTCATTTGTGACCATAACTATCTATTGCAGTTTTACCTCGCAATTTTTTTTGGTTTTCTTGTTATTTTTCTAACTTCTCAGTCTGCCCTGTAAAGAAATTTGGATTTTTAAAAAGTAATTAATTTATGTTTTTGTTTTTTTGGGGGGGGGGGGGTAATCCGTTTTACAAAATCCTGCTTTACTCAGACGGTTCAGAAACTCAGAACATTGTTCAAATCTGCCATATTTGGTTATTCAGAGTCCCTCAGGCAGTACAAGGAAAGTAAACAGCTCCAAGTTAGTTGCCATGTCTATTACAGTCTTCTACTTCTCGACTTTCGGTGGAACTAGCTTCTTTTTCATCTTCTTTAAAAGAAGATGAAGAAGAAGCAACAGACTCTTGGTGTGCACAACAATAATTTACATGGCACATTAATCCATGAGCATTGTACTTTTGGCTACAATGCAATACAAGATTCAGGTAAAGTAAGCCATTTTAAGATAAAAAGAAAAACTTTAATGCAAGTAAGTCATCCTCCACTTGGCAGAAATTCACTGGAAGACGGAGGGGAACACATCAGCCCCCAAAAGTGTGAGGGAACACACGAATCAATTTCCTATGGGATTTTAAGGCATTTTGTTAAGTGATTCCAGTTGGTGTTGATTACAAAATATATTTTTGTGCATATTGCAGTTTTGTAAACCCCAAATAAACCATGACACCTTTAAAGTAAGTACATTGCACACCTACAGCATTGCAGTTTCTTCTTCAAATTAGCATAATTATCATGATAGATGCATTATTAATGTATTTAATACATTGGTGATGCATGCACATCTTTAATTTGACCTACAGCTCTGATAATGGCATGGTAGAATTATTTTCTAATTAGGTTGCTTACAAGACATACACGCCCATGCTGACAAAACTTCACAGGCGTAGATTTTGCATAGCTGCTTTTTTCTTTGCCAACTTGATTGTCTCATTAGTGTAAAAAATAAAATAAAATGTTGACTCTATACAAAAACGTTTAAGCCAACATGTCGCAGTCAGCCTAAAAAGTTAAAATGCTGCATTTCGACATGGACTTTTTTTTTTAACTCTAGCAGCCTTTATTCAACTTGTGTGCACACTTCCTGACACGTAGCAGATGTTCTCATCTCAGGTCAAAAAAGTATTCACGATGAAAACTAGTATTTAATAAGTAATTCATGACTTTTGAACCGAAGATAATAGTGAGAAAAGAAGTGTAGATAGAACGATTTTATTAAATAACTTTGTACAAGTTCAAACAGGGCAAAGTGTTGATTGAACAAATATTAATTCTTTTTTTCCCAACTTATGTACAACAAAAACAGTTCAGAAGATATTAAGGCTGACGGATCGGCTCATCATCTTCCCGATGAGCCTCGAGGTGCTACTGCTGTTTCCCTTCTGCCCCGCGGAGCCTCTGGCCAGCTGAGCCTTCTGCAGCTCCCTAAACACACACCCACACCCTTATTATCAACATTGTGCTCCAAACAATACACCTACAATATTTCAAGGTTATAAATTGTGCTCAGAGAACTGGTATGGTGGTCCACGTAGTATTTTTTTAACTGCGTCATTTTACCCCAAGTTTTCTTTTCATGCCAAATTTGCAGGACATAAAAATGGGTTCAGCCCGACAAACAGAACCCGCCGTAAACCGACGACCCCCAGTGAACAAACAACGTCGTTTCTGTAGTTTGTCGAGCAACCACTCACCTTTCCAACAGGGCATTCTTGCACTTCAGGGCGTTGTTCTCCACTCTCAGCTGGTCGGCGCTACTCTTTGTGGCCGTCAGCAACACCGGGTGGCGGATGAGATCCGTGGCGGAAGGGCGGCAGGTGGGGTCGGGGTCGATCATCAGCTGGAAGACATCATTGCGATAAGTTAACGCCAGGGGGCTGGCAGCACTTGGTTTCAATGCAAACACATTCAAGCATATCAACGTGCAACGCCTTTATTTTTTTCGGGACCGAGAACGAGTAAAACCACTTACATTTGAATACTCACAAAACTGATAATGCCATTACATCTTGCATTGACATTAGAAAAGGGGATTCACTGTCATACTGTTCAGAAACACAAAACCTGAAATTTTAACCTGGCTTGCTTACCAAAAATCATTTTAATGTACCCATCTATAAATGTCTTGTTGTTGTCACCTGTTTCGAAGGTGCTTTCTGATTATTGTATTCATGTATGGCTCTGATGTGGGCCTTATAAATCAATCAACATATCAATCAATAACCCTCCAGATGTGAAGCTACGGCTGTGACGGCGCCATGTTGCACAATTTGGCCAATGTGCCGCTACGTATGGCGTCTTCATAACGGGGTCGCGCACACACCGTGAGGAGGCTGAGAAACTCCGGTGAGAGCACTTGGGGGACAGCGGGTAGTTTCCCCCGTCGGATCTCGTGCCAAGCGTCGCCGTTCCTGGGCAGAGGCTCGGACCCCGCCGCGCTGACCACCGTCAGGGCCAGGGCGAAGATGTCGGCCTTGGCCAGGTTGCTGCAGTCCTATGGAAGACCAGACGAAGCCAATCAGACTTTGGCGAAGAAAGATGATGACAACGTTTTTGTTTTTTTCAGTTTTGATGACAAACCTCCTGAAGAACTTCATTGGCCAAATATCTGCTGTCACCTTCTTCCACTTGATGATTACTGGCCTGCGTCACATGACCAAGATCACCTGCCAAGATGGAATAGATTTAATTGGATAATAAGAAGGAAAATTCTATGTATTTATTTTTATATACACTGGTGTTATGAGATTGTTTTGTGTCAATGCCAAAAGGGGAGTTTAATGATCTAGACCATTTGACTAAAGCCACGTCACGCCTTTCGGACTATTTGAGAATAAGTTATGTTGTGACCCACTGGTGAAAGGACACTTTGATCCTCTCCTCTTTCATCTATAACTGCTTCAGACAACAAAGTGTATGCAGAAAAGTGGTGAAGATTGCACGACTGTCTGTGTCCTATGTGTTGTGTTGTGTTATTTTGACTTCAAAATGGCGCCGCGAGAGTGGCTGCCTTTCCAGCAGCTCCTATATTTTGTTGTTCTACTTCTTCCTTTCATAACTTTGCTGCTGTGAATTGGGAATTTCTCCATTGCGAGACTAATAAAGGCTTTCTTATCTTATGATCGTGACAACCCCGCCCCCCCAAAAAATAACATGTCTAATTTAAACATAACCGTGCCAATTTCTAGAGTCTAGACCAGTGGTGTCAAACATACGGCCCGCGGGCCGGAACCGGCCCACAAGGAGGTTCGATCTGGCCGCAGGATAATTTAAAAGTGAAAAAAATACATTAAAGACACAGAACGAATATTTTAAATAAAATGCAATTTGTGGATTATCCGCTAGGGGGCACACTGTTTTTATCACAGTAGAAGACAACATTGTTTTGATCAGAGAAGAAAACAGCAGGCTCATTCTGTCACTGAGATAGACCCAACAGACCAAATGATATGGAAGCGCCAATTAATGCTTCTTTATACCAAAACAAAGGAAAGACATGATATTTTGGTGATTTATAGCACAGTATGGTATAATGTTAATGGTTCGGCCCACTTGACATCTACCGAGTCTGTAGATGGCCTACAATGTGAAACGAGTTTCACACCCCTGGTCTAGACAGTACAGAGTTGTCCAAGAAAAAAACCTGTATATAAATCAAACCTATTTTGTAGACCACATTAGTATTGAGGCCGTCCTCGTCATCGCCCTCGTCACAGCTGCCGACAGACTTGCGTGATATGAAGATGTTACCTTGTTAAAAAAAAAAAAAAAAAAAAAAAAAAAAAAAACACAATAAAATAACTGCCAAAACAAAACAATTTCCCCTGTTTGCTTCACATAAAAGCCTTCAACCAACTCACTGGGCTTGATGTCCATATGCACCAGCGACATGGAGTGGATGTACTTGAGTCCGCGGGCCACCTGGAGGAGCAGGTTCTTGAGCTCCAGCTCTGACAGGCGGGCGTGGCGCTGGGCATTGTCAGTCATCACGTCTGAGAGCGTTCCGCCATTGCAGTACTCGTTCTGGATCAGCATGTGGCCTTCTTCCGCCCACGCAGAGTAGTAGCGCACCACGTGCCGGTGCTGGCCGAGCACAGCGTGAGCATACACCTCGCGCAAAGCGTTTTGCCTGGACAGACGCAGTTGGGGGGGGGGGGCATTGTTAACGCCATGGGAAATGACCAGACTGCACTGGGACGAAGGTAGCCCGGCACATGTGTGTCGACCATGCTGCACTGGTTGCTAAGCGACTATACAGGTAGTAGCTTGGTGCCCTTTGCTGCTGGTGTGGACTTTATTATAAAAAGTCAAGTTTTTTGTGTTTTAAAAAAATAAAAAAATAAATAGATAGATAGATAAACACCAACATAAAACTTTTTCCAACCTTAATGTGACTTGTACAACTCAACTGAAAAATATTTCAATTGTGCAACCATATAATTTCAAGGATGTAATTTACAAAGGCCCGTGGTTCAAAACTCGACACTCACTCGTCCACTGATCCAGCCAAGGGCTTCTTGGAGCGCTTGATGGCGTAGAGACAGCCGTCCAATCGCTTGACGCATTTGTACACGGCGCCAAATTGGCCGCAGCCAATCCTCTCAAGCTCCAGGAATTCAGAGGCGTAGCGCGACATCATGTTGCTCTGCATCATGGTGACCCTCTTTGGAAGAGAAGCGCGTGTTAATAAACCCAATCGATGACTGAGGCAGGGCATCAATTAAAAAGGGACACCGTGACATAAAAATAACCGCCATCATAAATTACCTTGGACGGTGGCAAGATTTCCTTTTCGTCCTCGCCTTCACTTGCCTCCATGTCTTCACCGCTCGAGCTGTGTGGAGATCACAATTTACTCAGCATGTATAGCGTATTGACAGCAAAATAAAACAAGTTAACAAAAAAAAAAAAGTCACTCGGTTGGGTGCAGCAGCAGATTGCATGGTGGGCAAGGCGGAGCTTGGGGGTGTTCACAAGCACACGACAGAGTTTACGCTCAATCATGAGGTCTTGGTTCCCAGCCATCGGTTGGAGGTGAGCAACCTGCAGTGTAATCACCCGTTTTTTACGTGCAAATAAGTTGCAGCAAACCGTCACTATTTTGTGTTTTATTTTTTCGTGCATCCAATATACTGCTGACTTTAAAGCGATTTTTTTTTTTTAAGTTTTCACATGTAGGCGTGAATTTGGACTTCAGTGTCGCGCAACGTTGGGCTACTCAATTTTATTCATAGAGTGGGAATGTTACATTTAATATATGGCTTGATTAGACAATGTTCAATTTTCTTTTGTTTTTGTGTCAAACTGCGATTGGGGCTGACAAGCACCTCGAAAGTCAACACGCTTTGCCTCGTATTTGGCGAACTGCGCGAGCGCAAAAGCGAGAACGACGGAATCCTGTCACATACGCGATGCAGTGTGGCCTCTTCCTGTTGTTCCTTTGCTGCGTGGCCGACTGGATGAGCAAGGAGTCGGGGGTGAAGGGGTTGAAGTTGACCTGAGGCGTGTGACGTCTCCTGCCACTGTCGCTGTCTGTGTGAGACTTGGACAGAATCGCCACAGGTTCGCCAGTCTTCAAGAGCGAACCCTTCCCGCTGGAAGCCCTCACACGGGATAGAAGGCTCTGGATACACAAAACAGTCTTTTAGCTCCCATGTCCCCGCACAAAGCAGCTGAAAGTGGAACTCAAGTCAAAAGTCTTCTTTGCACCTTGTGACCACAACCAAGAAACGGGTGAGCCATGACAATTGCAATGCGAGCCTGGGGGCACTTTGACAGCAATTTCAGTCGGCAGCAGAGGGCAGTATAAAAACAAAATGAGTAAAAGGTTTTATGTGACAAGAGCCGCTTTCGATGACTTACATCTCGAACGCTCCAATGACATTGTATGAACGATGAATGACTGTTAATGTTAACTTCAACAACACCAGTGCTTGGCAGTGGTATGTTTACATTACCCTCAAATGCAGCATTTTGATTATTTTGCGGCATGTTGATTATTTTGCCAATTAATCGACGACTCAAATTACAAACAAGCATGCTTTCAAATCAACCCATTCATATAAAAAAAAGGACAATATTTGAAAGCGACAATCCAGAAAATGGGCAGAAATAATTGAATTATGATTCAGTTAATGCTTTGGTCCTTAGGATGTCATACAATGGGCAAAGATGTTGATCACGGTTTTCCAAAGTAAAAGCAAATGCTTTACTTTGACTCAACACAAAGATAAATCAGTCTACTTTTGTGGCAGACTATAGAAATCGGATATACACTGTTGAGAAATTTATATTATGAGCACCCAGACAGTTCCAAATCAAAAAAGGCATCTAAAGAAAACAATTAATACAAATGACTAGTGATTAAACTGGTAATCAATGAGCTGCCTGTTTACTCACTGTACGTCTAAAATGTGCACAACAATAATGCAATTCCCTTAAAAACTGGTTGTACTACCAGAATTGCTTTTTTCCTCACCGGATTTATTGTATTTTTTTTTCTTTTATTCACTTTGTTTTTTCAATCAAAAGTGTTTCACAAATGGAGAAAGGAGAACGTTGTCAGCTTCGTGTCATTTTAATGAAAATAATATATCAAGAGGAATGTTATAATCAGGATGTACAATTGTATGCATATCGCACAGCACTACTTCTGTGGATTTAAAAAAACGGGTAATCGATTGGTGCACAAGTAGTCTCAACCTGAACACAAATTAAATGTTGAGATTGGTTTAAATAAAAATGAAGCATACATTAACAGTTGTTTGGGGTGAAAATGCATAAAGAAAAAAAAGCACAGTCATTGTTTATGACAGTGCAGTTATTTCGTCATTACAGCAGTACTCCAGTACAGGAGACTGTTATGCAACAGCACCGTCGTTAGTGGGTCACTGGGTTGCCAACTGACATAGCAAAAACTGTTACCGTTCAAAACTCGCCGTGAGTCCTCCACAAAGTCGCCACATTACATTCTTGGGCCAATAAAAAACATGAATCGCTGGTGGGCGATTTCTTCTTACCTTTGGCGTGTGTGGTGTGTCAAAAAGTCGCAGTTTTCTCAAGGTTTTGTGGGGAGGTGTGTCGGGGCACGTCGGGATCGGCGAGCCCGATCCATCATTGTTAGTCCGGCAGTAAATCTGCTCCGGTGAGCCGGTAGTCAACCACGACGCTTTCTTTGGAGTCGGCGTGCAGGCGGCAAAGAGCTCCGAGCGCGGAGAAAGCAAATGCGATGGGGAGCCGAAGCCTTCTTCTGACCACATGTCGTCCCCGAACGACCGCCTCAACACTGGGCTTCCATCGCCGCCGCCCTCCATTAGCGTGTCGACGGCGCCGGTTCGCATCGCCGTCGGTGAGTCCAATTCGGTGAAGCCCGACTCGTTGACGTCCTCCAGCGAGTCACCCTCGCTGTCGCTCGCCGTGAAATGGAGTCTCTGGCGGACGGGACGAGATTTGGGCGAGGGGGAGTCCTGCCAATGGCGGCTGTAGCTCGACATCCTAGCCAAGTGGTTTTTACTCTCGGTAAAAACTTGGTCGTTGAAAATTAAACAAGAACTAGTTCTATTTTCCCCCACAAAACACCCCCCCCCCAATAAACTACCTTGAAGGAAGGTATTCCAGTCACCCACGTAAAAGTCCGTTAGCCCTGAAAAGGCTTTTTTTTAAAACTCCAGCCCACCACGTTGAAGAAGTTGGTCGTCCTAATGACACGTAAAAAAATAAAATAAAGTACCCGCACGAGTTGGGTATCGCCCTCTGTTCCAGCAGCTCAACTCGCTGTGAAACAGGTTACAAATAACCAGCAGGCAGTTATAAAAAATAAAAAAAACAGAACGTGAAAAAAGCCTCGCTAGAAATCCAGATTCGTGTCACGCGCGATGCAACGTACTTCCCGCGACCGTTAGTCACGTGGTACAGTGCAGCCAATCAGAGCGTGCCCGCGAAATCTGAAAAAAAAGGGCTTTCGAGATGAAAGAGTTGGGGGGCGTGGCGTGAAAAGTAGCCAACTTTTATTTGGGGGAATTGTTTGTAAGTAAACAATACGTCACCAACCTTTCATCACAACTTCAAAGGTGACGAAATAGATAACTGGTTCTAAAGGTAGTTGTCAGTGAGCTCCCTTAGATTTGATGTTACCCATTTTTTAGAATGTAATTAATAATTCAAGATATCGCAAATGAATTCATATTAATCAACGTATTAATCCTTACTTGACGTCATCTATTGTAACTCTCATGCATTGTTATATTGTATTATATATGCTAATTGTTATAAATTATTTTAAAGAACAATCTGGTAATATAAAAATAAAAACACCAACACTGGCAATAACAAGAGCTCCACTCCAATGCGAGACCTGATACTCAAAACCAGCCAGCGCCTCTCAGGAGGTCAGAATAATAAATCTGATGTATTATTATTCCAAAATGGCCTCTGAAAAATCATGATCTTCGTATATTTCCAAACGTAACTACATGGTTACATGTTCAAAATGTCTTTGAAAAAAACTACCGGTAATCGTAAATGCAATGGCACAAAATGCCAGTGGTCTCTCTTTGGTCGGCAATAATAATGACTCACCAGTCAGAATGAAGACGCTATAAAAATATGAATGGTATTTGACGCGAGAGGCCGTGTTAATTGCCGGTGGAAGTTGTGCTTATTTTGTAAGAGTGTGAGTATTTAGTCAATAAGTACGATGCTTCATGATTTTATTATTTTTTTCTTTTTTAATTACAAATAGCATTAGATGTACCCTGCACTGTGCATGATCATTAGAAAGCATACCCACACCCCATAATCTGTTTGGTTGAGAGACAAAATAGTCCAGTTATCAAAATCCTATGTACACTTAAAAACAAAGTTCTTTTGCATGTAGCGGCGGAGGGTAGGACAACTCTGAAGGAAGACTTGCGAGTTTGCGTTTGCTTCTTTTTTTTTTTTTTTCCAACTTGGTACTGAATCCCATCCGATATCAATCGTCCAGGCCGGGCGATTCCCCTTGCTGAATTCTCGAGGCTATTCGGATGGCTTCCTCCAACGAAGGCTGATCGCTTAGCTGCGCAGATTTAAAAAAAAAAAAAAAAAGATTCATAAGGAAAACATTCTATCATTATTCATCCAGGTTTCTTTTTACATGGCTACTATTTCTCACTTGTCACAAAAAAAACATTTTATTCTAAAAATCCATGACACACACACAAAAAAACATGATCTTTCATGGTCACAATCTCAAAAAGCCTTGATCTATTATAATAATAATAATAATAATATATTTTATTTATAAGCGCCTTTCAAGACACCCAAGGACACTTTACAATAACAAAAAACACAAAACAATACGGGTTGAGCAGCGGCAGCCAAAACGCGCCAGCGTTCACTCAACCCTTTTGACACTAAACCAGATGAGAACAGATTAAAATCTGTTTTTGCACTCCCGCTTTGAGATGACGTTGATCAGTATTTCATTAAGTACCAACCTGCACAGCAATGTGAGTGCCATTGGAGGTGGCCAGTAAGGTGACTGGGTGAATCTCTTCCTGCTCATGGCTATAAGTGGCCTCCTCGACACTTTCAAAGGAAGTCATGCCGGGCGTCATGATGGCCACCTGGGGGGTTCAAACATACACTCAAAATTAGGGGGGGGGGGTCAAAGTTTACCAAGTCCAGACCAAAAAAAATAAAATAAATGAGAGGAGTCGAATAGTTTCTTTTAACCAATTAGCTAATGAACTCACTTTTTTTTTATTTCAGTAATTTTGCTTTTATTTATGACCTTTTTTCATTTCATTCATCTTCCAAACCGCTTCATCCTCACTAGGGTCGCGGGGGGAGCTGGAGCCTATCCCAGCTGTCTTCGGGCAGTAGGCGGGGGACACCCTGAATTGGTTGCCAGCCAATCGCAGGGCACACAGAGACAAACAACCATGCACTCCCACCTAGGGACAATTTAGAGTGTTCAATCAGCCTGCCACGCATGTTTTTGGAATGTGGGAGGAAACCGGAGTGCCCGGAGAAAACCCACGCAGGTGATCTAATGGTTCAATGAGAGAAGACGCTTATATCGTTAACCAATGCTAACACAGTAGTAAAGTCATCATTATAGTAAATATGTTTGCAAAAAAAACAACTTATAGGCCGTAAATGTAAAATAATGAAAAATACTTTTAAGTATGGCAGTAAGTGCCAGTAATATAATATGTAAGAAAAAAAAAACACATTCACCTGAGAGAAGACACTTTGACATTCACATCATATGAAAAGGTGAAAAATTAAGAGTCATTAAGAGTAGAGTAAGCCCTTTTGGTGCTTGCGTATCAATACTGCATTTATAGAGATAAACCTGAACGTGTTCAATGAACTTTGGCCGTACTCAATTTTGAGTACAGCAATGCATTTATTTTTATCTCAGTTCCCTTTAGGGAACTGGAACACAGATGCCTATTTATTTGCAGATTCATTGGTAACCATGCTAATTTTGGAATGAGTTAAAGTATGTATTGTACTCACAAGAAGTTTAGGATATTGGGGTTCCACGTGAAATTTCAGGATGAACCTATTATGCACTATGATCTTTATGGGTGAACTTAATTTGACCTTCTCTCAGATTTTTAATTCACATGTCAAACTGTTCAATGTTTCAGTATTATTTGCACAACTTGCTGTTCTACATTACATCATTATGTTTTTGTTTTTACCTGAGCACCCTGCGTGGCCAATTCGTGGGCCGGGATGGTTATGGTGGTGCCTTCTTGGGTCACCATGGTGATGGTGCCGCCCATGGCTTGTAAGTCCGCTTCAGAGATGCTCACCTGGGAAGGCAGAGCGAGAACACAACAATAAATGATCAAAATCTGTGAGTGCGTGTGTATATCCAGCTTCAGGCTCAAATGATACCTGCTGTTGAGTCCCGTCCGGCTGAGTCACCACTGCGACGTGTTGCTGGGCAACCACGTCGGCGTTCTCCACAGGAATGTGCTTGGAGCCCGTGTCGTCTTCCTCCAACACCGCCGCAGTCGTCGGGTAGATCACACTGGGGTCATCAATGGCGTCTGGAAACATGACAAAGACCTTTAATGTGATTTTAAGCGTAATCCTGTAACGAAGTGCTTAGGGGTTCATAGTATGGGGGAGGGGGGGCGAAGGAGTATCGCACTTCCTCCTGCTGCAAAAACCAATTCCTACATCGACATGCAAGACGTTCTACTCACCCGTGGGCGGCTCAAAGTAGGCCTCCTGCTCCTCCTCGATGGGCTCCGTGTCATTGTGGGCAGTGCGCTTATGCATAGCCAGCGTGGAGATCTGCTTGTAGGTCTTTCCGCAGTGGTTGCAGTTGTACGGCTTGCACGGCGTGTGGACCACGTGGTGCTTGTAGAGGCTCGAGTATTCTGTGAAGCGTTTCTCACATCCGGGCACAGTGCACACGTACGGCTTCTCCCCTGAACACGACACAAATGAATGATAATATTAACGCTTTGTTTCTATTGTCCTCAATGGAAATGTTTGTCGCTTAGACAAAGACATACTCCAATGTCCAAGCCGACAAAAAGGAGACGTAAAATGGGCTTTTGAATGTTTGATCTCTGGAGCGCCTACCTGCCCATCAAGTGAAAAACTTACCTATCCACACACACGCACAGAATTAAAAAAAAGTGAAAGTCACTGTATCGTGGATGTTTGAACCTTAACATTGCACTAATATGTTGGAGACGCAGGTTTCATGTATTCACTGCAAAGAACTCACATCATGTATTCACTGCAAAGAACTCACACTGACTACCACTAGAGGGAGCCCACAGGAAGCAGTGGCCTGAAACGTTGCCTGTTCCACTTATCATAGAATTTACTTGGGAAGAAATTACTCCCAAAAATCTCAATGGAAAATATGGCGCAAGAACTAGCAACATCAAGGTTGCAATGGGCCTCGAAGATAGCGCTGCACTTCAAGAGAAAATTACCGGTGTGGATCCTCATGTGGTTCTTGTAGTTGGTGGCGCTGGCGAATGAGCGGCCGCAGTTTGGTTCGGAGCAGTAATACGGCCGCTCGCCCGTGTGAGTGCGGATGTGTACTTTGCGGATGTTGGAGGTGGTGAAGGACCGGCCGCAGCCCTCCACCGGACACTTGAACGGCTTCTCTCCTGCAACGCCACAAAAACGGAGATTTCAGGGACTTGCTTACCAGCGACAGAACAATGACTATCGATACCAACAAAGTCACACGGTTCCTGTGCGTTACATACATTTGTTCAAATAACTGCAGGGAAATCCAAATCCAACCAAGACCGGATTTTTTTTTTTTGCCCACATCATGGTCATGGTTGCGTACCTGTGTGTGTGCGGGTGTGCTTCTGAAGATCTCCCGAAGTTTTGAAAGACTTGCAACAGTTGAGCTCCTGACAACGATAGGGCTTCTCGCCAGTGTGCGTGCGGGAGTGACTCTTGAGGCCATAACCTTGAAAAAAAAAGGCAAGGAAAAAAAATACATACACTAGTTATTTTGTGAACAAAGGAGGACTTTGACTGACTATGAATTCACATTTAAAAAATATATGTATTTTCTCATCAAAAAGAGGTTTAAAGGAGACATTTAACAAACTTTACAATTGTCCGTAGGTAACTAAGGACTAGGAAAGGCTCCTTCTCACACGCAACCCTAGTGAGGATATGCGAGATAGAAGATGGTTAGCTCCTGCTGTGTCATCATGAAGTCAACGAGAAAACACTTTTAAAGCAAGTGTCCAATAATGTCACACAAAAAAATAAATAAAAAAAGACTAGATTTGTTGCTGGAGGGGCAAGAAAAGTAGCTGAATTGGCAACCGTGACTAAGTAGTGTTTGCGTTGACCAACACCTTGGCTTGACCTCGAATTGTTATGCCTCGACTTATTTTGTCTTTTTTGTGTATTTTGACTGAAAAATGTCACAGACCTTTTAAGACGCATGCACTCCAAAATGTGACAAGAAAAAAAAGACATGTCTAACCTAAAGCTGTACGAGAAACCCTACCTGTTGCAAACTTCTTCCCGCATCCCGGATATTCGCACATGTATGGCTTGTCTCCGGTATGCGAGCGTTCGTGCACCTGCGTCAACACAAATGCATTAATGAGGCTTGTTGTGGATAACAAAGTATGTCCAAAAAAACCCCCCAAGAAAACAAATAATTGACCGAGTGACAGCTTGTAACTCCAAACATTCATAATTGCTGCACTTCTCAGTACCACTGCAAACATATTGACAGAACAAACCTTGAGATGGTGTGCAGTGGTGTACAACTTTCCGCAGTCCTCGTGCTCGCAGCGGTATGACTTCTCGCCCACGTTGGCCACCCTCCTGTTCTCCTGACCCTGTAGCACAATCTGGCAGACAAGAAAAAAAAATAAAAAAACACCATTAACCTCAAAACGGATAAAGGCTCTGGAAATGAATGATATTCTTCCATACCCGCATGTGCACGCCATTGTCTGCCTCCACTCTACCGTAGGGAACCAAAGGATTCTCGATGTTCTCCACCTGAGCAGAAATGATGCCTGCGAGTTAACCGAAGTTGAGGATTTTTCCTTCCTTTCCAATCACTGCCAAAAATGTTTAAGTTGTGATGTGATGGTAATCGGAGCGCACTCTGACAGGCCCTCGGTGACCACAAGCTTCAAAGTACAATATGTGGCACTTTTATTTTGAAAGTTGTGCTTTTATTTTATGCGCACGCTAGTTCAAGCAAGGTGGCAAGCATGAACTACAACTTGTGTCAGCAGTGGTGTCATCTTAGCAACTTTTCCATCCCCCTACTTTCCACTTATCTACACATTTGGGAATCCGGACTAGGAACGGCTAATATTTGCTTGTGCCGATGCACAAAATTAATGTGATTATTTCTCAAGTGTAAAAATGTCACTTTGATGACCGCCTATAATTTTGTATTTCCGAACAACAATGCGTATATCTATAAAACGAAGCAAATGCGCTTTTTCTAAATGCATCAAAAATAATACGGACAAAATTGGAGGTCAGCATGTTGGCTTGGCCCCCAGCAAGTGTTCCAGTTTCTCATGGGGCCCCGTTTGCAAAATGAATTGCCCACCTCTGGTGTAGGGTCTCTCACATTTAAAAAAATGGGTTAAGATGTTAAAAATTGGTTTGTGTGCACTGCGCCTTAGCTCTGGATAGAGTAGATACACAAAAGGGAATAGCTTCGCTCACCTTGGTGGTGTATTGCTCCAGCACACTGATGGTGTCGGGGTCGATGGCGGTGGCCTCAGCCTGCAGGTCAGCGATGGTGCCGTCGGCCTGAATGGCCAGGATGGTGTTGGGCTGCGGCATATGCACCGTATGTTGGATGTAGGCCGTGCTGCCGTCTTCCAGCTGCACCTCCTGCAGACCGCCTTGCTCGTACGTTTCTGCTTCACAATAGAAGCGGATACAAATGTTTTTTTCCTGTATACTTATTTTCATTACTTCCAACAACTATTCCTTCCATCACTGCAATTTATATCAGTAGATGGGAGGGGTACCTTGATCCGTTTCATGAGATGTGCGCTGGCTGATGTTTTGAAAGGCAAAATATCATCACACATAAGGACATAATTAAGCCTTGGGCCTTTTTGTAGGCCATGTACAGACTGTAGTTTAAAAAAAAAAAGTATTTTGCTTTTTTAAAACAGATTAAAATTTTAACATTGGTTCGTATTAGTATAAAAGTCAACAGAAAGTATACATTTAAATCTGATGTTGGCTATAACAAATTAGACAACGCACCACACCCGTGGGAAGTTTCATACATGATCTTTAACTAAAGTGAGAAAGACACAAATGGCAACGACCTACATGCCAACATAATATTAAAATACTTTTTTTTTTCAACTTTACCTTTTGGTGTGTGTATGAAGGCTGTTGTTCCATCTTCAAGCTGAACTGCCTGTCCGTCTTCCAGCTGCAAACTGTCTCCTCCTGGAATGTTCAACAACACTTGATTTCTCAGCAAATCCCAAACATACGTGATGTGTAAACTGGCGACGACGCTGAGGTGGCACCTGCTTTGGGCATGGACACGTGCCGGACGTAGGCGGCCGATCCGTCCTCCAACTGGATCACCTGGCCGTCCATGATTTGCCCGTCGGAGAAGGCCGGCTTGGCTTCCCGCTGGATGTAGGCAGTGGAGCCATCCACAAGCGTGACGGCCTGAAGGCTCACCGTGTCCATGGTGTCCATCTGATCGCCATCTGGTGAGGAAACACAACTTTTGAGACCCACAAGGAAACCTTCGACACTGACTGTTGCCCCCGGATGCAACGTTATCAAACTCCATTTTATGTATTACTCATCCATGTCACATTATTGAATGTACTTTCATTTGACGGTCATTAATCGCACGTCATTTTTTCAGCCACAGGTACAAATGATATGATAAATATATGGGTATTAAACTGCAAAACACGGTTTGGTGGCAGTTAGCTGGATGTCTCTTGGTACCCAGGAACGCATTTTGTGTTTTGCTATCGTTGACGCTATACGCTAAGCTAGAAGGGAGGAACATATCATCATCAAGGCTTATTATTCAGCCTTGGTGAAAGTCTGCGCTCTGCTCGATGCCTTTGTTCTGGTGTGTTACTCGATCTTTGTGAAGCTGGAGTGAATACAACTTTTGTGTTGGGTGTGAGCAGTAGCACAACACATGAACCCCTTTCACACAGCCATCGTGCCTTCTGCGTGGCTGTTCTGTACAAGCACTGACACAGAATCGTGGTGGGACATACTGTGTATGGTATTCCAAGATGCCGAACCAGGAGTTTGATACAGTAAGAAAAACAAGCAGGCATCATCCAGCCATCTGACCGACTTTGCTGGGCTCCGTCTAAAAAGGTAAATATATGTCATGTGTTGTCTAGCCAAGTCAATCTCTGGACAATAATCCAATAGAGCATTTCTCCTCCTGAAGAGGGAGACTGAAGGGAGAAACCAATAAGAAGTGAAAGAGGCTGCAGTTAAGGACTGGAAAAGCATTTCAAATGATGAATACAACAGTCTGGTGAAGGTTTGCTACAGTTATTGCAAACAGTTGTGCCACCTAATCTGAAATAATATTCACTTGTGTCTGTAATATTCAGTTTATGTCTGTTCCAATGTTTTTGCTCAGGTGAAAAGTGGGTGAATTTCAAACAAAAGGTGCTCTGTCCTGAGTTGTTGAACACATCCACATGTAAATAACATGAAATAAAAGCTGGAATTCTGAACTTTTTTCTCATTCATCTTTTGATCTGAAATCCAAACGTCTTCAGTATACAGCAAAAACACAGACCTGGGCTCTCGTTCAACTCACCTGCCACAGTCACTGCTTCGGTCAGGCAAAGCGTGACGGGTTGACCGTCTGCATCGTGAAACTCCGTCATTCCTTGGGAGTCCCGGTTGAGCTGCGCCAAGAGCATGCTTCAGCCGCTGCCATGACACAACACATGAGTGATGAGCGTACAGAAAAGTTGTAATCTGGCAGCAGTGCTGATAAAACTATTTGTCGCCAAGATAAATTGCGCCACTGAACATACAAAGGCATATGACACACAAAGTGGAAAAGGTTGCTCCGGCAACACGACATAACATCCCTGTTCGGTCGACTTTCGAATCGACTTCTACAGTTTTTGTGGGTTCATTTTCAATAATTGTGTCTTGTGTAAGCCACCCACTCCCCCCTAAAAAAAAAAATTAATTGAGATAAGTGTCTGGTAAATTTCCATAGGAAGTTTGGGGAATTGGGAAAACATTTTTTGAAAGTACTAAGTATAAAAACATGTACTTGTATTAAAATCACATTTTTATGTGTCGGCGATTCTTTTGTTGGGATTGTATACTTCCAAATATATAAACCAATAAAAAGATTCAGGATACATTATGAGAGAACTCCACAATTGTAAATGTGGGCCACCTTGAAAAATTTATTAAATTATCTGTTTTGGCACAATTAAGGACACCTGTGCTTAAAATGGACGTCCATAACATGGAGGCTCATCTTAAAAATTCAGCCTTTCAAGTTTCTAACTTCCATACGCTTACACTTAACCATTTCATCGGTTTACCAACCAGTTTATGTTGCTTTTGACGCTCTACATGTGAATATGGACATATAACTATGTTTCATTATATAGTGGGCAGTTGCTTTTATTCAACACTTGTCACACTTCAGAGCGCCCAAATGCACACTTGGATCGAGGAGTTAGCATCCATGCTAACTGCGGCAGCTAAGCGCTATCACGACTTTGTAAGGCGTCGTTCCGCTTAACGTGAATATTGTCACGAACTCGTCTACTAAGTGTGCTCTACTCGGCCCTCGTACGCTCATTTGATGATAGCCTAAGTGCTAAAAAGTGAGCTAACAACGGCTAGCCGCTGAGCTTGCCACCGCTTATTCGCGTGAAGTCGACAAGACGGGCTCATTAATGATAACATAAGCATTTTTCGCCCGTCGTCGACATGTCAATGTTATCAACGACGATATAAACGACATTCTCCGTTCGTCTTATGAGCTCCGGCCGCGGACAGCCACACCCTCTGGCTGGGTGACGGCAGTGGGAATACTGCACACTGGGTAAAAACCAATTTATATACGAACCTTGGGAAAAAATTTCCAACAATTCCTCCTGTTCGACCACCATGCACCAGTGCAGGAAACACTCGACACCCGGAACGTGTATGAAAACATGACGTTCCTGGCGATGGCCCGCCTCCTCCGTATTTACCTGCATTCCGATTGGCCGACACTTGAAAGGCTGTCTTGCATTGGCCGAAATGAACGTCTAACATTTACATCAACTCTCAGTAAACGGGTGAGAACTCGGCAAGAATACGATGGCGTTTCAGCCATATTAGAAGGGGCGAATATGCCCTTTAATTTATGGAATAAGAAGGGTTTTAACTTGTTGTGTTTTTGTGCATATCTGCGTTATGCAAGTGTTGTTTGGTGCAGTTCGTTGTCTTCTTGTTTTTGTGCATTATGTATTCCTGTGACTGTGTATATATGTTGAGTGCTTGTTGGTGGGTAGGTTTTTTTTTTTTTTTGCTTCGGCATGTGTTTCCGTGTGCTGTGAATGTGTCTTGTGCGTGTTTGTTTTTAATTGCAGGAAAAACTGAAAAAAGCGGCGGATTTACCTGCAAAATGATGACAGCAAAATCATATCTTTGAGGGTCAAAGTTTGTTTATGATTGTACAGCAAATGACTTGTTTTTGTTTTGCTATTTACGTTGGGAAGGGAAATATTGCAAGAGGGAAATGTATATTTCTTTAACCCTAACCTTTAAAAACAATGAACAACTTTATTTTCACAAATTTCTCGGCGATGGCCTGCCTTTTTCGCATTAAAAAGGGAATTTAAATCTGATTACTGCCTTTAAAAGGGCCAGTCTTCCAATCAAATTAATAACAGTCTCACTCTATAACACATCCAATATGGCGGCGCCAGCTACAACCGATTCAGTACACGATGCGTCAACAACTTCTATCCCTGTTCCTTCGCATGGAGGGCGGAAATAAAATTCTCATACACGTTCCTGGGCCCCTGACAGTCGCCATTCCGCGTCGTTCTTCGTATTGTTCCGAAACCTTTCGACAATTCCATAGCCCCATAAACGACACCGCAGAGGTCGAACACGCGTGGGACGGTCGTACCCCGACACGGAAACGTCTCGTGTTGGGTTTTTTCCCCACCGCGAACGGTGGCCCGCTCGAATGTCGTCTGGCGACCCGCGAGCAGGCTAGCTGGGCATCCATGTTGAAAACAAGGCCGTGTGGGAGAAGCGCAATGTTGGCAATGCAGTCTGACCGACGCTGCGAGTACCTGAATGCACCACAGCTGACAACCACCAATGGAATGATTAGAATTAAGTGGAATTACTTTGTTAACATGACGATCTAACAATTATTCTGTAAATATGTAGCTGTAGATGTTAAAAATCTAAACACTCTTTTTTAAAGACACATGAGACCAAAATAAGTAAGTTTTTCCATCATTAATGTGATCCCAAATGAAGTTCAAATGTTCTTGGAGGCTTTTTTTCCTGATGTTTTTGCATTCTACCAGAAGCCTGAAGATCTTTGCCTCCACTGACCTCTATCCCCTTCATTTAGACAATGTTCCTGGCCTATGTGGTTCCAACTGAAAAGCCACAAAGCATTTGAATATAACTAGCATGTCAGTGACTTTGTTGAGTGCATTGTTTACATGTGAGTGCCAACAGGTTAAGAGTTGGTTTGACTCTCCATTATAAGCGACACAATTTTGTTTTCTGAGAAACAGATGTATTCCTCACAATAATTCGATTTATTAGAATACAGTCTAGGCATCACTGAGGATGGGGCGCTCAACTTTTCTGCTTCTTCATCCAATCACAGCTCTCGGTTACCGCCACTCACTGCTTCGACCCCAATCACAACGATCATTTAAGATAAGATATCCTTAATTTGTCCCACACTGGGGAAATTTACAGTCTACAGCAGCAAGATTGTGGGTAGAAAGAAAAAAACAAAAGTCTTTGCATTCACAAAATAAATGTTACAGTTTCAATGTACACCGTTCAATTAAGTGCAATATAAATATAGATATAGATAAGTGGCTGTGCTATTTAAAGCGCTTCCAGCTAATTAATCCAATAACTCTCGGTTGTGCTCGCTTCCTGCTTTCTTGACCAATCGGGTTTCAGTTCCACATTCTTCCTGCTTCTTCCAATTGCAGCTCTGGGTTCAACTAACTTCCTGTTTCTTCGCCCAATCACAGCTCTCTGTACCGGCCACTCCCTGCTTCTCTCTATCACAGCTCTCGGTTCCACTGGCTTCATGTTTCTACGGAGAAAAGAGCAAATATGTGTATAGTTTTCGGAGCGACCTCGTTTAAACATCGATGATGTCACCCATGATTGTCACTCCCAACAAAGACAACAAGATAACTTTTTATTAATTAAAAAACTTTATTGTGAGTTCATGATGCTTTGTTTTACATTGATAGAAACATGGAGGCTACCAAAAAAATAGTACTTTGGCATAAGAAAATAAAAATTGTGGCTGATATAATCATATATACACGCAGGATTGTTTTGGTTCAGAGGTTAAACGTGACACTGACAGTATCCCCAGGATCAAGGTCGATCATCTGGGTTTGCTGCTGTGAGCCAGGCCGGCTGGCGCTGATGGTGTACAATCCGGGAGCCACCTCCATGTACAAGTCGTCTGGTGGACCTTGACCTTGACTCCGGCCCTTCAGACCAGGGGAGAAAGTTGAGATGATGATAGAGGTTCTTGGTATTTCGTAAAGTATGACGGCCATCTATGACTAGCTTCCAAAGATGATGCAATTTTGACAAGAGATGTTCCTCACCGTCATATGCTTGGCGGTCTCCCCAAAGCGATGTGGATAACTGTGAATAAAGCCGTATGCCAAGATGTGTCCACAAAAACGGTCAACACAACAATCCTGTTGAATCATTGGAACGAGTCCAAGTCTCCAAGCGGTTTTGCATCGCTGTTTGTGGATGTAAATGTGGACTTTTGTGCCATGAATACACATTGGCTCGCAAAATTGAGAATCAAACACCTCAGGTCACATTTAAAGAGCCCTCACAATTTTCAGTTAGACTCTCACTGCATCAAGCTAAAGCGACTGATGGCTGTTAGCGCGCACAAAGGAAGGAAACCCCAATAAGGACGGACAACAGCAATTATTAAATGATATTAATGAAGTTGCCAGTCATAAATTTCCAGTCATGAACTCCCACCAAGTGATAATGTGCAAAGCATGAAAAATGCATCCCTATATAAAATTTACAACTTGTATTGGTTGCCGGCCAGTATCAGGGAACTTTGGGTGATCCGGCAGTTACGTGGTGGCCCTGAGCCCAACGTCGGATCTTGGCTTCGTTTTACTTATACATATATATAGATATATATATATATATATAAACATTTACATTCCGTTTCATGAAACATGAATTGGTGAAAAGATGAACCCATACATTTGGGGGGCAATCACAATTATATTATTTTTCAAAATCCTTCAGCTATAAGTGGGAAGCATCGCATTTCATTTGAATGCTTCAAAAGATGCCGCGGTACCGGTATTATGCTAAACTATGCTGTACTCACATGTTGCCCAAATTGAGACGAGGACCCAATCTTGGTTGCCCAGATGTGTTTATGGTAGCGAGGCACATGTTTCTTCTCGATGTTGGAACCTTGAGAACATCCTACCGAGTCGTAGAACCTCTGCAATACACATATACAGTACACAATTGAGCCTGATGAAGACCCGTTTTGGAGAGTGTAGGGATGATTAGGTGACAGACTTTGCAATGAATGTGAGTCTCCGCCATGAATTCAGTGATGGTGGAAAAGGCCTCCTGAAGTTCCTCCATTGTTTTCTGACAATGACAAAGACACAGATTTGAGACATCTTTTTGAGAACGAACTACTTTGATTTGGGTCTCGTGCAACATGTGTGGTGTAGTTGAGTAACATTTGTTTGTGCTGCTTGAGAAGGAACAGACCGCTAAGTTAGCTTCACATGCTAACAGACAGATTTGCCATCATATATTGCAGGGTTTTTTATTTTTTTTTGGGTGGGGGGCAGGGAGTAAGTTTCTACTTTCGGTTATGTTCCCAGACTCTCAGCAAGAGCCGCTATCAACCCAATTTTTGTGATCATTTGCACCTTCTGTAACTGCTGTGTTACAAAAAGGCAGCACTGAGTAAAGATGTAGACTGAGACAGTCTCTTGCACTTGTCAGCCGGTTTGCTACTCCAGTGAACCCTTGCAAACTCACAAATAGGCATTCTATAGAACATGGAATATTACCAGAAAAATGGTCATGATTCACACCTATCTGCACATGTTCATGCCTTTTCTGTAAGGCAGCGCCCAGAAGACACCGCTCCTTCTTAGGGGCTGTTCCTGGAGCTATCGTTAGGCCACAGCTGATAACCAGACGGGTTGATGGCAAACAGCAGCAGAACCCGGTGATAAAATGGCTGAGGGGAAAGTAGTCATTTGCAATTTTATGGGTTGTGAAGGGCCATAGCCCTTTATAATAGAGCAGAAGTATTTTGGGCAAGACATCAATTCACAAGTAGCTGTGTCCCAGAAACACTGTAGTGTAAATGTTTGTCAATGTAAGCAGGCCTCACTTTGCTGTATACGGCCCTGTCATCATCTGCCACAGGAGTGTAAGTGTACGGCAGCTTGCCCCAGTCCACCTTCCGCCTGGAGGCCCGCTCCAGAACCTCTCGTCCGCGTCGGGCAGACTGTCGCAGAGACTGTTCAAGACCGGCTAGCGTTGCCATGAGAAAAACAGGCTCACCTATAAGGAGGAAACGGCACTCATTTATATAATCAATTTTGTTTCATGACATGATAAGAGGAGTAGCGATTTTTTTTTCTTTTGTAACCATATCAAGTGAAAAAAAATTGAGGACTTACTCACTCAATTGGAGCGAATCAAGAGCGCAATAATTTGTTTAAATCAAGAAAAGATAATCGTTTAATGATAACAAAAAGGTTACAGCAGCAGTTTAAAATTTATATTTTTAAGTACATAAAAAACTGTTAAGTATAAAATGTTCATGTGGCGATTTACATGGATTTTCTGTGTAGGTTTCATGGTTTCACTCACCAGAAAAAGACCACAAAAATGTCGACTCTCAAATTGAACCATTAGTTCGTTCTTGTCCAAAACTCAACATGCATTGAGATTGTTAGCTTGGAGTTATAGTTAGCCGTGTCCTTTTCCCCCATGTAAACCTTGTCTCGATAATTTTCATTTGTTTGACAAATAAACTAAACTGCGGGTCTTTCGCACAAGTTTTGGAAGTTTGTATACAGAAATTATGTCATTACAACGCCACTTCAGCGCGACGTCAGGAAGTCTCGCGCGAGATAATGCGATTAGCGAAGGGCGGTCACGTATAAAACAGGGCGATTTGAGTGACTTCAAACGTCAGTATGTGTCATACTACTGGACCAGAGAATACCTTGCTTTGACTCGTCACGTTGAGCCCCGCAAATGACACCTTCCGCACCACACAACAGAACAGGACGAGTGAGAAGCGAATCCCTCGCTTTTTAAGGCACGCCTTCCGGAAATGAAAACACGGAAGTCACATTGCCTCAGCAACCGTAGATCAACTTGTGCGCCATATTGGATGGGGAAATTTTATGCCCTTCGTTCGTTCATTATTCTGGTTTGCTCAAATATGTTATTACTATAAGTGTGTTAAGGATGTACACTAAGTCAGCACGAAATATGTAATTTTCTATTGCAATAGAGTTAACAGCAAAAATGTATAAAACACTTAGTATTATGAATATTAATCAAATCTTGTTTCTCATTTGGCCACATTTTTGGTCCCCCTTTTACATATTACACCCCTGATACTCTATTGCATTTTAATTTTGTTATTAAAATAGGACTAGACCTTACCTCTCTGAGCTCATCCGCCCCTACACACCTGCCCGGCGCCTCAGGTCTGTGGACCAGACTTTATTAGAAGTACCAAGAAATAAAAAGAGGCTCAGAGGGGATCGAGCCTTTTCTGTTGCTGGTCCCTCTCTCTGGAATGACCTCCCACTGAACATTCGGCAAGCCTCCTCGCTGCCCATCTTCAAAACCCTCCTCAAAACTCACTTGTATTCTTTGGCATTCGACTCAGCATGACTTAGATTTGTTCTTGGTTTTACTGTTTGGTGCTTTCTACCGCCTTTATTACCGATTTGTCTTACTGTTTATTGTGCATGTTAAATTGCTCCGTGTACAGCACTTTGTATGCAGCGATGGCTGTTTGAAAGTGCACTATAAATACTGTTGACTTGACTTCAATTGTGCCGAAATCAACACTTAGTATGATGAATATTAATCAAATCTTGTTTCTCATTTGGCCATATTTTTGGTCCTCCTTTTACAAATTACACCCCGATACTGTATTGCATTTTAATTTTGTTATTAAAATTGGACTAGTCCCTTCAATTGTGCCAAAATCAGAAATGTATCATTTTTTAGATTCCTATACAAATGTGATGACTGCTCACAGCAAAATATGCAAACTACCAAAATCAAACTCACCGGCTACACACAAAAATAATAATTTTTTGCCACAATTGAACAACACTGGGATTCAAGATTTATGCATTTTTAAACATCAAAAGTCAGTTTTGAGAATGTATAAGTAAATCCAATTTGAGGTGTTCGTGAAAAAGTGAAGTCACCAATCAATTGTGTATTTGTACAATTTATTTTTTCCAAAACGCTGACGAGGTGTTTACGCCATAAGCACACAAGCTCCTCCCACGGACTTGATCTTCTCCTCGGCCCGTCGGCTGAAGAACTTGGCCTTGACGATGACGGGCTGTTTGGGTAGCTTGCCTTTGCCCAAAATTTTGTAGTAACCCTTGGGATTAAAAAAATATGTTTTAAAATCCTCAATTGATATTAAAACTTTATAAATAGTCTGAGGTGAGACTTACGTGGCGCACAGCGTCGATAATGGGCGCCGGGCCGTCGGGCTTTTTGCTGTAGTTGAGCCTGGTCTGCTCGCTCACCAGTGTCCACAGCCTGTCCAAGTTGATGGTGGGGCAGTGGGTGGTGTTCCTCTTCAGGTGGTAATGTCTCATGCCCACCTTGCCGAAGTACCCAGGGTGGCTGAGAACGAACACAGTCATTAATTAAGACACAATGACGGGTTCCTGATGCTACAGCCTCACACACGAATGTACTTTTGCATGATTATTGGCACTGATGTGTGCCAGTGTTTAAAAATTGCACTTAGTGTTCCATGAATTTGCATTAAATTGTCCAAATGTAGGGCTGTGTATGTATGTGATGATACAACAGTGGACAACAGCACTGTTAAACTCCAACATATACAATTTATATGTCGACATTAGCTTACCTGACACAAACCCAACGAAAGCAGATTAGAATAAATCAGAATAAAAGTGCATGTTCACTTGTCTTTAAATCACCAGTTTTCAGTCATTTTTGCAGGTCACCGATGGGTGACACCCCATCACATCGCTTACTCACTATTTATCGAAGTTGATCCTGTGGTGATGCATGCCACCAGCATTACCACGACCTCCGGGATGCTTTCTGTGCTTGCCTGTGGAAGAACATCACAAAAGTGAGTCAAGGCCTTCCAACCCTGTCAAATTTTAACATTAACACAAGATATATGTATGAGCGTAGTTCTTACCAACGCGACCGTGTCCGTGGCTCACATGTCCACGGAGCTTCCTGGTCTTGGACTTCTTAGTAGGCTGTTGAAAGATCAGAAGAAATTTATATCAACACGCTCACTCTATCATGATCATTTAACATTTCATTAGTTTGCCGACAACTTGGGTAGTTTAACATCACAATTAAGTGTAATCAGCAAGTCCGTTTGCAGGTGTAAATGTTCAACGATACACTAAGTTCACGAGTATAGCGACAACCGAATATTTAGTTGTAGTTCTCCCACCACCAAGTATGCTAAATGGCTAATGCTAACACAGACACTCCATTCAGCCCGCATGAAATACTTGGGTTTATTTCACTGGCCGTGACTGTTATTCCGCTACACCATTTACAATTAAATGCCACATATATGGAACATACCAATAAAGTGTGAGTTCATGAAGCAGTTATGCGTTCGGCCGGAAAGGGCCGACTAGCTCTCACAGTGAAGTGAGAACATACCGGACAATGAAACGCACAATAATAAGTCATCGCGAATACAAAAGGCAAGATTCGTGTGTTGTTTGCATTCATCGAATGCCACGTGTAAGTGATTCAAGAAAAGGATGGACATGGATTAATGTGGATTTCCCAGCACAGAACGTTCATGATAGCACCTACCATCTTTGGAGGTTGATCGAGAGAGGAACGGGATTTACAAACCACGCGGTTATCTGTGAGATTTGGCACTCGACGACAAGTAAACTACAGCGACCTACAGCGGCCGGTTTGGAAAATATCACATAAAAACGACAACACAAATGAACAGAATCACTTTTTAAAAATGTTATTGTTTGAGTTATTTCTCAAATTTTACTTTGTTACTTAAAGGTATTTTAAAATGTTTTCTTAAACTCTTATGTATTTAACTGCCATAATTGTTTGTGCCCTGAAAGACCTCGAAATAAACATTAAAAAAATAGATATCCTTCCCGCATTTGTTCTCGTTATTTTGTTTTTTCTTTTAACCAAGTGACTGAAATTGTAAATATATAAAAATATTGACCTTGCCTTTTCTTTCTTCCTTTGTTTATTATAAATGATCATTTTATTGCAGGTGTTCATTTTAACCAAATAGCGAAAGGCATGCAGAAAATACTATTTTTTCTTATTTATTTTATTATTAGGCAGACCAGTGGTCGACTGGTTAGCACGTCCACCTCACAGTACAGAGGTGCAGGGTTCGATTCCGGTTCCGGCCTTCCTGTGTAGTCTCCCATATTCCAAAAACATGCATGACAGGTTAATGGATCACTCTAAAGCGTGAATGATTGTTCGTCTATGTGTGACGGGCAACCACTTCAGGGTGTAGCCCGCCTACTGACCGAAGACAGCTGGGATAGGCTCCAGCACCCTCCGCGACCCTTGTGAGGATAAAGCGGATCAGAAAATGGATGGCTGGATGGAAATATCTCTCTCTCTCTTTGTTGTGAGACTGGAGTGTCCGAACCTGCACCCGCTGGCGTCACAACAGTCCATTGGGATTTTTTGAAGCAGTAAATGTACAGTCACGGCGGCTGTTGTTTGTGAGCACGGAATGCCCTGGAGAAATAGTGAAGGCATCATTAGCAGGAGACTTTTACTTGTGGGGATTTCACCTTTCGTCCAATCAAATCCTTCTGTATTTTTTTTTCCCCCATGACATAAATTTCAGACAACATTGAGACTCTCATTGTCACCTTTTCTCCAGTCTGGTAAACCATTCCACGGTCTCTCACGATTCTAATCAGGTAAGGTTGTTTGTGAGTAGATATTCAGCTTAATTAGATTGTTTTTAATGTACAATATCCAATGATATTAAGTCCTGTCTTTGCTTCTTCCCGGTAATCAGTATGGAAAGAGGGCGACAAACTGATGGAGCTGCTCCGTCCAGTGAAAAACTAATTTTCACGAAGACGTTACTAAACAAAATAAGGTAATAAAAATAATATATTGGGAATGTTGGGATTGGGCACATGTTGATGTGGTGAGCGTTGTCTTTTCAAGTTAACGCAGAGTAGCAATTTCATTCTCTGTAAGGGGCAGGGCAGAGAGGCCCTCTGCCCCATGTTGTCAAAGAAAGCTTTGTGGGCTTATAACACATTTTTGATCTGCATTTTTGTATTAGGGGAAGGTGAGAATCGAGTACATGTTGGTGTGGTGAATGTCGTACGTGTTTCTATAATGTAGCGAAACAAACATTAAAATTGAGATTTTGTACAAGGGAATTCCCCAGAAGATGTTTCAGGGAAACAGTTGCTAAATTCTAATCACGTTCTCTGGCTGTCCAATCAGGATCCAGCCGGACGTCCAGCGGGTTCTGCATGATTCCACTAAAGCTGTTGTGAGACTGGAGCGCCTGAACTTGCAGCCGCTTGTTTCCCTGATGCGACTGCCGTGCCAAAAGCGAGCCAAGTTCTCTGAGGAATGCTCGGCTTGTCCTTGGCGGGTGCAAAAATGAACCATAATAAGCATAACGATGATTCATGCCGGGAAAAGATTGTTGATGGTGATTTTCTTTTCAGGAGGAAGTCAATTCAAATGCATTTGACATTCTGGAGATCCAAGAGACAGAGGTGGGGGACTCGAGTCACATGACTTGACTCGAGACAGACTTAATGCCAATTATGACTTGGAACTACTACAAGTTTTGCCCGTTGAAGATTGTTAGGGAATATGTTGCAGAAAGCTACTTGCAGAACCCGGCACACTGCTCGATAGTTCATTCACATTCATTGTTCAGTTTGTGGCGGGACTTAATACTTGAGGCTTACTTCTGACTTGCACATATGTGACAAACTCCCACCTCTGGCAGGATGACAGCACAACAACATCCTGTGTGGAACCACTTCATCCTGACGTCTCTCCAAATCCGAACCCAGCATACATCCTGGTTCATTCCGGGAAGGCTGACCCGGATACTTTCTACTTGGATCCAGACCGGGAGATGATCATGGTGCTTGATCTGGAGCCAGAAGACCAGATACAAGAATCAAAATGTGTCGAGCCACCTCTAACACAGGAGGCGATCCAAAACGGCGAAGGCGAGAGCAAGGACACGGAGAGCGAAGACTTCTGCGCCGTGTGTCTGAACGGAGGAGATCTGTTGTGCTGTGATCTTTGTCCCAAAGTTTACCACTTGGCCTGTCACGTTCCTTCACTGCTTACCTTCCCAACGTGCGTAGTTGGCTACTATTTCTAATTCAGAACCGATATAATCCCAACATGCTTATTTGCTACGCTAACATACAGCAAGATAGCAACAAAAGCCAGATAGACAATGATTTTACAACTTTCCCTGTAATTGGGTGTTTTTTTTTCATAAAAACTGATCAAATGCAAACAGTTGTTAGGCTGTAAAGTCAGTAAGGACTTTGCATCTTGTCCTTAGGTCGGGGATTACTTGTAATACATGTGCAGAGCTCACATAAATACTGTAGCAAGACTACCATTGATTGCTAGTACATCTCAGAATCATTAAAATGCAAACAGTTGGGATGCTAATTTATTGCAAGATGGTAACCTGAGTAGAGAAAGCCCGAAAGCAGTTCAATAAGAATTTTACATCTTGACCTGGAATTAGACAGCTACTATTTCGAATGAGAATTTCTAAAATGCTAACACGCCAGTATTCTAAAGTGAGGCCCTGCTGTCCTCTAGGGGTGACTGGACATGTACATTGTGCAGGACTGACCACGACCCAGCTGAGAACTTCCGCCGCGAGGGAGTCAACGTTCCCTATGCTCTGTCTCACCGTGACCAGAGGGTGACAATCGCGTAGCGTACTATATTGCATTGGTTCTCGACCTTGATTCTTGTTACAGTATGTAACTTTGTGCAATATGTCATTCGTGTCACAAAACGTAGGGTACGAAATCATACTCTAAGGATATTGTGACTGTAATGTATCAGAGGGTGAGCAAAAAGCATCGGAACACGCATCATATCTTGTGTGTTGTAGCCTGAATATTAGCCTAGCACAACGGCTAACATACAATACAAGTCAATGCATATGCACTTGTAATGCATCGTAGCCCAAAAATATCATACGGTGACTTAATCCAATTTATTATATCTTATCATGGTGTATTGTAACGTAACATATACCATCTTCGAACATAACATATTGAATTGTCACTTATAATGTTTAAGTCCATATCCCATTGAGTGGCCAGTGTTTGTGAATATAGTGAATTGTCATGATTGTGCGTGGTGGGTAGAGGACCAAAAAGCAGGGAGACAGGAGAAGTGTACTGAACCAAATGTATTAACAAAAACAAAGTCCTGAAAGACCCAGATAAACCAAAGGAACAACAAACAAACAAAGACAGTAAAACAACGATCCAACGCGGAGTGCTCAGCGCGGCAGTCCTTTTAACCGAACAAGCTTATAACATGATGACCAACAGGTGCGACGCAGGAGGAGGCGTCCTCCGATGCCACTTGTTGGTCACAAACGGAATAGAACCATAACAGTCAACGGACGGATCCCACACCTCCTAATGCCACCCAGTGGCGGCCGCAGGACATGACACCTGTTGGTCACCAACGGAACAGAACCATAACAGTGAATGTCGATTTTTCATCAGGGTTCACATCTTAATGCCGTGTATAATAAATCAAGGCTTAATCATACAGTACAGTATCGTGGCGTAGCACACTGTACTTTAGCACAATGTAATAAGCAGCACAATGTATCTTTACTGTAAGCTAGCTATCTTATCGTAATTCGTCAAAATGTATCAAAGCATAATGTTGTCTTGTAATTGATCATAATGTATAGTGGCGTTAGGTATTGTACCCTCACTGTATTTTACTCCAACTTATTCCACTTCTAAAAGTTGTGCTGTGCTCTTTTTTTCCTCTCGACAGAGATGTGAAAAGTTGACATTACTGCTGTACGTTCACCCGCTAAGCGCTCCTTTCCACGATCCCGTCAGTCGCCTGGTCGGTAACCTTAAACTCTTCCAGCACCGTCTCACATTTTTCCCTGACATTGAAGTGGTCTGTTGGCTGTGCTTCAGGCGAGAAACTACTACCAGGTCATTAAGAGGCCCGTGGACCTGTCGCTGATCCGCAGGAAGCTGGACAAGACTAACACCCTGCACTACTTCATGCCAGAACTCTTTGTCCACGACGTCCTGCTCATGCTCAAGAACTGTGCTACCTTTAACTATGTAAGTCCATATTCGCAAAGCCGAATTCTTGAATTGTGGCATTTATGTAGGGGTGGAAGTCCCACACATCATAGCATACCGCATTGCAGGATCACATGTAGTGGATGGGACTTTCAGGACACATATCAGCTCTCATTAGAGTCCTCGAGCGCAAGTGCTTCAAAAGTCAAGTAATTAGGGCCTCATTAGCGGTGTGATGTTGAAGTCACATAAATGAAACAGGCTCTCTGACCTTGCTGTTCTACTCCGGCTTGCCCGCAGCCCGACTCGGAGGTGGCCCGGGCCGGTCGGAACCTGGAGGTGTTTTTCCTGAGCAAACTGAGGGAGATTTTCCCCGACAGGACCTTCCCGTCGACCAACCAGGACAGGATGGAGCGAGCTCGCCTGCGGTGGCGCCGTGAGGAAGAGGAGGGGGGAGGAAGGAGGAAGAGACGTGAATCGTAAAGTAATAAGCACTACTATATCGTACGCATCTTATTCAGTGAACAGAAAGCATCTTGATTAATCGTGACATATTTTAAGTTACCACAATGCATCTTAGCGTCGTGTAGCATAACTGAATGTAAAATATTTTGAGTAATGTACTGTAAGTAAGCACTGTATGTATCTTGTTGCATTTTATCATAGCACAGGCTAGCATACATGTGCGATTAGCGATTGATTGTACTGTATTGTGTCATCATTTATTTAAAATGTGTTGTAACATTTTAGCATAATTCTCTGTTAACTGTAGGCAATGTTGTTGTAATTGTTCATATCATATTTTACGTTGGCGTCACATAGCATTCCAAAAACGAGCAGTAGGTTACTTGGCGTAGCTGGTAACAAAGTGTTTGGACTTGTTTTGCAGCTGTTGAACCAAGTTGGCAATAGTTTGAGCAAAAGCCCCCTGCCAGTACATATACAAGTTCTTTAAAACGATATATTGAGTATCATTTTTTTGTGTGTGCTTCTTTTCTAAACTCTCTGATCGCATAAAACCTACTTGTAGCATAAGGTATGATACTGTCAATTTGCTATGTATCAAATCATAAAATTGGAACTTAAATATCTTAGCACACTGTATCGTACTTCCCAGAACATAACATTTTGTAATTTCCCAACAATGTAAAATAGAAACACACGCACGACTGTGCCAAAGCACAAAATATTATAATGCATCGCAACCTGGCAAACTAAAATGGTCCCAAACGTTGCTTTTCCAGTTTTTCTTTCAACCGTTTAATTTTTTTCCTCCCTTTGGTCGCTTTTCAAACAACTTACTTGGACGTAAGATCATTTGTCACAAAAAAAGAGCCATGAAAAGCCATTCCGGTGGAGAAAGTGTTCTGATAAGACAAAATCTGTAAACGCTGGCTCTCAGATCAGAGAAGAAGAACACGAAGGAGGGGGAGCAAGTGCGGGGCTTTTAAGGGTCTTTTGGATCACGCTCAGATACATTTGAAAAGCATAAAATTCTTTTTTAGTTTTTATCTCGAGTGCCTCAACTGGCTTTTAATCCATCCGGTAAACAGCTCCATCCCATTTCTTCTTGACCTGGAATGTTTTCTGTTCGGACATCAAAAGAACGAGTGTGGCCGCTGAATGAGGAAGATGATGAAGAGGAAGAGCTACATGCGTACGAGGAGATTCACTCTAACTCCCTCGCGTGTCATTCGGGGTCACTCCTGCTCATTTCCTCCCTGAGAAGCGCCGTTTAGAGGGATAAATGGGGGATGTTTAACTTGGACGCCACATCTGTCTGTCTGCCAGCTAAGAAAAAAAAATCATAATCATAGACTTGCTCTATAACAAGGATAATAAAAATGCAGAAATAAAAGAAAACCAATTCCCCCGTGTGCCCAAATTTGGGGATAAAGAGTTGATTTTTGAACACATATACCGTATATTTTTGTTCTGCTCTGGAGGTCACACGTGGCAGATTAACCCTTTTGAGCAGAATAAACACAAAAACATGCCAGTCAGATTCCTGGCTGCACGCATGATGTAACCACTCTTGTTGTTTGCAGGATTTTTTTCCCCCGGCGTGTGCTCGATTACATTTTAGGGAAAAAGATCCAACTTTACTCATGTTGACTCTTTCTGGAAAATAAGACTTTTTTGGGGTCTTGAAAATATGCAACTTTTTTTTGTTCGAAAAAATGCGGGAAATCATGTTGATAACACGCATTTTTTTTAAAAGTTGATAATTGAAAGCATTTCTCAAAACCGAGGGACGATATCTTGAAAAATAATACTTTTCGAACGTATGACTTTTAAGATCGTGATCGCTCGAAGAGTTTTTCTGGAAATTGTTTAGACTTCATCCCAAAAGTGTTCGATTTTCTTTTTAGCTCAAAAGTATACAACTTTATTCTCTTGAGTTTCAGTGTTTTGACTTTTTTCTTGAAAATAAATAAATTCTCCCATTAAAAATTATGGTCCTTTCTATCTTGAAAATATATGTCATTTTATCTGGAAAATGACGATTTTGCTAAGATTACAACCCACCCCAGAAAACACAGAAAATATTACGTAATTTGTAATCACCAACCTTTATTCACCAAATTATATTCTGTTTTTTGCCCATAATCTAAACCTTTTGATCCCAAAAACATATGAATGTATTTTTGCAAAATGACAACTTTAGCCTTGAAATGACATGACTTTTTTCTTTTTTAAGTACAATTTGCATGCCTGTGGCAAATAAGACTTTTTTTTTCAAATTAAAAAATAAATAGTTTGCCCTTGATCATGGAAGAGTCACACTTAAAAACAATACAAATAAAAAAATTATATATTATAGGATATATATATTGTGTTGTGTTGTGTTGTATTATTTTGTCATTTTATGTCAAGTGTTGATGGCGGCGCGGGCACCCGCAGCGGCTCCTCTTGTTGTCTGTTTAAGAGGGAGGAAATTCCACATACAGCATATTGCACAATAAAGTTGTACTTGACTTGACACATGTATATATATATATTTTTTTCCCTTTTTTTCTGAAGATGTAGCCTAAGGCCTTTTTCCTTTGATGTATGACTTCTTAGCTTTAAAATGTATTCCTTTTTGGCATCAGATTACACTTTTTTTCTTCAACCTTTCACTTTTCAGGGTGGCCCTCATTTTGACCAAAGAACTCTCTGGGTTTAATTAGCTGGCCTCATGCAAGCGTATAAGTGATCTCTAAACACCGCTGAATGAAGAGAACATCACTCCGTAAACAACATTTTCATTCCATCTTTTGACTCGGGTATGCAAATCCCGTTGTAGCATTCGATAAAGTCAACACGGGAACGAGAGAGAACATCCAAAAAAGGCGAATGAGCTTTGCTTGACTGATGGGATTCCTGATGCTCGGACTAATGTGGAACATGATTGTTAACATGGAATAGTCAGAAAGCGTGGGCATCGCAATCGCCGCAAACACAAAACCATGAGCTTGATTTTCATCAATGATATTCCTGTACTGTTTGGATCCTGGTTGGAATCATTTGAAAGGGATCAAATTGTAACCTTGCACCAATAAAAGAAAACTTGGAAAAGAGTCCAAAGTACTGGGAATGGAAGTCAGCCAGGAAGAAAAATTTGTTTTTAGTCACAGGAACAAGAATTCTATTGGTCGACGCTCAGTGCATGTAAAATGTAAAGGCTTGTGAGGGGGGATTTATTGGCTGGGCGTACTACCCGTTGGGATTTCTCGTCCGATGCGTGTCTGGGTAATGTGTCGGATGTTCTCATCTCACTTTTACGACAAAAGCCTGACGTGGCGATCTCGGACCGTGGCGGTTAAAAAAAGTTTGTCCGCATTTTTTTCAAATTTATGTCACTGTAAGAAAATGATGCACATATATGTTCTATTGTGCGTAATCAGAAATCTTTATTTTTTTTTGGAAGATGCCTTTTCACCAAAATACGAATGCATGCCAAAATTGGTGAGTCTTCGGGAATGTTGAGGCCAACCAAAAGGCCATTCACTCGCCGAAAGAAAAACAATTAAAGTTCGAAAAACGATGACCGTCCTCACAATATCTTTTTCACATTGAATCCTCCAACTTTGAATGCATGAGAGAGAAAGAGAGAGACAGAATTAAAGAAACGTCGAGGAGGGGAGGGGAGCGCTTGTTTTCCCTCCCCTCGCCTCCCTCCTGTTTTGAGACATGCCTTAGTTAAAAGAAATCAAACCAACGCAGAAGAGCAAACATGAACGACATCAAGTTGGCCTTGCTGGGAAGTCCAGGAGCTGGAAAATCAGGTAAGCTTCTGTGTTGAGATGTATAGTTACTATTTAAAGTAAAACACTTTAGAAACCATAAATGCATATTCGTAACATGATGGCAATGTTTCCCATTTACTATCTTCCAATTGTAAACTTTTTCCAGTGCTGATGATTGTTGTTAAATTCATTACAAGTATATTGGGTAAATGTTTTTTCATTTGGTCATTACAAAAAAAAGCATCTTAGAATAATTATTGGATGCTGATAATGCTTGTTTATTTTTTCAGTATTTCTTGGATTTACAATTTTAATTTGGTTGAAATATTTTCGTTATTTTATATGAATTAAAAACTGACCACAAGTGAATTAATGTTTTTTTATGACCCAGCAATTTTTTCTAATGATTATGATAGCATATTAATTTGAAAAGTACCAATTTTGTTTATGGTCATCCATCCATCCTTTATCTGAACTGCTTATCCTCGCGAGGATTGCGGGCATGCAAAAGCCTATGGTTTATCATCGTATACTTTATATTTGATTTACTTTTTTAAAATGTATTTAAATTAAAATAATAATTGGTTACCACACTCAGTATCATGAGTGGGTCAAAATAATTGGGAACGGTTCTTACCATGTTGCGGTGCAAAACTGACGAGAGTAACGAAAGGATGAATAAATGAACGGCCCTTTGGACGCTGCAGGTGTGCCTAACGTTGTGTCCGCAGAAGAGCACGAACATCGCTCAGCACTCGAGCTACTAATTGAAAGCGATGCTGTGCAAAGCCGCAAAGTTGGCCCACAAGCAGAAAAAGCTGACAGGCCTTCCAGTCGCCTCTTTCATCTGAGGCTTGACTTTCACCCGCAGGCTCGCAGCGACCGTTGGCACCGTCTTAACGTTCATTCCCCACCACCCTTAACCCCCCCCCCCCCACTTGAAACCTCCCCGGCACAACGGCTGCACTGATGTTTCTCTACATCTTTTTTGTCCAGCTGTACTCGTGCGCTTCCTGACCAGACGCTTCATTGGAGAATACGCGTCCGACACCAGTGAGTTGACGCTGACATTTGCTTTTTCTCTTCGCGAAGAGCAGAAGAGATTTTATTTTAAGGCCATAACGCCGAGCCATTTCTGGCACGAGCTGAAGAACATTTTCTCAATGAGCAACTCCAGCAAAGTTTGTATAGTCTATCAGTGGCATATTTGCAGAAAGTTAACCACTGAAAAATCATGCACTGCCAGCTGAAAAAACAAACATATGTGCGCACACAGTGTGGGGATTGGTGAAATAAAAACAATATGGGACAATTTCTTCGCGGTCTACTTTGTAGGACTGAAAGGTATGCATCACGTAGTTTTTTTTTTGTTGTTTTTTTAAACTTGAGTCTGCTCGTACTGCGCTTGCGTGCGATTCGGTAAGTATGTTCTCAATTCAGATTTGTGCAAGCTCCGCCATATTTGATTTTACTGTATCTAGGGATTGCACTGAAATACCCTGAACATGTATGAAAGAGCGTTCCGTCTGTTTACGTCACCGCAGATTCTCTGTATCGAAAAAGGCTGTCCATCGATGGCAGGCATCTGAACCTGGAGGTGTTTGATCCCTGTTCACAGGTACCACGTTTGCCATCTGTCTTTAACATTTACTTAGCATCTTTGTTTGTGACTCTCCGGTTTGGTATGCTAATTTAAAGCCGTTTTAGATAACGAATGGATGAATGTTAGAATCAATGTTTTGCCTGACTTCATGGCGTGACCGCAAAGAAATACCACGCAGCCTTCCATCTCCCAACGTTGCTTTGGTTTGAGTTTTTGCGCCGCCATCTGTGTGCTATGTTAGCTTAGCATCCTTGTTTGTTGCTCTCTGTTTCATTTGCTATGTTAGCTTAGCGTCTTTCCTGATTTCCTGGCGTCACTTCAAAAGGCATACCGTGCAGCCGAGACTGGACTTAGCGAAAGTAACTAACTCATTTTCCAACATGAAACACAAAATGAAATTGAATCTGCCACCACTTGATTTTCAGGAGTGAGACGCCAAACCTCAACCAGTACATATTTCTTGAAATTGGGTACAACAAAAAAAATAAAATACCTGCCAAGTGGACGAGACCCAGGTTGTTTTCCACTGAGAGGACTTGAAACATATTCGAAAATTCATCCAGCCTGGATGGAAATCCTTTTCGCTGTGTTTCACATAAGCAGACCTGGAATTGTCCTTACCCATCCAAAACGTCATCAACAGTGAATCCGAAGCGATCCATGCGAGTATCCCAAGGCCATGTGCTGCCTCTTTAAAGACAAGACACACACACACGCACACACACAAAAAGTGTTATTGGAATGGCCCCAAGCTCCGAGAACATTGTCGCATCCGTTGGAGCACAAAGACGTTGTGAAATCAGAAAAGCCGGAGGAATTTTACAGTTTTGTCGGTTCAAGGACGGGACCTTCCTGAATATCACCCTGAAGGTTACACAAACAGTGGTGGAAACAACTGCAGATCCTCCTGCAGTTGCCTTTTTATTGAAGATGAGGAAAACAAATATTATTAAGATTAATATTAAACAGTGGTGGCAATATATTACAATTTATGTCATGATAAAGCGGGATCTTAAAAAAAAAAATCCACATCCACATGACATTGTTGAAGCGGACATGTGTCCAAGTCTATTTGAATCGTAATTGTTGTTAATGACGTCTCCATATAACGGAAAAATCGTCTTTTGTTACTACGCAGAGCTGCTAATACGACTGTATTTTCCGCACTATAAGGCTCGCCCAAAAGTATTCAATTTTCTGATAAGCCGACGGTGCGCTTTATAATCCAAAGCGCCTCATATATGGATCAATATTCTGATTTCTTGGACCTAGTATTTGAAATGATCTGTAAAGCGCTTTGTTACAGCTGCAGTGGTTGTGAAAGCTCTATATAAAAGAAGCTGTATTGTATTGTATTCCTTTAGCGTAGCTCCATCTAGTGGATGCATAATGCAACTGCAGCCACTATTGTAGCTTCTATTCTCTGCGCCTTATAATGCGGTGCGCCCTATGTATGAAAGCAGTTTTAAAATTGGCCATTCATTGAAGGTGCTCCTCATACTCCGAAATGCCATATAGTGCGTAAAATCCAGTACTTAATGCATCTAAGGTTTTTATATATTTCTATAGGCGCTTCTGTTTTGGTGAGCAGAGAAGTTCAAATGGGCTGAGCACTTCTATCCGTTTTGTGTTGTTTGTTGTCAGCACTCGGAGGCCAAGTGTGTACTGGAGGAACCGGTGGCGTGGGCAGACGGCTTTGTGGTGGTCTACAACATCAGCGACCGCACCTCCTTCCTCGACGCCAAGAACATCCTGCGGCAGATCCGTGAGGCCCGCCAGCAGGACCAATGCAAAGGGTCAGAAGCCCTTTCCGCCACCCTGTAACTCATAACTTATCAGATTTTTCTTTCATCTCAACTCAATCTAAAATGGTTGCATTCTCCTTCAAAGTCCTTCGGATCCCCTGACAAATCAATGCTGTTTTTGGACAAACATCTTCAAGTTTTGAAGACTGGATCAAACATGAATAGAGATTAGTGCAATCATCTTGTGTCCGATCATCATTGACAAATGGTTTCCTGCAGCAATATGGAGGAAAGGTTTGAAGACGATAACAGCACGTGCTTCAAAGCTTTAGAGAACATTAAGAAAGCACCGTCCTACTTCCTTTGAAGCTGCGCACAGATCCTCATGCCGGAATAGCTGGTTGGAATGCCAACGCTTCCATGCCCGGGCCGACTTGAGGCTTGATGTGTTGACTTTCTTTCGGAGCCTATCCTTAAAACGTACCTATCAGCTGTTTTTGTACTCTCGCTCAAAGGTCTCGAGATGCGGGCCATAGCCCTGTCTAATAGAAAATTAGTCCGAACAACGATAAACCAGCAGTGGGGGCTCAGTGGATGCTTTTTGTGTCAATGACTCTTTTTGACATTTGAAATCCTGCTACGTTACAAAGTTGATGTGGTGTTAAAGGGTATTGACAGCCAGACCAGTGGGGATGTAGCTCAGTGGTAGAGCGCATGCTTCGCATGTATGAGGTCCTGGGTTCAATCCCCAGCATCTCCATTTTCCCATATCAGTGCCGAATTCACCCAGTGAGGTTTAACCAGATTTCAACTTGAATGAAACTTAGTGTCATTGTTGATAGCAAAACTTAAATTTTCAGATTTTGGACACCACGTTTCATTCAAAATCATCGAATTTATCCCATACGGCACAAGTAATCTTCAGTAGAGTGACACAACTAGTCAAGTGGGGATGTAGCTCAGTGGTAGAGCGCATGCTTTGCATGTATGAGGTCCTGGGTTCAATCCCCAGCATCTCCATTTCCTTTGAAATCATTAACAATTACATGAACAAAGTTCTATTTGCTTCAGAGTACTGAAAGGGAAACCAAATAAAATTGGACGGCCTTTTCGGGGAAAGTGTTTCGTTGCTCCTGACAGTGTTGTTCTTTTTCCAGGCAGCCGCTGGGTGTCCCCGTGTGTCTGCTGGGCAACAAGCAGGACCTGTGTCACATCCGGCAGGTACACGAGGACGAAGGCCGCTGCCTGGCGCAGGAGAGCCGCTGCTACTTCCAGGAAGTGTCAGCGGCCGAGAGCTACCAAGACATCGCCGGGCTCTTCACACAGCTAATCAGGCAGGTGATGGAGCACCTGAAGTACCGCGCCGACCGCCGTCGCTACAGTGGGTCCAAGTCCATGACCAAGCTGATCAACAATGTGTTCGGAAAGAGAAGGAAGTCGGTGTGACGGAGGGATCACCGATACGTTTAGAGACATTTCCAAATGAAACAAGAGGAAAATTGCACCTGTGCCTTTAAATGTAACTGAATATCTCTTAATCCTATGATCACATTATTCTTGTTTATATTTTGTGTTTTAGAACACTTGACAATGTTTGTAATTGCACTCGGGCAGGTTGTATTCATTGTAAATAAAATCTAGCCTGTACTCAGATCATTCGCGATACAGTCACCTAACTCATGCAGCAAGAAGTGGGGATGTAGCTCAGTGGTAGAGCGCATGCTTTGCATGTATGAAGTCCAGCGTTCAGTCCCTGGCATCTCCATTTGCCGTCTATGATGGGAAATGTGGCTTCCCAGGACTGATGGACAACTGTTATCGATCCTTTGTTTGGAGGTCATTGGTTAAAAGTGACATGTGAGTTATATTTAAATTAAAACAAATTACTTCCTAACAAGACACCCGAAGCAAATATTTTACACAAACCCGAGTTGTGGCTGTTCAACTATTACAAAATCCTCTCAAACTATCCTACTCACCCACAAGTCGCTCTGGATTGATTTTGTAAACTAGATGCAAATAACTAAATGTTATTTTTGTTATTATGGAGAACGTCTGGCATCATGCCCCCCCCCCCCCCCCAACACAAAGTTTTTGTCATCGTTTTAGTTCAGGTCGGCGATAGTAAGTTACTCTTCTGCCACCGAGAAGTGTAATGTTATTGAAAAATGTTCACGCAGAGTCCTTATATGACAAGAAGCACTCTGGTCCGCTTGTTTACGAACATAAAAAGGTCTTCACTGGAGCTCAACACAAGCTGTAGGCTACCGGTTTGGTCACTAGATGACAGCAAAGACGTAAAACCAGCTTTTTTTTAACTCTGGCTTGTTCGTTTCAATTTTAAAGCTGTTTCACAAACAATAACATGAGGGGAAACAGACGAAAAATAATTAGGATCGAAATGGATTTTGTCGTGGCGTATGACGTCACACATAGAAGTAGGTAACACTACAGTCACGTAAGCTAACATAACGTTGTTTTGACGCTTTGTTCACACCACATATTCATATATGACATATTATATTATATATATAGTATATATATTCATTGAAAAGTGTGCAGCAGCATCGTCGTTCTTACCTCTCAGTTCGTACATGATGGTGGGCGAGCCGTCTAAATGCAGCGAGGAGACGAAGTAAACTGTCGCGGAGACTTGTGGGTACACTCACTTGCGAGCTGTTTCAGTTTACAACTTTATTTTTATAGCACTTGAAGGAAATGTTATGATATAAATCAGTCATGTAGAATTTAGCTTTAAAACACAGCAGTGTTTATTTGTCGTTTACAACTGATAATACAAAAAATAAAAATAAAACGTCAACATTTTTGACGAATAACTAATAATAATAATAATATAATTATTTTTCCGGGCATGGGATTGACTTACAGTTGCACGAGTTGTGATTATTTATTGAAGTGTCAGTCATATGTAAAACATTGAATAATAAATTATGATATGAACTAAAAATACATTAAAAAAATAATATTTGCTGTAAAATACAAAAGAGTTCGATAAAATAGAAATAAACACATTGGATTTTTTACTATTCATTTTAGGTGTGAGTGTGGGCGTGGATGGTTGTTCGTCTCTGTGTGCCCTGCGATTGGCTGGCAACTGATTCAGGGTGTCCCCCGCCTACTGCCCGAAGACGGCTGGGATAGGCTCCAGCACTCCCCGCGACCCTAGTGAGGATCAAGCGGTTCGGAAAATGGATGGATGGATGGATTTTATGGAAAAATAGCTAATTTTATTCATGATAATTTTCATATATAATATTTTAAAGTTTGTTTGATAAAAATCAAACAATATTAATTTGAGAAAAAGTATATCCCATTATTTGTTAAACTGACCTGGATTTAAACATACATTTTGTAATACATTTTCTTTTCTATCCAAAACAGTAAATCCTTTGAGAAATCTCCTCCCGGATAAACACATCAGTGATCTGCCCACATGACGTTTGATTGACATGTAATTTCAGGGACAAACTGGTGCACAAACCAAGACGTGATTAAAAACAAAACAACATATATTTAATGCAAAACTATCACCTCTTCCCCCTGTTTTCTCCGTAATGCAATGCTGGTGTTTCTAATTTAAGTCCCTTCATGTTTCTTCCCCTTCAGCGAGATGTTTTTCTTCCAGAGAAGATGGAGACGGCGCCTCCAAGCGTGGCCTTGAAGCTTCAGGTCAGTGCTCTTATTTGGCCCCTGTGAGGAGGAAGAATTGCTTTTGGCTCCGCTGAGGACAAGCCCACAGACCACGGGGGGATTGGATGGTTGGCGGGACGTGGCGCCAGCCAATCAGGAGGGTCATCGATCAGTTCCCCTTAATCTCACAGCTGGTGAGCACATCCTCTGTCGCGCCAATCTCACAACTCTGCAGCGCTGACAACAAATTGGATGACTTCCAGAAGACGGGAATCTCCATTGAAAAGGATGTGGCCAAATCAAGATTGTAGTAGCGCCTCTTCTGTCCATTGCAAAATGGCTTTTTAGGAAAATTCGGTCCCCAATGCCTGCTTCGCTTAGTAACATGGAATTTGGTAAACAACTATCATGAGTAGAAGCACAAAAAAAGTCTCAAAAAACAAGACAAAAGTAATGTGACATTTTGGTTTGAAACGACCATTTTAGGGTCATTATCCAAGGATTTTCCAAAGCCAAATGTTGAATTATTCTTGGGATTGTTACAAAATTGGAAGCATGGACACTAGACAGATGGATGATGACAACTTGCAAAACATTGGGGTTTTCACCATTACTTGTGAGCGGAGCGTGGTGGCAAATTTTGATAACTCATCTTTTCTTCACTTGCACATAAGAATTGCAGAACTACCTTACGGGCAAATTCAGCCCTCAAAGACAGTTTCACTTGGCAACGTGAAATTCGGTAGACATTATGGATGGGTGAGTAACGTTATCAGTCCAACACCGGCCGTATTTCAAGGTATCGAGGATGCACTAATTCCTGAAATCAGGAATTGAAGTGTGTGTGTGTGTGTGTGTGTGTGTGTGTGTGTGTGTGGATACTGATTAACAACAATATAGTATTCCCCCCAACACACGCACGACAGGCAGCTGCTTTGAGATGAGCTCACAAAACATCTTCTATATTTGTCTTTGCCCTTTGTTTTCCCCCCCGACAGAGGACACGACCAGATGGCCAAAAGCTTTTTCTATTTCCACTGGCGGCCAATTAGCGCGCTAACCTCAGCTCACCTTTAATGTCAGCCACAGACAGCTCTTAGCGCAATTAGCCTAATAGCACCCCCGCGTCTGTGAATAGGCCGCGATGTTAAGCCGGGGCCGTCTTTGCAGTAGTGGGGAGTTAAAAAGCACCTAACTACTTCAGTAGATTCTTTTTTCCAGGTATCTGTACTTTTCTTGAGTATTTTCCTGAAGACTTTTTACTTGTTCCACTTAGGTATGAAAGGTGTATGTTCTTCTTCATGTTTCTTTTCTGTTTTGGTGAATGACAAAAACGGCTTCTCTGAAATATTTGAAGTCAGTGGTGTCAAACTCATTTTTGTCTCGGGGCACTTCGGAGTTACGTCTTCCCCCGGAGGACCGTTCTATGACAGTTGAGACCACAAACATTTTTAATTGTCTCATTGCATTATTTGTACACAACATAGTAATGGATTGCTAATTTTGAAATCAGTCAACTATATTACTTTGTTCAATTATTGTTGAACTGAGTGTAAACAGGATAACTAAATGATTGCAAAATCTCATTTATTATTTATTACACATGACAATTTGAGGGTGGGCTCCAGCATAGGCTCCAGCATGCCCCGTGACCCTTGTGAGGATAAAGCAGATAAGAAAATGGATGGATGAAAATTTGACATTTCGGTGCACATTTTTAGCAAGGATCATGCAAGTTGACACATGTGATTTGCTTTCACGGGCCGCATAAAATTATGTGGCGGGCCGGATCTGCCCACCGGGCCTTAAGTTTGACACCTGTGCTTTAAGTACAGTATTTGCACTTTGTTTCACCACTGCTTGGACATTATTTGACCTACTGTGCATTTCAGAGTTAAATGACTGACCACAAATACAACAGTATACACTGATACAATAGCAACGCGAAACAATATACAAGCTTGTAAACCGCCAATCGTTTACTTTACTTACAGAGTGTTAGTATTCTTGCCGGCTTTGCGCGTTGGCTAGCGTTCATGCACGTCAAAATAATGATGCGCCATCCATTTGTCACGGCCAGGGTGATTACCGGGAGAAACTATTTAATTAGGCGCATTAATAATGGAACTAATTAGCTCCCGTGTGGGCCGCAAACGATGATGAGGGGGGCCGGGGTGAGGGGAAACTGGAGCTCGGCTTGCACCTCATCAGCTGATTAATTAGCGCGCCGATGCTTGAGCGCCTTGACGTCCTTCATGCGATCAGATGAGAGGCCGCATAATGAGAGTACAGTGGGTCGATGGTGCTGGTTAATTAGTGCGACCTGATCCGGGGGCCATGTTGTTTACGCCGCGGCGTCTAATGAGCTCGACCGAGAGGCTGCGTGGCATTCGTCTGACGTGAAAAATCATTGTCATGTTCCAATAATCTATCTGCAGGGGCTAATAATGCGCTCAATGGTAACGATAAGTAATGAACTCAGCACACTTTGTCCTATTTAGAGTCTTGACTCATGAATAAAACGAACCGAAGCACGCCTGCGAGTCCCTTGGCTGAACGGGAAACCAAGTTGCTTTATTTAATAAGGTCATGTACATTTGATGTGTGAAGTGTGGCAGACACAGTGTCCCATCACATCCAGCAGATGACGCTGTGTTGAAAAAGGACTGCCACAAACAGTAAGATATTTTATTATTTTGCTCGTGATTCAATTCTCCCTGTACTCACTCAAGACACTTATAGTGGGCGTGGCAGGTAGTTGTCTGTTTTTTTTTATTGGTCCTGGTGGTCACAGCCCATTGGATTCTGCCTAGCAACACATGGCAAAGGCTGCACTGCGTGGTGTGTACTCGATCAGTGTACTCTCAGCGGTGAGATTTGACTACATACCAGGGGCTGGGTGGCCATCGGGAATTTCGAGAAATGATGTTAATTTACCCAAATGACCACTGTATTTCCTAAACGGTCCTGGGAATCACCATTTTTTATTTAAATTATTTTGAGGTTTCTATTTTAACCCGTTTTTTAACTGTCATGTTTCGGTTTAAATGTAGTTGTTAAAAAAAAATTAAAACTCACATTTATGATTATTATCATTCGATTTTCCTTGTTTAGTGGGGCACATGAGGTCGTTTGTATGGTTCGGGCCAGACTGCGCTTGTTTTTTGCACAGAATGATCAAGTGATTCTTGTTTTACTTGTCTTCTAACTCGTTATTTTGAAGTTTTCCCCCAAATTCTTAAGGTCCTTGCGTCCCCTTTAATCTCCCCGCATAGGAGGTACACCAGCTTTCCACTGCATACACCCCCTCAAAATAAACACCACCACCAAGTCATCAAACAGGGTCAAGTGGTATTCAGGTTTTGAAGATTCACCCAAGGGGGCACCCAACCAAACTCTGGGGCACACCGAACTTCGTTTGCTTCGTCCAAACAACAAACCCTTGTTCGATTGTGTTGTTTGTTTGGCGTGCACAAAATATGCAATCCTTGTCCTTGCATTATCTGAAAATTCAATATCAATCTTTAAACACAAAATATCCTTCCCAAACTTTTGGAATCCCTGCACTCCCTTCAGAATCTTGATCCAATCGGTGCACCCCTTTTCTCCTGCACACACACACACACTTGCAAACTTAACAACAATGTCTGTTTACAGCAATTGAGTTGAATCGTGCCAAAAATAAATTTTAAAAAATTGTGGAGTTCATATTTTGAGCATTCAACCAGCCCACTATTACATTAATCTTGTGCACCCCCCGTGAAGGACACTCACGTGCCACCGAGCGATACAAACACCACATTTCCTATTCCACCGGTCAGTTTTTTTGCATGACGCCGATTGTGCCTCCAGCAGGCCAACAGTTGATTCGTCTGTGGAGCGCGGCGTTGATGCCAGGGCGTCCCGGAGATAATTGCTGTCCTTGGAGTTGAATAAGCTCATTCTAAAGCACCTCAGGCCGTGGCAGTCCTAGTGTGTGACTGCGTATTGAATAATTGATTCAGGGAGGGGGGGGGGGGGGTGGTAGGGGTGCGTATACTATCAGAGCTGAGCATAATGACTTCATATAATTAGACAGAGAGAGAGAGAGAGAGAGAGAGAGAGAGAGAGAGAGTGAGAGTTAAAGTTCTAGAGGGGGTGGAGGATGGATGCATTTGCACAAAGCGACAGCCTCCGCGGATGAAGCAGGAATGCTTGAGCACTGACATCAGCTCAGATAAGACGGAGGAGGTGGAGGAGGGGAGCTGGAGGGCTGCCGGTGGTCTCTCCTGAAAAAAAAAAAAAAACAAAAACAAACAGCATTGGACGCGTACCGCTTTGCCTCTGATTGAAGCTACTTTCACGCGTGACAAACTTTTTTTTTTCTGGCGGGGGGAGGATTGATTGGTTCCCGGGAGAGCCCAGAGTGGAGACGGTGTAGTGCTTGGAGGGAAGGATGTTGCTGGACAAGGAGGACAGTGAGTGATGATCTCTTTATGCTCGTTTGGTAAAGGCGAGCGTGGTCGGCACCGCATGCGAGTTGATGGTGTTCATTACTGAATGAATTACAGCCTTCGATGTCTTTATGGGAGTTCTGTCTGTCATATTAAACTGTGATGTATGAGTGAAAAGGATCTGTCTTTGACTATAATGACACCAGAAATGCTTGACACTAATCCATGAACACAACTGAAACAGAGCTACTAAAAATAGAGCACTTTGGATTATTGTTAGACCATCCGCAGCCTTTCGGCACCTGAAATTAACCCTTTCATGGTGATAACGTGGCAAGATGTCCACTGGAGTAACTACTGTCCCTGAAAGGGTGAATCAAGCGTAACATTGCGCACTAAAATTATTTTACCTCCGGAACTATCATCAATCAAATTTCTAAAGTCAAATTGCCTATAATGGAAATTTTGTTCCACAAAAGTGGAAACTCCAGTCAAGTCAAAACAGTGTCAATTTGTCATAATTTTTTGTGATGTTGTACCAGGATCACAAAGCAGGACGATTGATCGCTTAAGCAGAAACGAAACATAACGAAACTTGGGAACGCTTGTCCTGGTTACTCAGTACTGCTAAGCTTTAAAAACGTTGCGGTACCACAAGAAACCGCTGAAGGGCCGTGACATGGGTCATAGCTAGCTAGCTAAAATCGTAGAGGAAACCGAGGCTACGTTGTGTTATTTGGATTTGGTCACGTTTGTCAAGTATGGAGACGCAATGCCGGAAAGTATAATGTACTCTCTGTCCTAGCTACTCAGTGCTATTTATTCTTTAGCAAACATCCGAAGTTAAAAATTTGTAGAATTTGGGAGGTCCTGGCAAAATCGAAAAGCACAAAACTTTGGTGATGGATTATTGCAATTTGCTCATGTGTTCTGGCTGCTCAGTACAATATGGACGAGGACCGTTCGATGTCAATCAACCAATGAAAAGTTGTGTGTCGTATCTAAACTGTCCCGCAAAACCTGCTCGTGGTACCAAAACTTTCCAAAAGTGAGCCCGAGCCTTTCCCTGCCTCCTGTTCTCTAGGTGTGTCCCTGGTGTCCCTCCAGTCCAGAGAGAAGGCTCGAGGCTGTGCCGGGTGCAACGGGAAGATCAGGGACCGCTTCATGCTCCAGGCGCTGGACCGCTACTGGCACGAGGACTGTCTCAAGTGTGCCTGCTGCGACTGCCGGCTGGGCCGGGTGGGCTCCACCCTCTACACCCGAGCCAACCTCATCCTCTGCCGTCGGGACTACCTTAGGTAACATTTTCAAACTTTGTCCTTGTTTGGAAGCATTAATAGCCTCTGCTATGGCGGTCAAACTTGAGCTCAAGCGCACCCCGTTTCCACTGATCATCCTTTGGAGGTTTCCTCATCTTAATTGGAGCCCACCCGTTATGAATTCAGTTGATCAGACGTAAAATTTAAAAGGCACACACCTATCTTTGTAAGGTTCTGCTGTTGACAATGTCAGTCAGAACACAAACCAAACTTGTCGTCAAAGGAACATTTTGAGTCTGGACCAAGCCAGAGGAAATGACACTAAGTCAAAACTTAAGACTAGTACGTTAGGGTGTTGAGACCAAATGAAGAGCAAGATTTTGATGAGTCCAGGCCAAGTCTTTGACATATTGAGACCACATCAAGACCAAGACTCTGAGGAGTTGACACAAGGGCACTATTTTGGTGAATGGTGCAGATAGGCCATGACTCGTATTCTAAATCTGCGCAGAGACTGGGTGTTGGTAATTTTGCAGATGCAGCGTTGTGGGTGTGAACACAGTTGACTTCATTCGGCAGAACTATTATTCCCTTTAAATGTTGTCTATTCAAATTTCGCGTGGAGTCATCTCTGTGTGTTAGTAGCAACATTTTGTCTTCATTTGGATCATGGGTTAGTTGACTTAAAGGCAGGATAAATCCTGGACTGGTCGCCAATCACAGGGCACAAGAAGATAAGCAATGGACTGATGGTTAGTCAGCGGTCTGAGGGTCACCCGAACCCTAATCTTAACCAATTGCATACCGATGGACAATTGAGCAGTTTTCAATGAAGTAAACATGAACCTTTTTTGGAATGGATTAAGAAAATCCATTCAAAAAAGGTCTCCAGGCTAGTGTCCAGATTAGAATACAAAACCTCACGAATGTGAGGAAGATGCACCAAGCACTTGCACAGCTTTCCGCCCCATGCAAAAAAAAAAACAAAAAAAACCCCCCCAGAATCAATTTTCTCTAGGTTTTACAACCAAATAAATACGCTACCCTCGACGCTACCACTTTAAGAATCATAAAGCCATCGCTAATCATGATAGCAAGTTTAGCACTATCTATTATGGGATGGTGGTTGTTTCCCGGACGACTCCGCTGAGACTTCTTTGGGGAAATAACGAGCTCAGCGGTCAGCTGCACACCTCCTGATTCGCCGAGCTCATGTGCTGTCGGGCCTGGCGCGCACTCCATCTGGATTTGCTGGCCGCTAAGTCGCTCATTAGCCGCACGCCGCACTTAGCCCAGCAAAAAAGCCCCCTTTGACGGTTAAATTGGCTCCGTCGCCTCCTGCTTTCCTCGTCATGGGCCCGGCCTGGAGTCCTTTGAAGAGCAGGATTAGAACCATGTGATTTCTTTTAATTGGGCCATTAGCGAAGAATTAGCATTGAGCCGCGTAGCCTCGTTAAAAAAGGGGGCAGAGGGAACAGAGCCCACCAGGTGCCTGCTGCTCGTTAGATGAGGACATGGCGGTCATCAGCGCTCTTTTTTTTGTTCCCGAGAATGGACGTTCGCTCGTTGACCTTACTGTTGCTTGCTGGGATTCTACGAGATGGCGTCTTATCTTAGTGTGTGGAGTTCATGTGTGTTTGTCTTCATGTGTAAAAGCAGCGCCGGTGACGCCACTAATGAGTCACCACAATAACATTTGAGAATGTAGTCTATAATCATGATGACCTACTTCTGTCCTCTCCTTGGCAGTTCAAAACTTGTCAGATAAACAAGTCATGGTTTAGAGGAATAGCGGTTCCGGTTGTAGTTGTGGTTATTGTTACGGATTTTGGTTAAGGGTTGAGGTTAGGAGTTTGGGGTTAGGTTTGCTGGCTACGTGTAAAGGTGAGGGATTGGGTTAGGGTTAACGGTTAACGGTTACAGTTAAGGACTACAGTCAAGGGCTAGGAGTTGGGATTATAAATAAATGTTGCAGTTACTGGTTACGTGTTTGGGATTTGGGTTCTGGATGGGTTACGGGTTAATGGTTACAATCAAGGATTACAGTGAAGTGTTTGAGTTGGGATTATGGTTTAATCAAGATAGCAGTCACGGTTTAGGTAGGGGTTGGGATTATGTTGAAAGGTTAGGGCAGTGAGTCTCAAAGTGTGGTATGAGTGGGCTGCTCTAATGGTCCGCAAAAGAATCACCAAATTAAATATAAATACAATTTATAACACTTAAAACATGCAATACAATTGCTTGAAGCTTTGCATACATCAATGCTTACTTTTTTTTTTAACCCCGTGTCACCCGTTTATGAAAAAAACACCCTGCCCTCAAACAAACTCCCTGCCCCAGTAATACGAATCTTAAATCGACGGTTTATTAAGTGCAGAGGACTGTGATGGTTTGTGGTTGAGCAAATACGATTGGTGTGCCTTGGCAGTGGTCTGCGCTATGGTCTATGTGTGTGTGCGACTGACTCAAAGGGATTTTTCCCGTTCAGGCTCTTTGGCGTGACGGGGAAATGCGCCGCCTGCACTAAACTGATCCCCGCCTTCGAGATGGTGATGAGGGCGCGGGACAACGTTTACCACTTGGACTGTTTCGCCTGCCAGCTCTGCCGCCATAGGTAAGATTAGCATAGCCATTAGCATAGCAAATCACACTTAAAGGAATTGTAATGGGGATCTGGTTAAAATCGTTGTTATGTCAGGATTTAGGCTGTGTATCCACTGATTAGCGTTGCTAGCATAGCCTAGCATAGATCTGTGGATGGAATGGCCATCAGGGCGGCTATCGTTCTGCATTGTGGTGACAAAAAAATAAATAAAATTCTGATTGTACTAATGTACATTACCTCCCACCATATTCGATTGTATAAAACCAAATTACTGTACTATCATATTACAGTACAGTATTCAAAACAAACTAGTTTAGCTTTTTGTTTTTGCCCCTTCTGGGATTCTTGGACGCGTGCCTTAAACTACGAAACCCCTTTGCAGTAAACTTGAATTAATCACAAAAATTCCCCCCACCCCAATGCAGATTTTGCGTGGGCGACCGCTTCTTCCTGAAGAACAACATGATCCTGTGCCAGCTGGATTACGAAGGCGGCAATCTTAATGGCGAGGCACAGAGGCTGTCGCAGTGACAGGTAACCAAAACAGGCCACGTTATTCTTTTTCTGAGATTTTTTTTGGGGGGTTAGGGGGGATGCTCATTCTGAAAGAAGCACCCAAAACACATAATATTGGAAAGTAATTTTGACACCCCCCCCCCCCCCCCCCAAAAAAAGCAAGCACATTCTACTTTTTTTAAGTGGCCAAGATGGGCCGGGTCATTCATACAGTAGATGAGGTCAAGAATAAAAAAATAAATACATGTTAGTGTATTATATACATTTGTTAGTGTACACAGGTGTGCCTTAGGCTGCCCACAATAAAAAGCCACGAAAAGATCGTCAATTTGTTTTTTTTTTTGGTGAAACCCTGATTTACATTATTGTTGATAATTGTACGAGGCTTCTTTTATCTATAAGTGTTCACCTTCTTGCTTATTTCAGGTGAAGAGGAGGACCAGTGAGAAGCATTTTGGACCTTCTCCATCCAGCTTGTTGTCGAACTTTTTGGAGGTCAAAAATTTGGAAAATGACAACACACAGACACAATCTAAAGGAGCAAGCACTTAAAGGACAGATCTCCAGCTTCACGAGTCCAGTGTGGACATGTTACAAACTTCTCCTCTATTACTTCATGTGATTTTTTTAAAATAAAAAAATATTTAATGGCGAACTCTCACGCAAGGAGTAACACACAAACGGACTGAAGGACAGTTTGTTCCTCATTGCGACCAAAGACGCTTTTACGTGTGCTTTTTTTGTTGCTGTTGTTGTTTGTTTTGGTTTTCTTCTCAACTGAATGAACAACATCAATATCGTTTAATCAAGTTTGGTGTACTTCTTATTTATTTCTCATTTATGTGCCGCAAAATTAACTGTTTCCATGTAAAAAAAAAGAAAAAAAAGAAGCTGTTTTATGATTAAATGATGAGCCCATTAAACAGCCATTTTTTGTCAGAACAAAAAGGAGATCGAGCAAGAGTACAATGACTCAAAGTGAAGTCATCCTAATTATTGATTTATACTGAATTATTTTAACAGAGAAAACATTCTTACTTCACTACATATATAATAAATGAAAGATTTGGATATTGGATCTACGATTGGTTGGCAACCAGTGTTGCCTGTGTGTTTTCTTTTGTTATAAAGATGATTATTACTGTTAGTATTATTATTATTGTCCCGTGGGGGGCATTGGAGGTTGAGCTGATGTTAGGTTTAGGCTCGGAGGGCTGCTCTTTGGCGTCATCTAGTGACATAACCTTGCCATGGCAACCAACAGAGCACTTCCGGTTCCAGTAGGAAATCAAATCGATCGGCCGACGAGCGACCACAAGGAAGGAAGGACGGACGGAAGGAAGGAATCCGTCGCGCTTCGTTTCCTTTACCATTTATCATCAACTTGGTGGGTGTCGGGTGTTGTTGTCATGGTGATGTCTACCTTCCAGAAGGTGACGCTGGCCACGTGCCTCGTGCTGTGCGTGGCCCTGCTGTTTCCCAGGATGTTGTTGTCTCGTGGGAGGAAGGATGCTAGCGCGACCGAAGGTGTGTCGTTTACCCAGCCGCTCACAGGGCTTACTTTCCGGGCCTAGGTTTTTACGTGTTCCGCCTCGCTGTGTTCAAATACCCGTAAAGTTGTGATTTATTATTTTTAATGAATGAGGTAAAAAGCAGCGATGGTTCAACCTCCTTGTAGTTACACTCTCCTCCCTGAGGAGGAGGAGGCCGCCAAAAATCTCAGAAGCACTCCTTAAAGTACGTATTAATAATAATAAAAGCAACGTCTAAAACAGACAGGAAAGATATGTGTTATACGCCGTAAATTAGTGTCTTTACCGTTTTTTTCAACTAATTAGTGGAAAATTGTAGGTAGTTCAAATATTCCCATCATGATATTAATTTTGTTTTTTTAATTTGTTGGATATATTTTTCCTCTGCATTTTCTCATAAAAAAACACGTTGAAGGATTCCATTATTCACCATTGATATTATTTAATTACATTCATGAAGTTACCATTTAAGGATCGCAGGAACATTTTTTTTAACAAAGCAATTTAAAGTTTAAAATACTTTATTTTTAATTGAAATTTGCATTATTTTCGACTGTATATTTCAACTACATATATAAATGCTTTCATTTTTATTCCTTTTATTTAGGCTTTAGAATTTGATGTATTAATTCTGTTCATCTTAATGTAAAATTCGTCATGAATTAGAAATTTGGTACTTATTTATTGGTACTCAGTAGTTCATAGAATGAAATTAGGGAAACTAATAATTTTGCAGTTGTGTATTTCTAAATGGCACATATTAAATAAGTGGTCTTACATGTGTAGGAGGTCACTTCCCGCCCATGGTGCACCGTCACATGGCCCCAGAAGGCCGCGGCCAGAGGGTGGCGGCGGGTTCGAGCCCCTCCTCCGGGGCCCACAAGGCGGAGAGCGTGGCAGCCAGAGCCAAAGGTGCAGGAGCGGGAGGCGGGCTGGGAACCGCCGCCAAGTCCAATCTGGCGGGACAAATCATTCCCGTCTACGGATTTGGGATTTTACTCTACATCCTCTACATTCTCTTCAAGGTCTCTGTCACACATTGTAAAATACCGCAGCTAGTAAAATGCACACCCTGAAACAGTAATTTAATTTGGAACAATTTTACGGACCTTTATGGCAACATTATTTTGACTTCCATGTTTCAGTTGAGATTCAATAAAAGGTGTGTGTGTGTGTGTGTGTGTGTGTGGTCAGATCACTTCCAAGGGGAGCAGTCCGTCTTCCCTGGGCAGATTCTCCTCAGTGCGCTCAGAGAACACCAAGAGGAAGATCAGTGAGTCATGATAGCCACAAACTCATGGCTATCAATTGTGGATCAATCGTATTATGAAACATCTAAAACATGTCATTTCACCCATAGCCGACTTTGAGCTGGTTCAGCTGCAGGAGAAGCTGAGAGAGACTGAGATGGTGATGGAAAATATCGTTTCCAATGTTCAACGCAGCCCTGACAGGTGCTTGCGAGTGGAAAGCCAATGCTAATGTGCTAATGTCAGACAGATATCTAAAAGTGTGTGTGTGTGTGTGTTTGTGTTGCAGGGGCAATAACGGAGTGAACGTAGACCAGGAGAGTCTCCTGCACCAGCTGACAGAAATCACTCGCGTGATGCAGGAAGGTCAGCTAGTGGAGGGCGTGGCAACAACCAACAAAAAAGACCAGGGAGCATGGGAAGAAGGTACGCAAAAGCATGCAAGAATTAAATTTGATGACAAGAGGACACCCTGTTATAAATCAGTTATGTGGCTGTGTTCAGAATTCGCCCATCACAATCAAACTCATGTTAAATGGGAGTCAGCACACACCTGCCGCCATTTCGAGTGCCAACCCCAAATAAAGTTAAGATGTTCTAGTAGGCTTTTTTCCCCTGACATTCGTAAGGTTTTGTGCTAATACCGACTGGTATTTAGACCTGTTTATAATTTCCTCCACCTTGACTAAGACCTCTATTTCTACCTAAAGAAAAAAAACTGCCTTGGAAATTCTTTTGTAGCTTTCTCCTGACCGCTACCTTCGAACAAGGACACATGGCTCTCTATAAGAACCATGTCTTGCTCTCCAAGACATGATTACAAAAATATCAGGAAAAGCTGACTAGAACATCTGAACTTTATCTGTGGATAACTTGAGGCACTTGAAACGACGGCAGTTGTTTGCGTACTCCCAAGATGTTGAACAGGATTGGTTAATTCAGAACACAGCAACATCATACCCTGTTATAAGAGGGTGTGGACACTTGTGCAACTCCAGAGTTTTACTTTGACTCTTGGAAAGAACCCCCCCCCCCCCCCCCCCCACTTGATTCATAGGTAAGTCACATTGTTGGAAAACATAATGAAATTATATTTTGGTGTAATTTATTTATTTTTTTGCATCACAAGAATCTGGCATTTGAACAGGGGTATGTTGACTTTTTATATCCGCTGCGTATGACGACACTGGAGGCGCGCACAGTTCTCTCCATTGTCCATACATGGATATGATAGTGATACGAGTGGTTTGTAAATCAACAAGATTAAAATGTTAAACATACTCAAGCAGGTCAAAATATTAGGAACATCAGCGAGTATGACGGCGTACAGCGAGCGTATATGAAGAGACTAAGCGTGTTGTGTTGTACCTCAGCCGAAGAAGAGGACGGCCGTGACTTGTGGGAGCGCCCTCGCTGCGGCTGCTGTCAGCATTGTGGATCACAGACGCAAGCCGGGGAAGATGACGGGGGTGACCCCGGGGAGAACGATCTCGCGGGCTTTCCCGGCGCACATCCAGCTGATGAGGAACCGGGTGCTGGTTTGGGAGGCAAGGAGGACCCGGTGCAGCAGGACGTCCACCTGAGCGGAAAGGAGCAGAAAGAACCTGAGTGCGAGGAGGAGCGGATCCAGTTGGGCGTGCCCAAGGGGGAGCTGGCGGGCGTGTTGAAGGAGTTGGAGCTCACCTTGAAAATGACATCGGCTATGGAGCGAGAGAAGATGGATCGCCTGGAGACGCAAGCGTCGGCCGGTGGTGGTGCCATCAGACGGCGGAGCAAAAGAAGAAGCCGGGTGCCTCAGTGACTCCTGACTTGGACGGATGATGTTTTATTTGTGTGCAAACTTTATAGGCATGTGCCCAAAACTGCGCATGGATTTCACAACCGTGGACGTTGCTTGATAGCAAGTAGAAATGGTGACCGTATTGAGGTCAGGTAAAGCAGACATGTCCAAATTTTTCTCAGAGGGCAGCATACGGAAAAATATCCAAGGATGCTCGGCCACTTTGAAATTCTTTTACTTTAAAGGAGAACTCAATGCAAACACTTTACTTGCATCCCTGATTAAATGAGTAGAAATTTGTTGACAAGTGTTATTAAAACTTTTTGATTAAAATGAGAGATTTTGTGCCAGGATTTTTTCCCCCCTTATGTGACGTGCACAAATGTTTCATCCATGTTTTGAATCTTTTTTCAAAATGCGTGCAAGCATGTTCACCCTTTTAATAAATACCTCAAACTCACCTAAGCGCCTCATTTGAAGTTTCATTTTGAATTTTATTCGTAGGAGTGAGGATATAACAGCCAAGTTGCAAATACTAAATGGTTCTGTAGTGACAAACGTACATGGAACAAGTGACTTCAAAAAAAAGGGGCGTTTATTTGTTGAATAAAGGGTACATTCTACCGATACAAAAGCACTCACTGACTGTTGCTGGCAGAATATGTAGGGGTTGATGTCTTTAGGCAGGTGGCACATCTCAATTTTTTTTTTGTTGTTGTCGTCACAAACAGGAAGTGCGCCAATTTTAGATTCCGCCTCAGTGCTCCATGGGCTCGTCAGACGCGGGTGCGGCGGCAGGGGCGGCAGCGTCGTCATCTGCAGGCGCAACCACCTGATGCACCAAAAACATTCATCGGCAAACAAACCAAATCACTGTGGAACAATTTATAGCTTCCCTATCAAAATGCTAAAAGCTAACAGGCTAACGTAGCATGCTAATAACATTTGGTGACCCGTAATGTTAATTTGGGATCGTACGATGCCTCAGTGGGCCTCTGAGATAAGATGCCACCTAAAAAAAGTAACATCAAAAAAACTAAACAAGCTATTCTTGTTTTGGGCCTTTTTTAGATGCTACTTTGACCTGACAAAAATAATTAAATGTCTCCACCGATTTGCAGTTAGAGGAGATCAAAAACAGCCCTTATGCTGTAGTCGCATGTTGACGAAATCATCACCTTTCTCTGTGGCCTCTCCTCCAGACCCTCCAGGAAGGGGGCCACGTCGTCGTCATCATAGATGGTGAACTCCATGTCCTTACCCACAATGCCAATGGAAACATTCTGAAACATTTTTTTCATAAAAAAAAAAAAAAAATCATAATTACATTCTATTTCATGAACCGGATGGCTTCCCCCCGAAAGAAGGTATAATATCACACAGGACCAGTAAGGGGCAGTGTGTGGAGTACCTTGGTGGTGAGGTCCTGCTCAGTGGGGAGGGTCTCTCTGAGGGCTCTCAGGCCATGCTGGACCAGCTCATTCAGATTGCCTGAACATTAAATACACGTTTAAGAACTGATTAAATGCTCCCGACATCAACACGTAGCGAGATGCAAACCTGACTGCTACGGTTGGTTTTAACAACATAATTTCAGCACCTTCTAAGTCCTTTTCCAAAACTAAACATGACCACATGATGTTGATCATGTTCGCCTAAATTGTCATTGTAATATTTCAAGAAATTTACCATTGTTTTTTTTTTTTAAATACTGATTGATTTTTGCTGATGCACTTTTCGAGCTGGGTGGGGTGTAACAGGTGGTTCCGGAAAGTATCCCCCTGAGAGCCAGGATACTGTGATTGACCGGCCTTCCAGAAAAGCTACTTGCGCTACTGTGCTTGTGCTGGTCACAAGTGTTGTCTCACAGTCTGCAAACTTGTCCATGCATCTCTCCAGGTAGGTGCGGGCCGACTGCGAGCGGGCGCCTATGGACATGGCTTTGCAGTCAAAGTAGTTGGCTGACGGGCACGTCTGGAAAATGTGGGGGCCCATGTCCTGACAAACACATATTAAACATATTTGGGTTCAACTTTAAGTACGGGTTCCTGACAAATCAAGTCGGCGAACTTACGTCGTAGCCGGCGATGAGCAGTCCGACGCCGTAGGGTCTCCTTCCGTATCGCTGTGTGGGGATTTGAGTTTCTGAGCTTCTGTCAAGGACGATAGCTGCTGCTCTGATGTGAAACCGTTCGGCAGTTACGGTCAAGTCCCGCCTATTCATGCTTCACTATTCACTGTACATGTATTGGAGGCGATTCAAATGGACGTGGAGCCATCGAGTGAAGAATCATTTTTAAACGAGGATGACAATGAATTGTTAAAAAAAAAAAAGGGGGTTGCGGCAAATAGCATTTTGACTTATTGCACAAAGCTGATGTGCAGTTTAGTTCGGCGGAAGAATGCGTCCTTGAAAGAATGCCTCCTTCAAGGAACCAAAAACCAACTCGAGATCTACCTTTGATCTACTTTTCATTTGGATCAAATTGGATTTCTCCTTTGTTAGTCTTTGATGTTTTATTTTTCCCATAAAAGTACCATGAGTTGATTCCATTCGAAAGTAATTCATAACTGCCAACAAGAATATCAAATTGGGATATAACATGTGAGTCTACGGTGCTAAAGTCCTGGCTAAATAATAATTGGGGATCAGGGAAGTATGCTGAAGTGATGCACGACTAAGAGATAAAATGTCATCGGACTGTGAGGATACTGCTGCCGACAAGATGGACGAGTCGCGACGCGGGCAGGGGACGGTCAAACACGAACCTGGAGTCCAAGCACTCCTGACGCATGAAGTTACTGGAAGAAAGAAAAGATAACAATTTAGCGTGTGTCTCTTTTTGTTTGTTTGTTTTCACCGTGCTCTGAAACAAAGATGCGACCCACCATAACAGCCTGGCGTCTGCAGTGAGACCAGCGATGGATATGCCGATGTGGTTGTCGACATGTAGAATCTTCTTCTGGTGGGCTGCCAGTTCTGACTGAGCTCTCTACACACGACACACACACAGGCGATCACTTCTTGTATTGACTGTAACCAAGCGACGTGTTTGCTTTGTAAAGATAATCAACGATAACTTGCTAGCTCATGTCAACTTAACACACACACACACAATAATAATAATAATAATAAAAATAAATTAAAAATCAAAAGTTATTGTACCTTGAGTGCAACGAGGACAGCCTGGGTTTTGGATTTGAGTCCTACGGTGGCAGAGCCTTGCTTCACAGCCTCCATGGCATACTCGATTTGATGAATGCGACCCTGAGCCGATCAACGACATCAAGACGAATGCCCTTAGCACAGCATTGGCACTTTTCTGATAGAAATCAACATTTTAGAGACAGAAAGAGAGCTCACCTGTGGGCTCCATACGGTCACGTCATTGTCATACTGATTGCGAAACTGCAACATAAACAAAACGATACGTGTCAACACGTTCGGACCATAAAACATGATCACGAGGGCACAGTCTTACATAATTGTCTTGCATCGCCATGTCCCACCAACTAAACCGAACTGTTGCGAACAGAGTCTAACACAAGACTTTTCTAGAAGGAAGGTTTTAAGTTACAAGTTAAATAATTGATAACAGTAACACGAGCTGCACCAAAAAGCAGCAAACATGGCATCGTTTACAAAACATGACAGTAAGGACTAAGTAAGATGCAAACTAAATAGCCCTTCGCTGGAAGGAAGGAGGAAAGAAAGGCAAAAATGCAGATGTAAATTAAGGAAGGAAGGAAAACAGACCTGACAGGAAAGAATGAAGTAACAATGCATTAAACAAAAAGAAGGTGTGAGGGAATGAATGCAGGAAGAAAAAGATAAAGAGGGAAGAAATGAAGGAAGTCCAGAAGGAGTAAAGTAAAACAACAAAGGATGCATGAATTAAAAACAGCTGTAACAGAAGGAAGCGGGGGATGAAGGAAGGGAGAGCAGTAGATTTCAAAGGAAGGATGGAGGTAAGGATGCAAGAATATAAATTAAGTCTGGAGGAAGGAAGGCGGGAAAGAGGTCAGAAAGGAAGGTAGAACAAAGCAAAGGGGGGGAAAAGTAAGCTTTGGCAAAAGATGGAAATAAGGCTGCAAGACTAGCAAGCAACTGAGGGATAAAAGGAAGCAGGCAGTGAGTAAGAAAGGAGTATGTCAAGAAGGAAAATATGCCAGGCTGTTCTCAGCAGAAATTAGGCGAAGAAGGGAAAGATGATAGGGGAAAAATACATCTGAAGGTATGGAGGAGGGGATGAATGAAGGATGGAGGAAAAGATGACCCAAAAAGCAGTTCTGAGGGGATGAAAGCAAGAAAGAGCTTGGAAAAGAAGGTGCGTCAGAAACTATCGAAGACAGAGAAGCAGGGTGCAAAGGAAAAACTTCAGGACATAGGCAAGAATGAAAAGGAAGCCAGAGCACTCAATGTATGGTGCAGATGGAAGGAAATTGGGGTAACTTTGAGGGAATCGTGGAAAGAACACCAGGGTACAAACTAAAACGTAATAAAATGGTAGGTAAACCTATTTTTAAGACACCCCAATTACAGAAAACGTTGCAATAATATTTATAAGCATGTTAAACTAATGGTTAATAATGAGTGTGCTTTTTATAAATTTGTTAATTTTACTGTAAGCGGCCGATGGAGAAATAACAAAACAGTTCTTGTTAGTCTCCATTTTTCAAAGTTAACTGGACAAGTTTACTTGAATTGGCTGAATGAAAAACGAAAGTAGGCTTCCATGCTAACCTCGCGCTCGCCAGTTAAAACAAATCCTCAACCAGCACCGTCATGGCTCTTTTTCAACCCCCAAAACGACATGCTCAGTATACACCTAAACATGTTTTTTTAACCAGTCTTCACCAAACAAGATGAATCACAACGAGCGGGTATAGGATGCTTACGCGAAGCTAACATTAGCTCAGCCGGCCAAGCTGTTTTGCTTACTCACAGTACACTCTAAAGTTGGCTAGCTGGTTAGCCAACGTTAGCCACTGTCGAGCAAGCTGTCCCTGAGCTCGTTTTTTCAGGATTTATCTCCAAATAGAATAGCTCAAATAGCTTATTAAACATGTGAACGTTGTGTATAACGTTTTGCCAGGCAACACATCATTCCCACTGACCATATTTGCGTCGGTTTCGCGTCGCCTGTGCACTTCTTCGCCGGGTACCTCTCCGCTCGATTGGATTTCCTGGCCACCGTGACGTCACAGGGAAAAAGAGTCAAGCTCCGATCTAAAATCACGACCTAGCTTTTTCGCCTCGTCAAAACAAAATTTTCAATAGGAACGGGACGTTGAATAATACAAATAACATTTCGGTGTTATTTTGGATACAAGTGGCTATATTCTGATCACACTTGCCATCAAGGTAGAAGTAATGCGTCAAATCAGCACAAGACGGCAGCACTGAACCAGAAGAAGACGGCCCAGAAGAAACTAAATCTATCCCAGAAAAATTACGTCACCCAGATAAAAATTGTGTTTGAAAGAGACATAAATGCAATATGGAACTAAATAAACGTGCAACTTCACAATTGATTAGATTTGAATGGACTCTCGAAATAGGTGGCACGTGTGCAACTGGTAAGCACAAAGCGACACAGGCGTCACAGTGCAAAGTTCAGGTGCAGGGTTCGATTCCAGCTCCGGCCTTCCTGTGTGGAGTTTGCATATTCTCCCTGTGCCTGCGTGGGGTTTCTCCGGGGACTCCGGTTTCCTCTCACATTCCAAAAACTTGCATGGCAGGTTAATGGAACACTCTAATCCAGTTCAGGGTGTTCCCCGCCTACTGCCCGAAGACAGCTGGGACGGGCTCCAGCACGCCCGTGACCCTCGTGAGGATAAACTGATTAAAAAAATGGAGGGAAGGAAGGGTCATATAAAGAGTGAGGATTTTTTTGGGGGGCTTTTTTTTCTCCAGCTGATTCACAGAGCAATTGCTTTCTGAGTGGGGAAAAAAAATCACACTATTAGCTTGAAATGTTCTCTCTCTCTCTCTCAAAATAACAGTATTATTATTTTAGGTGCTTGAACACGACCGACAAGCTCCTCAAGGGTAAAGGCAACATTTATCTGATATAATGTTCCGCCAACATTTTTTTCCACAGTGAATGACTGATATATAATCCATTTAACTATGGAAAACACAATGCAGAACAATGTGAGAAAATGCTATGAAAACAACAATTGTTTTCTTTGTAGCTACAACATATCGTAGCTCAACAGTAAAGATTCTGAAAGTATTATTTCAATTAAAACAGCTTAATCTCAATTTTGGCTTGCGTGTGTCTTTTCAAGAATAATTAACTCGAAATAAAGAATAATACAATATACATGAGCCAAGAAACAGAACGATAAAGTGAAATCAAGACTCTCTTTTTTTTGTATTTTAATAATTCACACATGTTACTACTGCATCACAGCACTCTAAGCCAATACTTTGGATCAGCCCCCAAAAGATGACCTTTAAACCGCAGAGGAAGAAAGTTCTGAGCCACAGGCGATTAAATAAAAAAAGAAAATGCAGAAATGCATTCACGTTTTTTAATGTAGTGTTTTGAAATAGTATGCCATTACAATTAACAATACATCAGTTTGACAAATAACCCATTTCATTGTCCAAATATAAATATATCAATCAATTATAATACAATAATAATAATTTCAAATTTTACCAGATTAAATGTTTTCTTAGGAAATAAATGCACAACAATTTGTTGTTTTTTTAAACAGGTGGTGCAGGTTATTAATTTCAATGTAACCTTTAATTGAAATAAAATCACATAATGAAGGATAATGTTTTTAAAATTCATTATTTTTTTAAATTGTGAATTGAAAATAAAACTAAAGGCAAAAATTCAAATCAAATAAAAATGACAGATCTAAACTGCGTAGTTCTCATGATCTCATTTGTTATTGTATATGTGACTCAAGCATGTGTGTTACCGACTGTGTACCTATTTTCTTCATCTCAAAAAGTGGATATGTATCAAATAAATACAGCAGATTTGAGGGCAACAAGTTGGGAAAAAAAACTCACTCAAGTTTAAAAGTATGAATCAGGATGGCTTTGGGAAGGTGGGACTTGGGAGATTTTTGGGAACACGAAAGTTTTTTTGTGGGGGTTGGGGAGGGATGCTGACGAGTCCTCCCCTGTGCCAAGCCGATGGCGTCGGCGTGAGGCCATTACATCAGCGCGCCAGCCTCTCCTTCCTTTCCTCCTTTATGATTGAGATTGTACGCGCTGTGCTGAGATCAGCATGTTTCATCCTGGAGGCCTCATTTAAATCTGCCAAACGTCGCCCCCGCCCTTTCTGCCCCTCCCTTTCTTTTAATTTTTCAAATGGAGAGCAGCCTGAGTCACAGTGCGCACTGCCCGGCCACGCCGTGCGTCTCAGCTGGCACGCTCTACCCGGAGGAGAGCGAGTGGGCAAAGGTGGGGGGGGGGGGGGGGACACACACACACCCCACTGACGCTCACTGGTTGTAGGACCATTCATGAAGTCATCTGTTCTAGACTTCAGCAACTTTTTTTTTTTTGTCTTGACTCTTTTTTTTTCATAAAGTGGCATTTGATTTTGCGGGGCAGCATGTTAAAAAAACGGTATTGAGTATGAACAAATATGGCTTTGCTTTCCTCATTGGTAACAATATGAAGTGGATTTGTTTATGTCTGGGTCATGCTCAGCTGTCATCTTGACTGATCGATTTATTCATGATTTTGAGTAATTCTGAACAATCAAACACTTGGGAGTGCATGGTGCCAAGGAACTCAACTCAAACGTCACGCTGTTTATCATCACTGTCAGTTGCCAAGTCCAGGGTCAAACTAAACAAAGGTGATTTTAGTGCTCACGCAGAGTGCAAAACACTACAGATGGGCTACCGATGTGCGATGTACAGTATATTTAAAACACAAACCGTGCAGCACCGGCAACATGTACAAATGTTGACAGACAATAAAACAATACTCCCAGACGCATATTCTTTATCCTCTGTGAAACAAGACTAATGTTACTGTAGCTTACTGCACAGCTGTGATGTCACTGTTTCAGTCTTTACCTTGGATTTCAATATATTACTGTATCATTCTATAAAATACAATGCCACAGGATGCTATTTCTCTTTTTCAAAACCTCTTGATCTCTCTCTCTCTCTCTCTGTAATGTATCCTTGGATGTTATTAAGTGACTTTCAATGTATTTTGCAATAAAAACAAATCATCCATTTGCTGCAGAAATGCTGCGTCTGCGCTTTGGTCTAACAGGATCGAAGAGGGCTTCTAGAGGATTAACTCTACAAGTGCGTTTGGCTTTTTCATTGACTTTTTTTTTTTGGAAAAGAGGGAGGCGTGACGTCAACAAAGAGAGATACCGGTGGTGGCAAAGAGGAAACGTGATAATAACCAAAGAACAGAAAATGCAACTAACTGTGATGTATGAGGAGGAATTACCAAGCTTAACATAAATGAACCACTCAGAAAAATTTGGGAATTTAGTTTTTTTGGGGTGAAATTATAGGCCTAACCTAAAATGCACTTTGACCTTTCAAGGTGAACTTAATGTGAGGCCAAGAAGACGCCAAAAAGTTGATGAACAGTAAAAAGTCTATGGAAAAGAATCTGAAATAAATGTTTTAATTAAAATGTAATAGAAGTTTTGTCCGCAAGGTGTGGTTGATTCACAAAGCAAATTTTAGAGTTTGCCTGATGAGCAGCCAGCTCCAAACTCACGTGTGCACACGCCTGGACGTCACGCAGTCAAACACGCTGTACAGCAGCCAGACTTGCAACAAGTGCAAAGAAAGAAGATGAACAACAACAACAAAAATCAAGTTAAGATTGCTGTTAAATTCAATCCAAATGGTCAATTTTCCCAAAGGAAATCTTTGAAAAAATGGAGCACTTTAAAATAGTAGTGTATATTGACCGTATCTTTTCCCAATGTGAAATTGTGGCTCCCATAAAACCTTTAATAGCCAGACAGACATGTAACTGTAAAGGAAACATAAATATGTCTTGTAAATTTGATACACTACAGTGTAGGGTGTTAACAGCCACATTTGAATGAGTCATAAATTTGCCAAATATGTCAAATGCGCAGAAAAGAAACGAGGCGGTAGTCTGCTTGAAAATAGGTGACTGGATCACTGGCGTTTTCTTTCCGCTTACTTCTCTTAAATTAAACAAAAATGTAAAATTGCAATTTTTTTCTCAAGACTTTTCCCATTAATGCTCACTTCAACGAAGTCTCATGAGGCAAACAGGGGAGGCCAAAATCATTTCATGTCATTACCGTGTTGACACAGCTTGTCTGCTACGCGGTGGACTTTTATAACGTCATGGCCGGAGACGAAGCAGCACTGGAGCGAGTTAGGACAGAAAGGTCGGACGATCGATAGTCACAAAAGAATAGTGCAGAGGAAGGACGACGCTAGTTGAGCTCAACTTGATGTTTGGATTTATGGTTATTACTGGGGACGCCCGTCGTTGTTCAATTGATTTTTGGCATAATCGTAAAACAATCTGATCGGTACATTACAATCAACGTCAACCCGGGAACGGAACATAGTTGCACACAGCATTGTGAAGAAACAAAAGTTCACAATGACTTTAGCAGCTAATTTTTACATGTCCGTACAGCGCTAACAGTAGAATTGAACTAAGATTATTATGAGTACGATCAGCATACAGTCAATAAATCCGTCAGTAATTAAGTCTACTGAACATCAGGAGAGTCTACTGGACAGCTAAAAGAAGCTCCTCCCCTAATGTCCACATAGTTCATGAAACAGCCACAAGATGGGGCCAACGCACTACTTTTCTCATCGACGGGAGTTTCGCTCTTTCCGGGTTTTTTGTTTCTTTAATGCTCTGTTATTGGCTGAAAAACTCAACAATTCATAATTATTATTTTTTTTTCGGAAATGCTCTAATGCAGCCAAAGCTCTGTCAAAAGTAAATAGGAATTGGTGTCAACAAAGTTGAAATGTTACATTTTGACTGAGTAAGATGATCTTGAAATTGAAATCTAAATGCTTTGAGTTCACAGATTGTTAGATTTACAGTTTAAACAATTTTTAGGGGAGGCCTCAGTTGCATTTTTCTCAATTTGCATCAAAGCTCAGAGCAGATCCCCAGCATATCTGCACTTTTATAAAGATTTGCACCAGAACGGAAGGTTGCAAAGACATTTTAAGTGTGACGGCGTTTTAGTGATCCAAGCGGTGGAAAAAGAAAAAATCGCAAAGCAGTAAGCGGGAGCTTTTGCCGCAGAGGCAGAGAAATGAAAGCATATTGTTGGGCGGCGGCCAGTCGTCATAAGCCCATCACGTTAAGTTTCTATAAATACCGCAAGACGCGCGCCAAGTTGATCAGGCGTGATTGAAAGCCAAATGACTCCTCATGCCACTGCGGGCCAAGTTTCCCTTAAGATGCTTGGGGTGGAGCCGCTTGCTCTGACACAGTCTGACGCACAGGCGCTTTCATGCAGGACCCGCATCTTAAAAGGATTTGTCCAAGTTTGTTGGAAACCCACAGAATACACAAAAGCCTGAAAAAGGAGCACGAAGCAAGGGTAGGTCGAAAGTCGGAAAAAGTGTAGCACACGTCAGTGAAGCTTAGTTATGTGCTCGGTCGGTGCTTCTTTTTCAGTCTGTTGTGTTAAGGACACCAGGTCTTTTTTTTCTCTTTTTTTTTTTTAAAAGCTCAGAGCATCCCCCAGTGTGGCAGCTCGGGAAAGGATGTTGGGGCTGATTAAGAAAATCAATAAATAAAAAGAAAAGACGTGCCTCGGGCTAATCGATACTTAAGACACTAACGGATGAAGTACAGGAACACAGCGGAGAGCTTGTGGCCCTTAGAAGCTCCATTCATCACGATTACACAAAGAAGGAATGAAGTGGCCGCCATTGTGCTTGCCAAGTCAACTGCATAAAATCTTAGAAGGATCCGTCACCCATTTCATCAGGGTACGTTCCGCCAAGAAAAGCCTCGCCCTGCTGGCCGTATGGCGGACGTGCACGTCACGACACTCACCGTTGAGTGTACTTCACACACAGCAGCTCTAAGGAGAGGGCCAACATCATCCACGGCAGGAACGCCAGAATGGTTCGTAGATTCCTAAATATAAAATTGAAGCGTCGTGAGGCAATTTTACACAGAGACCCAGCAAACCGAAGCAGCGCAGAGTAAAGTGTGACATCAGGGTGCTGCCGAAAAGCCAGACAAAAAGCAAAGAGTGACAGCGTGACACCAGTCAGGTTCGCAAAGGCGCTACTCAAAAGTGGGTGGAAGTGGCGCAAATTTCAAAGATCTGAATTCCATAGAAATCCGATGGGAAAACAATGCCACACTTCAAACGTGAAATTATCTTGCGTAGCGGAGCCGTAAATTATATCGATGGTCACCAGTGACGTGTTCCCGACTAATCGGACAGGCTACTTTCAAGCATGTGAATTTGTATCTCACAAATATTGGACGAGTTATTTGATCAGAGGACCACACTCATGACCCAATGCATGTTTGGAGCCGTTTCATCAGGAGAAAAGCGTTGTTTAATCGTTGCCAAGCAACGCGTTTCGCCACACAAGGGGGCACCTCACTTCTATGGATTTCGCCATCTGCAGCTGCAGCAGTCGGCAGCTGCAAAGCCACCACAGCAAAGCGCCGATGCAGTTAATGTAATCAAAATGTGCAATATGATGTTACGCCTTCAAGTCCAGCACCTCGCTGGACTTACCGCAGCCCCCCCCCCCGAGTACGGCAGACAAAAGATCCTTTAGTCTCCTCCCTCACATCAGGGTCGCTCCAGCCGGAGTGGGTTCGTTTCATGAAGCCGCGTTGGTGACACACTTAAGTCGATGGAAAGATCGACGCAGTCCGAACAAATATATCACGAGGCGCCTTTTCTGACTCTATCACACGGGAGAATATGCTCCTTAGTGCCTGTGTAATCGATTTGCTTTTATTTGTTCACGGCGATGTCATCCCTGCCCGATGGGCCAATTTGTGCTGTTTTGTGAGCGTAAACAAAGCAAGGTAATCGAAGACAATTTCTTCCCGGCAGAATTTGTCTCACTTTATCAAGACAAAATATTAATAGCGCAAAAGCTCAAGAGAGCGGCGGGCTACACGAAAGCATGAGCGCAGAAGCTGAGCTGCAACTGCCATTTAATCAGGTGCGAGCCTCCTCACTGGTGGCAAACGTCTGATTAGATTTGAAGATGGAAAGCCATTAGGTGGGTAACGACTTAAGCGCCGGTTCTCCTTGGGAAGTGATTTATCCGGAGCGCCGCGGCTCGGACCGACCGGGAGCTGGAGTCGCCAGTTGCGGGGCCAGCGTTCATCAATCACCACGTGCGCCGTGGCCCGATCGACGGCTGGCTTCTCCACACGCGTGACGTGATCGTACTCGTCGACGAATCTTCTTCTCTGGCGGGGTTCTTCGTCACCCCCCGCAGCGCTAACGCATCGACGTCTTTTTGTTTCTCCGTGGGCCGCCCGCTTGAAATTGTTTTTCCCTTTGACGAGAGTCAAAGGCGCATTCGTTAGTCTGCTCTCTACCGATATTCCAACACAAATAAGCGTCCGCTCATTTGCGGCGTGGAGGCGGCCATGTCAATCCGTCTATCTACCGGGAAATCTCCAAAGAAGATAATCGGTCCCCGCTGGACATAATCGAATCCGCAATCATAAAATAAACCTTTGCTGTCAAAAAAAGAGCGTCAAACTAAGTTACCCATTGATAATTAAAAAAAATACACATCTTTCTTAAAATATCTGTCTTAACGCTAAGGAGAAAGGCACCCAAAAGCAAATTGCCTCCCTCCCTTCATGAAGTTCATGAGGATTGAATACGCAAAAAGAAAAAGAAAAGCCAAAGAAAAAGCACAACAGGGGGTCCTTTGAGGCTCACTGACGGATGGCAGTGTTCTACATAAATTTTTCACCCCGCCCCCCCCAAAAAAATTAAGAAAACAGAATGAGAGTGGAACAGAAGGTAACAACAGTGTGCTACACAAATGTGAAAAATAAAAACAGACTGACATCTGAACGCAACACAAAAACCTGAAAAAGAGCGAACGCAGTGTGATACATGAAAGTGTCTAAAATTATTCGTAAAAAAGTGAGTAAACTGAAAATTTTTGCTCTCAATTCGTGAGAGCAAAAATACATTGACACATGAGTGTCAATGTATTTTGAAAAACCGATTTTTTTAAAGACCTTCACCTTATATGTGAGATGTCAAGTTCCATCCCACCACTTTCTTTTTTTTTAATCAATCAACTGTGAAAGATTGATGATTGTGAGTGGTGGGACGTCTAAAAAATTTGGACCTCCCAGGGTGGACTAAGGTGAGTGCGTTGATAGGCACAAGCGGGTGCTGCGGTTTTCAAAGGTTACTGTATTGACTGTGGTCGCAAAGTTTTTTTTTTTTTCTAAATTTATTTTCAAGAACGGAAGGGAAACTTCCAAGGAGCCAGGATAACCCACGTGGGCTCCCCTCGGGGCAGGGTGGGTAACTGAAAAGACGACACCCACGCCGGAAAAATGACAAACACATAACACAATTATCTCTCCGATCAACTGACGGCCTTTGACATATTGGATTATAACATGATGTCACTTATCTCTATGGTGTTGACTATAAGACAACTGGACCTTCTTGTACAGGGGTGGGCAACAATTCTCCATGCTTGATATGTTTCTTCACCTGAGTCAAATGATCGGGATCATTATCAGGCTTCTGCAGAGCTTGCCGATGAGCTGATCATCTATAAAAAGGTAGCATAGCCCCCCCCCCCCCCCCCAAAAATGCTCTGGATGGTGACACTGGGCGTGGGAAAGTTTTTAGACCCTTTAAAAAAGGCAACCAACTTGAAGAAGCGGGTTCAGAAGTTTGCGAAGAGAAAGTCCATGGAGGGTTGGAAGCAGATCCAAGCCGCCCGGAGGTGATTTAGCACCTGACACGGGTGAGCCCGCTAAGCTCAATAGCACTAAAAGGCTCATCCTGTCTAATGGGGTTCCTCAATGACGCACAAGCCTGTTTCTTGTCTGCTCCTCTGACATACCACACACATTCATTGGCTTGACAGTGGGATGGGCACACGCCCGCATGCAAATTAACGACTCACTAAAATAATCACAACTTTTCTCTTTGTAACGCCGCGGTGTACAAATTCACTCACAAATAAATAAATTCATAAATTCATTTTTACAAGCAAAAAAAATTGTTTTCTCCACTTTCTGCTGTCTGTCAACGTCCAAATTGTGAAAATATCACATGAGTGATTCCCAAATGGTCATTTTATGACAAATTGCTATTGCTCCTGTTTTGTTTCTCAATGAAGAGATGGGATTCGGCCGTTGTTTCTGTGCAGAGGCAAATATTTTCTGGTATGTTACACGTCTAAAAAAATCTTGTAAAATCCGAAAGTATTTTGGGTAAGAAAGTTACCCAAAAAAGTTCAGGTAGCAGTTTTGCAAAAAACAACTGGACTATATAAACAATATGCAAATTGCTTGGTTGACTAATTTTAGTGCACTTGATAAATAAAAGTAAAAAAAATTCGAAGAAGCCCTTGCATATCTGGTCGAAAATTCGAGATTGCGTGTGTGTGTGTGTGTGGTGGCTAATTAAAAGGAACTGAGACGACAGTGCATGACAAAGAGTTGTGTAATTGCTTTGGAGAAACAGCAGCCATCGATCCGAGGACGGACAACTCGTTTGCTCAGCGCGTGGGCAGCAGCAGCCCCGTGCCCCCCACCCCCCCTGCCAGCCCCTGACCCCCCCTCCCTGTCGTTTGTGGCTCCAATCACTCCATTAGCTCAATAGACTTTGATGATTCGCTCTTGTTATCACGCGCCATGCTCATGTTGGGAGCGGAGATGGCGTGAGACCACCAAAACACGCTAAGCATCAGCGTATAAGTGGTGAGTCACGTCATTGCATAAGCTTATGAAGGAAAGCGGCAGTGTTTTAACAAACTATTTGAACAAAGTTATGTTTGAACAAACCAGCGCAGTGGTTTTGAAGTAATATTCCGAAGGAACATTGGTTTCACAAACATTTTAGTGTAGAGGCGTTTTAACAAACAATTTGTAACTAAGATTTCAGGACTATTCTAGAAACCCGTCTTGGGACTGCGGCTGAAAATTAGCATTGATGCTAAGTCCGGCGCATTTACACTGTTTATTTTTGTGTTGATGAATGTGCAAAGTCCCAATGAAATAAAAAAATAATTAAAATGAGACAATGTTTTCATGAAATAAATGTAATCAGTATTTTATTGTTGGTACGTCTTTTTAAGTGCAGTTTCAACAAACACCTAGCATTTAGCCATTGTTTAACAAGCATTTTTAGCGAACATTTCTAAATGTGTATGTGTGTGTGTGTGTGTATAAATAACATGTCAATGTTTCCCTTGTTTCCTAACAACTGGGAATAATATTAGCAAACAAAAGCAAAGCAACATGACCACAAGTAGCTGAGAGGACTCTGAAGCAAGGCGGAATTAGCGACATTTCTACTCGACAAGTATGGTCGTCGCATCTTTTTGATTTTTAATTGATTGGATATAAAAAAAAAAAACCATTCAAACAAATACATTTTGTGTTTTAATCACACTCTATTATGACAATAACAATGTCGCAGATAATCAGGCTAACAATATAGCAGGTGTGGCATAGAACATGTTATAAAGAACTTTTTTGACTTGACTTCCCCTTCGAATAAGTCTTGTGAAGCTATGTTTTAACAAATGCTCTATTTTAATGATGTTCATCATAGACAAATGCAATGTTAAAAGACAGTTAACCTTTAAGGATGCTTGTTATAATATTTTTTTCGAGTTCTGTTCAACATTGTCTTAGCTTCCATTCGCTCAATCGATGTGGATTTCTCGCTCTTATTACGCAGCTCGCCTTGGTGCAAACACGTCGTGGGATGCCAAAAATCGCTACGCCGAAGTCTGAGCGGTGAGTCACATTGCAGAAGCTTATGAATGAGTGCCTCAGTGTGTAGTGTGCTCCCTCACCAGTAGATGGCCCCGCCCCTGCCCGGTGAAAAAAGTGTTGTGGTGGTGGTGGTGGTGGTGGGGGGGGGGGGGGGGGGCTGCCCTATCAATTTAAGCGACGTAACTTTGCCCCTGCTGCCCATTTAATGAATGACATCAATGCAAATGAGGCGGATTTTTGTGAATGGAGTGGCTCTGCGGATGACGTCCGCGTGTCTCGCCGCCCTCCCATTGGCTGCCGTCGAACCCAGCTCATTGCCCCATTGGCTGGGCTGCGGGATAATTAAGCACCTCCACAGCCGATGCACAAACCCGGGTGGCGGGATATATAGGGGGCCACTGCCTCGCCGCTACACGCAAAAACACAGCTCGCAGCTCCTGTTCCGGAACCCCCTAAAAAAAAACAAGAAAAAGAAAAAGAAAAAAAAGCCCACATATTTGAGATTTATTTATTTTTGGTGCTTCTCGCCAAAGGTGAGTATTTGCTTTGTGATGATATGATATGTGGTTATCATGATTGCAACCGTGGCCAAAAAGTGGGTTAAAAATGAGGGAATGAAAAAAAGTCTACGGGATAGTCAGGTTTTGTGTTTGTGTGTGTGTGTGTGTGTGTGAGGGAATGGCAGCTCATTACACTAATGCACTGGTTCCTCAGGGAAGCTTGGATGGAGTCGCCACCTCTTCCTCTTTTCTGTCATCCTCTCCATCCTTCACGCTTTTTCTTCTCCTCCTCCTCCCTCTGCTTATATTTTATGGTTGTCTTTTAAATGACATTTGAAACAAAGATTTTCGCATGGTTCTGTCTGAACTAACAGTTTTAACAAACATTTATAGCCTAGTTATGTTTGACCAGACCATTATTTAGTGTCAGTGGGTGTTAATATTTTAGCATTGTTACGGTTTGAACATTTTTTCTTGTCATTAGTCTTTTTGTTTTGTAATTTTCAAGGGACATTTTTGAAATAACATCTTAATGACAGCAAAAACATTTTTGCATAATTATGTTTTAACAGACATTTTAAGATGTTTGTATTTTTTTAACCAATATTGTAATGTAAAAATGTTAATATTTTAAACATTTTTTTGTTTCTTTTAAACAGGGATAGGTCTGGCAAAATATTTTATCATGATTATGGTTCACAATATTTTAATGACATTTTACCTTAGCTATGTTGTACTGTATATACTAATGAAGTTTTATTAATTGAAGTTTAAGCGCAGGAAAAAAATTGAAGAAAGCTTTTTGCACAGTTATGACAAAGAATTTTTACCTACACTAATTTAGCACAGTTATGGTTTTAACTAACATTTTAAATTTGTAGCAGTGTTGTTTCTTGAGTTTCTAACACGTATTTTTGTGCAATCTTTAACGAACATTTTAGCGTAGTTTTTCTTTCACAAATATTTCTTTCCGACAGTTTTAGCAATTATGATAGTCACGAACATTTAAACAAAACACTTGAGTGTTTTTTTTGTGGGGGAGAACAATTTTGAACTCCTTTCAGCATCATATGACACCCTGAACTGGTTGCCAACCAATCGCAGGGCATAGACAAACAACAACCATTTGCGTTCACAATCACACCCAGGGACAATGTAGTCCACTCTAACTCCCATACATGTTTTTGGAATGTGGGAGGAAATGAGAGTACCCGGAGAAAACCCACACAGGAGCCTCGGCGCCGGAATCAAACCCTGCACCTCTGCACTGTGAAGTGGACGTGCCAAACCGTCGACCACCATGCCGCCCCACCAAATTCTATTTCAACTAGAATTGTTTTAATGAACATTTTAACATAGCCACGGTATGTTTCATGAATTTAGATGGAGTCACCACCTCCTCGACATCCTCCTCGCTGTCACCCTGCCAACTCTTCATCCTTCTCATACACATATCGATGTCCCCACCCCCAAACACCCACTCAACACACACACGCACGCACGTACACTCCTGCAGCCATGTCCCACCCGCCAGAACTGGCAGTACTTCCATCCTGGTGGGATGCTTTCAGGGATATTAAGGATTGTCAGGAAATGGCACTTTTGGGGGGTGTGCTTACAAGTATGCGTGTGTGTGTCATGCAGGGAGTGTACTATGGTCATGCTGAAGATCTCGGCGTTCCTCATCACATATGCCCTGGTCATCTGCCAGATGTACTGCTCGCAAGCTGCCCCCGCCAGGTAAGAATATGGCGTCAGCCGACACTCGCTGTTTGTTGAAATGGGACGAGAACAAGAACCAACAACATGCGTACATTGTGGGTGATAACGGAGCGAGTTGAAGGAGATGTCACATTGCTGTCAAAGCTAATCTATTTAAAAAGTTGTTGCATCCCATTACGCTAATGTCACTTCCAGGCAGATTACGATAATGTAATAAAAACAAGGAAAGAGTGTTTAATGCAAGTCTACACGGTCATTTGGAAACTGTTGTTGTGGTCAAGAATCTCCACTAACACCCGTTTAAAGTAATGGAACAAGACAATTACTGTAGGTACACCTGATAATTGCAGCAATAAAAAAGCTGCATTAAAAAAAATCTGGCTTTAAAAATGTTTTCGTAATGCTCAATAATTGTTTGATTTTTCTTTTCTTTTTATTATTATTAAAAATATGCCTTTTAAAATAACTCAACTGTATGAAAATATGATCAGTTATGGTACTCAGGTATGTTCAAAACATGTAACAATATTTTTGTGTTATTTTTAGTCAAAATTGCCATTAAAATAATATTCGGTTAAGTTACGATTTGGAAAAAAATATTATTACTCCCATTTTATTCTTAGAATTCTTCTTTTCAAATGAATAAAAGCTACGTTAAGGTTCTAGTTGAAAAAATATTGGATTTTTTATTGTTATTTTGTATTATTATTATTATTGTTATTATTATTATCATCATAAATCAAACATGACAATTACATTATGCAAAATTGTATTTATTTGCTTTGTTGTCAGTTTTTATTGATTGATTTTAAACGGCAAAATTGTTTTCCAACTGTATAGCACATCTTGTATGATAAAGTGCGATACACTTTTTGGGAAACTTGGGATTGTGCGGGTGGAGCCACTGTCATGTCTAAACATATGCACTTCTATATTTACACAAGTCCTGGCAAAAGCATCAGTATATATCTAAAGGCAGATACACATTAAGACGCCGGGGCACTTTGTGCAGATTGTTTTGCTACGTTGGCGGGCAGCCCTCCAGCACCGACATCATCTCTTCCCGGCCGGTGACATCGCATGAGCCACCGTGACCCCACCCACACACGCATCCAACATCCAACCATCCCCATTTGGCCAGGGACCACTCAACCGCAATAATCTTTTACCAATCAATCTCACACATTTTTAACTCTCACACATTTTTAACTCAATATTTGAGGGTAGTTATTTATGTTCAATATTTTCCACAAATATTTTACTTATGGTTCAACTAACATTTCTTAGCTATCATATTCCTGTAGTTATGCTTGAACAAACATTTGAACATTTCAGAGTAGTTTGAATGGATTGATCAAATTTGTTCTAAAAATTTTAGTGCTATTGTTTCATGAAAAAAAAATCTCGATCCTCGACTTATCAAGACCATTTTAGCAAAATTGTTTTTTATTTTAGCTACAATGTTAGCTTAGCCATGTTTCAACAAACACTGACCATGCAACATTTTAGTGTGGTTATGTTTTATTGACCTTTTGTTAGCTACCATTTTTGCATAGTGATTTTAGTGACGTTAATTTTTATTGACCTTTTTTTTAGCTACTTAGCTTTTTAGCTACTTAGCTATTTAGCGTGGTTATGCTTTTTAAAACATTTTTAAAGTAACATTTTAAGTTGTTGTATTTTAAAAAAACATTTGATTGACATTATGTTTAAACAAATACTCAATGAACATTTTAATCATCTTGTTTCAATTAACAATTTGTAACGAAAACGTTAGTCTAAATTTTTCTGCAAACCTTGCTTTAGTCGTTATTTTCATGGTCATACTTTAACAAACATTTTCAGAATGGTTATATTTAAGGAACAATTTTCAACTGAATTTTAGTGTAAATATTTTTAAACGATCCGATGAAAAGCAACGCTGGACATTTTTAGTGTAGTCTCGTTTTAATCAACAAATTTTACCAAACATTCCAACATATTGATGTTCTCGTTAACAAATCAAGAAATTTGTTACGCTTGTAAACGTTTGGTTCGGCCGTTCTTTGCCACCTGCAGACCGGCATTGGAGTCCATGTCGGAGAGGGTGACGCTGACGGATTACGAGGCGCGGCGGCTACTCAACGCCATCGTCAAGGAGTTTGTGCAGATGACGGCCGAGGAGCTGGAGCAGCAGCAGCAGCAGGCGGCTGAGGGCAACAGGTACGTCTTTCGGCTCATATTTTTATGATCATTAACATATTGCGGGAACTTCTCAATGGCCGACCCCTTCTGTATTTGTCAACCGATTCAAATGATGCCAAATTTAAAACTCAGGACATTAGGAACCACATTTCGACATTTCACAAATTTCCACTTTTTCCCTCAATTCCACACACACGCACACACATACACGCGCACACACACACTCACACTAACCTTTTTGAGTGAATGAGACATTTAAATGTTCAAAATGTTCAGCACATTCAAGACTTCTACGGAACTATTAATCACGTTTTCAAATTGTCACATTTTCACCATAAAATATCCAAATCAAGAATTTTTGACAATGACCAATTGATCTCCTCCTTCCAGATTTCTTGACCGATCTGAACCACGCCAATTCCAAACAGTTGAACTCAATCAGGACATACTTCACAGTAGATGGAAGTATTGATCACATTCCCCAAATGCCTTCACATTAACATTCCCAAACTAATAAATTAACACACTTGACATGTTTGCCTCTTCCAACAGTTCTTGACAGATTCTATTCTTGACTATTCCAACTTTAATCTGTATGGCTCATTCAGGACATGACAGAGCGAGCATAACATTCCCCAAATTCGCCTATTTTTAAAATCCCAAATTAAGAGATATCTGACCTTCTACTTCCACATTTCTCGACTGATTCAAACCATTTCAATATCAAACGTTTGAGCTCGTTCAGAACATACGCAGAGCTACAGCATGAAAGGTCCCGCATCACTGACATTAAAGTTCCTAAATTAATAGACAGTTCACATATTGACCAACAACCTCCTCCTTTCGCTTGACTGACTCAACCGCATTCCTGATTCTAGTTTTGCATTCCATATTTTTAAACATTCAAAGGATTTTATTCCACAGCCTTTCAGTTCAATGTCACATCTTCAGCATCAATGCGGTACTTCGAAAAGAAATTGCATCCTCGAGTTATTATTCTTGCGAGTGGTTTGACTCACACATGCCACAGCAGTCACGAAGGCACTCCCGCATGAACGACTTGCTCCGAATTAGTCGAGCTACTTTGAATGAAGTGTGCATGATAGTGGTTCGCATGAGAATGGGGAGCAACTGTTCGTTCGACTGTTATGTATTAAAAAAAGTTTTTAAAAAAGGGTGGGGGGGGCAGGGTGGGTGTGTAGTCGGTGTGAAGGGGTGCATTACATTTGCATGAAAGGATGGATGGGTGGTCATGTAGTGAGCATGATGCAAGGAAGGGACGTTCTGGTCTTAAGTGGTTTGCTGGCACGAGACAGATTGGCATGCCTGCAATGAATGTGCGAATGGAATGAAGAGGGTTTGGGGGGGGGGGGTGAAATGGAAAAAAATATACTGTCTGTACTGTGTAGAAAATGCATGGTTGGAGACAACCGCAATGTATCCCACCGGAGATCTTTGGACTTGCTCAAGCAATGCAGTATGTTGGTCTTAACAAACATTTTTAAGCTACAATGTTAACCTAGTTACGTTTTAATATGTTAAATACTTTTTTTTAAATCCGAACTATGAACACCAATGTTTTTTTTCAATGAATCTATTCTATTCATTTTTTGATAGATAAGATTTAGGCGTAGTTATGTTCCAATGAACATCATATTTTAGTGAAAATTAGCAAACTATTCTATCAAATATTTGAAATTTTTGAAAAACATGTTTGAACAAATCTGAACTAGTATTTTAGCGTAAATGGGTTATAAAAATACTTGAGCATAATTATGTTTTAGCAATGTTTTCTTTCTAATATATTAACATGCCATATTTACTCACACTTACCGTATGAGTAGCATTTCATGAACCTGTCAGTCACTGTATGTCGCTGGCATAGATAGATGAACAAAGCATTACTTGTAGTAACAAAATAATTTTCACATCAATTTGGTGAATTTGCCTGCGGCAGGCCCGATGAGCTCTCATAGTGTCCAAAAACTCCCAAGAACTCTGGTGGGATCCAATGAAATCTTCCTGCATGTCATTGTTTTCTTTTCTCCCGCCTGATCCCGCCCCTGTGCATGTGATCTGTATGTATTGTGTACCCCGATTCTGACAGCATGGCCCGGCCGCTAACCAAGCGCTGCTCCAACCTCAGCACCTGCGTACTGGGCAAACTCTCTCAGGAGCTGCACAAGTTGCAGACGTTCCCTCGCACCAACGTGGGAGCGGGAACGCCCGGCAAGAAGCGTGGCGCTCCCGATGGCGAGCGCTACGCCAGCTACGGCGAGACGTTTGACGCCGTCTAACCACTCCCCCTTTTACGCCATCCTCCTCTGCCCCCCGCCAACCCCTATTCCGCACCCTTGCTATGTCATGACCTCCCAGTCGTCCTCATTGGCCAGCGCATGTTGGCGTAACTTGCCTGACTGACGTGAAGTGAAAAGAAACAGGCGGCCATCTTTGGTCTCAGACTAGGGCTGGGCGACGAATCCATTTCATTGAGTAATTTGAATTTGGTTTAGTTTGTAAAGAAAGTTAATCATGATTATTTTCTCGCAGTTAATAGATTTCCGACTAACATTTTAACAATGTCGAGCAGTGCATTTGGAAGCTGGACCATTAACACTATTCAGAAATGCAACAGAACAGCGGGCATCTGTACCAAGTACGTCCTCTGGAGTATTTCAAAATTAATTTACCTCATCACAAGGCAATAACATAAAACATTTCAATGTAATACATCACGCTCAACAGGTATGCCGATTATTAATTTAATCAAAAAACACTGATATTAGTGTGGGCCTGCTTGCTGGCTCTCTGAGGACAAATATGAACTCTCGTCGGTTAAAGAAACAGGACTATAGCTAATATGGTGAACCCTGCATATTCGCATCATTCACTGACTTTTTTTTAACCCATTTCTTTAACCTAGTTCTGTAATTGCGCATCTTTGCGCATCTTTGCGCAATTACAGAACACAGTCAACCACAAATAGCTGGGGTTCACTTTGAGTACAAATCCCATACAAGACTTTTTTATGAACTTTGAGCACCCTATATCGAAGTGGTGAACAAAGTATGGCCTGCGGGACATGTACAGCCCAATTTGTTCTTTAACCTGGTCCACATTTTCCTAAAATTGGTTAAGTAAACAAATTAATGTTAATTCATGTTCTCATTTTAAGAGTGCCACGTTATTCATACAAATGGAGCAGCCGAGCCATGTACTGTAATTCGACAACTCGTTGTCTGTACATTTAAAATTTTATTATGGATTGTGTGACATACATTTAAACAGAATGGATTTTTTTTCTTCCCAGAAGAAATGCGTATTTTCACATTATTGTATATTTGAGGGGAAAGAAAAGCATTTATTTTTATTATTTTCTGGAAGTTGATGCAATTTAACGCTGGGGCGAAACTGTTTCTAATCTTGTTCAGTATGAGAAGAACTAAAGCAATTCTGAAAGGGAGGGGAAAAAAACTGACAAATTGATAGAAATGTTCCTAAAAGTAATGTTCAATTGAAAATCGGATTCTAAAAAAAGAGATTTTATTTTGAGGCCATGTCACCCAGCCCTACGTCAGACAATCACGTTCTTTGCTGTACACCAACAGAGACACACACGCACAGGCACTTGCACACGCATATACACACACACACACACACACACACCTACTTCTTCGCATGTAACGTTAATCAGCAAGCGCCGCCATGTTGCTTGTTCAATAAACATATTTTTCTACCAGAAAGCCTTAGCTGACTTTCATTCAGTGCGTACAGTGTGCCCAGGACGATAAGCTCATTTACTTTTCAGGAAAGCCAAAGGAAGCAGGAAAGTAAGAAAGAAGGAAGGAAAGAAAAAAAGACAGATTGAAAGAGAGTGTAAAAAAGAAAGACAGAAAGGAAATGATGGCATCCCATCAGCCTGCCCAGCATATATTATCCTAAGGTATGAACATCAGAACTAAAATACTGTATATATACCAATGCAACCATAAATCCACACACACATCTCTTTTTACAGTTCATTTTAGCATGTGTTCAAGTTATTTTTTTTAAACGAACATTTGAGCGTAGTTATGTTGGAACTACTATTTTTTTAACCTATTAGTTGAAATTCAGCATAGTTGTAGGATGTTGTAACATTTTTGACAAACATATTAGCGTGGTTGAACAGTATAACTACAATTTCTAGGTAACATTTGGGTGTAGTTATGTTTTACTCAACATTCTATAAATCAATATCTTGGCATAGTTATGTTTTAGCAATACATTTTTAAACAAACATTTGAATTATAACTAACTTAGAAGTAGCATTTTAGCATTGTTAGCGTAGCGCTAATAAAACAAGAGAGAGGTTTTGCATCAGCACAAAAGGCCAAAACGCAGAGAAAAAAATGACGAAAATATTGATGGATGTTCAACTTTACGGTGAATTTTTACATACATCATCATAACCACCTGCTCCGCTTACCCTGAAGCAGCGTTACAGCACAGAAGCGAGCCTGCAATACAGCCACCTGCGTCACCCACCGCCTGGCCGACTTCCTCAGCCGGTCGGGGGGGATGGGCAACAGCAACTTTGTGCCCACCAACGTCGGCGCCAAAGCCTTCGGCCGGCGGAGGAGAAGCATTGTCATGTGAGCACCTGGACGCAAAAACGGTAAACGGAGATATTGGATATCAATTTGGATAACGGGCACATTATCAAACGGTAAATGGACAAGTCAGAAGGGGTGGGACAAATTTAGCAGATTATAGCTAACGTATAACCTAGCTATGTTTTAAAGACCAATATTCTTGCCAAATTATGTCATAAAGAACAAAATGTATACATGCTAATATGGTTGTTTTAACTATTTCTGATCAACGTTTTAGCAAACAGTAGCTTTTATTTTTTAACCAAACAATTAGCATTGTTACGGTACATTTAATTGTATTTATTGCAACATTACAATTAACAATTGAACTGCTGCAGTATGTTTTAATTCATTTTTAAACAAGTAACCATGGAAACATACTTTCTATCATAATATTTGAATAGAATTCAATTATAAATAATATTTTTTGTGCAATTTCAACAAAAACATTTTAAACAAATATTTGATTGTGCTTAAGTTTAATGCATACCTTTTTAAACATGTTTTAACCACCATTTCTGAGTAGTTTTAGGTGTTTTTTTAAAACTAGTGCTCCAGGGTTAATAAAAATCTAAAATATTTCTTTTTGGAAAAGAAAAAAAAAAGTACAACATTCTCATAGGTAAGGGCTCTGCAGTTGTATGCAGTTACATTAGTAAAATGTTAATTTCCTTCTTTTTGTGTTTTACACAGGTTGACACATGGCGATAAAACGTCGGGAGATTAAAAAAAACCCTGGAGGACAAAAAACATCGACAATGGAGCAGAAAATCAACAGTGAACTGTCCCTTTGCATACACTCACATAAAAAAACAAAACAAAAAAAACTCCATCAAGTTTCCATCTTGATTTTGGCCTGTAAATAAAAGAACTTTAGTTTGTGTTCACTTGCCATTTTTTCTACATTGGGGGGAAAAAGTGTTAACCAAGTCCTCCTTTGCCTCCTACCGTGTAGCATCATCCAGCCAGCGGGACCCCCATCAGCCTACCAATGAACCTCCCATCACCCCTCCACCCAAAAAAAACAAAACAAAACAAAACAAAACATCCTCCCTAACCCACTGTGGGCTGTTGTCTTGTGCCTTGATGTAGAACAATTTACATGATTGTACAGTTCTGTGAAGTATGATGATGATGATGATGATGGTGATGATGATGATGATGGTGGTGATGATGATGATTGTTGTCAATATTGTTGGGGGGGAAAAAAGACAAGATTTGCGCAAGATTAAAATGTATTTTAGATACACTCGGGTTTGGGGTAGTTGTGTTGTTCTTTTTAAAGGGGGCCACTGAGCACATGATTATATTTGGACATGTTCTAAACACTGTCAATCAACTAGAAATAATCAAACAATAGGATTAGAACACCACCGGAAGAGAGCGATGAGTATGTGTGTGTCTGTATATGTGTGTGATTTGTAACACACACACACACACAGGTGGGATATGTTTTGCAAAATATGGGCAAATAACAAATGCATGGGTAATTGCTGAATAAAAAGGGCAGTGCAACCTGCAATCAGACTGGTTCTTTTTGGCGCTTCTGAGGACAGACAGTCTTCAATATAGATCGGGGCACATTTTATTGTAGTTGTCGTAGGTTTCGTGAATAATTTTAACAAGCATTTTATTTTTATTATTTCTTTTATTACAAGTGTTAAGGAACATTTCAGCGTAGTAATGTATCGGCCTATATTTTTAAACAAAATTTTCAAAATAGATATGTTTTAACGTACATTTTATCTGATTAATCCTATTATCCATCCTATCTATGAACCCCCACTATCTTAGACACGGCATTCTGATTACTATTGCATTTATGAGATATGAATTAAACAGCAAAATGTACCCTATTTGTATCCATCTCAAGGGGCGGCCATTTTGACACTTGCTCTCAACTGAAAATGACATCACAGGTGATCAGGGCTCAGGTAACGAGCAATCACAGCGCACCTGTTTTCTCACAATGCCAAATGAGAGCCAAATGGCTTAATTAATAATCAAACAATATGAATCAGAATACTGTTTCGACCGAAGGGACCAGATAGAACATATTATTGTAACTTTATTATATTGTAACATTTCTGACTTGATTTCCCCATCAATTTTAACTAACATATCTTTTAAGCAACAATTTAGCATGTCCGATCCAATCTTTTAATGTACAGTAGTTGTTTTAACCAACGTCAGTGTAGTTCATGAAGATGTTTTTGACAAAACAATTTCCAAGCTAAGTGGCAGCTCGCTCCATTATTGTGTCAATTGTTTTTGCATCAGCCACCTAATGGTGATGATCTTCTTGAGCTGTGTAAAAAGCTATGTTGGTGCTGAGCGACTTCGCTGGTCTCCTCTCCAGCTGGGTGATAAAAACGGGCACATCAAATCACCTTGTTTGAAGGTCACGTGCTGTTTATTGCACCGCATTGTAATGAACTATGAAGAAAAAAACTAAACTAAAAATGACAAAATATCAGCAAGAGCTTTTGTCATTAATTCCTACAATAAACGAACTTATACAACCATTCTTTCCTTGTCATGCAGGGGTCTCTCAAATTTGGGACTAAAAAAAAGTGTTCTATGCTAATTTTGGTATCTAAAAATGTGCCAAAAAGGACAATAAATTCAACTATGTAAATTGTTTCGGATGAAAAATGGCTCAGCGTCAACCGAGGCGGACAAATTGAGGGGCTGTTGGCAACAGTGTTTGCGCACTGAGCGTCATAACGAGCCCATTCATTAAGGGTGAAACGGCAAAGCAGGATATAGTTGATCCTATTTGGGAGCACGGATGAGTGGTGAGTGTGCGCCCGAGTGAGGGCAGGGAATTTGTCGCCATCTCTTCCGAAACCAGAGCGTGAGGATGTTATTTTGTAACGTGAGGAGCATGTTTAATAACGCCCTTGTGGAGGTAATGCTCACTAATTGAAATGATATGCATGATTAATATGTGGAGCGAAGCTATTGGCGTATATCAGACGGGGGTGCACGTCAGACCCTCTTTTCCCAGTTTCAGTGTTCAGATGGAAAAAAGCCACAACCACTGGGATCTGCACGGAAACTTTTCCTGGACGACACAGGCAGAAGAAAAATATGTACATATGATCTCTGCGTTTGGGTACTTTGTGGGGATGAGCGGGGGGAGGCAGCTGGAAGGCAGCTTGGTAGGTCATTCCTTCGGGTTTGGAGCTTGTGTCTCCCAGTAGTGATGTAACAAGGCTACAATGGCGCTGCTAATGGCACACAGATGCACTGCAAGGGGCCCCTCCACATGGAAATGAGACGGTTTGTGGAGAAGAAATCAACCCCCCCCCCCCCCTGCCCCCCACACCGAATTGAATCCAAAACTGCCGACCCCAGTCTCATTCCCAGAATCCAACACCACAGAAGCCATTTCCAAACCAAAGCGCTTTGGAAGATGCATGCTTTTCTACTGCTTCTGGAAATTCACTTCATGTCTCCCCGAACCAAGCCATAATTGACTACTGATTGACTTCTGTGTTAAAATACAAACACACAAGACACAAATTGCAATAGGCAACAATAGGTTGAAGGGTTGACAGCAGGACACGTTTTCATCGACTGCGACACTATACATTGCGGTTCGTATAAGTCAACCCATGTCTTGCTTGCGTCCTCACCCAGCTTCTTGAACGGAGCCACATGCCCCTTTGTGTTGAAAGCGATAGTTACTCGCGCACTACACGCATCTATTTATCTTGATGCGGCAAGCCGCAAAACGCGGTGTGTGCGCGCAATCCATCGAGTTCTGTCTGAGAGGGATAGGCGATGAAATGCCGTGACGCCAATTTGCAGGGAAGGCAGTAGCTTTCCTGTGAATACTGTGACATGTTTGCATCAAGTTGTAGACTTCAGTTCGATTCACCATCGTACCTTTTGGATCAGTAAACCCAGATGGTTTGTGTATGAGCAAAATGGGACGAGCTCCATTAGTTAAATTTAGATGAGGTGACCCCATAGCGGTGCCTAGTAACAAACAAAAAAAAAAGGCCAGTTAATTACCAAACAAAGTCCTCATTCCCACATGGCCACCTACTGTAACCTCTGTAGATAAGGTACCGACATGAGGGTTAAATTTATGTTTCCGACCTACCCGTCTGTCATTGTCGCAGATGCTTACCTTCCCATGCATCTAATTATCTCCATTCACCAAGCTGCAAAGGCTCTGTGAATGGTCTGTCCCGCTTTGATGAGTTCTGTCTCACAAGTGACTAAATCCAGTGTCTCTTCTTCCGCCACTATCCCCTTCGACACAGGACATCCGGAGCTCTCATTCCCCTTAAATTCAGTACAGGAGACGCATGGTGGAAGCAAAACGAACTCGCTGAACCGAGCACAGGAGATTGCCACAAACCAAGTACATTCATGAGGAACTGCAAGATCTCCACTGGCGGATGATGTGGGGGTGGCCTCTGCAAGGCCTTGCACCCGCCGATCGGGCATCTGTATGTCACACACACACACACACACACACACACACACACTAGTTTTGCCGCCATCAATATTAGAATATATGTATTAAAATACAATAAAGATGATCATAAGAATGCATTCAATGATGTTTTTCAACAATGATTAAGAGGGTCTGATGCACACTAATGTCATAGGAATGAAATATGATGACATCCACCACACATATCAACGGAGCGCAGGATCGGAAACCAAATTGGGGTACATAGTGTACATTCAGCGATAATCGAATCGATAATCCTCCATAAATATGTGTTGCCAGATCGTTTTTGGATTTTGGCATAGAATTGGAATTTGGTAGTATGTCCAGGAATCTAACTCTTCCGATAAAGTCGAGCGAGTTGCCAGTACTCTCCAGTCAAATTCAACAGGAAATGAGGTAAAACTTGAGCGGAAATGAGTTGTTTACGTTGGCATTTGCGCTAATATTTATAGACTCGACAGTAGGTGTGAGTATGTGGCCATGAAATTGTTCAGTCACGACGTAAGCTAATGCAAACCAGCTGACTGCCGTTTACACTTGAACTTTCCTTCGCCGTCTTAAAAAGCACCCCGGCCCCGCTTTTTTCCACACGGGTGTCACTTCCAAGCGTGAAAGCAGACACCAGTGGGACAAGTCAAGGCGGTACAGGTCCAGAAACAACAAAGGGCCTAACCCGACGTCCTCTCACCTTCCCCACAATCCCCCACTCGTCTGTGTGCGATTCTTCCCCAAGAAGGCAAACAAGCTTTTCGTTTGGTCCGAAACGGGCTTCCATTCTGCTGCTGCAGCACTTTCTTTCCATCTTTTGCAGCCCCTCCCTTGCATACTTCTCCTCCCCTTTGCCCACACATCTGGAAGCCAGCTCCTCATTTATTTGTTTTTTTTTCCTTCTTTCTCCAGAATTTTGCTTGAAAGAAAGAAAAAAGTTCTTTACCTTGTCATGCAATTACATCTCAGTATGCAATTATACTGAGACTTTCTCCCGCCCCCTTCAATCTGCAGCAGTGGCCGTGCTCACATGGCAGTAGACCGAAATAGAATAGCTTCATGTCTGTTTGGACCGTGGCCCGGCACAAACTATGCTCCGCCGCTTGACTGTCAGTAGGATGTCGGCTTTCTCCAGCCAGGCCAGTCTGTGCAGTTCTTTACTCCGGCAGGGCTACATAACGCGGCTGCGGGACGGAAAAAACTGAAGGAGACAGAAGAAGAACTAAGTGGTGTTGCTATGAATCCCGGCGGGAACACTTAACCTTTTTAGACCACAGAGCGGGGGTGAGTTCAATGAAAAGTTCATTCAAGTACAGTATGTCTGGAAGTGGTGACTTCTGCAGATTGTAAACATAATACGGATGTTAGCTCATGTGTCTCATGCCTGTCTGGAACTTGGAGGGAATTTCAGATGTTTCGAAACTTTTTCAAAGAAATTTTGATCCAATTTTACACTCATTTATGTTAAAACTGTTGTTTTTACTTTTTTACCAATGACTTGTATGACCAAGCATGTTATTTATTTTTGTACTTAAAACATCGCCTGTAAATTGCATTATGCGGTGTTTCCCAAACTTTATTGAACCAAGGTACATCATTTACATTGGAAACATCCAATGGCACAATTGAGCAAAAATGTCAGGGGAAAAAAAGTACGGATTCTGAAATAATCACGATCTTGTGTCATTTTACTCATCAAAGTACGAAATGTGTGAAAGAAAATCGACATCTTATATAATTTTTGGTCCAATTAAGTGAAACTGGATAATTTTCCACCTCTCGTGTGAAACAAAAAAACCCCCTGAATTTATCTGCCAATTTCTGAAAACGTGTGTGTGAGCCCTTGTGAATTTTGCCAAATTGTGGTGACGCAGTTTTTTAAAATTAGCTGGAGATATTGCACAGTTAAATTATCAGCTGGGGCTTCTGGCAAGGAGTGACTATCATGTGTCTCTGATAAAATCACAAAAAGACGGGACATTTGTGGCTAGTTTTTTTTAACTAGTTGCTAGAGGGGTTGGAAAAGTTGCAAAGTCCAGCAACAAAGTCATTAAGTTGTCAACACTAAGTCGACCTTGCTTTGTCGCAACGCTCGAGCTGCGCATCCAGTTGTCATGGTAACGAAAGCTGTGCTCAGCATTTGTTTGAGACCGCACCACCCCTCCAAAACGGAATGATTTCAAGTGCTGTGTGACAAGTGGAAGTTAAGTGCGCCGTAATTCTTTCTCCTTGATGTACTCCGTGCCCAAAATGTAAGAAAGCTTTTCCAAAGACAATTGGGAATGTTTTTTTTTTGTTCCTCTACCGGTTAGCTTAATAGGACTCAAGGACGAGGCGAGTATTGAGGAACATTTGGAGAATAAATGATTTTTATTTGGACCTTTAGTGACTGGTGTGCATTTGAATCCAATTTTTGGGTGAAAGAAAAAGACAATGAAAAAAGACACTGGTTCTCTGTGTAAACAAAGGACAGTGATTTGCTTCTGAATGCTCTCGGTTGATTTGAGTCCAACTTTTTGAGAGCAAAGACTTTAATTTGGATCTTGTGTGACCAGCCTGATGAATCTGAGTCCAACTTTTTGTGGTCGGAGACAAACAAATAGAAAAGCAGATGGTCAGAGCTAACACTTTGATATAGTTTGTTGATATGCTGACGACACATTTTTGTCAACTTTCCGCGTACTATTTTTTTTTTTTTTAATTCTGAAGCACCAATGCTTTTGAAACTAAGCACTGGAAAAACTAAAAGTCAAAGGCAGTTTTTATTTTTAAAGATGCCAATTTCAATTCGTCTGGCCCCTTCATGACATCACCACATCTTAAGTTGAGCGTGTATGATTGATTTCTTCTATCACTGCTCACACCCAAATGATAGCTCAGCACATGAGACCCGCTTACAACCTCTAATAAGGGCGCTGAACAACACAGAAGAGAAGGGGGTGGCACCTTTTGGCTAATTAGGCTCTCTATTGGCATTAATTTGCAATTAAACACTTTGCTGCAGTCCAAATGAAGCCTAAATGTAGACAGTGTAGAGTCATGACATGATTTCATCCGCCAGCACAAAATCTGGATGTATGTGCACTTGGCGCGTACGTCACACAGAGGCGCTTTACCGTGGGAGACGTCGGCGGTGGACTCAATTAGGAGAGTGTGGGTATAAATTTTTGCGTAGGTGGGTACAATATGGCAGCCGGCACGGCTCTCCAAGGCCATGGAGCAAATCAATACCAGACCGCTTGAATATCAACGACGGCTCTGAGCTTCCCCATATCGTGACCTGTTTCTTTCAGGGTTTTTTTTTAGCTCTACATCTTAACCCCACTTTTTCTTCTGTCCATATGTTAATTGGACTGAAATCTACTAGGCTGGCGCTTGTCGCGCGAGAGAAGCCAAAGGATGCTTCATGACTACTTTCCCTTTTGACTGAGATGAATCATAATGAATAAATGTCAAATTGATTACGGTACAAACCTCCATTTTAAGGTTGACTAACTTTTTGATTCACTCAAAACTGAATTTTAGTGACAAACGACTGGTATGTCTTATTTTTTGAAATAACATTTTAAGATAATAGTATGTCATATAAGTGTTATTATTTAGTTTTTATTGAATATTATGCAATTGTATTTGTGATTTAGTTTTATGCTTTTAATTGATCTAATATTTCAGTTTAAATAGTTATCCATCCATCCATCCATCTTCTACCGCTTATCCGGGGCCGGGTCGCGGAGGCAACAGCTTTAGCAGGGAAGCCCAGACTTCCCTCTCCATAGCTACTTCTTCCAGCTCTCCCCGGGGGATCCCGAGGCGTTCCCAGGCCAGCTCGGTGACATAGTCACTCCAGCGTGTCCTGGGTCTTCCTCGGGGTCTCCTCCCGGTGGGACATGCCCGGAACACCTCACCAGGGAGGCGTTCAGGAGGCATCCGAATCAGATGCCCAAGCCACCTCATCTGGCTCCTCTCGATGTGGAGGAGAAGCGGCTCGACTCTGAGCCCCTCCCGGATGACCGAGCTTCTCACCTTATCTCTAAGGGAGAGCCCGGACACCCTGCGGAGAAAACTCATTTCGGCCGCTTGTATCCGGGATCTCGTTCTTTCGGTCACGACCCATAGCTCGTGACCATAGATGAGGGTTGGAACGTAGATCGACCGGTAAATTGAGAGCTTCGCCCTTTGGCTCAGCTCCTTCTTCACCACGACAGACCGATACAACGTCCGCATCACAGCAGACGCTGCACCGATCCGCCTGTCGATCTCTCGCTCCCTCCTGCCCTCACTCGTGAACAAGACCCCAAGATACTTAAACTCCTCCACTTGGGGCAAGATCTCTCCCCCGACCCGGAGGGGGCACTCCACCCTTTTCCGACTGAGGACCATGGTTTCAGATTTGGAGGTGCTGATTTTCATCCCAACCGCTTCACACTCGGCTGCGAAACGCTCCAGTGAGAGTTGGAGAGCCCCGTTTGAAGGAGCCAACAGCAGCACATCATCTGCAAAAAGCAGGGATGCAATACTGAGGCCACCAAAACGGACGCCCTCAACGCTTCGGCTGCGCCTAGAAATTCTGTCCATAAAGATTATGAACAGAATCGGCGACAAAGGGCAGCCTTGGCGGAGTCCTACCCTCACTGGAAACGATTCCGACTTACTGCCGGCAATGCGAACCAAACTCTGACATCGGTGGTATAGTGACCGAATAGCCCGTATCAGAGGGTTCGGTACCCCATACCCACGAAGCACCCCCCACAGAACTCCCCGAGGGACACGGTCAAACGCCTTCTCCAAGTCCACAAAACACATGTAGACTGGTTGGGCGAATTCCCACATACCCTCGAGGACCCTGCTAAGGGTGTAGAGCTGGTCCACTGTTCCACGGCCGGGACGAAAACCACACTGCTCCTCCTCAATCTGAGGCTCGACTTCCTGACGGACCCTCCTCTCCAGCACCCCTGAATAGACCTTACCAGGGAGGCTGAGGAGTGTGATCCCTCTGTAGTTGGAACACACCCTCCGGTCCCCCTTTTTAAAAAGAGGGACTACCACCCCGGTCTGCCAATCCAGAGGCACTCTCCCCGTTGACCACGCGATGTTGCAGAGGCGTGTCAACCAGGACAGCCCCACAACATCCAGAGCCTTGAGGAACTCCGGGCGGATCTCATCCACCCCTGGGGCCCTGCCACCGAGGAGCTTTTTAACCACATCGGTGACTTCAACCACAGAGATAGGAGAGCCCACCTCAGGGTCCTCAGACTCTGCTTCCTCCAAGGAAGACGTGTTGGTGGAGTTGAGGAGGTCTTCGAAGTACTCTGCCCACCGGTTCACAACGTCCCGAGTCGAAGTCAGCAGTGCCCCATCCCCACTGTACACAGTGTTAGTGGTGCACTGCTTCCCCCTCCTGAGACGTCGGATGGTGGACCAGAATTTCCTCGAAGCCGTCCGGAAGTCGGCTTCCATGGCCTCACCGAACTCTTCCCACGCTCGGGTTTTTGCCTCGGCGACCACCGAAGCTGCGTTCCGCTTGGCCAGTCGATACCCGTCAGCTGCCTCTGGGGTCCCACAGGCCATAAAGGCTCGATAGGACTCCTTCTTCAGCTTGACGGCATCCCTTACTGCTGGTGTCCACCAGCGAGTACGAGGGTTGCCGCCACGACAGGCACCAACCACCTTACGGCCACAACTCAGATTGGCCGCCTCAACAATAGAGGCACGGAACATGGTCCACTCGGACTCAATGTCCCCCGTCTCCCCCGGAACATGGGAAAAGCTCTGTCGGAGGTGGGAGTTGAAACTCCTTCTGACAGGGGATTCCGCCAGACGCTCCCAACAAACCCTCACAATACGTTTGGGTCTGCCAGGACGGACCGGCATCTTCCCCCACCATCGGAGCCTACTCACCACCAGGTGGTGATCAGTTGACAGCTCCGCCCCTCTCTTCACCCGAGTGTCCAAAACATGCGGCCGCAAATCCGATGATACAACCACAAGGTCGATCATCGAACTACGGCCCAGGGTGTCCTGGTGCCAAGTGCACATATGGACACCCTTATGTTTGAACAAGGTGTTCGTTATGGACAGTCCGTGACGAGCACAGAAGTCCAATAACAAAACACCACTCGAGTTCTGATCGGGGGGACCGTTCCTCCCAATCACGCCCCTCCAGGTCTCACTGTCATTGCCCACGTGAGCATTGAAGTCCCCCAGCAGAACAAGGGAGTCCCCAGCAGGAGTACTCTCCAGCACACCCTCCAAGGACTCCAAAAAGGGTGGGTATGCTGAGCTGCCGTTTGGTGCATATGCACAAACAACAGTCAGGACCCGTCCCCCCACCCGAAGGCGGAGGGAAGCAACCCTCTCGTCTACCGGTGTGAACCCCAATGTACAGGCACTGAGCCGGGGGGCAATGAGTATGCCCACACCTGCTCTGCGCCTCTCACCATGAGCAACTCCAGAGTGGAAGAGAGTCCAACCCCTCTCGAGAGAACTAGTACCAGAACCCAGGCTGTGTGTGGAGGCAAGTCCGACTATATCCAGTCGGAACTTCTCTACCTCACACACCAGCTCGGGCTCCTTCCCTGCCAGAGAGGTGACATTCCATGTCCCAAGAGCTAGCTTCTGCAGCCGAGGATCGGACCGCCAGGGTCCCCGCCTTTGGCTGCCGCCCAGCTCGCATTGCACCCGACCCCTTTGACCCCTCCCACGGGTGGTGAGACCATGAGAAGGGGGACCCACGTTGCCTCTTCGGGCTGAGCCCGGCCGGGCCCCATGGGTGTAGGCCCGGCCACCAGGCGCTTGCCAACGAGCCCCACCTCCAGGCCTGGCTCCAGAGTGGGGCCCCGGTGACCCGCGTCCGGGCAAGGGAAACTGAGTGCCATCGATTTTATCTATCATAAGGGGCTTTGTGAGCCGTGCTTTGTCTGGTCCCTCACCTAGGACCTGTTTGCCATGGGTGACCCTGCCAGGGGCATAAAGCCCCAGACAACTTAGCTCCTAGGATCATTGGGACACACAAACCCCTCCACCACGGTAAGGTGACGGCTCACGGAGAGGTGTTTAAATAGTTAATTTGATTAATTTTAATATAAATATACTTAACAGTATTCTATTTTATTTAATATCAATTCATTTTATTGAAAATTATTTAATTTGCTGTTATCTAATTTTAGATACAGCAGTTTGGTTGAATAATATTAAATTACATTCGTCTAAATTCAATTGTATTTTATGACAGTTATTTCAATATTATATTTTATTTACTTCAATTTATTGTATTATATTTATTATTGTTTACCTTGATTTAAGATTGCCTTTTACTTCATAAATTTGTATCTGGTTTGTATTCTTATATTTTAGCCAACATTTAATATATTGTAATCTAATTTTCTCTTATTTCAATTTAATTTAATTCTTATTTATTCAATTCTCTTCAACTGTAATGTTACATTGTTTGATTTATTGCTTAATTTCACCTAACATTATTTAATTGTCTCCGATTCAATTTAATATTATTTCTTTGTAATTATAATTGTCTTTGTAATATAATAATTTCAATAGTTTTTCAAGAGTCAGTGAGGACAGGTTTTGTTTTTACATTTTACTCTTTAACAGGGGTTATTTTTCCACTTAAATGGCTGTACATAACGGATTAATTGAAGCGATTAAAAAAATACTGTACATACATTTAAGCAGCTCAAATGAGTCAGGACAGAGCATTTTGTCGACATAAACGATTACATTCTCACATGTGCTAAGAACAAAGTGCTCATGTGACTTTTTTAAAGTAGCATGCATCTGCAACATTGGACATCTGCATAGTCTTTTTATTATTTACTCCTGTTGACCCCCATGTGGTTCCCATTTGGCGTTTGCTGGAGATGCTGCCGGGAAACGCCCCAAATGAAAGCTCCTTGAAGTGGTGTGTGTGTGTGTGTGTGTCCGTGTGTGCGCGTGTGTGTGTTTTGTTGCTGGGCTTAGATCTCGCCCAGTGGATCCTCCTGTCCATACATCCCTGTTTTAGCCGTCTCGCCTAAACTGTCCCACCCAAGGGATCGGCCAACCTATTTCACCCTCGCCTCCTAATCTCAAGCAGCTGTGTTTGCCACTTTATGATTATTAAAGCGGGCTACATCCATACTTTTGTGCATCCCCCAGTTGTGAAATGTGGGGTCTGTCTCAGTTTAACAATTGGCACGTATGCACCCGGATTTCACGTACAGTACATCCTTGAATCTGTGTGCCGTGGGTCTTGACGCATGCTCAGCCGACTATAACTCACATGTATGAAATGGTACTTCTAGTCGCTGGGTCCTCCTGACATGTAACTCTGTGGCCGATGCCATTTGTGAGCCACTCCATCTGGCTTGAGGTATCTGTATGACATAAATGCGAGAGAGGTCATTGGCCGCTTGATTGAGAGGCAAGAAAGATGAGGATAATGGACAGTGCCACAAAAGCCTGTTGGACACTTTGGTACCATTTTGACCATCTAAGACAAAAGCTCAGTACGGCAGATAAAAGATGTTGACGACCAAAAATGGACTGCAATTTAGGACGCAACGGTGTGCCAGAAACCACGATCGGTCTTTACCGTGGTTATAAAATTCTGCCTGATGTGTTTCCTGCCTAAATGGGTCGCAAAAAAATTGAATTGTGATGGTTTCTTGATATAAGGCGCGTTTGGTGTATGAATACATGGCCACACTCAGTTATCACTGTACGTAAGTGTTTCAGTTATCTCAGAGAAGTGTTATTCATACAGATTTTTTGTGTAATTTCAAGTTTACTAAACAGGAAGTTAGCGAGAGCAATAGACTACGTTATGACTGAATGACAAATTTGGGTTACGTTGCCACCTTGGGAACACAACTCCATTGCCGCCTTAGGAACAGAACTCTCTTGGAAACCAAGCACCCCCCCCTGTACTGCCGAAAGCAAAGCTCAAAGCCTTGACGTCCACTCACATCCATGATCTTTGCCAAAGAGAACAAACCACAGTCCATCTGGGAAAGTCGAATCCTGAAATTAGAAGACTCCCAAGGGGTTTTACAGTAAAACACAGCTATCCACTGCAGTCATTTAGGTTTGGGTGGATGATTGTGGCTTCTTCAGAACAATAAAGATCATAAAGAAGAACTCAAAGCATACAAAAAAAAATGCTTGAAAAGGGGAAAAAGTGAAATGTGTGCTTTTATCCTATAGGCCTGCTCAACAGGCTTCACGTGCTCCACGTTGAACTTGGGAGGCTCCAGACAGGTTTCTCCAGAGTTTACGACTCAAAAGCCCCTGGCAAGGTTTTAAAGACGAGCATGGAGCAGCATTAATATTGTTTTTACATGACATATTTTATTGCTGTAGCCTCTCACTGTGTGCACTGGAACTGCCAGTATTTTCCCAGCGCAGAAACAAAGGTGAAAAAAAATATGTGCAGACAAAAAAAAAGCAACTTTCACATTCTTAAAACTTATTAAGTCACAGTTTGGACCGCAGAATCTTTGCGCATCAGTACCGAAGACACAGGGAACGACAATACGTAAAAAAAAAAGAAAAAAAAAGTCATGTTGAAAACTGCATTGAAAAGGAACCTTACCTTACTTTGATATTCGTTGTGTGGACAGATCGTCCTGAAATTTTTTTTTACTATTCGTGTTTAGAGCATCGACCATAGCTTTTTAACAAGCATCTCAAAATGAAACTCTGCTCTGGAAAGTTTGGAGAGCAGTTGGGTGATGACAGTCTTTTCGAAAGTTGACAAGGACCATGTCCAAATTTTGCCTTGAAGAAGATGATGATTGGTCTTCTTGTAATTGACCAGTAGAGCGTTGATAAGACCCTGAGGAAATGTGATCTCTAACCTAAAATTCACAAAAAGTGTTTCCGGTCAAAACATCCAAAACTATTGTTATCTTCCTTTGACCGTGAAAGTTTGAAGATTGACCAAATGTTGACGAACCAAAAATTCTCAACAAGCATCTCTGCTCAACGCATCTAAAACGATCGATACCTTGGCTCGGATTGGCAAAGCCGCTACAGAGATCTAATTACCATGAACAAAATCTCATTTTTGACCTCAAATTATCACCATGTACCTAAGAACCTAAACTTGGACCGTAAATTCTCAGCCAGTGTCTTGGTGACTCGGTGACAATGACAAGGTGTGACCATTTTGGATCTGAACTTCTAAAATCAATCAAGATCAACAAGGGAGACAATACCCATTAGATGTTTGAATTCAACTACTGCTATCACAGCACGTGGTTGAAACTCAACATGGCTAGCAGTTTAACGAGACACTGTTAAAGTCACAACAAAGCCTCTATTGTACAAAAAGAAATGAGGGGGGCTGGAAGGTATTTTGGTTGGCTGTCCCAAGTGTTAAATTGCTGTTTTTGCAAGTGAAACCACAAAGTTCTGGTTCTGGTAAAGAGCTCAGTGATGGCTCAATCTTCAACAAATAGCTTTCTTAAGCTACATTTATCTCATATTTACAAAAACGCTCTGACTTTGGAGTTGTCGCGAAGGCCTGAATCCTGGCAGTAAAAACAGCGTGAAACTGCTGCAAAAAAAGCTTAGCTGGAGGGAAACTGTGTGAGGTGTGTCTAATGCGCCGCTGCCGTTTTTAGATCGCTGGTTGCTCAGCAAAAACTGAGGTAATCTTTTTGGTTTTGACAGGCATCCAGTCTTTCAACCCAAAATGCATCACAGATATGTTTATATCTCCTCTAACCTCAGTGTTGAGATTCTCAACAGATGTTTCAAGGGAGAAACACCAAGTCTACTTTTAGTGTGTTGCCACGTTTAACTCTTGTTTCCACCAAGTCGGGGTGGGTGAATTGTACCAGTGTAACAGTACATCTCGAAATCGCAGTTCCGTAAGCAGTTTAGTTTGAAAGTCACGGTTTGGTTCACATTCGGTAGAATAGTAAAGAAAATGCATTTTTGGAGGGTAAACCGGAACTGATTTGGTCAGACTTAAAATGAAACTTAGAAAACAGCCAATGGCAATCAGTAAACATTCATTCATTTTCTGATCCGCTTAATTTTCACAAGGGCGCGGGTCATGCTGGAGCCGATCCCAGCTGTCTTCAGGCAGTAGGTGGGGGACACCCTGAATCGGTTGCCAGCCAATCACAGGGCACACAGAAACGAACAACCATCCACGCTCACACTCACACCTAGGGACCATTTTGAGTGTTCATTCAGCCTGCCATGCATGTTTTTGGAATGTGGGAGGAAACCGGAGTACCCGGAGAAAACCCACGCAGGCACAGGGAGAACATGCAAACTCGACACAGGAAGGCCGGGTTCAAACCCATGACCTCGGCACTGTTAGGTCGACGCGCTAACCGCCTAGCCATTCATACAATAAAATAAAAAAAAATCTCCTGGAAAACATAATCAGATTCATTATTTTTCTTTCAACGCAAATTTTAACACATTGCCAAAAGCATACTGGTTGCCGCAACGATTGTTAGCCAGAGGTTGAGCTACACTGTGTTTGTTTATGGTGTAGCCGTCTGTTGATAACGCAAGGTTTCACTTCCTGTCGCTTACCTAATATAGTCTGTGTGGGAACTTGGTAAAATACGACACACCTCTAGTAAATGGTGTTCCACCGCGCTTGGTATCCCGAGAAAGGATGCAAAAAAATTGGTTCCGGATTTATTTTTCTGCTGCCGTTCACAACTTTGACAATGGAAACACACCAAACTGAAGCAGACTGATGATTTTTTTTTTTTGGTCTACTTCTCGTGTGGGCATTGCATCAAAGACATTTTTTACAAGAAAACTGTGTGCGTGTCAACACGTTTGCAGCCTGCTGTGTGTAAAGTGCCTGGGGGCGATGACAAGGGCTGTTAGCAACATGTGCGACCACTCGCTATGGCTGATTACAACTGCTGCATTTAGGCGACCGGGCCGTTTGCCTGCGTCCAATTTCGTCCGGATGACTCTCCCCTAATAGCCATTTGCAACGCCGCCTCTCTGCAGGCCTCATTCATTATTAAGCAGCTCCCAGTGGCTCGCTGGCAGTAGCTTCTCCGGTGTCATGTACCCATCAGTGATCCCCTTCCCCACACCCAATTCAGTTCCCAGAAGTCTCTCAGTCCGACTAGAAAGTCTTGACCGCCTCGTCACTTTTTTTTCTTTATGAGTCTATTTGAATGCTTTGTTAGCGGTCCAGCTAAAATGCATTTGGATATTTCACTGGTCATGACTCAGGAGGTATGATTCTGCTTTGTTTTATGAGGATGATTGTATTTGAAGCACTGAAAAGACTTAGCAAGCATGCGGGCTTATGCGTGTTACTGGCATTAACATGAAGTACACCATTTCGATTTATGCTATGAACTTCCTGTGTGCAGTTGGTGCGTTCTGTGGGTTACTCCCGCATTCTATAAACATGCACAATAGGTTCAGTGAAGACTAACTTGTCCATAGGAGTGAATACGAATGATTATCTGTTTGTGCATTGCGATTGGCTGGCAACCTTTCCAAGGGGCTCTGAGACTCGTGCCACAAGTCGGCTTAGATAGGCGCCAGGTGATGTGATACCTCAAAAAGGACAGCTGCCATATAAAATTGGATGGATGGTATTTCTATGTCCTCAAACAGTGGCAGTCACGATAGACACCTCCCGTGCCGCAGTGTTGTGTGCATCCGTGCTTGAATTCTGGCGATTTAGTCATTTCTCCTAAGCTGCCTCAAATATTAAGAGATGTGGAGAAGTCTTTAACAAGGATTAGTGTGCACTCCACAATGTTGTGTGTCCACAGTATCCACATTTCTTTTCCAGTAGCTAACTCTTTTATGTGTTGCTTCAATTTTGCCTCAAAATCTTGGACTTACGGTAAAGGCTTCTTTAATGATGATGAGTGTTCCAGTATATTGGAAAAAAAAATCATGTGGAGATACCGATGATTAAGGTTCTATTTGACTGTGACGATTGCTCCGCAATGTTGTGCGCGTCCACATTTATGTTCGCCATTCATGCTTTTGTTACTTGCTATGTGGCCACGTTTTTCCATTATGGTCAAATTTTTTTCCCCTCCATATTAGCATTACAATGATGCCAAAGGAAAGAATGCGGTGAGACGGGAATAGAATGGTGAGGGCCTTACAAGGCCATGTGTTTGATTGTGTCTCCAGCTTGCATGTGAGAAGGTTCCCGTCTCAGAGACCAATAAAAGTGTATTGGACAGAAGCAAATCAAGAGCAAAAGCAGACCATGTAGTGCTGAGAATAGCTTCTGTACAATCTGATGACATGTCAGGGTGGGGTGGAAAAAAAGAACTGCGCTTATGTCGTCTATTTAGAGGGATAAAGGCACTCCCATGGCGAAAAAAAAAATACTCTTCCAGTTGAGCCACCAATGTCTGAATGTAGTGCCCTTGTGCTGGGGCATATCCCAGTTGACATCAAGCGGGAATCATCTTGAACTGGTCGACAGCCAATCAGAGAGCACACATCAACAAACAATCTTTCAAACGCTCATTTATAAGCAGTTAAATCTTAACTAACGCTGAATTCAATGTTTTTGAAATGTGCAAAGAAGCAAGTGTATCAAGGGGAAAACACACACAGGCAATGTTAGAGCGTGCAAACACTCCACGGAAAGGCCCGACCTGAGATTCGAAACCCAAAAACTCAGAGCTGTGAAACACACGTTAACAAGCGGGACACTCACTGTGCTGCCCAATTTTTATGACCCAAATTAATTGGTGCCTTCCAGTGGAAGTTTAAACATTTCGTCAGTACCGACGGAAGGCCCGTCAGTCTATCACTGACGGACTCCCGACTTGCTGGCAAATGGCAAATGACAAATGACGAAAAACACAAAGTGTGACTGATCACGCGGTTACCCTTGTAAACATTTTTTTACTGACGGTCCTAAAATAGCGCTGACAAATATTAATTTAGCCATGGCTGAAGAGTGGGTAAAATAAAAGACGGACTGACGACTGACAGACTGGGGAGGCATGAAAAAATGACCGACTGATGACGGATGAGTGACCGGCAAAATTTACTTTGGCGTCCAGCTCCGAGTTTAAAATACAGTTTTTGTAATAGTCAGAAACACAACAAAAGTCTGTAAATTTCGATTAACACTTATTTTTTTCCCCTGCTCTCTCTTCTTTCAGATTATGTCTCACAAAAAAAGCCAAAAGCGAAATGAACAGTTTAATCATGTGCATTGAGCTCATTTTAGGTACTCTGAGGTCTTCCTTGGCACCATGAATGACTGTGGTCCAGGCAGATGACAGTCGAGAACGCACTGAGGCAGATAGACAAAGACTTCACATCTTACCCCGTCTTAAATACGACTACAAAAGAGAATTGATGAAATGCTAACACGTTAGCCTCAATGCTAACCACACTGTAATGCTGTAAATAAGAAATATGATTGTCAGCATCCTCCTCGTTTCGAGGCTTCCCCTGTCACGCCGGCCTGAGACGTGTCAGCTACTCGCCACTGATTTCCCATCGTTAGGTTGCAAGACGTGGCGGAGCGTGTGGTTAATGGCAAGATTTATGTCACGGCATCGCTCAAAGTGAAAGGACGGCTTCCGCGCCAAACTTGGTGATTAGTGGGGAATCCTGGTGTATATCACGGTGGAAGCGTACAGCGGCAATATATATACACACATATTTTTAACATTATATTAATTTTTGTTATTTCATGTAAAATGTTCTGTTACCGCTACAGCTATTGCGAAAGCGCGACATACAGTAAGTAAAGATGTATTGCCTCGTATGTGTGTGCTTACTGCTCTCGGGAGGACTTCTTATCCCACTTTTCATTGTTGGTGCCATTTTTACACAACGACGACCCGATCCAAGTCAACTTTTACAGGCAGTGCCAAAGTAGTTCATCAGATAGGGAGCTCCGTGTCAACGTAATCAGCGGAATGCAGAGTATTTAGAGACGCACTGGAGATAAAGGACCACGTGCATTGTAACGAGTACGTGCAAAAGAGCTCTCCGTGGTATAATCTTTATTTATACCACACTTTCACAACAGCTAGAGCCGTGCAGTTTGTTGGTGCCCAAAAGGCCTTAAAAGCACGAAGCAAAGCAGAACCCGGCCTTAATTAAAGAAGGTTAATATTCAAGATGGCCTCCACCCTGTTCTTCTTTCGAGGCCCAGGCGGATGCTTCATTTGAGCCGAGGCTGTGATTTGGTTTAAATCTTCATGTCCGCGGTTTGTCACAGAGTCTGCCAAGAGTCGTTCAAGCTCACCGCAGAATGACATCAAAGCAACCGAGCATTTATTTTTATACAGCGACTGCTTGATTGTGACTAAGAGAGACAGTGAGCTCACTCTATAACATAAATGCTAGTTTGTTTGTTTTTTTTTAGCTTTCTTTCCCACCCGACTTGGTTGGATTATTGTAGACAAGAGGGTGAAAGCCTGAAGCATCTCCCTTTTTTTTTTGTAGCAAGGTATATACTATAGCTTACTCTTCCATTCAGTACGTTTCATTTGTTTTCCTCCATTACATTTCCCACATGACCCGACCTCATTTTACTTATCGGATGTCAAGTTTCATATGGTTCCTTTTGTATAGCACCTTTTGTTTTTGTTTCGTATATAACTCACTCTGAATTATCTTGATTTAACATTCTGTACTTTCTGTATGTATGTTTTTATATGTTCCATTTTGTACATTATATTTCAAACATTTCACAATTGTATTTGTATTTTACAACTAATAATAATACAGAGGCAACGATATTGTGTGCCGCCTTGTTTAAAGCATGTTACCCTGGCAAGCCCAAATAAATAAATGGAGTACCCTACTTTGGGCCCAGCTCCTCAGTTTGGGAACTTGTAACATTTATGAAAGAGGTTCTAACAGAACACAATTATCCAGCTTTTACAATGATTCCTAAAAAAATGTGTGGAAGTGCAGCAGTGATTCTGGAATGTTTTTTTTTTTCCATACACATGCAACGAGAGCTTATTGCTTTAGCCGCCATGCGACATGAAGCCAAAACAGAGGTGTCCTTTGTTTGGTCCACCTTACCGCCGACACCGCAGCCCACCGGCGGGGGGAAATTCGCAGGCAAGGGCGGCTCGCGTTTCAATGCCGGACATAAAAAAAAAAAACATCGAACATGGTATGGAAATTAGTCGGTGTGTCGTCGAAGCTCTATCATCCCTGAAAGAAAATCCAGAGTTGTATAACTTTTGCGGCTTCGGTGACAAGCTGCGATGGTCCACTGGCTTTGCCTTTTGGCAGTTACGTGCCATGTTGCATTTAAAGAAAACATTCGGGGTTCTTTTTAATAGAGAGTGCACATGCGCTCGCCATAAAAACTTGCGTTTCTTGCTATTCTTACTGGGGCGAGTCTAAATGTACCGTGTATGGGACTTTGGCAGACTGTGCTGCGCCATGCTGGGCGTTTCAACGGACCCCGGGCGTTTTTTTCTTTTACATGCAACTGGCACATCATTGGCTGGGAGGCAAGTCGGTTGTGTTCACTCCCACGACAGCAAAAAAAAAAAAAAAAAACGTTTCTAACTGCACCTGTCTATGAAAAAAAACTTAAGAAAGAAAACTACGCCTATTCGCATGGTTCGACTTGGCTTTGGGCTAGACTGCTGGGAAATGGCCCTTAACGTCACTCAATTATTGGCATTGTAGCATGTGAACCTAAAGCAGTGGCAAATTTTTGCTGAGTATCTTTCAGTTCTTTTAGTGACACTCTCCAAAATTGCAGGAAATTGCATGATTGGACTCAGTCTCTGTTTCTGTGGTCATCCTCACGAGAGCTTGTAATAGAATCTGCTGCCGCATGTCTCTCTGTGGCTGTGATCCCTGCTAGGGCCAATCAAATTAATCTGCACACCGGCATTAGGTTTAGCACATCTGCCTCACAATCAGCAGATCTGGGTTCAACTGTCTGTTGGAAATTTGCATCTTTGTATGTTGGGATACATGTGGCTGCCAAATGATGGTAGCGGAGCAGCTTCTCAAGAAACAAAAAAGCTGGTTTTAGCGGTGAGCTCAAATAATGACCAGTTTTGGTAGTCAGCTTTTATTTTCGATGGGCTACAGCTGGGGGTCAAACTCATTTTTTGTCGCGGGCCACTTCGGAGTTACGGCTTCCCTCAGGTGGCCGGTGCAAAATCTCAACGTTATGTTTTACCCATGACAATTTGACATTTCGGTACAGATATCAGCAAGAATCATGATAGTTGACGCACATGATTTGCTCCCGCGGGCCAGATTAAATGACGTAGGTGGCCGGATCTGGCCCGCGGGCCTTGACTTTGACACCCGTGAACTACAGTTTTCCAGAATTGTCATAGAAGTAGTAATCTACCATTACTGCTGGTGACTTTTGACAATCTGGCACAATTCCTCAATTCAGTTCTCTATGCTATGAACCATATCATACGTTCTGTACTTTAGCTTTCATATGTAATAATTTGTACTTTGGTGAGATGTTCTGAGCACGTCTCACTGGGAGGAGGCCACGGGGATAAGCCAGGACAGGCTGGATAGACCAGGTCTTCCAGCTGGCCTGGGAACGCCTTCGGATCCGTCCGGAAACACTGGCCGAAGTGGCCGGGGAATGGGAAGTCTGGGCTTCCCCGCGACAGCAGCTGCACCCGTGACTCAAATTCAGATAAACGGAAGAGAATAGATGGATGGGTGGATAATTTGTACGTTGGCGCCATACGATACCTATCGCATGTTTCCCTTTGTCGCTTACCTCAAATACGTTACACTTTGTAAGTTACTTTTCAACCCTGCATTTTGTTCATTATATTTCATATATTAAGTTGCTTATTCAACCAGTCTCAATCTCGCTCATCCGAAAGGTGGATTTTTTTTTCTTTCCACACAATAGTTCCGCTATGGACTTTGATTCACTGGGTGTAGAAAAGCAAAGAGCCCCAAACAGTTCCCACAAAGTCTGACGTATACAGCAGGCGTTGTCGTCCGCGAGTGACATACATTGTCACTTCTTGCCAACTATCGGTTGGTAATTAAAATCTACAGTAAACACAAAATGAGTAGCCGCCCTGCAGGATATCATTAACTAAAAAGGATTAGAGACGATTCCCCGGAAGGCGGCGGCGGCGGTAAGGAGGGGTTGGGCAGGGTGCCTCGGTGGCATCTCCCGCTTGAAAATGGACTAATCCAAATGGGATTCATCAATAAAAACGGGTGGAACAAAGTTGCGGCACTTAAGGCTCAAAGTAGTGATGAGAGAGAGCGAGAGAGTGAGAGAGAGTGACAGCGTGCAGCCCTGGCTGGCAGCCAGCCAATAAATTAGACGATAAGAAATATGATTCTCCTGGCGCACCACAGCAGCCTCGCAGCGACTCCTCACAGAGAGTTTTCATTCATAATAGAATTGGTTGCAGTCAAAGAAAAGCAAGACAAGAATGGGACGCTTGGTGGCGGATCAATACGGAGACATTCAAGTAGATGAGCCTGTCGTTCCTGTTCCACGCAAGACGAATTAAATATGTTTTCTTCGACTTCCAGGTGAGAAACTGAAGCGGGAAGGTGGACGAAAGAATGGCAACGCCGCAGTGCAGCTCCAGGCAGAGCAGCTCGCTATCTTCTTCTCCCGGCAGGCAAGTAGAAGGGTGACAGGGAGGCCTTAAAGGACGCAATGGGGTTTGGCAGCGGATCTTTATTGTGTAAAAAAATAAAAAAATAAATAAAAATATATATAGTGACCATAGCTATCACAAGAGTGGCTGATGCAATATGAAGCCCCATTTCCACCATACAGTTCCGAAATGGAAACGAATGAATCAAGCGCCAGCATGGATGAAGCCTCATCACCACATAATAGTCGCAGCGGAGCTTGCCGGCGCAGACCTTTTACTGTAAAACAATCCAGTAGCCATATCTCTCACAAGAGTGGTTGATACAAATCGAAGTCCTGTTTCCACCAAACAGAAAAAAAAAAGGTTCCGAAATGGTACGCACAAGGATGATGCAGTGAACGCATCAGAACCACAACAGTCCCAACAGTGCTTTTGGCGACTTAATACTTTTCACAATAAGGGCCCCGCTAGTGAAAAATCCAGCGGCTACATTTCACTCACTATTTGCTGATGCAATATGAAGCCCTGTTCTCACCTTGTGTGTCCACACAAAGACACTAGCAATGCATTTACAAGACCACATTCACAGAACTCTATCGTAAAACGTAATCCATCGTAAAACAAGGGCCCCCAGTGTATATTTCTTCAAAAGGCTCTATCAGTGTGTTCAGACACGATACAGTCACTAGACAGTCGTCACAAACAAACACGACAGTGACAAGAACACTAACAGGTGCCGTAATCTAAAATAGCATCGGGTCAGAAGTACTCGGTCCTCTTTGGACGTAGTAGAGATGAGGTGAGTGGCTTGTGCGTCACTGCGAGAGGATGAATGGTACTAATACTGTTTAGAGCAACTTGGAGTTTGACGAATCCCAATAAGTGGGGATGGAACTTTTGGGCAGCGTGTCTCTGCGGGTCTTGTGTACACACACACACATCATCATGTGATGAATAAAATATTAAACTCAAATTCAGTCCTATTTATCAGGCCCGGTTTTTCATTTTGTATGATGGATTAGAGCCACTAAAATATATGGAAGACCAATTGTTTTGGGCTTTGTTGTGTTAGATTAAAAAAAAAAACGATCACAATGCACAATTGACCTTAGACATGGCACCGCATTAACGTTTTTCGGTGGACAGGTCAGAGGGCATAAAAGTTTCAAACTAATTGAACGCCATCTGACTAAAAATAACCTCGGCCGTTCTGTGCTAGTAATTTCCGAGCTTCCAGTGGCATCTAAATCTTTTTATTTTTCAAAAACGAGGAGCCAAAACGGTCGTATCCCGCTATTATCAGCATCAAGTCGATTTGACCTTTTAACACATTTACTAAATTGTGAATCTGCATTTACGCGCCATCAGAAGTTAACACGCCACCTTATGACAAATGTCAAAACCGCTGCGAGTGTATAGTCCATTGAAAACGGAAAGAATGAAACACACATGGATCATGTACTGGGGTGGAGACTTTAGCCACACGTGCAAATACACTTGCGACCTCAAAACATCTGTGTGCACATGGGAAACCAAAACATGGACATTTGTGGCTTGACAAGTTCCTGTTTATTTGCATGAACTATCAGCCGGGGATTTACTGAATCACCACCAGGGATGGGATGTTTTGTACAGAACGTGAGCGCAGACATGCAGTGAGACAGTTGACGTGCGGACTCCGAATAAGAACAGGAGAAATGACAGAGATGATTCACGTTCACAACGGCCCAGGCGTGAAAGTCGGCGAAATTGCCTGTATGCACTATGATGCAGTTTCCTGGCTTCACTTGAAAGGTTGGCCTACAACATCTGGCAGTCACATGTCTGTCGTGGCTCTCCATGAGGACCAAAAAGGATCAGTCAGAGGGCACAGTCAGCAGTTACCACGTGGACGTGCACCATAATTATGATATGGCTGCATTGAAAACAAGTTTGACATAACTACTATAATGCAAATTCTCTTCAATTTGGAGCATCGGTGAGAACTTTGTTGCAGGCAACAGCAGGGAGTCGGGTTGCGCATAGAGACTGTCCAGTGTCCATCATCCAGAAGATCCAAAGCCAAAGTGGCTCAACTTGCACTTGTGATCTCTGGAGCGTTCTTCTTAAACTCAAATCATCTGAGGCCTTTGAGTAAATTTCAAGTACGAATGCTTCGGTCGACCACACCCCTCCCTCAGTCGCAAATTAGTTCCAGCCGCGCTTGAATCGCCATACTTGAGCGACAACATCTGCTCTGCTGCACACCTGCCCATATGCCGCAGGCTAACTCCGCCACGTCGGCCGACGGAACGTCTGGCTCTGAGACGGATGGTGGTGGTGTGTTTTCATTCAAACTTTGCTGTTTTAGCCACAAATGCACTCACTCATACAATGCGAGGACACGTGTCACACAAATTCCCCTCTAGTTTCTGAGTGACGATTTCCCAAGAGACTCCTCCTCTTCAAGTCGGGCTTTGCAAAGTGCAAAGACCAAGGCAGGAACTTTGAGATGACCTGCCTGGATTGGTGACCATTGCACAGTTTCGGACCACCCAAATCAGCTGGGATTGATCCTAGCTATGGAGTGAACATGATTAAGCAGTATAGAAAATGGAAGACTGGACTGAAAGTGTTACAACACACAGAAGTAGTTACTCGACGCTCTCTCACCAAAGCGTCTATAATCAATTTAGCGCTCACTCTCATGCATCAGATTGCCGGAGAGGGAAAGATCATGAGACCTAGCAATGATTCATCATCAGGAACAACACCAGGAGCGCAAATGCTTCAAAAATGAATCACTTCTAAGTTTTTGTTTTCTCTCGAACAGAAAGTGCACACAGAATTTGGTCTTTGCTAGAAATGTAGACGTATTCTATTATCCATAATGTCTTGGTCAGGTCAACAAGAAGAACTCAAGGTCTTAGTTCGACCCTTCATTGATTCATTATGGTAGCGGAGCATCTTCTCAAGAAGGCATCCGTGTGTAAGAGTATTTCATCATGCCGTCTTTTCAGACCTGAGATCCGCTTCTCCTGCTCTGTCGGGTTGAGAGAAATTGCCGCTGTCTATCAACGGTTATTTTAAGTCACACCAAAGCTTGAAAAAAGGCTGCTGGCATTGACTGATGCTCAAGGTAGCGAGTGGCTGACTTCCTCCCCTGGAGGAAGAGGACCAGTGTTAATGCAGGATGACGTAGCTGCCGGGACCCCTATCTGGGCCCGGCATGAAAATATTTGTCATGTTTGTCTAAGTGAAATGCACCGCTTCCTCTCCTTTGGAAAACAGACCTATTATTATCCTCATCATTGACGATTTGCGGCCGGCGAGCCGAGTAAATCCAGCCCGGCTCATTCTTATGGGGTGATGTGTGGAAAAATGGTTTGGAAATGGCTCCATTGGTGCCCGGACCAGCTTGCTTTCGGTGACGCGAAGTGGTTAATCGTATGAAATGATGCCAAAGTGAGAGCGAATGTGCGGCGGCTTTCCCCCTCGTCTGCCACAACAACGAGTGCTCATCAAGCTGTCTGAGTGTGACTCACTCGTCGTCGCGTTCATCGAGAGGTTTGCTGACATGTTCCAAAATTGTCAGTCTCTTCTCAGCGGAGGAACTCTGAAGAAATTAATTTCATTGCTTTTCTGAATAATGCATCTATTCTCAATATAAAGTTACGGCTTTAATGTCACGATTAAAATGTATTGAATGGTGCAACATTTGTATACTTTTGACATTTTTTTAAATTTTCCAGGTCTCAATTTTTACCAGATCCTCCTCTAAAACAATCCATTAAAGGTGTCCTTGCAACAATTCCATTGATTTTTTGGTAGCCTCAGTAGCCCTATTTCATACTGCCTTGCTGGCAAAGCGTAACTGTAGAATCGGCATTCAGATGGCTGAGCATCTGGGAAAGTGACATTTGCTTTTCGTGCTTTGACTTCAACCCCCCCCGGATACGACATCAGAAGGCGGTAAATTCGAAGGTGAGGAACAACACCATCGGTTGTACATCTGTACCTTATATACACAGGGCCGCGAGCCTGGAAAAAGACTGATCCGACAGCCAGCTACTCGATGGCTACGCTGACATATCTTCAACTGATTTTTGGACTCGTTCAGCTCTTACAACCGTGATTTTTACAGGCGTTTATTTGGCCAAAGATTTTGGTTGATTTACAGATTCTTCAACCTCTGGGGTTCCACTGAAGGTATGAACGTTTCCTCTGTTTCCTGTGCTCTGATTGGCTCGGAGACCAACCTTGTTGCCGTGGCGGTTTGGTGGCGTTGGCCGCTTTCCGCGCTGAATGAGACCTTTGCGTGACCCGAAGAAAAGCCGACATTGATTTGGCTTCATAACCCGCTAGCTGCTGCTGGGTTTGTTAGTGGATTAGACAGAAATGGAGCTGCGGCCTTTTTAATGATTTCGCCCTGTGTAGCTGAAACCCAATACCTGGCTGCGCAAACGTCATGCATCCAGACAGCTTGCCAATGGAAAACGTGTGTTTGGTGAGCACACACCGCCACAATCCTCTATGTCCGCCTTCAGTGCGGCCTACGACAGATGGTGCCCGAGGAGGGAAATAAGAGATGTTGTCGGTATTGAGCCGGTCACTTCGAGGACTCCCCAGGTACCTGGACTCAAAATTGCCCTCTTAAGCTTCAATTTATTAGGCAGGTATTGATGCGTTTGCCTGACGCGACCAACTTTTTGGCCAGTTCAGACACCCGGCACTACTCCGTGGACTCTTGCAAGCAGCAGCTTTTGTCAAATAGTAAACAACGGGAGGCGAGTAAGACAGGAACAGGTATGGGTACTCCCCATTCCAGTGGGACAAATGCAACATACTTTGTGGACACTCAAATCAATCAAGAACGCTGGGAGTAAACAAGAGCTGATTGGTCAATTTGAGAGAGGCGGTGCAAACTGATTAAGAAATGTAAGAGAGTCAAGTGGCCCAAAACAGACGCAGGAAAGGTTTCACAACAGCAAAAAGTATGGATGAAGCAAAAAAGGTGTAGAAAAACTTTGGGGTGGGCTTTCGATTAGAAAAAGGGAAACAATCAATTAAGCCTACTAACTAATATTCATCATTTAGCATTCAGCATTAGTGTACCAAGCAGCATCCTGCTGCCAGGAAGACAAAATTAACTGCTGGGCTCATTTTAGCTCTGTCAAGCAGCGCCCTGCCAAGACACGAAAACAGCCTCTGTGTGATGACTTCAAAGTTTGGAGAGTTTGTAAAGAGAAAACAAGTCCACTGCGCCGCATTAAAGACACACATAAGGCCGAATCAGAGATTTGAACCCAAAACCCAAGACCTGTAAGGCACACCTGCGAGCCTTTATTTCACGGTCCTGCATGTCTGCCGTGACATTTTGGAAAATGAGATTTGAGTGGTTTGACTTTTACGTTTGACTAAATGCAGGCCACTTGTTTCTCCCTGTGGTTGCCCTTCCAGCAGTAGTCGCATACAATGCCTGCAGGTGGACTCGGTCCAGCGCTGGATGGAGGACCTGCGTCACATGACGGAGGTGGAGTGCATGTGCGTGCTCCAGGCCAAACCCATCGAGGTCGAGGACGATGCCCAGCAGGCCGAGCTGATCGTGTCCGGCAGGGCGGTGACGGGAGAGGCGGCAGTGGGGGACCACGTGGCCCGCAATAACCTACAGACACTGCTTCGCCGGGCCCTCGTCGTCAGCACCGAGCTGGGTAAGATGTTCCAGCGGCTGGAGAAGGGACGCTGGCAGAGGGTCCACAGTACAGCGGTGCGAGCAAATTGTCACGTGCGCTCCCTGGTGCATGAGTACAGCGCAGCACGCAGCACGCCGCCAGAGATGCAGAAGGTGATCTGGATGTTGGGCTTTTTGAACGCTCAACCGGTGATGTCAGGTCACTCATCCGTGCCGTTCAACTTTTGTTCCAGTTTGAGACATCTCTTCTGGAGAAGTGCATGGAGCTGACGAATATCACAGAAAGGTACGACGTCAAGTCACCGATAGCGTAGTAGCCAGTTAGCGTTCCAGTAGACTCTGACGATGCAATGTGTGCATTGACGTTTTGGCTAGCACGTATCGATTTATTGCTACTTTTCTCTGCAGGTGCATTCACACCGAGGACGAGTTCTTCCTGAAGTCCATGAGAGACGCCATCCACGAGATCCTGACGGATGTCAGTGATTCATTCAGCAACATGATTGACATGGCATTAGCCAATGAGATCCAGGTTGGTACCACATGCCCTTTTGTACTTTACAGACAAATTACTTTTGGGCTTGATGTTCTCATGTCAGATCTATGATCTCTCTCGCAGGTTCTGATCAAGCAGATTGAATCTTCAGACAATGTCCACACCATCGGCAGCGCCATCAGCAACCTGCTGTCTCTCACCCAGGATGGACCGCAGCTCTGCAGCATCATCGCCAAGGTACTGAGGAGGGGATGCCCTTCAACTAAAGTCCGGAGTGGCCGTATTAACCTGACATTGACTCGGTTTATACCGACCAGTTGAAGTTCAGTTGAAATCTGAGACCAGTAAATCAGGCTATCTTGCACATCTTGTATCAATCATTCCAAATCAACTGGTTCCTTGCATACACAACCAAGCCTACCGCAGCTAAAACTACAAAGAAGATGAAGTGAAATCTTGTTTTTTCACATAAATGTCGTGAACTTACTAGAAACAGGTTACAGCAAACCTAGCTGCTTCTTCTTTGTCTTTCCGGCAGTCTGCTTGACTTAATACCACACCGCTGCCTCTCACAGGTCAGTCCAGGTATGGCATCCAGTTACTTGTAATTTGGCTGCAGTGACAAGACTCTTAAATGCCGGTGGGCAGAGGATTAAGTGAGAGTTTGTTCTTGACATTGAATTTATTGTTGTGTTGGGTGTCTTTCACAATCTACGTGTGCACCTTGCCTTTTAAGTGTAAGCGGCCGTTTAACTGCAAGATCAGGCAAGCAGATCAGACAGTAAGTCTCAATTGGGCCATTAGTTCGCTGGCCGCTTCCAGGACACACACACATACGCAGATTGTAAAATCAATACTGTCAGTTCCCATTAGTAGAGAACGTTGATCACGTGGATTAGTCGCGACTACCTATCAATCCGCCCCACCTTACTGCAGGGCGGAGAGTGGGAGGCTGCCTTCCAGCAGCCACGAATGATTGGCTGCCATTAACCCCCCCCCCCCACCCCCCCACGCACACACACCAAAACTAAGTGCGGAATTTCTGGCAAATCTCCAAGCTTCTCCAATCCTCATTATCATTTTCCGCAGAGTGCGTACTTATCTTCGTTTTTTTCCCCCCTTTCTCCTGTTAAATGCGATTAGATTTTTAAATGCTGGGAAGGAGATCTGATATTTTCTCGGTGGTAACACACAGTATATATATAGAAAGTAGTCACAGTGTGACATAAATTGATGAGTACAGCGCAAAAATGCCTTATGACAGACAGAAGACTCTGTATTATTGTATACTGGAAAAAATATTTGGCCTTTTCAGGGAATGGCCCTCACATCGCTCAGGTGATGTCTATCAGGGGTGAACCCACTATAGAAAATGTTTCTGTGTGTAAATAAGTGTTGATCGGATGCTTCGTGCACAACGAAGTGCAAATTACAGAATTACACGCCGCATTGGTCTGTTCGTGCAAATGCGCCACGACGGAGAGGCATTTTTAGCCTGGTGCGTGATGATGTCTGGTTGGTACGTGGAAACGATTGCTCAATGACATGTGAAAGAGCAAAGCGGCCGTGCAGGTGAAACAAACGACAAATTCATCGCATTACTTGGTGTTTCTCAGCAGGATTCAAGAATCAAGCCTTTTCTTAACAGCCTATCTGGAATTAGTGCGGACTAAAAAAAAATCTACCAAGACCATCTTGAATCCATCCATCCATTTAATTAGCACTTAACTAGTCCATGGTTGCTGAATCTTTGGTGTCTATCGCAACTGATATTCAGGGTGAGTGGCCTTCAGATTGGTTGGCATATCTGCCTCACACTCGAGAGGTCCTGGGTTCAGATCTGGGCTACGGCATTTCTCTGTGGTGTTTTCATGTTCTTGCCTGGGGTTTCTCCGGGGCTACACCGCCATATTCACACATTCCAAAACATGCATGTAAAGCCCATTACAAACCAAGGCGCACTATTGCGCGAAAATAATCACACATCTACTAAAACGCTGCAATGGAAAAATTGCGACTATGTATCGAGGGATGGGGCATCGCATAAAATATACTGTGCACTATGGTTCTTTACAAAAACATATCGCAATTGTCAACAAAGAAGCAAATGGCCACGAAGAATAGGAAAAGAGCAAGAGTAAAGAGATTGGGAATATTTTAAGGTTGCCTCATTCACTGACTGCATCCATGCGTTTCAGTGACAGAGACTCTGTATGCTTTGCTTTTTAGGCACAGGCGCGTATAAAATCCAGAATACATTTCAGTAGTATTGTAAAATGCAACGTATACTGTATTGGTTATATACACTTTCAAGGCTGGCCCCTAAATAAAGGAGTGAGGTCAAATTTCAGAGCCACGTGTTTTGCTTTTAGCTGAGCCAGACCTGGTCCCATGGTGCAAACATACTGAAATGGACAGACAGCCAATTGTATCTTAATTGAATAAATAATGAAGGCCTACGGAAACATAAACGTTGAGGGAAGCATTATTTTGGGAGGGCCAGCAGCTCGTTGCGCTTCTAAATCAACAGAAGGTCCTGGAATGACCCATCAGGGACAACAAAACATTGGAATTCATCGCGATGGATAAATATTGCATATTTCATGAGCTGAAAACACTCAGAAGATGATGAAAAGCTGAAAAAAAATGTATCGGGTACATGTCCATGCAAACACAGTTCCAGGTAGTCATCTTTGTGCAAATAGATGGAATTACCTGGTGGAAGGACAGCTATTATCCAAATAAGGCCATTAGAGTGGCGTGTTCTTGACGTGGTGGAGTGGCCAACCACCCTGCCCTCCATGCCCTGAGCGCATTTTCCCGTTTGGATGATTGGACAGCCTGGGTTCTAGGAAAGTTAGAATGTTTGTTCGATCTGAGAAAATGCTACCGATTTTGGATGATGCAAGATGCTAAAGCAGCACGTTGCATCTCATCTTTTGACGAAGTTGAGGTCGTCCGCACTGTCATGGAACTTTTGGGAAGTGTTTTTTTTTTTTGCTTATTTGTTGGCTTTTTGTGTGTGCGTGATGTGTAATGCTAAGGAGAGGTACAAGGGTACCATTAAGACCGAGGGGAAGATTTCCTACGATTGAAATTCTATATTGTCTTGAAGCAACTTGTAATTTGGAATGGATTGTTTTCCACTTTGTATGGACATCCACATGCCCGACTTTTGGATATTGGGTGAGGAATCAGTTTTCATTTGAAGGGGTAGTCAATTCTAATATTTCTTTGCAAAAATATGCGCTGTGCTATTACTTGCTATCTATAAATAAAGCAAATGACAAATTCAGGTTTGCTAAATGTGTTTTGAGGAACAAAACAAAAACCATTTGATCACGATCGGCCATCTTTGTTTTTTTTTTACATTCATCTGGAATCCTTTGATATCGCAACTGGCACAGTCCTAGCGGAAAAATCCGACTTCCCACTTTCCTGAAATGCGGCATAAATTTGCCAATGTCACATGACCAAACCCAGAAAACAGGTGATCTGTGACAGTCGTGCCCTTTAGGCACTGTGATGTCATTTTCAGTTGAAGTGGCAGTCTAAGGTAAAATGTCAGCCCCCCTAAAATGGATAAAAACGGTCAGATTTCTCCGCATAAATCATATTCCGCAAACACAATCTTAATCCGTATGCTGTGTTCAGACTAGCGTGGTCGCGAACAACAATTACAATGATATTTTTTAACTTGATTTAATTCCTATTCAAATTTGTCAAGTCATTTAAAGTCGACGAACCCACTTCTCTTTAATTAAGTACAGTGGAATTGAAATAGTTTAGTGGTCTGACAAAGTTATACGGTCCGAACGTTCAACCCAGCATCTATGAATCTCTGGCAGGAAGGCGCGGTGGTGTCGCTGTTCAAGATCTGCCGGCAGGATCGCTTCAAAGGCCTCTACGCTCACGCTCTGAGGACCGTGGCCTCCATCTGCTGCGTGGAGGAGGGCATCAAGCAGCTAGACAAGGTACCCACGCACCCATCCATATTGATCTGCAGTCTTCATGCCAAGGAACTGCTGTACTAATATCATTCAACTTTAATTGGACTCTGATTTAAAATCAACCACGATTACTCAACAACCCTGAGTTAGCGTTTCTTCCAAGACTTGAGAGTCGTCAGGGGGAGCCCGGTAGTAAAACACAGTTAATACCTCCTGGTATTTGAAAACGTTCCTTTCCTTATTGCAATTACAGTATTATTTTTTTCAAGTCGACTTTAAAAATGGTGATCTCACAAAGCTGTAAGTGATGAGCAGCTTATATTTGTAAAAATGTGAGACTGAGGGGGGGGGGGGCGGGGGGGGGGAGCTTTCAGGCATGAAACGTCTGAGCAAAGTCCGCTCCCGACGAGTGAGGCGGTGGGGTCCTCGGGGGAGCGTCCGTCAGCCGCGTCCGCTCAGCCTCGACAAACACAACTGTCGCTGTGGAGGGTGGCGGTGCTGTGCAGGTGCTGTTTATCAGCCGATACACTGCTTGCTTTCATCCCCTAATGGGACTTGATGTAATCACAACATGGAGCATGATGGTTAACAAAATTTGGGAGCAAACCGGATGATTGACAGATTGTCGACTCTCTGGTGTCGCTGAGCTTTCACCATTGATTTGGGATTACATTGGACCCTGAATGGCAAAAATCTGTGTCTAAAAAAACGGGGGTTCCACCCTGCCAAAAAAGACAAAATAGTAAAAAACTTTTTTTTTAAATTCTAAATTCACGGGCTTCAAACCTTGAGTATATTGGGGTTCACTGTATTATTATTGTTATTTTTATTATTACTATTATATTAATCTACAATAATAATAATAGACTTCTGTAGCTATCCAATGAAAAGTCTCATTTCTTTTTAACTTACAAAGCAAAAATATTTTTCTATTGTTGGCAATACATATTTTTTTTCATTTGACAGCGATAAAAATTTGAACAGAAATTAAGAAACTTAAAAATATAATTTACAAGGGATACTATTTAGACTATGCAGATCTGATTAGTCGGCAGATATTTTAATAAATGATTGGTTTTAATATCATAATTTGCCAATTGATCAATGACATCATTGTTCAATCCGAAAAATAAATCTTTACAGTAAACACAATTTTGTTGACTCCAGGGACATTCTCTCCTGCTAAAATTTTCTCAGCAGATTATCCATCAGAAAATCCAATATTTTTCTACTATTATTTTTTTGGATGAGCCGGTCAAGTCCCAATCCCCCGCGAATAGCGGGGGTCCACTGTCATAAATAAAGTTGTTAAAATAGACTGGATAGATGGTCCATCTGTGATTGGTTATCGTTTTTTTTTTTTTTTTTTACACTTGTTGATCGGTGATTGGCTCCAAAATCCTGATCATACAAAGCCTAATATATATTATTGATGAATAATTATAAACTGTTGTTCATTTGTGAGCGGCGTAATATTAAGGATTTTTAAAAAAAAATTATACATATCGTTAAATAATAAAAATTGATCAGCTCCATTGTTATACAAGTTGGATAAATGCGTTAATAGAGTGAATGAAATCAAAGATCATAAAATATATCTTTTAATAATAATAATTCTTATTTACTTGACCCTCTACTGCACTTTATTTGTTGTTAAGTAAGCAAAGTAATGATGTGCAGGCATCCTAACGGGGGTGTTTCACGTCACTGCTGCTGACGTCCACAGAGGCTCAAACTGGGAAGTGTCCTGTGAACGTGGGCGCGTTGATGCTCATCAGCGGATGAGAGTGACAGGTGTGGATTGATGAGAGTCGGTCTGCATGTTCGTCTCCCAACTTTTGTTTCCCCGAAGTGACGGTGGATTATATTTAGTATTGACTCACCAACTATTCATCCTTTTTACGTGTCAAAAAACAAAATCAATTTCCCCTTTTTTCATTACGCGGTCAGGCAATAACGTGAAAAAAAAAATCATGCCAAGTGCAAGAAGACGCTGAAAGCATATGTGATGTACAACACTGCCTCTCTGTGGACATATATTGAATTGCATCTAAAACATTGAACTAAAATGTAAGACTAATATTTACATTAATATCATTACATTTAACATTTTAAATGTTATTAAATTGACATCAAAATCCATATGTTGTTAATATAGGATTTTTAGCACTTGTTCTGATCATAATATGCAGAAAAGTGGTGTTGATGATGCTTGGCCCCAACCAGGTGGACGGCATCCTGTGCTTGGCGGACATCCTGACGGACGACGGCAGCGCGGAGGCGGCGCGGGCTGAGGCAGCGGCGGTGGTGGCGCAGATCACGTCGCCGCATCACACGTCCACGCAACACCTGGCCAGCTTCCTGGAGAGCATGCACGACATCGTCACCGCGCTCATCAGTGAGTGATCCACCTGATTTGCAATGCTGCCGGACAGAATACTGTACCAATCTTGCTTTGACAAACACCTGTGCTTCAATTCAAATTTCTGCGCAAAAAAAAAACGGAATATGAATTGCAAATTTAAATGGGCAAAAGTTCAATACAGCCCAGCGGCACTATACTGTTCAGGATTTTAAAAAATGTTGACCTCTAGAGGATGTGGTACATTACATAACACTTTGAGGATGACTGATGTGAACTCTGGATTTGACAATGTCTGTCAAGATTTGTGCGAGAGCGCCTCCTGCGGCGAGGTCTTCCTTCTGGCGTCGGCGGCCCTTGCCAACATCACCTTCTTCGACAGCATGGCCTGCGAGATCCTGTTGCAGCTCAACGCCATCCACATCCTGCTGCAGGCGTGCAAGGACCGCCAGCGGGTGGACACCCCCTACTCCAAAGACCAGGTGCCGTGTCACCATTGTTAACGAGTTGTAGCAATAATATGAAAATAAAATCGCCTCCAAATTGACTGCTGACTTCAAACGTTTACATTATTAGGTGGTGACTATCTTAGCCAACCTCTCTGTTTTGGAGCAGTGTGCGAGTGAAGTCCTGCAGGAGCAAGGTGATTCGTTCATGATTCCGTCTCATAATTTGATTCATTTTTAATTTGTTCTGCACTAGTGGTTAGCACATTTGTCTTATGGTTGTGAGGCTAGTTGGAATGTTCAGCTTGTGGTTGTCTGGCTTTTTCCTCCCACATTTCAAAATCAAGACTCTAAAAATGATACAATCGGGGTGAATGCTCGTTTCCCTGTATGTGCTCTGAGATCATCTGGTGACGAGTCCATTTGTCCAGAAAGACACTGATGTTCACCATTGAGCATACACGCTCCTCAAGATGGCAGCATTGTGCCAAATATGGTCATAACTGAGGACAGGCCTGTCAATAAAACTGGACAGTTATGCTTGAAATACCAAACACTCGCTAAACGTTTGGCTACATAGGGCACGTGCTGGATGGTGATGCCTGACCTTGGTTTTTTTTTTTCTTTTCCCATCTCTCGTCAGGTGTGGAGAGGCTGCTGCTGCTGCTGGGCGAGAGGCCGTCCTCCTCCAGCCCGTCCGAGGGCGCCGCCTGCGAGCGCGTGCAGCAGAAAGCCGCTGTCACGCTGGCGCGTCTCAGCCGGGACTGCGATGTCGCTCAGGCTGCCATCCAGCTCAAAGGTACCGTGGCTGATTTGTTTTCTTTTGAAGCGGGACAAAATTCTTGCTTTTTTTTTTTTTTTTTGTAACTTAATTGAACATAGTCGTTGAACTAAATTTAACAGAAAATATAATACAACGTGTACTGGATTGGAGTCCTTAGGCATGAAGGCCATGGTTCTCAGTCTCAAATGCCTGTTTTACTTCCCTTTAACAAACAACTCAATTTTTAAAGACTGAAACAAAACTTGACAAATTTCCTCCTTAGTCAAGACTGTTCACCCGAATGGCAGTTCTAAGCATACGTAAAGCGATTTGCCAGGAGGTCATTTTCATTGGCCCATTCTTTCCATATGTCACGTGACAACTAACACCCAAATCAATGAGCTACTTCTCCCAAATTAGCTAATTCTAGCTGCAGTTTAGAGTTATTTTAAAACGGCACAATGACTGATGTATGATATATGATGACATCTCCTTTAAGAAATCCTGTGAGGATTTTTATCTTGAAGATGCATGATTCAAAATGAATAAAAAGTTTATATTTCTTATTCTCGAGTCGCGGAAAATGGTAAATTGGCCCTCATCTCAGCTCACAATGTGCTATTATTCCCTTTCTCAGACGGGCATGGTCCCTGACGATATCAAGGAAGAAAACTACACTCACGCTTTTTAGTTGCGCCCTCTGGTGGAGAACATAAATACTATGTGGCAACTCAGCCACGTGACAACAAGCCCCGGTCTCCCCGAACCTGTGATAACTATGACGACGTTAACAATGTCTGTGAACTTTCCTCTGCTGCCTTCAGCCGTTCCTCGTCTCATCGAGCTGTGCCGATCTCCCACAGAGAGAAATAACAGCGACTCGGTCTTGGTCGCTTGCCTGGTAAGCGATAGGAGTGTGTGTGTGTGCGTGTGTGCGTGCGTGTGTGTGTGTGTGTGCGTGTGTGAGCTCCAATTTCTTTTTTCAGTGCACTACCTTCATTCAAAATAGTATTCAATTGTTTTCCCCTATATTGTATTAATGATTTTTTTCTTTTTTAAATATTCCTTTCCAGGAAGTAGTTCACTTGTTAAAATATGCACGTCATGGATATACACTTATGATTATCACGAGGAGGGTGTTGCGATGGTCAGTAAGTTCATTGGGCTTGCCCTCAACCTCACACTTTGTGGCATTTGGCTGAGGGTTAAGTTGCGCTGTCCAACATACAGATTTGTTCTTTCTTTCATTTTTTGGGAGCATTCAACGTATCAAATTTGTAAATCATTTGTGCATTTGTAGGCAGCGCAACTCTGAATCATGAACTACTCAGGCTTATTAACTCCAACAATGATTTCGACCAACATGAAATTCAGCGTACAGGAAGAATGAAAAACTCTCAAAGAAACCATGGAAGAAATTGAGCAGAAAGGCACCCATTTTGGTTGGAAGGAGTCATTTTGCAGAAATTCCAGCGCTTGGATACTTGACAAACTCTGACAAGGAAATTTGGCAAAAAGAAATACCTGTAGCGGGCATATTACGAATTTGTCTAAAGGAAACCCAATGGATGAAATTGAAAAGAGAATTCATTTTTGTCATGATTCGGTTTAGGGACCAACAGGTGGCACTGTAGGGCTCCCCCGGCAGTGCACACCTGTTGGTCATAACTAATTAAGGCTTTAAAAGGACTCCCAGCCCGACCACTCAGTGTCGGGTCATTGTTGCTTCTTGCTACTGTCATGTGTGTTGCTTTTGCTACTGTTTGCTCTTAGTTTCTGTCATGTTTAGTTCATTGTTATGTTTTAGCTTTAGTCATGGTTTTTTTGTTTGATACTTTGGACTTTGTGTGTTTGGGATTTAGTTTTCTTTGTTTTAATACAATTCTTCAAATACACCCTGCTCCTCCCTCCTGCCTGCTTTTTGGGGTCCACCACCACCTCGCATACGTGACAATTTTGGTTTGAAGCGGCCATATTACCTTTGGAAAGTCCATAGGTTTGTAATGTACACGTATACCAAATATTTTGGGATCTTTGTGTGCAGGCAGCCTTGAGGAGGCTGGCCTCAGTGTGCCCGGACAGCATCGAAGCGGCAGATCATCAGCAATTGATTAAACCGCGCTTGGTCGACTCCTTCCTCCTGTGCTCCAACATGGAAGAGAGCTTTGTGTGACGCTAACATGCTCATAATACGCATCCAATGCTGACCGCTCAAGAAGTGGAAAACATTCCTTGACTGGACCACCAGACAAAAGTATGCGAATGGATGTAGAGACATTTATGCGTGTGTGTGTGTTGAAAGAAAACATACGACATAAGATGCTGGCTTGGCTTGACAAGTCAAATCAGGACACAATTCTGTGCGTCCATGTCACTTATCCTATTTATTTATATTGTTTATACAGTGGAAGCTCAATTTAACGGACCCAGAACCAGTGGACCTTGGATTCAATGGACAGAAAGTAGTGTCCAGTCGATTGCAACTATTTAAGTCTGTTAAATCCAGAAATGGACGGAATTGGTGGAAGGTTAGATAATCGTGAATATACAGTACATAAAATGTCAAATTATTACAAGATTAAAATCACAGTATACCAATGATATCGTTGTAATTTTATATGGATGAGGTTTGTGCTTTCCGATAAAAAAAAAAAAAAAGTCAGAATGTTACTTAATGTATTTCAGAGTTTACATTATGAAACTTACAATATAAAGTTGTAATGTTACAGTCATACAAACCACTGTATTTGCATAACAACATACTAACTACGTCTTTACAATTCAAGATATCGCTTCTATGGGCAGCAATGTTTTTTTTAATGATGACTGCGTGCATGAATTATTGCCATCGCTTGTGTTTCGCATGACATGGAGAGTTCGTCTTCTTCATGTGGATTTCCATTCATGTGTCATGATCATATGTGCTACTGGCATTAGTTAAATTGTCTTTTTATTCTCATTATTATTTAAAAGGGACAATTGTACGCAACACATGTAATAAAAACAAGCAGCTCTCAATCTTGCATGATAGCATCTGTCTGATAAAATGAAAAGATATTCCGGTTTTCTACCCTGCAGCAAACATGAATAAAACAAAAAGTGTTTGGGTGACCCGTGTCGCTCTTGCAATGTGCGTGATGCTTCAGTGTACTCTCACCTAACACCTTGTCCCACTTTAATGACATCTTTTTTTTTTCTTCTGAGGGTTTTTTTGTTTTGTTTTTTGGGGGAAATTTTCTAGGTCGGTTTCCCCACATTAGCCATTTTCATGAAAAGTGTTGAGGAAAAAAAAGTGAAAATTATGGAGAGAAATCAAGGTATTCGTTTTTGGCATGATTAGCGAGCGGCAACTCAAGATGGCTGCTGGGAGCTTCACTTCTCGCTATGGCAAGTAAGCAGCATTATCAGTGCTGTTATGCAAGGCTGCAACCAAAAATGATGGAAAGCAGCATATGTGAAGAGCAGTATTTTTTTTTCAGTGCTATTTTTGGTGAACATTTCAGTAATACAGTCTAATAGTGTATTTTTCAAGTATTTGTGCATTTAATTATTGGGGATATTTTCTGAATATTTTGTTTTCTTGTATTATCTGGCTATTTTTGTTTCCACCATGTCATGATTCTGTTTGTGACCAACAGGTGGCACTGTAGGGTTCTTCCTGCAGCTGCACACCTGTTGGTCATTATGTAATTAGTGCTTTAAAAGGACTCCCAGCCCGACCACTCATTATCGGGTCATTGTCGCTGTTTGCTGCTGTCATGTTTGCACTGGTCTTGTTTCGGTTATAATTTAATAATTATTAATTTAGTTTTGATCATTTGGATTCGTTTTGTTTTCAGGACTTTGTTTAGGATTTAGTTTTCTGTGTTTTATCAATACACTCCTTCAAGTTCACGCTGCTCCTCCCTCCTGCCTGCTTTTTTGGGGTCCACCACCTCGCAACGTGACACCCCCAGATTTTTGGTATTTTTCCTATTATTGATATCTTTTAGAATATATTGTTTTTTGCAGTATTTTTCTCTTTGTCAATTTTCTCTTCCTCTTTTTTGGTGTCGTTTCATGTCCATTTATTATTTCCAGACAGCATGATTATACTGCGGTGGCACAGCGTGGCTTTGAAAGGAAGTTTTGAAGAAGCGACCCAAACAGAATTGTGAGTGCTCCAGTGCGAAACTTGTCCTTTTGCGGCGGCAACTGGCAGGGAAACAAAACTACATTTCCGCCACTAGCGTTGTTTTCCTTGGAGACACAATCTTCTTCTTCTTCTTCTCTGTCCTTTTTGTTGTTCGTGGCTTTGTCTTTTGCCCCTCAGGCCACATGCTTACACAATGTGAATGTGTGTGTGTGTGTGTGTGTGTGTGTGTGTGTGTGTGTGTGTGTGTGTGTGTCTGCTCTTTGTGATCAAATATGTCTTTTGTGCAGAATGTATTGATGGTGCACCACCAAACAGGTTCTTTTCTTTTTTTTTTTCTTTTCATGACGCCACTGTCTTTGACCGTGACCGTGAGAGCAAGTTGATCAAAAGCATTTTTTCTCCCCTATTTCTCGCTCGCTCAGCTCGCCAACCTTGGATTTCCTGGCGCGCACCCACCGCCTCCATTGTCGTCCGTCTTGATCCATGTTCACGGCACAAATAGGAACAAAATAACAGGCTGAATCGCGTTCAATAAAAATACCAGCACGCTAGTGACGGGAACACGTTTTACCATCCATCCATCCATTTTCTGATCCGTTTATCCTCACAAGGGTCGCGGGGCGTGCTGGAGCCTATCCCAGCTGTCTGAGGGCAATAGGCGGGGGACACCCTGAATCGGTTGCCAGCCAATCGCAGGGCACACGTAGACAAACAACTGCTCTCACACTCACATCTAGGGATAGTTTTGAGTGTTCACAATCAGCCTGCCATGCATGTTTTTGGAACGTGGGAGGAAACCGGAGGACCCGGAGAAAACCCACGCAAGCACGGGGAGAACATGCAAACTCCACACAGGAAGGGCGGAGCTGGAATTGAACCCGGTACCTCTGCACTGTGAAGTCCACGTGCTAACCACTCGACTACCGGGCTGCCCGCTTTTCATCAGAAATTTAAAAAAAAAAAATGGCATTGGTGGATTTTACCGTGTAATCCTTAAAACCCGTCTTCACGAAACACTTTGTGATAATGTCATTCGTGTGGGATTTATTCCATTTGTTTTATTTGCTGCTAACTTTTTCTCTGACGAATTAGCCTTAGCAATTGTGATTTTTTTTTTTTTCTCATTCAACATCTTGGACCCGTTAAAGTTTTCAATACATGCATTTTTTTTAAGTGTCTTCTAAGACCAAACTGGAATGTTTTCATCAAATTCGTTTGGTATGGTGTTGATATAGCTCCTCATATTAGTTTAATTTGCTGCAAAGGGTCGAAGTAATCGTGTTTCAGTTGTCGTAAATGAGTGGATTTGTACGTAATGCCCTCAAGACCATTTCGCACTGAAACTTTTCTTTGCAATGTCACGGAAGATTCAACCGAGTATTTTGGGATTGAGTTAGAGTTCCTCACATTTGTCGAATTAGTATCTAGCAAAAAAAAATGTATAAATTACATTCGCATTCGTGATTTTCCAAGCAACGCGTAAGACTATTGCCAAAACAGCAAAGCATAATGTCTTATGTTTGTTGTGTGTATTATAAGATTGTTAAAAATTAGCATTAGCATCCGTGTGTTTCCCATGCCACCCTAAACAAAAGAGCGAGACTTCAAACGTGTTAACGTGGACCAAAATAAAAATGAAAAATGAGGTGAGTGGTGCTTTCAACGTCCTCAAACAAAAAAAATTCTCTCTATGGACTTGCATCCAATTGCCTTGCAGCTTGAATGCGCCACGATGCGTTCAAGCGGACGGGGGGGGGGGGGGGGGTCAGCAGGATGCCCTGCGTGTATCGTTTTTTTTTTTTTTGTTTTGTTTTTAATCTTATAACGCCCTTGAGCCAAAACTCTTTCACGCGCTTGTGCTGATTTGTTTTTATTTATTTTGTGGGCTGTAAATGGAAAAACTCAAATAAGAAAAAGAAAGTAAACATTGCAAACAACATTTGGAGTGTGAAGTAACTCCGAGCTCGTTCGTGCCGCTTTTGGAACGAGTGTGCTTGTGGAAAAAGGAATGAATTAATCAAATGCAGTGATTAAAATTTGAGCAACCGCAGTCTTTTTGCTTTCAAAGGCGCTTTTTATTAAGCCCATTTTTTGTGTGTGTGTGTGCGTGCGTGCGTGCGTGTTGCTTCACTCTGTGGGCATGTGATGAATTGCGCCTTGAATGCAATGCACACGGTTATGTATGACAATATTTATATTCATCTATAACGACAGTGCATAAGATGTGTCTATCATGGCTAAACCCACCAAAACAAAATCTCAAGCAATCAGGGCCAAAAAGAGCCATTTTGGTTTGATTTGACTTGCTAGGTTTTGGTCATGATCAGGGTTCCTTCAAATACAAATTTGTCTAAGATATTTTGTCCCATTGTTATCTAATTTGAATCAGGTATACGAGACAGGTGGCAAATTTTGCATGATGAATGGTAAAATATTGAGTTTTTGTCAGTGCATGTGAGCTGAGCAAGATGGTGAAAGCCATTGGTTCAGTGGTGAACCTCGAGATTTTCGTCTCTTTATAAACACACTTGCTAAACCCCAGTGGAATGAAAAAAGGCCCGCGGACAAGACGGTTATTGTAGTAAAAAATATACTGTATATATTTTGGCAAAAAGGGAACAGATTATCTGTCTGACTTCGAGCGTCGTGTCGGCTAGGCTAACTTAGCCGTTGTCGTTCAAAGCTTCTTTCATCTGTGACGTCGGTTGCATCGGCACTGATTGGTTGAAACCAAAAGACGCGTGCGTGCGTACATGTTCGCGCTTACGCACGCACTGCAGAGAGCAGCGGACTATCGACTCCTGAGGCGCGCTTCAGTCGAGTGGCGTCGCCACAAACCTTCATAGATTTTTTTTAGGAAATATGAGCCACCGAAGCTAGTTTCACTTTACAACCTAAAATTTTATGACTATATCTATCATGAGTAGTCAAAAAAAAAAAATTGGCGAGAAGCCATGCCGGAAAAGACATGGGATGTCTGCTGTATTGCTTTGAAGTAACTATTTGAGGACACTTTTTGGGCATCATTGAAAAATACATTAATCCAACACGATGTGTCAGATTGTTTCCAACTTTGAACTTCGAATAGACTTACGAGTGGGGAAAAAAAAGAGCAAAACATTTTTGAGTGTTCATCATTGCCATACCTGTCAACTCATACGGTTTAGCCATAGTTCATACGGATTTTGTGGTGAATCTTACGTATATGGCGGTATCGCACAAATCATACGGATTCTGAAAATATCCGTTTGTTTTTTTTCACCAACTCCAAATCATTTGGAGTTGGTGAAAAAAGTAACGCAGGAATACAACTCTGAACACAGTAATGCCACTAAGTAGAATGATGATTAGACATTAACCAGACATTGTATTATGGAGATCTACAATAAATATCATTGAAAATGTCGTTGTTTTTTTTTCTGCCGTTATTTTGACATATAAAATGCTTTGGTATGTTATAAGGATTTTTTGCTCTTTATAAGGATTTTTTTGGTAGTTTATACAGGTTGGCGCTCCGAAAAGTTGACAGGTATGCATTGCACAGGGGTGGAACATGAAGTGATGAGGCACATGGTTCAGTGAGGCATTCCAGCTTTTGGGGAAAATTTAGCCCCTCATTTTACTTAGCAAAGTGTTTTTTGGTAGTCGTGTCTTTCATGAGTAGAATCACAAAAAAAGCCGCAAGCAACCATGCATTAAAACACAGAAAGCCATCAATTTTGGATCGAAGCGTCCATATAAGGGTCATTTGAGAAATATCCAAGGATTCTTCAAACACAAACTCATTCTAGAGATTTTGTCTGACGGCCAACAAATCTACGTTTTGTATTCTACACGATAACTGGTCAAACACGCGCGTTTAAACGGACTTCAATTGAACTTTCTCCCTTCACCGTCTCTTTTTTTCCCGAAGCCATCATATCAAAACAGCGGCGTTCATTTAAGCGACATTTCTTTAATTTTAATGTGACACAGACACACGCGTGCGGGTACGCACAAGCGCGCACACCCACCCAAGCGCCTCTTCCCCCCCACTGGTCCACTGGGGCCCGCTAACCATTAACGTGCCGCTACAGCACGCCTTCTCCATTTAGGCCTTGTGCGCGCACACGCACGCACGAACACACAGAATTGCGGACCTCTCTGAGGACTTGTGAAGAGATTATTTTGCCTGTGGACAACTAGGGTGTAGGATTCTATTCGTTTTTTTTTGTATTTCTGTGACATAATGTGAATCGTTAGCTTGAAACGAGCCACATTACATAGGTGTGCATTTGTTATATTAACTCTTTCATACACCCTGTAACCTCGTAATATGATAAGCGGTCCGCTCTAGTAACCGCTGTCCTTGAAAGGGTTAAATAGCCATATATGGAGTAAATGGAAATGTTCAAACTCCCGAAACAACATCCTTAAATACAGTTTTGTGCGCGGTAATAAACATTATGTGGAGATGCCGCTTAAAATTCTAGCGGAGTTTATTAGTTTCACACAGTTGACCTCTAATTTATGTTAAGTAGAGAAGACATCTTTAACGATGATTAGCATTCGATTAGCCGCCGTGTTGATTGCACCACTACGATGTTTATGTTCTGGCGATTTATGAATAATCTGCATTGTTTCTTTCTCCAAAATAAATCTTTTTAATCTTGTAACTCCGTTTTCACTCGACGTGTTAGCATATAGAACAGTAAAATTGTTTAACGCTTTCAGGGACAGCGGTTACTGCAGTGGACAGATGACCCATGTTATCAGGTTACAATAATAAATAAATAAAAGGCTTCCCCTCTAATCCATGAGCAGCGGGTTTAAGTAAATGTGGTCATAGCTAGAGTTCACAGGGCAAGAGCTGTGTTCATGAAGCATCCAGACCTGTGGTTCTTAACCTGGGTTCGATTGAACCCCAAGGGTTCGGTGAATCGGTCTCAGGGTTTCCACGGAGCCTCTGTCATGGAGGGTAAGACACACCTGACTCAACATGTCAATTAGTTATGACACTCCCGCTTGGCAATCACTGGCTGCAGATGATCACATGACATTGCTTGTCCAATCAGTGCTGTGGGAAATTTAGTTCGCTTAGTGGTCAACGTGTGACTGTCATGATAGTACGTTGTACAATTAAAAAAAAAAAATAATAATAATATACTTATCTTTTTTTTAAAGTTTTTTTCTGTTTTTAATAAATGTGTTTTTTTAAATATCTTAAAGTTTTAATATATATATATATACTTTTTTTTCTACTAATGAAGCATTCGGTGAATGTGCATATTAACTGGTTGGCTTCTGTAGCTCTAAAAAGGTTAAGAACCACTGATCCAGGCACATAGTAGTTCTTTACTTATTAAATATGTATCGACGGGTCTGTGACCTCGGCTCGGTCTTCATTTCAAGTTGAAGAAAAAAAAAAAGCGAGAATGTCTGCAATTACCTACTCTTAATTACATATTCACTTTGAACACACTGCCAGTGCTTGCCCCCCAGTGCACTCGCGTTAAAATAATAATTTAAAAAAACAACATCATCTGTCAAGTGGCGTGTGCGCTTAGTATCCACTTGTCCTCACAGGAGCCGTATGCTTACTGCTCTTAGTCCTTCCTTTCAGTGCAAAAAAATAAAGTTATTGAATTCTTGGCGGCATCGTTGACATCGCCATTGTGCACACGCATGTAAATGCACAAGCACCGGTGAGGAACAAGGGTCATCTGGCACACACACACACACACACACACACACACACACACACACACACACACACACACACACACACCTGAGGTGTCTTTCGGTGGGCTTAATAAAAAAAAGTTCTTATTCATTTTATATGGTTGACAAGTATCTCACTTTCACAGGCAGATTATGCGAGCTGACTTGAATATCACCGCGTCGTTCGAATCTAGATGAATCTTTTGAAAATTCAACCCCAAAAGAATACTTCACTTTGCGACATGATATTTTGGGAAGCATACCTGTCACGAGTAGATTCACGTTAACGTCTTAAACGGACATGACCGGTTTGAAGAGGCCATTTTAAGGTAGATGGGCAATGCTAACTTTTGAAACATTCGAGATTTTGGCGTTGAATTTGAGAGAATGACGGTGAAATTTAATGAATCGCCATCGTTTCAGTAGTACACTCCAGAGGATTTGAAAAAGTAAGTCAGTATGTGGCCAATTGCAGGGGTCTTCCAAAGAAGAACTTGACAGCTTTTTTTTTCCAATTGGTAACAAATTTGAAGCACATAAAATATATATTAGACAGATGATTGTTAGAAAATGTTAATACATTTAAATTCACATCATTTCGTGTGACTGGAACATGGATGAAAAGTTTGATGAAATTTGGTCGGCATATTTATTATGAGTAGAAAACATGGGGGGGGGGGGGATCAAGGTTCAAATAAACACAGGCCAGCGAATTTGCTTTGAAGCAAATATTTTACGCTCTAGTTAACCATTTTCAGGTGTCCTTCAAAAGCCGACTTGTCGTAGAGATTTCAAAGAATTTTTGGAACGATTTGAGTTTTTGTCATTGCTCGTCTGTGCTGCCGGGCAACAAACATTGACCAATTGACACTGGTTACACTAAATGGTTAGAAAATTGAGCTCTCAAAGCCAATTTCACATAGCAATATGAATGTCGCTAAGTTGAATGCATATCATTAGTAGACCCACCAAAAAAAAAGTCTCAAAAAAGACACGGGGAGTCTTGCGTTTTGATTAACTCTGCATTTTACACCACCTGACAGACTGTTTCTCTCTCTCTTGGTCCTGCTGTTTTGGCTAGCAACCAAACTTAGCTCTTTACTGTGCGTGCATTTGCTCTTTGACACATCTCCCCGGCCATCAAATTGTCAGCTAAGCGCCATCTCCGCCGGGCTCCGGTGGCAAACACGCTCCGGCCCGAATGGCTCCGCCCCATTAATGGCCCCCTGATTGTTGATGTGCTATTCTTCCGAAGCGGCGTGATTGAAAAGAAAATTGAATCCTCTTTTGATGTGCTAAATTTGTCCATTAGTGCGTTTGCACACAAAAGTGTTGGTGGAAATGACAGTGGGGATTGGCCAGGGGCTTCACGGGAGACGAAGGGCGTACATATTTCAATTTCATTGTATCTGCACCTTTCAATGGCAATAAAGGCTTTCGAGTCTATATATTTTATTGGAGAGGAAATATAAATAATCTGTACGGATGTCTGAAATGACTTTTTTTCTTGACAAATGAAAGGCTTTGATAGTGTGGCTAGTGCGAGACCCCATCAAAAAGGTTAATTTGCGACAACTGTCTGGCTTGTCATCCAAGGAATGTTCTTGTTTCACACAAGTCGTCAAAGGGAAAAGCGCCTTTGTGTCTTGCTAAAAGACCCGTTCGCCTGTTTGTTGAATTGGTGCAGTATATACTGTATAAAATACACATATGCACAGAAAAATAACCACAGAATTGTTGTTGTTGTTGTTTTTTAAACCAAAGTCCCTAAATAGTTCATTAGATTGCATGCTTAATAAATACAATATAAAAGATGAATTAAAGTTGAAAAATAATAAATAAAAAAATTTATGTCAACGTTTGCACATTTTCGCTCTTAAAGTTAAAAGAATTATAATTTAAAAATGTCATTATTTTAAAGAAATCAACAAAAATGTTTCTAAGATGTCAAAGAAAGGTCAAAAGGTAAATTATTACATTTCAAATTATCAATTGCAAAATTTCAAGTGAGCAATTAAAAAAAAATGTCATTAATTTTGAAAACCAAATCAACAGGCAGGACCAATTGTAAAACGAAATGAGGTTGAAAAAAATCAGTTTGAACGTTTTTAAAAATCAAATAAAATGGTTAAAAAGGGGCAGAATTTCAGTTTTAAAAATTCCAAACTCCTAATGTTTTTGTTTTTTTGTTCTACACCGGTGGAAGACCTCTATTGCTTTCGAAATACATCCTCCTCAGCCGCTGGCATATGAAATCCGACATATTCCCGAGTAAACGGACTGTGAATCCCAGTGGTTTTGCTTCAAAAGGCAAACAGAGAAACTTCAGTAACCTTTTTGTTGCCTCTTTGTTGATTCTGTCGTCAATGATTCATTCCAGAGGATCAAAGACCTTGAAAAGTTCACTTGTCTATCATCCTATAACATAACGATGACAGCAAGCATGTGACAGGCCGCATATGCAGCAGCTGGCATTCAAATTAAAATAAAATTAAAAATAAAACCGTATGTCTGGTTCAGCGTGCATTTTTAATAGAGGTGTTCTTTGATGCTGAAGACACTCTTTGATGGCAAGCTGGCATCAAGAAGCTGGTTAAGTATTTGGAGTAATTACTGCTAAGCGTGAAAAGGAGTAAACATCATGACTAAATCATTTAAAAAGAAGCCCCCACCCCTGAACACACCCATAAAATACACGTTTAAATAGTAGAGTTTTAGCCGAATCAAATAAGATAAGATAAGATAAGAAAACCTTTATTAGTCTCGCAATGGAGAAATTCCCAATTCACAGCAGCAAAGTTATGAAAGGAAGAAGTAGAACAACAAAATATAGGAGCTGCTGGAAAGGCAGCCACTCACGCGGCTAATGTGTGTGTGTGTGTGTGTTTTTTTTTAACAAATGAAGGATTTCTGGTGACTAATTCAAATTGAATAAATAGATTTGCTTTCAGGTAGCTAACCTGATCCTCAAAAATACCTGAGTAACATGCTGTGGAAAAAAAAAGTAGTCTCACCAACCAGTTTCACTTAGAAACATGACATTTGTCAGTCATGTCTAGCATAAATCGACACAAGGAAAGCTTTTTTTGGTTCTATCTATCTATCTATCTATCTATCTATCTATCTATCTATCTATCTATCTATCTATCTATCTATCTATCTATCTATCTATCTATCTATCTATCTATCTATCTATCTATCTATCTATCTATCTATCTATCTATCTATTTTGTTAGATAGCTAGCTAGCTAGCTATCTATCTACCTACAATACCTACCTACCGACTTACCTACCAATCTCCATGTATACATACTGTATATCAAATGCTCATCACATATGAAAGTATCCGTGCTGTGGTTCCGGCGACGGTTGTTAATCAGTAAACTGCTCGTCCCGCCAAGTTGTTCAGGGGACCATTGGCCTCTGAATCAGCACAGTGACGAGATTGTTGGTTCACCAGACAAGGATGCACTGCGGACGCATTAGCGGACTTGGTGAAGGTTTCCATTGATGAGATTAGGGTTGAAAATGAAGACGTGCGATGAACTTCTCCACATTGACGTCCACGTGGATGAAAGTGAAGCCCGCACCTCCGTCCTGGACCTCCTGAGAATGCTGAGACCTCACTGGAGGCCACAAGACATCCGCATGAAGGCCAGTCACTGGTCCTGCCATATTTCTTTGTTCCGTCCACTTTGTGGTTATGCAGTCCGTATTTCACCATGATTAACGTTCCAGTACACTGATGTGGTCACTCCACAGTGTTGTGTGAATCCATGTTTGCATGCCTGGGCCTAAAGCCACTTGCTTATTCCATCCAGACTGACTTCTTACAGGTACCTACGAATATCTGAAAAGAAAAGTCTGGTACAATGGTTGGCATTACAGTAAACTGTCATGTGATCACTCCGCAATGTTGTGCGCCTCCATGGTTACGTGTCAGGAAGACGCTTACATGTTCCTCTCGTATTTTACACCCAATCTACTTCATATCTTAATGCTATGTGTTGACGGTTTTTCACCAATAATTAGCATTTGGCTAGACTGATGTAGTCGCTCCACAATGTTGTGCGCATTCATTTTTTTATGTTCTGTGCGCTACATAACTTATACATTCCCTCCATTCTGTCTCTCAATGTTTTATTATCTGGAAATAGTGTCTTTAATAAAGTTGAGGATGGTCATGTAGTTTACCTCCATGTTTCCAGTACTATGTCTAGTTTCCCTTAATTCACTGCAAATGCACGATATTTTCTCATTTTTATTGTCCATACACAACCACAAAATAGTAATAGGTAAAACAAAATGACAAGGTCTTGCGGGTGGAGGTGTGTTAGTGTAGCCGTAAGAAACTCATTGTGTCGCCATGTTGGCTCAATCAGAGTCTGAAATAGAGTTTATGTTTGTTGGGTGACATCACATGGGCCGGGTGACCTCTCCATCTGCGGCAGGTCTACTAAAGCACACACACAGACCGCATGCTCCACTTAATTCGCGTATTGTGCTTGTATTTATTTGGGGGAGGGTTTTGATCACGTATGAGCGACACCTGCACTGGGACCGAGTCTGAGAATGAGAAAGTGTCAGCGGTGTGTACACTGTGTCATGTGTCGTGTCAGCAGACACTTCAACGGGGAGCTCCGAGTATCTGAGCGAGAACCCACTTCATTTTGAACAATGTCAGACGTGCTCATGTCGAGTGCTCGCGATTTTCACCTAATTTCAGTCAACCTTGCCAAAGATTGTTTTCGTATGCTAGGACAAGACCCCATTTATTAATTAATTTTTTTTTAATCAGAAGCAAAGTTAAATGAATGACGATAGATAGATATTTCCTTTGGTTTACGCCACTTTACCATGAAATGATTCCAGATGGAGAAAAAAAAACTTTTTATGGACCCATTTCAATGTCAAATATTTGTACATCAAGGCGAGAACTCGATTGATTTCAACAGCTATTGACTCAAACAATTGTTTCTTTGTATGATTGACCCATCTTCGTCAACTCAAATATTCTTTCATGGTCCTCTGGCGGCAGACGTTCACCGAGGGCATCACCAACCGGCTGCTGGGCTGCTCCGTGGACGAGTCCGACTGCGTGCTGGTACGAGTCTACGGCCAACAGACCGAGCTCTTTGTGGACCGCCAGCGGGAGGTGGAAATGTTCCGCCTCCTCCACTCTCACGGCCGCGGCCCGCAGATCTACTGCAGCTTCCGCAACGGCATCTGCTACCAGTTTGTCCCTGGAGACGTGCTGGAGGACAGGCTGCTCTGCCAGCCCTCCATATACAAGTCAGAACAATTCCAGTCAGTTGCGTGTTCACTGTCATATAAGTGTAAAACAGTAGACGTATTGACAAGGAGGTTTCAAAAGCGTGAGGTGACCCATTGTCGTATTACGCAAGCGCGTCCAGTATGATCTTTTTGCATAAGTCTTGCAAAAAACGAAACGTCTGATGGTCGCTGAATTAAGATCTTTTCAAATTTTTATGACTTCTGGAGTGTTTTTGGCCTGACAAATGCTGCATTCGTGGAAGGTGGGAATATACAAAACACTTCACACCTTTCAAATAAAAACCACTTAATGCAAGGAGATCAGCTACCACTTTATAATGTGGTAAGTTTCACATTTTAACAAGACATTTCTACATCCCAGCGTAATAATTTTCAGCTCAAAACGCAGTAGTTTTAACGTAAATTTCTCATCTAAAACATTATATCTTATTGTCCAACTACCATACCACGTCTTTGGTAGCGTCTTTTTTGTAAAATAAATAAAAAATAAATAAAAGTTGCTAACTACGTAAATGCAACGCGGTTCTATAGTACTATAAAAAATAAAATCTAATAAAAAATAAGGAAATTTGGAAAAAAAGATTTCAAAAGAAGACGCACAACAGGCTCTTCAGTGACCAGAACCGGAACCGGAAGAAATTCCTTCATTTTTTTTTTTTTTTTTTTACCCTGCCCAATACGGAAAACAACCCGCTGACATTTTAATGTGATAAATGACGTGAAACTTACAACGTTAAAACTTGAAACTTAATATTCAACTTTTTATATCTGGTATAGCTGCAATGCGAATTCGTAACAATAATACTGCATGTATTCATGTGGTGTCATTTCTAGCACTGTTGACATAGAACAGAAAACATCACCCGAGAAAGGGAGATAAGGAAAAATAAAGTGTACTCCTCCCCCCACAGATTGATCGCAGCGGAGATGGCGAGAATCCACTCCATCTGTCCACCGAACGCTCACCCCCGCGAGCGTCTGCTGTGGACCAAGATGTCTCATTTTCTCACGCTCTTAGAGGACAGTGGCAAACTCAGCGGGCCAAGGTAATAAACCGTCCTCGAGTGTGTTTTAATCTCTACAACAACAAAAATAACCAAGCTGGTTAAAAAAACTATTTGAGTTAAAAAAAAATCTCACAAAATTAGGTCATTCATGCTTTTCATTGGACAACATCAGAGTATGTATATCCTAATTGGTGACATTTTAAAAACTCTTCTCCCCAACATCAATACATTCATTTTGTCCAGCCCTCGTGAATTCCAATTGACTTTGGACAAGAGAAAATGTACACGCTGGGCTGGTTACAATGCACAGATTAACAAAAAAAAACAACAAACGAATACTCACTGGCCATTGACAGCGAATGTATAGACAAACTATAGCCTACAAATCCAGACTCTCTTGCTCGTACAGGTGAATAGTCGCAGCGAGTTTATTTATGAGGCGGGGCAAACCTGAGGAAAAGGACCGTTCGATGGAGCAAATTTTAAATGCATGACGCTTGACATGTTGAGGTAACAAAAGGAAGTCTGATATTCTGCGTTAAACTCAGTTCTGTCAAGATTAGCACAGGATCAAGAAATTTGTCACATGTCCATTTAGGTACACATTAGTCTGTCAATTAGCATGTGTGCATTAAATTGGACGACTTCCTGCCGTCTCGCTGGTGGTAGTTGTGAGCTGCGAGGTGAAAGGTGAATTTTGTGAGTGCCGTGATGGAATCCAGCAGCATTCTCATGTCATGATCTTCCTCTCCCTGCCATGCTCCGCTCCATTAGGTGACTTTGAAATGTATTATAATGACTTATAATATAACGTATATACAACTACTTACGTTATCTTTGACAGGGAGGGCTCGCTGGGTCAGAAGTAGGTGCAAAACGAAGAGCAGACAACACTTCCTGACACACTCATGCTATAGTTTCATATTTGGATGAGAAAAACATATATATTAACATTAGGTCAATGTTAGCATCACTGAGGGATCTTTATGAATAACAAATCATGCTCAGTTACTGCCATGACAGCACTTAACCCATTTTACAATATCGCCGTTACATCGTGGCATTTTGACTAGAAATGTTTGAAAAATAAGTGTGACAAAAGGGATATTTGTTCAAAGTCATTGTTTTTTTTACAGTGAAAAAAGTCTGGTTTTCTGCTCATGTTTTAAATCGCTATTTTAACCCACAACTTCAAGATGTACAACCCCCCCCAAATGTTTATTGATGTTGAATAAGAAGGGCCACTGGGACCAAACACCATCACTTCTGTCTTCCATCCATCCATTCATTTTCTGATCCGCTTTATCCTCACAAGATCTGATCATAGATCATAGCAGTAGAAGGACATACCATGTTTCCTTAAGATGGAACCCAATGGGAGCAGATACAGCGAGAACAGCAGAGGCCCCAGAATTGAGTCCTGTGGAACACCACACCACAGTGGCGCAGTTTGTGACTCAGCGCTACCAAGGCTAACACAAAAGGTTTTGTCAGCTCAATAGGACCTAAACCACTCAAGGATGTGGTGAATATACACCGTTTACATTTAAAATAGTTTTAAAAAATACTCACGGTTCCTCCACCATGGCCAAAAATCCTCGTGGAGTCCAAGAAGGCGCAGTCAGGTGGCAACAGTTCAATTAAAGTATTATACTGACTGGTACCGGTTCAAGTCTCTGTCTGCCAGAGAAAATCCAGGTCATTGGAAAGGAAAAACTTCCTCATGATATACGTCTTGTTCGTCAATGACCGGGCATTTAACAATGCAATCCTTGTGGGAGCAACAACGGGAGTGGATGCCTTGTCCACGCAGGCTGCACCTCTTGTGGAGACCCAATAGATGGTGCTGTGCTGTGAGCCATGATTACCAACAACTCTGAGTACCAGCGTGTGTGTGAGCGCGTGTATGTGTGTATTCATTAGTCTTTGCATGGAGAGGCATCAGAGGCACTTTTGTACTCTTGAGCGTGAATGTGATCTTCAGAGGAAACGTCCAAAGAAAGAGCAGGAAGATGGTGCACCTGCAGGGGAGGTCTTCAGCCTGGGCGCCACCCGCTGCGCATAGATAGGCGGCGCGCAGCTGCAGCACACGCACGGGGCGCGCGCACACACGCACCGAGGCCAATAGTGCATGTGAAAAAGGCATCCCGCTGGGTCGCCGGCATGCACTGGCGCGAGCGTACAAGAGTGCAAAGAAAAGGCAACGTGGCATCGGAGTCATATGTAAATAAGCCGCATTGATAAACGGAGGAAATTCCCGCTAATGAGCAGGAGGCGGACGCACGCACGCCGCCCAAAAAAGATGGCGACGGCTTCAAAAGCTTCGCCTAATCGACGCACTTGAGCTGAAAGGGAATCAAGCGTGTTTATCATGTCGGGCCGCGGTTAACGCAGGTGATAGACTGCAATTAAGCGAACGACTGCGTGGCTTTAAACGCCACATTTGAGGCCGGCTCAAAGTCAAACAGGAAGTCGAAGGCTACCAAATTTCTGTGTTCAAAGGCCTTTGAAATCAGAAAGATTCTTGTTCAGTCATTTTTTTTCTTGTTCACTGAAAGACGATGGAATCATACGTTATGATTCTCTAGATTGTTTGACTACGACTAAAATAAGTACTTTTGGTGAAAGGTATTTTTCAACGGCCAAAATAAATGTTCTCCTGTCTGACGGAGTTGTAAAATCCATGTCCAGAAAAGGAAATCCTGCCACAGTCTTTAGCCAAAGATACTTCGACTCAAGAGCTTGTTTACCTGCCGGATGAGCAGAAGCACCAGTGAATAAAGACAAACTGTGGCACGTTTTACTTTGTCGACCTGGATTGGAGACGAAAAAATTTGCTTTATATTTAAAATGGAAGGCTCCCTGTAATTTTTTGACCACAGCCGCTTGAGACTTTTTTGTGGGTCTACTCATGGTAGACATGCCAACCAAATTTCAAGTCTCTAAGTGAAACTGACTCTTGGGGTTATTAATTTTTAAATGATTCACACCCCTCTTGGTACCGCTGCACTCGGTTGGGCCCTAAAACCTCATTTTCAAGTTGTTGTGAGCACAGCTGTTACCACTGAACACGCGATGCTGCCAACACGTCTAAATTAAACATGCTCTGAGCACTGCGAAACATTCGTCCAAATTGCGCAAACTCACATCTAAAACGAAACAATTTTTTTTTCTGCCTTCTCTGCGGTTTGTGGCGTCCTGCAGTTCGTGGTCCGGCCCGCAGTTGCCCAGCTTGGCGATGTTGTCGGCGGAGGCGGAGTCACTGGAGCGCCACCTCTCGCCGTTGGGCTCGCCCATCGTGTTGTGTCACAACGACCTCCTGACCAAAAACATCATCCACGACCGCGAGCAGGGTGAGCCAGCAGGGGGGGGGTGGTGGGGGGAGGGGGGACTGCGCTTTTGGGGACGTCTTATGAATTATTTTCACATGTGGCCATGTCGCAGGGCGCCAGCCTTCGCTTGTGATTAACCTGCATGAATACTACTGACAATAATAAAAAGACTGGTAGGTTTATATGAAAAAAAAAAAAGGTGGTGAAGCAATCACTTAGGAAAGCTGCAGTAGTTGCTTTTACTTTGTGATGTGCTTAATTTAAAGTTCAGAAAACCGTGAAATTCATCACAGTTATTTAAAAAAAACGGTGTACTAAGTGATGCTTCAATGTGGGTTTACAGACTAAACAAGAACAACATAAATAGCCGACTGTGTTTGTCAAAACTTTTGAATATTTATTTCAAATTGTGTGCTTTTAAAGTTCAATGTAGGGATAACTATAAAATAACAGCTGTTCTGTCCCATTTCTTACGTCAATACCCCCCTGCCACCTCCTTTCAGGAAGGGTGAGCTTCATCGACTACGAGTATGCCGAGTACAACTACCAGGCCTTCGATATTGGCAATCACTTCAATGAATTTGCTGGTAGGTTTGGTTCTCCGGTACTCATGTTGTTGTACTTCAATAGATTTTTTCAAGTATCTGTACTTCGGTGTTTCTTTTATTTTCTTTTTGGAGTCTGTACATTTTAATTTGACTGAAGTAGAGCCAGTCATTGTGCTTCTTCAAGTCTTCTTTTTCCTCCAAGGATCTGTTCTTGTCTTTAAGTACAGTGTGAGTGTGAGCTCTTTTGCTAAATCTGATAATTGGTAACCGCAGCAGTGCGTTAACGTTGGCTGACGACACGCAGCCGTTGTCATGACGCCAAGTGATGAGGCCATACGGCGTAAATCACTACCGCCTTTATTGCGCTTGAATACTACCGCAAAGAGTCAGCTGAACGTCCAACAGCTAGCTTATTTTTACAAGAGAAACGCTATGCGTTGAGGATCAAGTCATATTACCACAAGAATAAATGTGACTAAAACCGTCTACAAAAGGATCAAAACCAGAATTTCTTCAAACCCCCGCTCATTGCAGGAAGACGGAGACAGTCCACACTGTTGAGCACACCCTAACCCTGGATCTAACCCGAGCCCACACACATTTGTCAACCCTAACCCTGACCCCTGTGAATTTTTAACAGGTTTTGCATTTTTGATTGTCGACCACTTTCCAAGCAGATTGGGCTGGTCACACCGCAGGAAAATCACTCCAGATCTTATTCCAGAGACATCCAATAATTGGGTCTTTGGAAAAGGGAAAGGAAAAAAACAACACTTAGCTTGATTATAGATATGTGTGTACACTAACTTAAATATTGAACGGGTTTAACATTTACGATTGCCAATTTCATAACAGCCACTCTTAAAACTTCCCATGAAAATCGCTTAGGATGCTCTTTCCAAGACATCTGCTAATCAGGCCTTTGGTGATTTTGATCGGAAAGGGGTAAAATTGTCCAATTGGACCTGATGATCGGTATGTGTGTACCATGTTTAACTCTTACGATCGTCGGAGAGGGGTTAAATTGTCCAATTGGACCTGATGATCGGTATGTGTGTACCATGTTTAACTCTTACGATCGTCGGTCCATGGGATCATCCTTCAGAGATGTCCAACCGGCAGGGACTTTAGCTATGTTGAATAAAAATCTGCGTTATACTCGGGTAGTCTTACCTGGCAAAATCCGACTCGTGGGATTTTTATGATTATTATTTTTTTGGTGCTCTGGAAGGTGTCCAGGACATCGACTACAGCCGTTGGCCGAGCCGCCGCCTGCAGAGTGACTGGCTGGAGGCCTACTTGTTGACCTACAAACACTGCACGGGGCAAGACGTCGGTGTCACCCGGGATGAGGTGACACGACTCTACGTGCAAGTCTGCAAGTTCTCATTGGTGAGCGAAGGCTTGACTCACAACCGAACTTCCCGTTTTTAAGACCAAAATCATTTGCCTGTCTGTAAATGTGACCGAGCATGGCTTCCGAACGCGACGGAGGCGCTGTGAGTTGATTGGAAAGTGACACAAGGAAAAATGAGAGACCGAATAGACTTTTGGAACGTAATTGTCATACTTACTGGACAATCAGCCTTAAACGCGCTCTTGTAGTCCAACAATGACATGAGAGGGAATAAAGCAGGCGCAAAAATGGAAATTATTCTGTGACAAGCTAGAGAGGAATGGGTTCAAATTGATGGTGTTTTCTGATTGGAGTTCACAAGCACTGGATTTCAACTTGCCCCCCAAAAAATGTTTCTCTCAAATCCACGCGTGGGTCCTTGAGACATTTCCTCTGTCCCGTTATGATCGGCATGTCCATTCAATTTGATATCCATCTATGAAACTGGGGGCAGGGGATGGTTTGTGAGGAGTTTCCTTTTTTATGCCAAATCCCTGGAAATGTTTGAGTTTGACACCAGGCTCCGCCCACTTTAAATAGCGTATGCAAAAAAAAAGTTCACAATTTCGCACCACCCGTCTGTCAAGGAGGCCCACTTCCAATTGGAGCTCCGATTCTGAGTTTGTCAAAACCTGAGCCTTGGAATTCACCCAAAATGGCTGCTTTTGAAACAAAATGTCCGACGTCCTGCTCAAGTCAGAGCATGAGCATTGAGATTTATCGTGCGTCCTTTAATGCTCGACATGTCCACCCGATTTTGCCAAACTTTTTTGCATTTGTGACCCAGCAACTTTTCATCGGGGTGGTGGTTTTTTTTTTTTTTTTTTCCTCCTCCAAATTATCTGTGCTGGTCCAGTGGTTGGAGACCACCACCCTAATATATATAACTATGGCTTTTCTCAACGATACGTGTTCTTGCCAACCCAACGTTTCCATGAGGTCCTTAAAAGGTCTCCCTTGGAGTGCACTTAAAACTCACCAACCTGTCACGCTATTTGATGAGTGACTTTTGTACTTTTTACTTCAACCAGGCATCCAACTTCTTCTGGGGTTTGTGGGCAATTCTCCAGTCTCACTACTCCTCGATTGATTTTGACTTCCACAGGTTTGTGCTTCCTTCATTTTTATTTGGCACACGCAGGTTAGCACATCCAAAACAACAGATGTCGCGACTGTATTTTGATATATGACAGCAGGCAATTTTCTGGGGTTGTTGCTTTACCGTTGCCGGAATATATCCCACCTTTATTGTCACGGGGCTTTACCACGGTGCGACAATGAGACTCTTTAGCACGACCACCCCAGCGTGAAGCCCCTGCCTACAGACTGGCTGTTACGTCAGACTTTTGAAATAAAAATAAACAATAGAAACATATAGAGATTGCGAAAGACAAATAAATCCTGAATATTCCAATCGCAATGTGTAAAGGCTTTGAAAAGCTCCCGCGCCGCCGTCTATCATTCTTTGCATCTGGCCCGCACCATCTCGTTGATCCAAATCACTATTGACACCCGGCAGCCGCCACCCGCCCCTTCCCCCCCTCCCCCCACCTCTCGTAACCTCCTGCGAGATCAACGGCAGCACCCTCGCCTCATTTGGATGCGGAGCCCGTGAGGAAATGTGATCCAGAGGGGGCGCTCAGGCACAGAGCCGCTATTGTTCCCGCGTTTGAGTATGTATCCCTTGAACCCCAGCGCCGCTACCACCAACGCCGTCTGCTCCCGGGTCGCCCCCAAGTCAATGCGCGGACGGGTCGGGTTACCTTCGTTTAAGGCCCAACTGTTGCCAAGCACGGCGGGAAATGGACGGACGGAATGGTGAGCCTGCTAACCTCTACGTCCACCACCCCCACACCCCCCAATCCAAATACACCTACAGTGTGACCCCAACTTACAAGTGCCCTAATATACGAGTTTCGAATCACTCCACAATGCTGTGTGCTCTAAGTGAGTCGGGCATATCCGTGGCGCCATATGGTGTTTCAAGAATGTCTAAATCTGACGTGTAGTCAGTCCACCGTTGTGCGCATCCATTTGACTGACCGTTATTTGCTAATATATGAAGTTGACGTGGTCACTCCACATCGTTGTGTGGGTTTATAACTCTGACCTGTGGTCGCTCCACAACATGGCGTGGGTCCATGACTTTGACGTGCGCTCGCTCGCTAACGTCGTGCGCGCTCCCTACTCTGACATCGGGTCTCTCCTCAACAAGGTTGTGTGCATCACTGACTTTGACATGCAGTTACTCCATAACGTTCTGCGTATTTGTGACTCAGTCATATGGTCAGCCCCACAATGTTGTGCGTTTATGTTCTGGCGAGCTATCCGACTCATTTTTTTCCATCCGATTGGCCTCGACTCTTATGTTATATGTTTAAGATTTTAAGAGTGAAGCGAATTGAAAAGAGAGCAGAGATAAACATTCCAGTAGACTTGGACTTGCGGTTGCTCCGCAATGTTCTGTGACGTATCGGTTCCGCCCAGTCAGCCTTGGATCTTAACATTCTGTGGATAAAGCGTCTCGGACAACAATGGAAGTTTCAGTCGGCTGTTGGGGACCATTCCGCAATATTGTGTCTGTGTGTCTGTGTGGCACATTTAACCCATGAGCAAACTGTAGTACTCCAAAGTGCTTTAAGAAGCCAAAGTCAGACTTTTAGCGTCAGAGGTAAGTATCCATGAAACCAGTGCAAGTAAATGTTGTCTGAAGTCATGGAAACGCGCGCGTGCGTGTCCGTGCATGTGTGTGTGCGTGCGTGTGTGTGTGTGTGTGTGTGTGCCCATTTCCTCCCACTGTTCACCCCCTGAGCCAAATCTCCACCGACTTCCCGACGAGTGACAGGCGTCTGTGCGGCCTTGTGCTCTAATCCGAGCCAGATGTGCATTGTGACAATAGGAACGTCTTGACTCCATATTTACTTTGCTCACTTGTGTGTGTGTGTGTGGGGGGGGGGGGGGGGCAGGGGGTGAGTGTGTGAGTGCGCGTGCGGTTTAGATGTGCGGTGGCGCTGGCTAGACAGCCCTGTTATTTTGACAAAGACATTATTATGAGGAAATGAACAAGGAGGAGGTCCACCACTGCATGCCGCTCAAGTCCATTTTTGCACAAAAGGACATTGTGAATACCTGCTTTTCATTTTTCCTCTGGCAAAAAAAAGAAAAAGGGTGGAGGGTCTCGGTTTGATCCGCGATCACGATAAACTTTAAGTACGCCACTTTTGAGGTGTCAGCTTGAGTTAAAGTGCTCATGAAATCGCTGTAAAATGGGCCTTTGGAGTTCTTTTTTTTTTTTTTCCTCCACAGGGTGGGTGGCTCGTGAAGTCAATAATAAAAACACGTATCATAAATATCCTGTGAACGAATAAATATTTTTGTTTTCTTGTTGACATTCTTTGTAGAATTTTGAAAGGCTAGGATCGATAGACTGTCATACATACCGGATGGAAAAAAAAAAGCGGGAAAAAGTACAACCGATTGCTGGCTTCTTCGCAGCTTTCTTTCCGCTTTCGATTTCAATCTTTCACATTGTATTCTCCGCTCAGCGTCAGACAAAGAGAGAACAAAAGCTCACGCTTTGTACTCCTTTCAGCGCCTTTTAAGTTGATTCCCTGGTGAAAATAAAAAGCCGCAGAGTTGGACGTGGCACACGTCGCCATATCGTCGGACAACGTTTTGCTCCGCGTTTCAACGTTTATACGCAGGAGGACAGGGAAACGGTGTCCGTCACTTGTTCAACAAGGACACAGGAGGCCATTTGCTAAATATTTGCGCTCCTTTGAGCACACACTGTTGACAACTTACCGTCTGGTGTACAGTTTTGAACTCCACCGTCATTTTGAGTTTAGGGCTCTCAAACAAGAAGACCCGAAACTCGTCCGGCGGTGCAGAGTGACAGTTTGGGAAAAAAAAAAAAAGACAAAAAATCAGTTTCACCAATCCACACTGAAAAGCTATTTTCGGGCAAAGCCAGAGCTTGTTCTGTACCAAAATCAGAGAAGGGGAAATGACCTAAAAGAGCTCCGTTTGTAAGCGGGTATTCTCGAGAAATTTGTTTATCTTCAATATCAGGGAGAGGCGGTAGGTGAGTGGTGAGCACGTTGACTTCACAGTGTAGAGGTTCAATTCCAGCTCCGGCCTTACTTTGTGGAATTTGCATGTTCTCCCCTTGCCTGCGTGGGTTTTCTCCGGGTACTCCGGTTTCCTCCCACATTCCAAAAACATGCGTGGCAGGCTGATTGAACACTCTAAATTGTCCCTAGGTGTGAGTGTGAGCGTGAATGGTTGTTCGTTTCTGTGTGCCCTGCGATTGGCTGGCAACCGGTTCAGGGTGTCCCCCGCCGACTGCCCGAAGACAGCTGCGATAGGCTCCGGCACCCCCCGCGACCCTCGTGAGGATACGGAAAATTAATCAATGAATAAATATCAGTGAGCTTTTTCAATCCCATTCAAAGTATCATATTAAATCTCCTAATGTCATGCTTGTTTTTTGTTTTGGTTTTTTTTCCTTTTTTTGTAGGTATGCCATGGCGCGACTCAACCGCTACTTTGAGAAGAAAGAAGAATATTTTTTAATGAAATGAATTAACAAGAGAGCAGCACGGTGATGTAACCGTTGTAACCTGGGAATGTAAAGAAAGACGGAATGACATTAAATACTTGGATAAGTAACACTCTTTGGCCATCAATATAAAACATCCAGTTAAAAAAAATGAAAAAAGAAAAGACGAATGCATCAAAGTGAGCATCATTTTTACGTCACGGTTCCAAATGAGGTTGGTTGAAGCAGACCGTAAACCCCTCAACTGAAAATTGATAAATGGAAAGATGATGCCAAAGAGGCCAACGGGATCCATTCCAAATTAAACACACAACTAATCGTCATTTAACGACGTTCATTAACGAGTGTCGCCGTGATGATGTCTGCTTAGTTGGTTCAACCGTTTTGTCAACGCAGACTATGCACCCCTCCCCGAAAAAAAAAAAAAGAACCGCAACGCTTCTCCAGTTTAACAGTCGGCGTTGGCCTACATGCATGAAATGCTTTCCTTCCATGAGCACATTGTTTCCAATGCCGCCGTGCCCGCGTTGGCCTAAACATCATTACAAAGCTCTTAATCACACTTTACTTGACTCGCTTTCACTACACACACACTCCACACCAACCCTCAAAGCGAAACGCGACAACAAAGGTTTTGAAGCTTTTCTGCTGCTTCGAAACACGTCACATGACATTCAACGTTAGCTTCAAATGTCAAGGTGTTAATTGTCAGAACGAAACAACCAAATAGTGAACACTTGCCTCTCACAGGGGTTCTGGACCATGCCCTGACGTGAATAGCGACCCGTCAGATGTCAAATGAATCCTCACTTCAAGCTGGTCAATTTTTCTGTCCTCTAATTGGTTGGTCAGAGCAAAACTTGACAATCAAAACACATCTGTCTGTCGAGATCTGTACAGACTGATCGATTTAATCATCAGAATCTCTGGTGAATATGATGTATGTTGTGTTTTAAATGTATTTTTGTAGAAAAAAATCTAGAGTTACGTAAATAGTAGTATAGGTTCAAGTAACAAGAAAATAGTATGCTTTCCAAACTTAAATCTTCTTATGTTTGGAAAGCATACTATTTTGTTGTTACTTTTGGGTGTGTTCCACTGTTGGCCACGAGATGGCAGCACATTATTTTACACAAAAAAAAAAAGAAGAAGACCGCAAGCTACCTATTTTGTGCTGCACGCTATTCACCATGAAATCCTTTGGAATCCTGCTTTTTACTTCTACAGAAAGCGACGGATGTCGATTAAGTTTATGATGTGCGTCTTTGGGCATGGTTGTATATTGTGAGACGATAAGTTTGTTGGTTTGGAAAAAACAAACCAACGGGTATTGTGAAAACACAATAGCTCAGGGCGATGAAAGGCTTTTTGTGTAATGTGTGTCATCTTTTGCTGTTGCTGTCTCTCGCTATGTTATATGTTTATAAACATGTCTATTTTTCAAAAAAGTCTGTTTCAAGACCTTTCCAAAAAGAAAAAGTGACATTAACCCTTTCATGCACCCTGTAACCTGATTACATAATGAGCTGACCACTGTAGTGACCGCTGTCCCTCAAAGGGTTAACATTATAAAAAACATTCCTTGAAACTCTTGTCAAAGTGCATTTCTGGATTTCCCTTATTACACGGGGTGGTCTGAAATATCAACCGCACGATGGAGGGGTGTTTACTGCATTATACATTTAGAATATAACATTTGGACGTCTTGGGTTTTGTTCCCCATCAATTTTGGAAAATACGAAACTTTCTGGGGTGCAGGAGCAAATGGTTACTTTTTCGCTTTGGGACGAATAGCAACGGGTTGACTGTCTACTCGTGCTTGAAAGTTGCGTTTATTGTGTCCGCGATAGTGAATGTCGCGGCCACAATTGCATTCTTTGCGCGTGCCCGCGGTCGTAACATCGCCGCACTCACCAAGGCTGCAGCTGTGTCTTTGATTCAAACAATCAGCGCTACTTTTAAAGTGGCATTCCCCCGCCTCCCGCCCCCGTCTCATACGTATAATATTTAATTAGTAGACTATCGCACTTAAAAGGACCCAAGGACTTTGCCTGAAAGACGAAAGAATTGGCCTTTTGTCCATCGTCATTTTGCAGGGGGAAAAAAAATTGCTGTAGATTTCCTCTAATTGCATTAAAAGAGAAGTATAGGCCTTTATGCCGCCTTTCAAAACGCGCACAGCTCAAGCTTTCAGCGGATTTCTTTTTTTTAATATTTAATAAAATATTCTTTTATGTGGGTATTGCATTTAGATGGGTGTTATTGTCAAAGGCTTGCCAAGGCTGCTGACCCCCGCTGTTCTGCCAACACCCCCTCACCATTTCAGACACACAGACACACCGTCACTTTTCATCGCAGAACGCTAGCTAATGTACCTGTAACTTGTTTTTCATGTTTTTCTTTGGCGTCCTTGCATCTTTGTCACGCACAGCGGAATTTCAAATTCTCACTTGTTTTAACTTCTTTTTTTTTTTTAAAGCGTGAACAGCTTTCCTTTTAACAGTTCAGCAACAATAAAGCAGCATTTTGAAAGCGCGCACACCCTTTTAAGCCTTATTTACAGTTAATTTACAGTTACACGATCAGGGTTTTTGTGGGGGAGGCATGGGTGTCAACCAGCAATCAGTGAGTCTAAAAAAAAAAAAAACAATCACTGATTCAATCAGAAGATGGAGCAATATATTTAACCATTTCATGCACCCTGTAAGCACATCACATGATAAGCTGTCCACAAAACAAACAACTTTGTGATCACAATTACTTTGGTTGAGGTCGCGGAGGCGGATGTGTCTGCTCACATGACACTCGTCAAGGCTAAAAATAGATTAGCTTTCAGGCTCACATATGCACGATGGCAGCACATTATCTTATTTCGCTTTGATCCAATCAATGACATTGCAGTCAATCAGCGATTTTTCATGAAATGCAAAATATCGACTGATCTCCATCCAGTCAATCAAATGGGTGTGAAGTCTATTTTCCATACATGGATAGTATAAATTTTGCCTCAGGCCTACCTAGCCTTACAATAATTATCCATATTCAATTAATAACGACAATGCCCAGTCAGCAAAGGCATCTGGCCCGGATTCGGCATGAAGCTGGCACAGCTGGCCTTGAGTTGGCACTGGCATAATGCATGTGGACCGAACACGGCCCAGGAGTGGCAAAGGAGGCACTGGCTTGACTTTGGCAAACCAGATGAGGGCCAGTTGTGGAGTGAAGTATTTGGGCCAGAAATCAATTTACAACTCCGGCCCGTATATGGCCAGCCAGTATTGAGCCACCCTTAAATGCAGTTTCAGATTTATTTTTTCAACACACAGCCTTGTTTTACAATTGCACACCGATGCGGAATTCCATTCATCACACACACACACACACACACACACACACACACACACACACACACACACACACACACACACACACACACACACACACACACACACACACGCGCGCGAGGTTCAATCAGGCCCGCAGGATAATTTAAAAATGAAAAAAATGCATAAAAGACAGAATTAATATTTTTAATAAGGTGCAATTCATTGAGTATCCGCTAGGGGACACTGTTTTGACCAGAGAAGAAGACAACAGCAGCCTCAGTCCGTCACTGAGACAGACCCATGACAGCAGACACTATCAATAGCACTCTCACATTTACATATTTAATAGCACTCTCCTGAGTTTGTAAGGTGTAGGCAGGGATTACATTTAGATTTTATATGCACGTGTAAATGGTTTAAAACTTCCTTTCTTTATAAATATTGTTTAATCATAAAGTGCATTACTATATTTTTCAATACCAATTACTTGTTAAAGTTTGTACAATCAATGGGATCAGTTGCAATGCATATATGTGAATGATAAAAGTAAATTGCACATTTGTTGAAGGAAATGTAAGGTGCTTCATGAAATGTTTTGTAAAAGATACGTTCATTAAATTTCAACATTTTCCAAATCTTGTGCTTCTTTATACCAAAACAAAGGAAAGACATGTTGTTTTGGTTGTTTATAGCAAAGTATGGTATCATTTTAATGGTCCGGCCCATTTGACGTCGACCGAGGCCGTCTGTGGCCCACCATGTGAAATGAGTTTGACACCAGTGATGTATGGTCAGGCGTTTTTAGCCGAAAAAAATGACCATGTATAGTAAGGCGTTTTAGCCCAAAAAAACGACCATGTATAGTAAGGAGTTTTTAGCCGAAAAAAACGACCATGTATAGTCAGGCGTTTTTAACCGAAAAAAACGACCATGTACAGGAAGGCGTTTTTAGCCGAAAAAAACGACCATGTTTTGTAAGACGTTTTTAGCCAAAAAAACGACCACGTACAGAATAGTAAGGCGTTTTAAGCCGAAAAACCCCCACCATGTATAGTAAGGCGTTTTTGGACGAAATTTTTAGCCGAAAAAAACAACCAAGGCGTTTTTGGACGAAATTTTTAGCCGAAAAAAACGACCATGTATAGTAAGGCGTTTTTGGACGAAATTTTTAGCCGAAAAAAACTACCATGTATAGTAAGGCGTTTTTGGACGACATTTTTAGCCGAAAAAAAAAACGACCATGTATAGTAAGGCGTTTCTAGCCGAAAAAAACGACCATGTATAGTAAGGCGTTTTTGGACGAAATTTTTAGCCGAAAAAAACTACCATGTATAGTAAAGCGTTTTTGGACGACATTTTTAGCCGAAAAAAAAAAACGACCATGTATAGTAAGGCGTTTCTAGCCGAAAAAAACGACCATGTGTAGTAAGGCGTTTCTAGCCCAAAAAAACGACCATGTATATATATAGTAAGGCGTTTTTGGACGAAATTTTTAGCCGAAAAAAACAACCATGTATAGTAAGAAGTTTTTAGCCAAAAAAAACGACCATGGATAGTAAGGCGTTTTTGGACGAAATTTTTAGCCGAAAAAAACGACCATGTATAGTAAGGCGTTTCTGGCCGAAAAAAACGACCATGTATAGTAAGGCGTTTTTGGACGAAAAAAACGACCATTTAAAGTAAGGCGTTATTGGACGAAATTTGTAGCCGAAAAAAACGACCATGTATAGTAAGGCGTTTCTAGCCGAAAAAAACGACCATGTATAGTAAGGCGTTTTTGGACGAAAAAAACGACCATTTAAAGTAAGTCGTTTTTGGACGAAATTTTTAGCCGAAAAAAACGACCATGTATACTAAGGCATTTTTAGCCGAACAAAACGACCATGTATAGTAAGGCGTTTTTCGCTGAAAAAAACTACCATGTATAGTAAGGCGGTTTTGGACGAAATTTTTAGCCGAAAAAAACGACCATGTATAGTAAGAGGTTTTTAGTCAAAAAAAACGACCATGTATAGTAAGGCGCTTTTGGTCGAAATTTTTAGCCGAAAAAAACGACCATGTATAGTAAGGCGTTTCTAGCCGAAAAAAACGACCATGTATAGTAAGGCGTTTTTGCACGAAATTTTTAGCCGAAAAAAAACGACCATGTATTATAGTAAGGCGTTTTTAGCCGAAAAAAAAAACGACCATGTATAGTAAAAAGTTTCTAGCCGAAAAAAACGACCATGTATAGTAAGGCGTTTCTAGCCGAAAAAAACGACCATGTATAGTAAGGCGTTTTTAGCCGAAAAAAAACGACCATGTATAGGAAGGCGTTTTTAGCCGAAAAAAACGACCATGTATAGTAAGGCGCCTTTAGCCGAAAAACAAAGGCCATGATTAATAAAAAAACACAACTCCACTGCTCTGTGGTAGAGTGATGGAGTGCCACACCAGAGGTTGTATGTTCGATTCCTAGTGTTTGCTGTAAGGTCACATATTTCTTTAACCACCATATGCAGCTTTATTGAAGAAAACACAAAACAAACAAGAAGCTGTGTGGTGGTGTGGCTCACGGGTAGAGAAACCATGTCCCAAACTTGCAGTTGGGTGTTCAATCCCCAGAGGTTGCAACCATAGGCCTTCTTTCTTTGACCACCATGATAAGTAAGGCTTATTTAAGTCTTTTTTTTTTTCAGCTAAAAACGCCTTACGACACATGGTCGGTTTTTTTTTCGGCTAAAAATTTCATCTAAAAACGCCTTACTACACATGGTCGTTTTTTTTTGGGCTAAAAATCCCTTATACACATGGTCGTTTTTTTCGGCTAAAAACGGCTTTCTAAACATGGTAGTTTTTTTCGGCTAAAAACGCCTTACTATACATGGTCGTTTTTTTTCGGCTAAAAATTTCGTCCAAAAACGCCTTACTATACATGGTCGTTTTTTGGGGTCAAAAACGCCTTACTATACATCCATCCATACATCCATCATCTACCGCTTATCCGGGGCCGGGTCGCGGGGGCAACAGCTTTAGCAGGGAAGCCCAGACTTCCCTCTCCCTAGCTACTTCTTCCAGCTCTACCCGGGGGATCCCGAGACGTTCCCAGGCCAGCTGGGTGACATAGTCTCTCCAGCGTGTCCTGGGTCTTCCTCGGGGTCTCCTCCCGGTGGGACATGCCCGGAACACCTCACCAGGGAGGCGCTCAGGGGGCAACCGAATCAGATGCCCAAGCCACCTCATCTGGCTCCTCTCGATGTGGAGGAGAAGCGGCTCGACTCTGAGCCCCTCCCGGATGACCGAGCTTCTCACCTTATCTCTAAGGGAGAGCCCGGACACCCTGCGGAGAAAACTCATTTCGGCCGCTTGTAACCGGGATCTCGTTCTTTCGGTCACGACCCATAGCTCGTGACCATAGATGAGGGTTGGAACGTAGATCGACCGGTAAATTGAGAGCTTCGCCCTTTGGCTCAGCTCCTTCTTCACCACGACAGACCGATACAACGTCCGCATCACAGCAGACGCTGCACCGATCCGCCTGTCGATCTCCCGCTCCCTGCCTTACTATACATGGTCGTTTTTTCGTCTCAAAACGCCTTACTAAACATGGTCGTTTTTTTCGGCTAAAAACGCCTTACTAAACATGGTCATTTTTTTCAGCTAAAACGCCTTACTAAACATGGTCGTTTTTTTCGTCCAAAAACGCCTTACTATACATGGTCGTTTTTTTCGGCTAGAAACGCCTTACTATACATGGTCGTTTTTTTCGGCTAAAAACGCCTTACTGTACATGGTCGTTTTTCTCGGCAAAGATTTTCGTCCAAAAACGCCTTACTATACATGGTCGTTTTTTTCGGCTAAAAACGCCTTACTAAACATGGTAGTTTTTTTTTCGCTAAAAACGCCTTACTATACATGGTGGTTTTTTTCGGTCAAAAACGCCTTACTACATACTTGGTCGTTTTTTTCATCTAAAAATTTCGTTCAAAAACGCCTTACTACACATGGTCGTTTTTTTTGGCTAAAAATCCCTTATATACATGGTCGTTTTTTTCGGCTAAAAACGCCTTACTAAACATGGTAGTTTTTTTCGGCTAAAAACGCCTTACTATACATGGTCGTTTTTTTTCGGCTAAAAATTTCGTCCAAAAACGCCTTACTATACATGGTCGTTTTTTTTCGGCTAAAAATTTCGTCCAAAAACGCTTTACTATGCATGGTCGTTTTTTTCCGGCTAAAAACGCCTTACTAAAAAACATGGTCGTTTTTTTCGGCTAAAAATTTCATCCAAAAACGCCTTACTATACATGATCGTTTTTTTCGGCTAAAACGCCATTGAACAGTCAGAGGTGCTGCCAAAAAGAACCCTTTCTGCACTGAAAAACAATGAAATTAATTTTGATTCCGTTTGCTGCATTACAAACCGGATACTTCATACTTGACCATAAAGTTAATTTAAAACTTAGTACCTCAATTCAAAAACTAAATCTGACGTTGAAAAAAAACTTTGTTTTGTATTTGTAAGAATAGAAATAATAATAAGAATTGTATGAAAATAAACAGAATTTAATTTTCAGTGAGGCACAAATACAGTTTCAAAGAAAAAAAAGTCTATCGTTTCAAATTCAGATTGTACAATTCAGATTCAGTTATTCAACATGATTCAGAGTAAAATATACAAATCCATCCATTATCCGAGCCACTGACCTTCAATTGATGTAAATCAAATTCAGTCTAAACTATTTAAAAGTTATTCACGTTCAGTTTTTGGTCGCAAATATTCCGCCCCACAGCGTCACACCTAGTTTGGTTTTGGTTGTAAAGTGTCCTAGAGTGTCTTGAAAGACGCTTATAAGTGAAATGTATTATTATTATTATTATTATTATAAGAAATTTCAGCCGTTATTTTTACTGACTATTCATTGTTCATGACATGTACAAATGTTTGTTTTCCTAACACACTGTCCATTCTTGTTTTCTTACAGTTCTTACAGCCGCTGTGAGACCTAACAGTCTAACATCTTGGGCCTCAGACCAGGAAATTGATGTTACAATCAAAAGATTGCTACATCTGGCATCTGGGATGGTGACAGGAAGGAGAGCATGAGAAGAAAAGAGGACATGTAGAGCGCAACAATTTGATGGACAGAAAAATACCGTTCAAGAGTAAGCTGCATCCCGATTTGGACTTTGTGTTAAATAAAGAAAAGTTATATGGAGTTATATGTGAGGTTCACAAATTATGACAATAAACATTTTTATAACAGTCGTTTTTTAAGACTTTTTAAAAAAAATGTAAGTCAAATATGACTCATGAAAGATGTGGCTTAGTTGAGGTTGAATTCAGGGTGATATCAGGAACCTGTTCTTGCCCAGCGTCGGGCCGGAGTAGGGCCAGATATGGTTTTACAATGCGGCTCAGATCTGAGCCGAATGTGGCCCACATCGTGGATGCCAGAAGTGGGCCACTGCAGGACCGTCATTCATTGAGGTATGTGGGCCGAGTGTACGTGCCGTGTCTGCCCCAGAGCTGGGCCAGACCAATTTTGCTGACTGGGTGCTTTTTAAACGGCTTTACGTTTTTTTTAAGGCTTTACCCTGGTTCCCAGTCAGCTGTAGAAAAGATTTTAAGATTCTGCGACTGGTCGTGAATACATTAAGGAAATGCTAATTGAATATAAACCCAGTAGGGCTCTAATGTCTGTAAATTCAGTCAAGAAAGGGAAGGCAAATTTTTCTGTCTACGTCAGGCTTCAACACTAATCTTTTCATTTTTGTGATGTTATCAGGAATATAAAGCTGCCCATTATTGGTTTCATGTGGCTGTTAGAATTGAAGTCTGACTCTTATACGCATTCGGTTTCTAACTTGATCAAAGTTTTGAAGAGAGAATCTGAATTTAGCTGATGAAAGTATTTTGCATCCACACACAAAAGTGTTCAATGCAGGGACAGTGAATCTACTGGCCTGTCAGTGACACGTCGATCTGAGTGTCATTCTGCATAGCTGTGGTAAGACTTTCTTTGCATATTACGTGGCCTAATGGAAGCACGGACAGATGGAACAAGAGGGGCCCCAAGATTGACCCCTGGGGACTCCCGAGCCACTTATCCTCATGAGGGTTATGGGCATGCTGGAGTCGATCCCAGCAGTCTTCGGACAGTAGGCAAGGTACACCCTGAACTGGTTGCCAGCCAATCACAGGGAACAAAACCACCATCTACACTCACAATCATGGCAAGGGACAATGAAGAGTGTTCCATGAACCTATCATGCATGTTTTTGTATCAAATCCAAGTATATTTTCTGGCTCCACTCTGACGTTATGTCTACGATGTAGCTGGTGAAACCTCGGCACACACATAAAAAATAAAACACACACAGCCATGTCGGTGCACACACAAAAGGCAAGTGTGTGACAAAAGGGGTGGTGCCCCTCACAGGACGGCGCTGAAATCCTTTTGGGAATTACAATTAGGATTTACGATGTGGCGGCAGAGAAGATGGCGGGATCGGCTGCCGCTTGCCGAGCAGTCAGGATATGTGGCGTGACCTCACACACGCACACGTACGCACGTGTGGGCTCATCTCACACACACACTGGAACAATAGGCCACATTTACTGTAACTGGCCACCAAAATATAAAGAAGATGTGGAAAAAAAGCTCAAGTTTGGAAAAAGAAATCCGTGTGTTGGAAATAATTAGAAGCGCGGAAAGACATTGGCGCACTAGCCGATGGAGTCATGGAAGCAAAAGCTTCGGCAGCGGCACCTGCAACTCACACCAAAACTCCCCAAAGACGAGAAATGCTCAAAACGCCGTTGGAGTCTGGTGAACGAAAAGCCAGAAAGACAGTTTATATGTTTTTTTTTTATACTGCATTTATTTCTGACACTTTTCAGAAACAAAACGGAATTGCTGCAGAACTGTTATTTCCCGTTTCTTTTTTTGTGATATTTTCTCTCACCAGAATGACATACACTGACACAGTTTAGAACCAAGACTTCTCACAGACAATTATTAGAAAATTGTACTGTATGTACAAATTATTTGAATAATCAGGCTATTTTCCAGCAATTACAAAAATAGTGATGATGCTATGCTTTGTAAATTGTCACAAATTCAGCAAGATGAATTTGTGACAACCCTTTGTAATCCCTCACACCCGAAAATATCGCTGTCTTACGAATTACACTTTTTTTTTTTGCATGAAACCCTACAAAAATATAAAAACTTGTGACATTGTAACAATTGTCCATACAGTTTTCAGATTAAATCCACCTCAATTGTATGGACCTGTGACTTACTGTAACGCTTGTTGTTGAAATCTTCGCATATCGTCACGCTGAGTGAGAAAAAAAGAGATGAATGAAAATCTCCCAAGACGGCAGTTTTTATTTCTCATTTATTTCTTTTTTTTTTCTATCTTTTGATTGTCTTTCTCACCAGTATGACGTATACTGACACTTTTTTAGAGCCATATCTGGCTAATAAATACAATGAAATGTTAAAACGCACATTTTGAAACACAGAAAAAAAAGTCATCACAGAAAAAAGAAGTGTGTGTACGTGTAGCGAGGTTTAACAGAGGCCACATCGGAGGAAAACAAAAAGACTACGAAGTGGGACTAAAAACAACAACATCACCTCAGTCAATAATTTGAAGATAAAAAGAAAGTAAATCGTACGAAGCTGGATCCAGTGCTTAGGATGTGTGAGGCTAGCAGGAGTTTCCCTGCCAAGCGAGTGATGGTCAGGCTCAGCTTGTGAAGCTCGTCTAAATTATAACAATAAAAATCGCCCCCCCCCCAAAACAAAACAAAACAAAAAAAAAAACAGAGGTAATGAGTGTAGAAAGTGGAAAGTTGTTCAAAATGTCAGGAAAAAAAAAAATCTAATGAACGAGACGCCGCAATTGGGGCGGGAAAAAAAAATAGTGCTCAAATTTGGTGCTTTACTCAGAACATGTTTAAAATGTTGATGAATCCATCCATTTTCTAATCCGCTTATCCTCACGAGGGTCGCGGTGGGTGCTGGAGCCTATCCCAGCCGTCTTCGGGAAGTAGGCGGAGGACACCCTGAACCGGTTGCCAGCCGATTGCAGAGCAAACATAGACGAAAAACCATCCGGGCTCATAATCACACCTTGGGACAATTTAGAGTGTTCCATTAGCCTGCCGTGCATGTTTTTGGTATTTGGGAGGAAACCGGAGTACCCGGAGAAAACCCACAAAGGCCCGGGGAGAACATGCAAACGCCACACAGGAAGGCCGAAACTGGAATCGAACCTACGACCTCTGCTCTGTGAGGCGAACGTGATAACCAGTCGACCACCGTGCCACCCACGTTTATATTTATATTAATTTTAATTCATATTTTGTCCATTTGTATTGTAAAATTTCCGCCCGTATTGTCATTTTACAAATGACAGGGAAAAAAAAACCCATAAGCCGCCTTCGACTATCACTGCCATTGTTGTTAATGTGCTTTTCTACAAATGACTTTCTCCTGGGCTTCTGATTGGCTAAAATGGGCATAACAGTTAGGACATAAACCTTTAAATCTTTTGGAAAGAGGTATTATTAGATATTATTTAAAATGGTCTTAATGTGAATAGAGGTTTTTTTTTGGAGACACTACAGATGTTTTTTTTGTTTTGTTAGTTTTTTTTTTAAATCAACATCATTGTTGTTATTGCGCCTTTCCCGGAAATGACTTTCTTCAGGCTTCTGATTGGTTGACATGGCCTTACAGGGCTTGATTTTTTTTTTCCAAAGGTTCAGCAGAAAATGAACATGAATATGGTCATAGCCTTAAAACAGAAACTGAGCAACTCCTTTCCCTCAATTGCTTACCTTAATAAATTACTTCCAAATGTACATGCCAGGTAGAAAAAGTACCATTAAAGAAAATAATATAATAAACAGACGAGAACGGAGTACAATTTTTTTTTTCAACTACCCTAGGCTGAAACATTTCAGATGTCCACCAGCCAAAATAATACATTTTTTTCCACCTACGGGAAAAAAAAAAAAACACTTTAAAGAAAATACAGTGATGAGAAACTTTCTCATCCTACAGTAGCGCCATCGAGCTGAATGAATTGTAAGTGTTGACAAAATGACAAAATGGCGTTTGGCCTCAAGGAATTCCGGGGCAATGTGGTTCACGAGATTGGTGCTGAGAAGCTTAAACGTGTTAAGACTTTTTTTCTTCAGCGTTTGTGAAAGTTAAGACTACAGCATACCGAGTGGATGTGAATGTAGATTTGGCACATTTTGTGAAAAATCTGTAGCAAGATCAAGAAGAACTAATATCGCGTCGGACGGGATTTGTTCCCGCTCTCATCGTACGAAACAAAACACATTCACAAGCTGGAACATCATACCTGAGCTGGGTTATAGATATAATAATGTTGTGAAAGCATACTAATTATATTAATAATAATAATAATAATAATAATTCATCTGATGTGCGGTGTTTGTTTGAGATATGAATGTAAGACTATAAGATTATAAGAGCTAGGATTCTTTTTTTTTTTTTAACATTAAAACTTCTCAAATTTCAAGTTGTGCCAGTCCAGAGTTTTTGTACAGGCAGTGAGCGAGTCGCCCGTCCAGCGAAAATCTAATCGAAACAAACAAAAAAAAAAAGTCATAAAAACATCAAGATAATCAAAAAAATAAAAATGAAACAAGCTCACTCCTTTTAAAACACTTAAGACCAAATAGCTGCTGAAGAATCCATGCATGCTGGGTGCCCCAAAAATAAAATAAAATAAAAAATGTGATGCCGGGATTGTTGCAGGTTCCGGCCCATTGTCGTTAAAGTTGTCCTCCCAATAGTCATTTGAGCATTTTTTTATTTTTTTTTTGCGAGCGCGCTCAGTTGGCACTGATATCCTGCCGCGTCTCGTGCTCGCTGCTGTAGTCCGACTTGGGCTCGTCCTCGTAGTCGTCGTACATGTCCGTGTCGTCGTCGCCGTTGGCGGGGTGGCCGGGCACGTCCAGGGCGGGCTCGGCCTTGACAACGGCGTACGGGCTCTGGATGACGGGCGCGGTCGGCTCGGGGCTTGCCGAGTTGCTGGAGCAGTCCGAGGTCAGGTGGGGTGAGGAGGTGGCGCCCGTCGACATGGCGATGGCGCCCGGGTATACGCCCATGCCGCCCGCGTTATTGCCCAGGGGAAGGGGAGCCTGAGGCCTGTTGAACGGAAAATAACAATGTGATTTATTGTTTTGACTAGAGCACTGCTCCAAAAAAATAAAGCGTCCGCTTTCGAGAGAAAACTCCACCAGCCACCGCTGGATGATGAAGTGATCTGTGCGACGAAGAGAGGTGGTGAGCTTGGCAATTTTCTCTCTTCTGTATTGTCAATTAGCGCCATTCACACTGACATTTTCTATGTGAAACATGCCTCCCCCCCCCAAAAAAAACCATACACACACAAAAAAAAACAACCAACAGCAGCAGTCTTGTTGAAGAAGTCGCTTGGTTGGTTGGTTGGTTGGGGCAGCACTGAGTGAAAGCACAGGCCTTCTTCAATGACAGGCTTCTCTTTGCATTAGCTTGACCACACACACACACACACACACACACACACACACACACACACACACACACACACATGCGCACACGCACACGCCCACACACATTCAACCACACACACACGCACGCGCACGCACGGTGCAGTCAACGTAGCATTCAAACATCTGCTTACATTTCATATTCCACAGCGTCTGTCTGCGTCCAATTCCAGCGGCCGCAAGCTCGCCGGCATTGTCCTCGTTTTAATAAATGACACACTATTAAAAATGGCTCCCGTTGGAAGCCTTCTGGTAAATCCATCCGCGGGACGCCGACGGCTTTAAATGTGTCCCGCGGGCCTGGATTCCATTAGGACCGATGGCAGCGTTCTCTCCTTTTGTGGCACACGCGTTGGGCTCTTAACGGGAGGAAAAGAAGGAGCTCCGAGAATTCAGAGAAAATGTTATTTTGCGCAAGTGTGAATATTTCTTTTATTGCCAGATGCTACGAGCCAGGAAAACGGCGCATTGTGACATTTCGGTCACATTTCTGCAGGCATTGATAATTTTATATGTGCATGTTATGATACACACAACCACACATCAGAGTCTACATGAAAAAAAAATAAAAATCACGAAAGAAATCCACAGAATGTACGATCCATCAGACCAGACGAAAAAAATACACGGAACTATGACATGGATGAACACAAACTTGCGGAGAATCCGCAAGTCCGTCTGATGGAACGCAGAATGTTGATAAAGAAAGCGTAACGGTAAACTGGATGGAAAAAAAATGAGTTACCTATCGTCCCGGAATAAATACATGGATGTTGGTTGAAGCGATTCGAAATGAAAGACGACAGAATCAAAATCTCGCGCATGCCATCCCACACATCGGCTACAAGCTAAATTTGCAAGTAAATAAGAAGCTGTAGCGTCCATTGACGATAAATTGGTTCACTTCTCCTGTCAATTTTAGATCAACTTCAATTCCAAGCGGCATTACAAGCTCCTCATTCTCGGCTCCACCAACCAGCCATCCGACCGCACTAACGCAAACAAGCGCAGATTCAAATGTCGGAGCCAAAACGCAGTCCACAACGGCTCCACAACATGTGACAAAACAAAAGATAAAAACAACAACAAAAAAAAAGCAGATGGCTGCCACCTAAGGCGCCATCTTGAAGTGACATTGAAGATAAACAACCAAGCGAAGGTTGCCCAGAACCTTTCAATTGGTGCAGTGACCCGGATTTGAACCTGGTTTGTTGCGACGACTGTCGATCTACCGGAATAACAATGCGTTCTGAAGACACGGCCACTGTATAACGTATGATCATCTTCAATACTGAAGACTTAAGAAATATTTTGCCTAGCTACCCGGAACAGAAAGAAGTTGTCATACAACATTGTGGAGCCAGCCCTACTTTCTGGACTCACCCGACAAAGAACTGCCGCATCTCCTGACGACGCGAGCGCATCATCTGCTTGTACTCGCCGATGCGTAGCTTCTTGCCGTCAATAATGCAGGTCCTCTTGGGCCGCGGCTTGTACTTGTAGTTGGGGTACTTCTCTAGGTGGATCTTGCTGAGGCGAGCCTGCTCCTCGTAGTACGGCTGCTTCTCCTGGTTGGTCATCGCCTTCCAGCGGGAACCTGGAAAAACAAAACAAAACCCCACACAGACGGAAAGAGGACCTCAGTGTCTATTAGTTGCTCAGATCTTAGCTTGCATGGCTTTTTATATCGCTTTTTGTAAACAAAACAGCCGCGTGTGATTCTTCACATCTTTTGCGTTTTGAGTTCTAAAGCCGTGTTGTCACCGTGCCGCTTTTTGTGAAGTGAAACTAAGCTTAAGTGTTCCTGTTGTCTTTTTTTTTTTCTAAAACAATAGGCACAGTGCTGTTTTTTGTCAACAAAATAAGGCTTCGTGTGATTCTTGTCTGTGGCGTGTAATTTGAAAGATAGGTGGCCGAAGTACAGTTTGGTCAAATAAACTGCGCTAAATGTGAATGTTGTTGAATGAATTGAATTCTAAATCAGTGTGCTCATTGTGCTGCTTTTTGTAAACGAAACAAAGCCGGATAGGATCAGTCAAGTTTTGTGTGGAATTCTAAAGCAGTTTAGTCTCAAGACTGCTTTTTGTATACAAACAAGGCTACGTGTGACTTTTGTCTTGTTTGCGGGATAGTCACGGTACTACATTTGGTGAACAAAACTAAGAGACATGTTATCTTTTTTTTGTCATTTTAACATTGTCTAGTCACATTATTGCTTTTTGTTAAAAATGTTGATGTCATCTTTTGTGTGTAATTTTAAAACCGTGTGTTCATGTTACTACTGTAAGCTGTTAAAAAAAGAAAAAAAGAGTCCTGTACCGGACAATCCAAAGGACAAACGTTTATCAATGTTTATCATCAAGCGACCTCACACTTTCGGTTAAAAAAAAAAAAAAAAAACTTGAGATGAGCCCAGCTGTGTTATGATGTCAGGACGTTCATTGTACACATACAAACAGCGTATATTGCGGCTCTAAACAGACTTCGGCTCCAGTGAGGACCTCCTCCAAGGAGTCAGTTGGTTCATAGGATTATGAAACAACGACAGAAGCATTTTTTTTACAAAAATTTAAATCAGGCATATGCATGTGTAGATGTAGTGGCGGTTGGTTACGGAACTAAAGTGGCCACTTTTTGGACCCCGGAACTCACTTGGCGAAGAAAGAGAGGTAAGCTATGATGGCGTCACAGTTTGGCTAAGCGATAGCCGGTTTAAACAATACGGAGACTGGTTTCGGAACCATTAAAAATGACATTACGAACGTGTTAATGCAGCGAACCAACACAAGTGCGGACACTGAGTGTAAAGTGGTTCATGTGAAAATATATGAGACGAAGCAAGAATGTATGTCATCACTCACGTCTTGCTTAACCCAAGTAATGATTTGACTCAAATTGCTTGAAATTTTGTTGAGACTCGTCTTGGGTGAATAATTGTCACAGTGTCAAAGCCTCCACGGTGTGTCGAAGCAAAACTGTGTGAACTTGTCGGACACTTTTTCTACGGTGCGGTCTGCATTATATGTCAGCTGGCCAATTGTCCCAGGGAAGCGATCCAAGGGCAGAACTGGAAAGAATTGTGAATTTCTGTTTCTCACAATGAGTTGTCACAAGGAAACTGGGAAAGACTCTCACACCTGAGCCATCTCGTGGGAACCAATACAAGAGCTGCTTGTAAGTCTGGATTCGAGACTTCAGAGGGAGTAACGCCACAAGAGTCTTAGCTTTTGGCTAACAACAACACAGAGCAAGAGAATTGCACTTGTCCCTTGTTGCTAGGCAGAATTCACCAGGCTCAAACATAACCTACCAATCAAAAAAGGGTGAGTCTACAAGTCTGAATGACAAACTAGTGGAGACGGACATTAAGCTAATAGCTAAATTTAGGGGAAAAAAAGGCTGTTACCAAATCCCCAAACTCATGGAGATATTTTCAAATTGACTTATTCTTTCCACATTTCTCGATCAGTTTAAAACATTCCAGTGTGTTCATTTCATTTAGGACATTTGCCTTCCATTCTCAATTTACTATTTTACAACTATGCTAGCATCCGCTGTTAGCATTGAAGCACTTCTCATTAGAAAAAAAGGGCAAGATGTAAAATCCTCATTGTTCATGCTGATTTGAGCATTTCTCAAAATATTAGAGGACTGCGAGTATTTTAAAAGTTCATCATTCTCACAGTCTACATTTTCCCTCATTTCACTCAATTCTGTGCAAATGAATTTGAGCAAAATCTATAACATGCCTCGGAGGACGATACCGCTTTCCCATCCCAACTTATCTTCAAAGTAGTTTTTGCTTTATTTTAGTTTTACAATATACATTATGGGAGGGTCAATTACAATAGCACAAGCTCACCGAGGATCTTGCTGATGTTGGAGTTGTGCATGTCCGGGAAGGTCTGTAAGATCTTTCTGCGCTCGTCCTTGGCCCAAACCATGAACGCGTTCATGGGTCTCTTGATGTGGGGCTCATTGTTACTCCTTCCGCGCGCCTCTCGGAACACGCGAGCCTCCGCGATGTTGCTTCCTGGGAAGAAGAAATGCAGCATGTATTCATCCATCCATCCATTTTCAACACCACTTATCCTGAAGTGGGTCAACCGGGTTTGCTGGAGCCCATTCCAGCTGACTTTGGGCGAACGGCGGACGAACCCGCGAACTGGTCGGCAGTCAGTTACAGGGCACATGGAACAACCACACACCCCCGCATCCACACCGTCACTGGGCGGGCCAAATTGTGAAACATTTGAGTGTTTGTCAATTTGTGTGGACAAAGCATGGTGGACATGTTTGACACTTGGCCATTGGTTCAGTAGTGAACTCAAGAGTTTTTGTAAAAGTCAGCTCATACAAAGTTTCACTTAGCAACATGAAATTAGGTAGGAATGTCTATTACGGGAAGACCCACCAAAAAACTAGGCCAAAAAAAAAAAGTCAGTGATTTAAGTTTGGAGGGCGAAGTTGGCCATTTGTCATTGACTTCCAATGACATACTGCTCCAAGAGATTGTGTGCGATTTCCCCCCAAATTGTAAGCACGTATTCTAGACGATAAATTATGATTAAGGGCTACATAAATATCTAGCATTTTTCCTCTTTGCATGTGGGTGGAGCATGGCGATTAGTTTGATGACTTGTCATTGGTTCAGTTGTACAGCCCAGAATATTGAGAACATTCAGCAACCAAAGCCAGTTTCCCTTCCCAATATGAAATTTGGTAGGCATGTCTATCATGAGCAGATCCACCCAAAAAAAAAAAAAGCCTTGTCTGCAAGCTTGCAAGCTTTCGCGACTGCAAGATTAGAATTCGGCTTTGCCGGAATAATGAAAACAAAACGTTCAAGAGGTTAACTTGTTGACATTGAAAGGTTTTGTTTAGTTCTGCTTTGCTGAGCTTGACAATAAATATTTGCACTGGTCGAATACCTGAATGAGACTCAAGTCACGCTCTCGGTAGCTTTTCAGCTACAATGGCACACCAACCTTATAAGGCTCCACATTGACATTTTTTTTCAGCATCGGAACATACCGTGACCTTTTTTGGTTGAAAGCACCCATGAGTTACTAGTCCAATTAGTGGCAAACTGTATTTTATACTATTTATATTGAATACAGAGCAATGACTCTATTGTAAAATGGATTAAATGTTTCTCATATTCTGAAGTGTGATCAGATTTTGGTCCATTAGCCCACAAATGGTCATTCATTGATAGATTATGATTGAGCCCTCTGAACTGTCCACCAGTACCAGAGTTAGAAAAAGTGAAGGGAAAAAAACAGTTTAAACTAGAAATACTGCTTGGACTCCTTTAGTAAGTAAAAAGTAAAGAGTAAAATGCACATACAGTATGTAAAAATGTTTTTTTTAACTGTCATTTACTGGATAGACCAGGGTGGTCAAACTCATTTTTGTTGCGGGCCACATTGGAGTCACGGTTTCCCTTGGAGGGCCATTATGACTGTCAAACCATATGAAGAAGTCAAGAATAATGGTTTATTCAACGACTGTTGAAGTGACTCTGATGAGGACTGATCACAAGAAAATGCTTACAATATGTTATTTATTATGTATGAGAATTTGAAATTTTGCAATATTTTAGCAAGCATCAATCATGGAAGTTGACATGTTTGATTTGCTTTTGCGGGCCACACAAAATGATGTGGCGGGCCAGATCTGGCCCCCGGGCCTTATGTTTGACACCTGTGGTATAGACACTAACCATTTTGAAAAACAAATACATTTTTTCTAAACCAAGAGTAAGCGAGCATTAGCTCACTTTTAACCCTTAACCTCTGGAAGGTGTTTGACTTGATCATATTTTTTTTACATCCTGTTGTCATATATAGCGGTTGGGGAAAAAAAGTAAGGAATAGAGAGTCTGTTTGCAAGTTTTGATGCCGCACAACAACATGAAGTAGGCGATGGCTTACCGTCCAGATCCTCCGGTCTGGTCAGGTCGATGACTCGGTGCACCATCTTCCCAGCATCCTCCCCAAGCTTGCCCAGGTGGTGACTCAGCGTTTCGTAGTGCAGACGCTCCTGTGGAGAAGCCAGAAAACAAAAACCGCCAAGAACTTACTCCAAGATGTTTTTAACATGAGTCAAAAAATGTGATCGCTTTGTCCAATGTCAGTCAAAACACACACACGCACACACACGCACACGCACACACACACACACATTTATTTTCATGAAATATTGTTCAAAAACACAAACTTTTTTTTTTTATGTGACATGAGTCTGACTCAACTCATCCAACTGCTCACAGTCTTGCCGCACGTTTGACTCAACTGTAGCCTGCAACACAATCTATGTCAGTTATGTGGTGTCTCAATCTGAACACTAGGGGGCAGTAAAAGGAGTAATGTGGTTGTGAAAGCGCTACACAAATAAAGATGTACTGTATTGCATTTTCAAATAAAACTGACAAGACAGTCATTTTTAAAAAATTCTAATTTATTTATTATTACTTATTGTATAGATTTCTCTTTGTAATGATGCCTTATTTTAACTTTGATTTTTTTGTCTTTTTAATTATTTCATTTTATTTGGCTTCGTGAATCACTAACTTGTTCTATTTTTGAACTTTTTTAAAGTGGGCTTTCCCCACCCCTTGATATTGATATTTACATCCCTTCATGACGTTTTACATTTTTACTAACATTGACATTCCATCGATTGAAGTATTCATTGGAATTATTGTCCAAAATCCTCATAAGATCTTCGCGGAAACATCTCTTAACTTTCTTCCCCGCTCTGTATTTTTATAGGGCTTGGACTCTTCTAATTTCACCGTCTTTGATGGTAACGACGATAAAACTAATTGCCGGGTTGATTTGGCTCGTGTTCATACGCCGCCGTGGTCTTTCTTAGGATCTAATATGAAGTTCCCATCATGCACTACGAGAAACCAAGAGGCAGCTAAAATGACAAAAGTGCGGTGGGAAACATGGACACGCTCCGCTACGCTTCCTCCTACCGTCCCTCCTCCTCCTTTTTCTGGTGACAGAGGCATTTTGTTTGACGCAAGAGATGGTTGCCGGGTGAAGTCATGCTGGCAGAGTGGCTGGAACTTGTGGGCCACGGCGTATAGAAGTGTGTGTTTAAGTGTGTGTGTGTGCGTGTGTGTGTTTGAGGGCCAATGTCAGCACCACGACGGGGCTGTAATCAGGGCGGCCGCAGAACATGTGCCCGGGCAGTGCCGCGCTCACCGCAAGGAAGCCAGCGCCTAACAAAGGCAGCACACAAGTCGAACGAGAAGACGGAGGAATGGAAAGTGCTTCAGTGTGGATAAGCGGATAGCGAAGAAGATGGATTCGCAAACGAGATGATTTGAATGACGCCCCATCCAATGGCGCCGAAGTATATCCATACAGTCAACACCGCACGCAGTAAAGCAGGGGAGTGAACGGTCATTTGACTGTATAATGTGTTGGGCGGGCGGCACTCCGCCCCGATAATGCAAAAAATTTTTAAAATCATTTTGTCATGTGACTTCTTGCCTGCATTTTGCCTTTTTTCAGTACATTATTATTATTATTATTATTACATAGTCTTAATTGTGATCGTTTTTATTTGTAGAGTACACCCATTGCTCTGATAATAACAATAATCATAGTAACGATTATTATTATCATTATAACAGTATGTAAGTTTGTCTTATATGTTTGAGTTAATTGTATGTGTAGATTTAATAATAATAAAATAGCAATATTAATCATTCTTTTATTCATAATAAATATAAATCTAGAGTATATAACTATTATCCCATGTACGTATTTTAATGTCGCTTTTGTTTTGTTTTTCCCGTGGTAGAGTAAAGGAGGCTCTGAAAATAGCTGGCAGTCAAAAAAACAACAACAAAATTCATAAAAAGATATACAGTGATCCCTCGCTATTTCGCGGTTCGTTTATCGTGGCTTCGGTGCATCGCGGATTTTTTCAAACATTCATATAAAAAATATATATATACAGTATACTGTATATATACTGTATAATATATATATATATATTTTTTGGAAGTCCGCAAACGGTCAGCGAGAAGCAGTGAAAGTCAGCAAAACAACAGTGAGTCACATAGAGCAACATATACAGTACATGTGGGGTGAGGGGGGGGGGGGCTGAGAAGATGTAAAGCCATGTTGATTGGCTGTGCATCTCCTTTCTGTCTTATCACGGTGGGTTACACTTTGATTTTTAATCACTTTCTAAGTGTTTTTTACGATGCTGCTAGTGTGTGCCGTGCGTGTGTGCGTGTGTATGTGTGTGTGTGTGTGTGCTGAGAGAGAGAGAGAGTGGGCACGCAGTGGGATCATCGCGAACCTGTGTGTGTCTGTGTGTGTGTGCTAGTGTGCTCTGCTCAAGCGCAAAGGCCCACGTGGAGCAATTTTTTTTTTTTTTATGCATATGTTAATTGGTCGCTACTTCGCGGATTTTCGTTTATCGCGGGTGGTTTTGGTCCCCATTAACCGCAATAAACGAGGGATTACTGTATTGCAAAAAATGTTTTTTTTTTGGTTTGTTTTTATTAGGATCGGAAATCATTTTGATATATTTGCATGGTATCTTGAGATTGCTTTGATGTGTCGCAACGTACAGTATCAACCAGCATCTCTCGGCATTGACATACAGGATGTTCTTTGAGTCCATTAAAAGTTCATTTACATAAATATTAATAAATAAATGGATGGTTGGTTTCGGTCTGGAAAAAGTTGTGAGGCTTTTAAATCAACTAATGACAAACACCCTGCCTCCACCCCACACACGCTACACAATTTAACACAGGTATGAATAAGAGCAAAAAATAAATAAAATAAAAAAAATAAAATTTAAAAAGAGCCCACAAAAAAAAAAATAAACAAGAAAAAAAAAAAAAGAGTAGGACTTGAGTGAGTTGACTAAACAAAGCTTCCCTTAATGAAATGTGATGAAGGACACTTTTGCAGCGAAGGCAGCCAATTAAAGCGCGCGTTAATTAAAAAAAATATGCTCACAAAGGACCAGCGAGCCTTTTAAAATTTTCATAAACAACACACTTCAAATATGTTAACTTTGCACTCGGAATGCCGTCGACTCGCAACGTCTTTCCAAAGCCGCACTGGGTTGAATTCACGATTGCGGCGTCAACCCGTGAGCGCTCCACGATGTTGTGTGTCCGCGTCTACGGTCAAGACCCAGGCAGCTATGCCACTTATTTGTTGTGGAGACGCTGTTTTTTTTTTTCCCCGTGATTCATGTTCCAGTCCACTAACAGGTGTTGTGTGAACACGCAACTCATTTTGTCGTCCTCATCCGCCTCACACTTTAAGTGAAACGGAAATGTCATTCCGGTGGGCTGATATGCGGTCACTCCGCAACGTTGTGTGCAGCCTTGTACCGTATATGTGACGGCAAGCGCAATTTTGTTTTTTTTAAGCGATGTGATGATTCTGTCTTGTATGACAATTCACATTCCAGTGGCCTCCGGTGTTTGCTCCACAATGTTGTTTACCTTCGTCATACGGCACTGTTGCCACAACATAGCAATCTGTTGCTTAATAGCAAATTAACTCATCCACTGGCATATACGTTGACATGAGTCAACTGAAATTCAGGTTTATAAACTACTGTAATGACTAACAGATGGCGGCGTTGAGACCAGCACAGCTTTTGAGTAGAAGATTAAGATGAGGGAGTGAATCTCATCTCGTCACGCTGGTTATGAGGGAGAGCGATTCCGAGATGTTGGAAGTCGGATCGGTTTAGGCAGCTGACAAAAAGTAGATCTATGTTTGGTAGTAAGAGTAGGTAGTCGGAAGCGTGCGTCGCGATCATGAGAAATGATAATTGATTGAATTTAAAACGCCATGTAAATAGACTTCTCAATGAAACGTAACAAAGGGCAAGCAGCAGGTGTTTGCTCATTTAGCCGCCATCACGGCTTCCTCGACTCGAGAAGCGACACACTTATCATCACCTGCTTGTTGTATTATTCAGAAACTCACCTTTTGTATCAACTCGTAAGCAACTGTGGGGAAAAAGTCATTATTGCTGCAAGGGTTCGCTGATACGGCGCTAACAATAGCGTGGACAGTCGAGCCGCGGCTCCCAAAACGGGCCGGCTTGACTCTGAAGTGGGCTCGGGGAGGTTTTTATGACACACGCGCAAGCACGCACACACGTTCGAGCTATTTCAATCGTCTTCGGCAGCCGCGAGCCAGCTGGAAGCAGCGTAAGCGTAAGGCAATACTCCACAATGCCGTTAACTGGCCAGGCCTCTCGTCTGCGCACCGGCTAGAATGACATGAACACACGCACGCGCGCGCGCACACACACACACACACACACACACACACACACACACACACACACACACACACACACACACACACACACACACACAAGATCACTTTCAGCTCTTAGTTAACGTTGTCTACGCGTCAAATTGAAGCTCTGTGACAGAAGCACACAAACATCATGTCCAAAAGCCACATTTTCTCTAACCGCTACTTTTTTTTTTTTGGTGGTCTTTCCTTTTGGCCCAAGTCAAAACTGCCTGCCCACTTGTTGGTAAATCGCTAGTTCTGGTAAAAGCAGGCAGAGTGAGACACACACAGCAGCCCCATGATTGGTGGATTGAGGAGCACAGGTCTCATTTTGTCAAACGGCGACTAAATGAGATTAAAATAGCGGCCTTGATTCTTTTATACGAATATATTCGGGTATCTAGCCACCTTCAATGAGCAAAACAGGTCAGCGGTGATTTGCGCACATTCATAATTATAATAATAAACCGTGTTTCTGGAGAGCCTGCTGTATTTTGCGTACAGTATTTACATTTTTGTATGATTTGGTCACGTTAGGCAAATATTGATTGTGAACTGTTCTAGATGATGAAGGTGGCACTAGTGTGTTATTATTGCGTTTTTGATATGGCATTGACGGTTTCCATAATTGTTGTTGGATAGTGATGGTATTGTTTGATAAATGAAGGGCCCTACGTTAGTGCCGAATTTTGGGCGGTGTTTTCATGTACGAGCGCAGTTAGAATTGGAATCTGAATCAGAATCAAAAAAAAAAAAATGACACCACCGGCGCCGCAACTTAGACCTGGTTTCACACGGTCTAAAATCTAGTCTACTGTCCGCGACGAAATTGTCAGGTGCGGCAGTGTCTTGTAATGGAAAATGCCCACGGTGCGTCGGAATGCCCAGCAGTGAGTCTACCAAATTCCCCAAAAAGATCAAGTAGACTTACCTTGGGCCAATTTTTACGCCTAACGCACTTGTGCCTCTCTCAGGAAATAGAGCCCTGAGTCTTGTAAGTCAACAACTGAAGGCCCGGGTAACAACTATAACACACATTACTGCCCTCACAACTTTGTCAAAGCAAACGTATTGACATCCAAGGTAAAGAGAGCGAGGCGGAGGCGCTGAGTCACGCGCCGTGCACCACATCCACAAAGTTCCATCTCTGAATTGTTCAGGACACAGTCAAGCCTGTGAGCGCCGAAAAGAACAGAAGTGTTTTGTTTTGTTTTTTCAAACTGCGTTTGAGGTGCTGTTGTTAGGTAACCAAAATACAACAACAAACACTAGCGCGGCGATGGTTGTGCGGTTATGCAGTGGCCGCGTCTTTAATGACAATTAGTGTTCCAGTTGACTTTGACGTCTGGTCGCTGCACAATGTTGTGTGTTCGTGTTTATGTTCCCAGGACCAAAGTCATCTATTTGGGAAGCCCGGTCTGCAATTTTAAAGACAATCGATGAGTGCATCCTGACAGCTATCACTAATCCAGGAGACTCAGACGTGTGGTCAGTCCACAACTTTGAGTGCGTCCATGTTGACGATACTTCATCACTTGAGAGAAGTGGGGGCGGGGGCTGGGAGGCGGGAATAAATTATGTTACTGTCGTGACCTCGCTTGTGGGCAGGGAGAGCCACAGATGCTTTTTCACTCGTATATTGAACGGGACTGCAGATTAGTTTTAACTAGCCAACTAGACTCCAGCTCCTGATGTCCTTAGTCCTCACTGTAAAATGTCAAAAGTTATTCTAAACAATGATAAAAACAGAAGAAAACTGTCTAATAGGGTGACAATATATTCTCCATAAAGGGCTCAATTTTCTGCATGAATTCCAGTGAGTCTTTTTTTTTCCTACTTCCAGAAGGGAATGAAGAGGAGCTCCTTTTATTGGCCAGGGAAAAAGCCGGCTGTGTTCACTCCCACAACGGCGCAAACGCCCCACAAGAACACACAAACACAGTCACACATGCGGCTGAATGGGGTGAAAGGCGCATCATTCACCCATTTATTTTGTGTGGACCAGCCAAAACAGTCCCACAAAGACACGTCTCCCACAAGCATATGTCAACAATTATGCCACACAAACGTAGAAAGACAAGAACGCATAACCCCCCCCCCCCCCCCCAAAAAAAATCTATGTGACCACATGGCTCACCTTGTTGCCGTTGTTGAGGTTCATGCTGCTCAATGCTGACAGTTTAGCCTCCAGACTTTGGTGTCCAAGTGGTGCCGGATGATGGTGATGATGATGAGGTGGTGGCGGTGGAGGCGCTGGAGGAGGAGGTCCCTGCGGGTGGTGGAGCTGCTCCCTCTGGATCTGCTCCCTCATGCTCCTGGCCTCCTGGATGGCCTTCATCACGGCGTCCTGGTCCCCGAATAGAGCCGTGGAGTTCAGGCTGGAGAGGATGTCTAAGACGGAGGTGTGAAAGGACAGGAATACTGTAATAATTAGTTTGGCTTCTGGATGCCCATCCGTTGACTCGCTGTGGTTCACTTTTAGTGGCATTTGGACAAAATCTCTAGGATGAGTTGATTTTTGAAGGACTAAAACCAGCCTAATATCATCGCTTCAACCATAAAATGGTCGTCTTTCACAGATGACGAAAAATATACAGTATGCCTGTCAGTGTATTGTCTGTCAACATGTGATGAGGCACCATTTGTGTTCAAATATCTGTTGTGTTTTAACCCGCCACATGTCGTAGATGCTATTTATTATCCCACCTGTTGTGTTTTTTCTTTGTTAACATTAAGCTAAATGGAGCTGTGGGAAAAGCTATGAGGTTAGTTTTAAAAAGACAACATGTTTTATTTGACAGTAAATTTTAGCTGCGATGGCGGTTCTTCAAAAGTAATCCGTCAATAATATTTCGAGGTACAACTGTATATATTTTTATAATGTCAAAAACTAAAACATAAAATAAAATAACAATTTGAGAAGTAATGGCTTTCTCAATTTAGGCATTTCTGAATTTAGGAACGCAGAACCCGACGGGAAATCACTCGAGAAATACCTTTGGTGTGTTTATTGTGCTAAATTGCGTCTTGTAACTTTAACAACATCTTTGTCGCAGTCACTCGATGTTCCTGAGTGTTTCCGGCCTCCTTGTTTACGCGTTTCCCCACTCATGAAGCAGATGTACATGTAAAGAATAAGGAAGCGGGTAAATAAAAGGATGCCAAAGTTTCCGTCGCAGTTGCTGTTTTAATTAGCAGACGAGTAAGGAAGCACTAAATGCTTGGGTGGCCGTTAAAAACGGCGCAGAAAATAGCACCGTCTGGTGAAAATGTTTTCACGGGTGGCGGGGGGGGGGGGGGGGTGATGTGTCTGCAATGAGAGGCTTTAGATTAGCCTTAATAACAGATAACAGATAGGTAGGCTCATAAAAAGGTCTGGGTCCTGGCAGACAATAATGTGAGGAAGCTCAAAAAAAAAAAAAAGGCAAATTAACGTGCGGTGCATTTCACTCTTTCCGCTGGCAGCCTTTTCATGGAGGGCTAAATACAGGGCTCTGGCCTCCAGTAAAACACACCCCAAGGTGTCTGCAGTCTACTGGGCACGTGCCACCCTGGCTGGTGGGGGTGGTAGTGGGCTGTTGTTTTGACTCTGGCACGCCTACATCAGAGTAAAACAGAGCTAAGGTTCATTGATGTTGGCAATTGTTAGCTGTGGAGACGAGCTAATTGACGACACATTTCTGCCAGCACGGGGGCAACTGTGAATCTCTTGAGGGCACAACTCTCGTTGAAAAAATTGGGCGGCTGATTATTCGAGTGTCCTGTTTTGAAATTCAGTTGAATTGTATTTATAGAGCTCTTTTAAAAAAGTGATGAACATGAATACAAATCAAACAAAAGACAAATAAATAAAAAAACAAAACTGAAATTGAGATTTTCCGCCATGCTCTGCTCACACACATTGATGAAAACTAAAATGTAAAGTAAAACGTCTCACAGTTTTGTGCTGCTCATATATCTCGTAAAAATTTGGTCGCAATTGAACAAAATTTCTCAGAAAAGTTTGTTTGAAGAAGGACCTTTGGATATCCCCAAAATTACCCGAAATTAGCGACTTCAAATGATCACTGACTTCCTGTGTGTTTTGGGGTACAAGTTCTTATAACTTTTTTGTGGGTCTGATCCTGATAAACGTGGTGCCAAATTTCATGGGGGTTATTTTTGGGCTGTAGTAAAAAATCAAACTTGGCTTCTATGCTCTGCCTACATTCAATAACAACAACAACTAAAACGTTTCGCAAATTAGCATCTCTATCGGTCGAGTAAACATCCTTCAGACTTCCTGCGTTATTACAGGTACGGATTCTCAAGACTGTTTTGGTGGCTCTCCTCATGATAGACAACGTCGACCAAATTTTGAGTGCAACTTGCTTTGAGGGCTGAATTTTCCACAAATTCTCGGCAGTCGTAGTGACCAACGGTGACTCATCAAACTTGGCCGCCATGCTCTGCCCACACACAACGACCAAAACCAAAATGATTTGCATTTTAGCGTTGCCAGTTTGTCTTTTGTATGCGGTCAAATTTGGTAGCAATCACACAAAATCCCTTGGAGGAGTTTTTCTTTGAAGAAACCCTGGAAATGACCAACATTTGGCTAAAATGGTTGTTTCAAACCAAAATGACAAACTTCCTGCGTCTTTCCGGCTAACAATTTTTCAGACTTTTTTCATGGCCTACTCTTGGTAGGCATGTCAATCAAATTTCTGAAATTGGCTTTTCCGGGGTGCACCTTACCCAGGGATGCGTTGTGGCCCATGACGGAGACCGGACTGGGGATGCGGGCCTTGGTGGCCCCGGTGGGGCTGCTCTTGTTACCGGAGAACAGCGTTTGCGCCGTCGGCGACGCCGGCGATGTCTTGGGCCGGGCTGACAGGTTGAGCGGCTGCGTAGAGCCTTCCTCCAACTGACCGGAAATGACACGTCACAATTACTTAGTCATCAAATATAAACGGCGTACAAAACACCTGTTCATTCATTTTTATATATATTTTGTGGCATTGTTTTTTTTTTTTTTTAACGACGCCTTGTTTGACGAGCATTGTCCATGTGCGGCATGAACATATTTTATTTACATTCTTTTAGTATGCCTTAACGAGTTGTAACCTACCCTAAATGTAAATAAATTCTAATATCTATTCTCTTATGTCTGAGCCATCGTTGTTTTATATATTTTCTTTACTTCTACAAAATTTGATTTGATTTATCAGTTTGGTTACTCTGTGAAAAGAATTTGTCCGCATTTATGTGGGGGGGCGGGGGGGGGGGCGTGACTGTATATTTTTGTCGATAGTATATATTTGTTACACTCATAATATATTTGCAATTTTGTGTTTATTTGTATTTAGCATTTGTGTGTGTGTCTGCGTGCGTGTGTGTTATGTTGTTCTTATTTTGCTCTTTGCTCACTCTATATCTTTATTCTTTTGTACTTTCTTTTTTAATTTTACTTGTTGCCAAGTGCACATAAAGGCTTTGTGTTTTGTATATTAGGAGTAAGGAGATCAATGGCAGTGGATCGAGTAGAAAGTACAGTATTTAGAGTACTGCAGTTTTATTAGCATTAAAATGTACTTGTGCACTTCATGATGTAATTGTAATTTTAAATGATGATTAAATGATAAAGCTTTTGAGGGTGTGTAAGGCATCTTTTTGTGTTTCTGTTAGACTGTGGTGGCATGCTAGTAAGCTGTGTGTGTGTGTGTGTGTGTGTGTGTGTGCGGTTGTGCGCGTGCCGAGTGCCTGGCGTGGAGTTCAGACGGCGCTGCGCTAGCGTTTGACTGTGGTGAGCGCTGACGTGCGCCCATTGTGACTCGCAGCTGCTAACCCACGCACGCACACACACACACACACACACACACACACACACACACACACACGTGGCTTACATTATAGCGCTTGGTCGTCAAATAAAGACGAGGCGTGCACTCTCTCAACAGTGAAGAGGTCTGGCCTGCAGCCAAACAGCAGCCAGCGCCAGTGTCACTTTTTCATTTCGTGTGTGTGTGTGTGAGAGATGACATTTGATTGTAATTGAAAAAGTAAAACGACGAAGGAAATGGATTTTCACGCTCACCTTGACCTTCACAAGGGGACTCGACGCTCGCTTCTCACTCTTGAGGGCGGAGGGCGACAGCGGACCGGAAGCGTTGGATGCCCCTGGCGGGACGGCCGCCATCTTGGCCCCCGGCGAGATCTGCATACTCGCCAGCTGGGCGGCGTACAGCTGCTGCGAGAAAAAAAAAGTAAAGAAAAAAAAACCGATAGATTGTTAGTGTCGGTCGGTGGCTTTTTCCTCTTTCGTTCCGCCACCCACCCACTCACTCGCACGCACACACCACACACCACACACACACACACACACACACACACACACACCAAATCATACATCAACAAGTCACTCAACAAGAGCGTCCTGCTCACAGTTTGAGGCAATTGTCACTTTAATTCGCATCCAAACACCAAGTCGTTGCTGGACTATATCTTTAGAACACCCACGTTGTGGCGCTTGTGCAAAATAAGCTTTGGTTGCCACGGCGGCTGTGAGTGCAAACCACTTAAAGTAAAGCTGTTTTCATGCCGAATTCTCGACATTATCATCAAACTTTGATGGACTGCTCCCGCCAAATCAAAATGGCTGCTTGAAACTAAAATGGCCGACTTCATGTATTCGGATATGGGTCCTTGAGACTTTTTTTTGTGCTTCCTATTATGATTGACGTGTCCACCCAATTTGACATTTGTTACTTGTGGCAAAATTTCTTTGAGGCTTCTATTTCATGGCGAATACTCAAAATGATGGTCATATTTTGATGCCATGCTATGCCCACATTGATACGCAAAAAAGAACAGTCTTGGAAAGCTGCTTCTCATTGGATCTCATTTGGGCGAATTCACGAGTGAGATAATATTGTGATGATTGGTCAAAGTGTTGTTTGGGCCATTTTTTTTCCAGAAGGAAAAGTGGAGGCCCCTGAAAAGGCCATTCATTCTTCCGAAGAAACATAAACACGGTGATTCAGGCCCTAATTGAAGCTCAAGCAGTGATGAGGAGGCTGACCTTGTCGAGGAGAGTTGTTAAGAGTTGAGTATACCCGCCGCAGATTTGGTAGCAACTGGAGAAAAAGTCTTGGACAAGTTTGGGGGACCCTTGGAATGACGCAAAAATGGCTTGCATGTGTACTGTCATGCTAGTGGCTCAAACTATGAGAGACAAATTCCTTTTCACATATTTGGTCAATATTGAGGATACCGATTCTGATTCTGAGTGGAAAGTGGCTTTGAGGCTGAATTTGATCAAACTCTGCGGTGCACTATTAAGACAGAATCATCAAATTTTGCCCCACATAACCACAACAACTGACGTTCAGCAAATTTGCAATAAGCCTCTGTCTAGTATACGCCATTCAAATGTAGCAACAATGAGACAGTGAAGCTACTGTTAGCGTCTGTGCAAATTCAGCTTCCTTGCTCCCTCTCAACCGGTATCAGGCAGCTTGCGTTGTGCATTAAAGTCGCATTTGTTCCATTTAAAGTTGACAACAAGGAACTGTGAGTGAAGATGGTTAGCTTCACGTGCTAACTAGCGAGACTGTATAGCTAGTTAGCTTCACGTGCTGACTTGCAAGACTGTATGGCTAATAGACGCTTTCTGATGGTGTCCTTCTGCATGCTTTCACTCTTCTTGCTCTAGCATCTGCTCCATCTTGTCTTTATCCTCTAATCCCCCTCTCAGTTGAAAAGACCCCCACTCCTCCCCACCAGGATTGGCAGATCCAATTTCCCTGTAGTCAAAACTGCAAAACTGGTGGTTAGGTCCTCTTTTTCAATATTAATCATGAACTGAAAACGGAGCCTCGCCGCTGCTTGAAACAAAGCCTGTGATGTCACACCACTTGTTTTGATTGGAAGGCCTTCGCGGGCTGCCAAAATCCCCGTAAGAACGCGTCGTGAGTGAGACCCGAGCATGGTGTGGTGGCGAGGCTGTGGTTCTGTCAATCAAGACCACCGCAGCGCCGCTTCAGCATATTCCTTTTTTTTTTTCATGAAGCGGGGAACTTTCGAATAATGCAGTCTATGCGAAGGCTAACGTTTTATGCTATGCTACATTAGCCAGAAACTAAAGCGTTTGCTTTCCCCAATATGCCGATTGGCTTATCCATATATGAACGAGCTGGCTACTTTCTAGCACATGGAAAACAGCATTAACCCAAAAACGACCAGAGACAACCATTTGTATTCTGTGGCATGAAGAATCGTTTCATAGTGACTGAAACACAAAGATACAAACAAACTTTAAATATTTCTTTAAAAGTGGCACAAGTATTTTTCCTGTCTACTGTATGTTAACATTTCATGCTCATCTCTTGGAGCCAGTGACTGACGCCCAAACAAACACGTCACTCCAAATCCAACTATTTTTATTTTTTTTAAAGTTTGAGTCACAATGAAATCACCGCCACAGAATGCTATTAGAGTCTAGCCCGTCTTACACCAATGCTTTCTTTCCTTTTTCTTTAAATATTACAGATATTTTAAAAATAATTGCCTCTGCTCGAATAAATCATTATATAGCTGTGGGACAAAAAAACCCAAAAATATAGGACTTCATACATATTAAAAAATGTATTTCTACAAATGCAGGCCGTCACCACAGTAAACACCTTGCCCCTAATAAATACCGTGATACTCCCTGCAAAGTTATTTTTGCTGTTGTTTTTACACGGCAATCAAAATGTTCTTCCAACAATACTCATAATTGCATTTGGCATGGCTATTTCCTGCCATAATTGCTCCCTCGTAAACAAACTCCCTTCTGCGCCATTGATGAAACGCTTCCTCTCTCATTCATCTTTCCTTCGCCACGTCTTCGTTCTGGTGGCGCTTTGACTGTGCTCTGTCAATAGCAACTAAGGAGAGCCCTGATCCACAAGAACAATGCGACGTCGAGCAATAAGTGCGAGTGTTTTTTTTTTCCCGTTTTGTTTTTATACGACGGAATGCCAAGCATTTTCCATCTTTTGCAAATATACGCTCCGATAACCATTAGCACTAAGTGCTATTCTCCCCGCACAGGTGTCAAGCGGCAGTAAAGTGCGTGATGAATTGCCCGTCCAGGTGTTCCGCTTTCGGGAGGGACGGCATTCCTTCTGCCGTGATTCATCGCAACGAGAGGCTTTTGTCTGACGGGCGGAGGAGAAAAGAGCGGTCGCTCGCGTGTTACTCGTGGCTCCCCGAGCTTGCTGGCACACGCACAAAAGAATAGCCTATGTTTTGAAACACGGCAAGGACCTAAATCACCCTTTTCATAAGTGGGGGGGGGGGGGGCTTTAATTCTTACCATTATCATTCAGGCAATTGTGTCTCCTTATCGGGGGATTTAATTCTTATTAGTATTTCAGAAAATAATTAGCCAATTTGGCAAGGTTTACTGATATTCATTCTTCTATCAACCATGTTGCTTTTTTTAGGTGCATTATTTCTTACTATTATTATGCCAGCCCCCAAGCCATCGTCTGGGGGCTTTCATTTACTGCAACTAAAATGCCATATTGGGGGTTTGATTGCTTATGATGACTCCAGCAACCGAATCAACTTTTTGCAGCCGATCTTAACACTATTCCAGCAAGTAATTTGACTTTTGGAGGGGCTTTAATTCCTATTACTGCAACCAAAACACCTTGTTGGGCCCTGTTTGGGGGGGGGGGCTCTGATTATTTGTTTTATTGTTCCATTGCACAGATACCTTTTTAATTTTTTCGTCGCTTTAATTTACCTTTCTTGTTCCGGTATTAATTTGCCTTTTGGGGGACTTTAATGCCTATTATTCAAGCGACCAAGTCTCTTATTTGTGCCGCTTTATTATGATGATGATTATTATTATTATTATTATCCATCCATCCATTTTCCGAACCGCTTGATCCTCACTAGGGTCGCGGGGGGTGCTGGAGCCTATCCCAGCCGTCTCCGGGCAGTAGGCGGGGGACACCCTGAATCAGTTGCCAGCCAATCGCAGGGCACACAGAGACGAACAACCATTCACGCCCACACTCACACCTAGGGACAATTTAGAGCGTCCAATCAGCCTGCCATGCATGTTTTTGGAATGTGGGAGGAAACCGGAGCACCCGGAGAAAACCCACGCAGGCCCGGGGAGAACATGCAAACTCCACACAGGGAGGCCGGAGCTGTAATCGAACCCGGTACCTCCGCACTGTGAAGCCGACGTGCTAACCACTGGACTACCGGGCCGCCCTTATTATTATTATGTTTTTGGGCAAATACTATGACTATTACTTCTTCTCCTCCTCCTCCTACTACTACTACTAATAAGATTAACTTTTTGAGGCTTTAATTCTTATTATTGCATATTATTTTGTCAGTAAATCATGGTTTTAATGGCAATTATTTCACCTCTTTGAACGTTTATGATTAGTATTATTAATACTATTTGATGTGTTTAGGATTACAATCAAGCCACCTTTTGATGACTTTCGTTCATCTTTTTCTTTCCGCATTAAACTGCCTTTCAGGGGACTTTAATGTCTATTCCCGTGACAACCAAGACTGCTTTTTTACTATTCCTCTTGTTGTTCATCTTCTTCTAATGATGATGATTGATGATTCATTGGCGTTACTATTCCTGAATCAAAACAGATTTTTGGCAAGCTTTAATTCTTATTTTAATCCTGGCATTTAACTCTTGTTTCGCAAACGACACTGGCGAAAACGCACACCTATTTAGGCCCCTCTGGATGCAGACCACCCGTTCCCTGAAAACCCAGCCAGTAGCCCCCATGTAATTACCGGTACTCACAAACACTGACGGCACTACTCTTCTTCTCTTTCCATATGTTTTTCTTCTTCCTGTCTTATCACGGTCGTCCTTTACTGGATGTTGAGCAACACAGACTTCAAAGGACAACGCAAAAGATGGCAGAAACAGCCATGAGGTGGTAAACACTTTTTTTCAGCCCGTCTTTCTTTCCTCAACATGACGCCAGTTAGCCTTGACCTGGCACTCGGTTGACTTTTTTATGCAGCGGATAGACGCTGGATAGTTATTATGTCAAGCAACGGATAACGGGCCCAATAAGAGAGTCTTTTCAAATTATTATTATTTTTTTAATTTTTCTTTTTTTAGGAAATACTCTATTGCACCTCTTGACCTCAGAGCTTGTGCCAAGTAGTTTTGTTTACCGGGTCAATGTTTCTTTATCTACCTGGAGACAGCGTCTTAAACGCGTCGTCTTTAGACACTTGTTCTGTTGCGGGAATGTTGTAATTTTCTGAGAGGCTGCTTTTGTTTGCTTTGTATTCCCTTTCTTTCAATGAGGATGTAAAGAACAGAGAATGGCGCTTATTCAATAAATGTAAAAGCCTTTATGTGATGTCGAGGTCAAGGCATTTAACCGTTTTTTTCTCCTCTTTCAACTGCCAAGCATTTTTTCGGAGCAGAAAAATATGCGTGTTCACCATGCCATCGCTGATTAGCATCAACATTAACACCGATGTATTCAAACAGCAATTTTAGCGGTTCCTTGAATTAAAAGGCACCCAAGCAAAACGGTCATATCTACAGCAGCCTGAGCTTCAATTATTTTTCGAGAAATAAATTTGGAGTTTGACTTTTTTTTGGGAAATGATTTTCCTTTTGTGAGACGTGAGTTTTTACGATTATTCTGGCGACTCATATTCTATTTGTGGGCACAAAGTTGGAAGTCTTTATTTTTTTCTGTCAACTAAGTCATCCTCTTAAAGGCTTTAATTCTTACTATTTTTGCAAAAGGGTTCTCCTTCTGGGTGGGGGATTTATTATGATTATTATCATCATTTTGGCAAAACGATTGGCATTTTGGGGGCCTTTCCTTCTTACGATCCCAGTCCGTAATTTCATTTTCTGTTTTACGGGGAGGGAAAGCTGTAGTTATTACATTCATTCTGGCAACTAAGCTCCTTTTTGTAGACTTTAATTATTATTATTATAATTTAAAAAAAAAATTCTCATTACTATTCTGGCAGATAAATTACCGTTTGGGGAGCTTGTATTGTCATTCTGGGCACTAAGTGTACTGTTTGCGGGTTTTAAATTAGCATAACTGTTCTTGGAGGCTTTAATTCTTATCATCCACTCCTCTTTCATCTATAACTGCTTCAAACAACAAAGAGTGTGCAGAAAAGTGGTTAAGATTGAATGGCTGTCTTATATGTTGTGTTGTATTATTTTGTTATTATGTTATTCTGACTTCAAGATGGCGCCGCGAGTGTGGCTGCCTTTACAGCAGCTCCTATACTTTTTGTTCTTCTACCTTCTTCCTTTCATAACTTTGCTGGTGTAAATTGGGAATTTCCCCATTCTGAGACGAATAAAGGTTTTCTTAAAGCTATTATTAGTATCGGTAATACAAGAATGCACAATTCCCCAAATAGTTTTGTTCGTGCTTATTATAACGAGTTCATCTTTATGTTCAAGCGAAAATGTCGATATTTCACTTCACCGCGTACTGTCGATGTGTGACCGTGTGGTGTGTCACCTGCAGCTGAAGTGGACTGAGCCCGGACGCTGCCGCTGCCGCCATTGTGGAAGGAAAGAACTGCATGGGGTAATTGTCACCTGTAGCGAACACACAGTGGCTTCATGTTTATATTCATATCCCGGTCAGTTCCATACGCTTCCCACTTACACTCCATTCTCCCGAGATTAGACTCTAAAAGGCTTTCCATGTCGAAGCTTTTGTTTGAGTCAATAATGGCTTTTTAACAACCACCCCTGACCGTTTAAAAATAAAAAAAAAATTAAAAAAAAGTGTAATAATAATGTTTGCCTCTCTCGGGACAAGTGTGCTCATGTAGGAGGAACTCTTTCCAAATGGTGGAACACCTGGAGGAAAGCGAGGAATATTCCAAAAATGTGTGAGTACCTTTGTCTGCACCTCTGTGTGCGTGTGTGCGGCAAACCTACAACACCAGCTGGTTTATGTGTAATTGTATCTTTTGATTTATGAGTAGCGAACCTCCACCGTGATGTGTGTGTTATCTGGCAGGCTGCAGAATGAACAGAGGCGTGTTTACCTTTGTGTGTGTTTGCAACATATGTTTCATCAACTTGTGTTGCTTTTTTTTCTGGTGATTTGCGACTCGACGTGTGTTATTTTTATTGAGCCTGTGTGGAACTGGATAGTGTACATGAGTGTGTGTGTGTGTGCGTGCGTGTGTACTTTTGTGTCTGTTTGCAACATACCTTCAACTGACCGCTGGTGCTTTTCGAAGTGACTTTTGAGACATATTGTTGAGCCAGTGTGTATATCGATAGTGTACCTTTGTGTGTGTGTGTGTGTGTCTACATTTAATTGACTGATGATGATGTATTGTTTTTGGTAAAGTGAGTCTATAACATTAGGATGAGTGTGTTACTGAGCTGGCGTGTTGTCCCCCCCCCCCCCCCCCCCCATGTTATACGTCTATTTCATCTACTGTATGAGAGTGTGTATTAGAGTGTATATACTGCAAAGTGTATGTGTGCATGTATCTGCATGTGTGTCAAAGTGTATTTTTATTTCTTACTTTGGGCTGCACATTTTGCTCCAAAATCCTCCACTGGTCTCAAGATGGCATTGTAGAATGCACGGACTCAAAACGCTCAGATCCTGATGTAGCAAAGCAACCCCAAACTGTAATGGAGCCTCTTCAGAAGTACACTAACAATTTGGAGTGTACAATAAGAAAAAAAAAACCCTACAGCAAATTATGGCAGATTCTTGACAATGCTGCATTGCTGCACTAAAATTTCAGGACTATCAAGGCATAAAATGTGTCTCACTGAGAGTTTCTGGGGCTGCTTTGATGCATCCGCCACTGGGTAACTTGAATCTGTGCACACGACAATACAATATCAAGGCATTCGCCAGCAAACTTTGTTGGGTGTGTTTTTTTTCTTATGCGCTTAAAATTTTTGTTATGTGTGAAGCGTATTCGTGCCTACCTGGGAAACGTGTGTGTGTGTGCGTGTGTGTGTGTGTGTGAGACATGTTTCACACTGCAGATGTTTTGTGCAGCTTTCAGCACGCACTAAAAAAAAAAAAAGAGACATGACATTCCAGGCTGGGCTGTGTCCAATGTATTGTTGGGTGCCTTGTAAATCTCTCCGCTCTTTTGCAGAACATTCCTCACCTGACACACCTCATTAACGCGGACCGGGTTCCCATTGTGAGTGTGTGTGTGTGTCTGCGCGCGTGTGTGTGACACAGCGTGGGAGGTGCCGCTGATAAGAGCTGTCTTTGTCTGAGAGGCGGATTGTTTATCCAGAAAACATTTATTTCCTCCGCATTCATCACCACATTGTTGCGCGCGTGTGTGTGTGTGTGTGTGTGTGTGTGTGTGTGCGCGCTCGTGCGTGCGCATACCTGGCTTGTACGACATGCCCGGTGGGAAGAGGAAGCCTTGCTGTGCGGCGGCTGCGGCGGCCGCCAAAGATCTCTGGTCGTGAGGGAACACGGGGATCATGAGGGGAGGCATGTGACCTTGGACCTGAGAGGTGGGTGAGAGACACCAGCGGTCATGGACAGCGACAAAGAGAGACAAGAAGAGAGTCAGAGGGAGAAATTAAAATACGCATAAAAGGTCACTCAATAAAATTGCAAATACGAGAGAGCAGGAGCGAGAAATTAAAATGCATGTCATGTTAACATTAAAATATGATTTTTTTTTTAAATTAGGGCCCGTGCAGTGACCGCTGCGAGGTCCCTGATGTTTCCTTAGAAATTATTATTATTATTATTTTCCATAATGATTTTTTGAAGTCTTAAACATGAATGAAAACTCACCAAACTTTTCACACACATTGAGCCCGGCAAAAAATGTGATATTTTCAAGTTGTCTTACAAGTCAATGAAAGTTTTTTATTTTCTTGCATGCTGTTGCCGTGGCGATGCGCTGTTTGCAAACAAAAATGGATACTGTTTTTGAGGGTTGAAACCTGGGTGAAAACTTTTGCACACTCGTCAGGCCTGCGCGATTTTGACTAAATGACTTAGTAGCGTCCAAATCAGGAATTTGTATCTGTTTTTAGTTTGTTTGTGTTATTTTCTTGAATATATTTTTAGACCCGTGTGGGACAGCTTTGGACAAAGCTGCATCTGATTTATGTATTTATTTCACAATTATTTAGTTTTTAAGCATTTTTTAACAATGTCATTTTAGCTTACTTACTTTCATTTTAAAACTCTTACTCGTGCTGTTTTTTAATTTTTTTTTTAATTTATAGTCTTATACTTTAATACTTCACTATTAGCTTTATATGAAGTTGTTTTTTTTAAGAATAATGTTTCTTTTTGGTGTGACAATAACGATAAAAATGGAATGACTTTAAGGTAGCAATGCAAATTTTTAGGATAATGATGTTGCTGTTCTTTGTTAGCGTTAGCAACGTAAAAAGTTTTATTTGGCTTCTGTATTTGATTTTTGGGGGGGGGGGGGGGGGTAACGTGAAGGCCGAGTGTTTGCGTTGGACGCCAGGAGAGGGTGCAGCTGTACCTAATGAAGTGGCCAGTAACTAGCTAAGAAAAAAAAGATCAAATGAAAGAATAAAGATCAAGTCAAAAAGTAAGACACTTTGTGCAAAATTGATGAGCAAATGTCTTTTGCCAACAGGGGCCTTTCATGTCACCTTGAAAGAGTCCGGAGGGAGGATTGCGGGGGGCCCCCCCAAGTGAGGTGAAGTACGCCAATCAAAGAAAACGGTAAGAAAATGTGCCTGCAGGAATTCGTGTGTGGGGGGGGGGGGGGGGGGGTGAAAAACAATTATCATTCCCTACTCAAGAAAGTTCTCACCTTCACTTGAAAATGTCCCGACAAGGAAATAAAATGTATGAACACAAAAGAATCGAAATAAGAAAAACACACAACTTGAATAGTGAATTATATGGAAAAAAACGAAATAGCACATCTGCAATTTTGCAGTTAATATTGCAGCGCTAAAAAGGACCACTAACACACTGTAAAATCTAACAGTACATCTTGGGAAAATAAAAAAGTTGCATACAGTTGGAAAACCTGCAGACTCAAAAAGGAATTTTTGCCGTAACGACACCGTTGTTATGAGTACAATAACATTTTGGGGCATTTTAATATTCAGTCATTCATGATACTTTGTACTGATGACAGAGCATCAAGAGGAGCTTGATCTTGCATCACCAAAAGATGAATCAGAAGACAGTGTTGAAGCACTTTGAGGACCTTGAAATTAAAAGCACAACCCAAGGAACAGCACAATCTTTCACTCGTATGAATGAAGTTGTAGTCGTGATTAAATAAAATGTATGCACTAAATCTCAGAGTTATTTGTCTTGTTTGAATGACTGTATCAAACCGAAAAATGAATCGTTGCAATTGATTGCCTCCAACCATTTGAGTTGAGCTGACTCATCAGGTTTCAGTGTAAGCGCCTTAAGAAATCGCTACGTAATGTAGGAATCATGAAAATGGAGTAACTAAAAAAAAAAAAAAAAAAGCTATGAAATTACACATTGGAATAAATATACAGTACGAGCAAAAGAAATCTGTCACTGCTGTAAATATATTAACCCTTTCGGGGACAGCGGTTACTACAGTGGACACGCTAATATGTTAGCAAATTAGCGGGTGCATGCAAGGAGTTACAGTACTATTGATAGTATTAATAATAAACATAAGAAAGAAAATGTAGTTGAAAAAATACTCTATGTCAATATAGTCTTAATTCAATAAATTATCAACAATATGATATGGTAGGAAAAATGGGGAAAGATGTGAGTGGGTGGGGCTGGGGGTGGGGGTTGTCGAGCGGGACCAAAAAAAAAACCACCACAAAATAAAAAAGCTTCCATTCATTGTGCTCCTCTGGGAACGTTGGGACTGACTAGAAGCACAAACACACAAAGTTCTCCTTTTACCCAGAAGGTGCTGGGGGTCCCGGCCCGGCCCCTAAGAAAACACAAGGGCCTCTTCTCGCTACACACACATCCCTACGCGTGTACATACACTGACACACTATTACTAGTTGTCTTGTACGTGGGGGCAACGAGGACGGCGATGTCCCAATGGCGACGAGTCGGCGCGAAATAGGATAAAGCGGCTTGGAATCTTTGAGCGAATCATGTGACTGGTTTGTTGTTGCATACAATTTGGTAGCCACGTCTATCCTGAGTAGACCCACAAAAGCCCGTTGCTTGAAAGGGGCCATTTTAAGGTTATTTGGGCAATCTCGGGACGTCCTTCAAAAATGGACCCTCCTATGGATTCTCTACGATTGCTACAAAATTTGAATTTGGTATGCCAGACAGTTGGACGACACCAAATTGTTAAACATTAGAGCTTAAGTCACTGTATGTGGGCGTAACACGGCGGCAAAGTTTGACGAGTTGCCCTAAAACACAAAAGTCATCTCACACGTGTGTTGCAGTATTAAATTGCTCTCATAAATAAAATAAATCTTGGCCGACGAATCAATTGCATCATACTTTTTCTTTTTTTTTTTGTTGTTTTCAGGAATTCTGCATGTGGGAGGAACCGTTTTAACTGTGAGTCACTGCGAACAGTAACCCCAAAACGATGTTTATAGGTTTCTATAGCGATTCAAATAACACATCACGTTCAAAATATGACGCGAGGGTTGACCGTGATAACAGAATAAAACATGAACAACAAACTTAAGATGGAAGGGGAGGTAAGTGCTAGCATAAGAGCTACAAATGAAAAACAGAAGGAGGAGCGAGAAGAGGAGGAGGAGGAGGAGGAGGAGGAGGAGTGTGGCTTTGCAGTCATTAATTAGCCCCGTTAGCTCAGGCCCGCGCGCTGTGGTCGGGGCCCGAGTGCCTTTGTGGGTCCTGAAGGGAAATGGGCCACATATGAGAGCCATTACGAGGATGGCCTGAACAAAGACGCACGCCTGTCAGCCAACAAGTGGGGCTCGCTAACCCCCAACACACACTTATACACATATACATTCATATATATACAGGTATATATATATTGACACCACCACCATTGTCATACCGACAATGTATAACTAAGGGCTAAATATGTACTGGGGGAAATGTTTCGGGACACAAAAGTAAGTGAAAAGTGCTGCTTAAGATATTCCAACTTTGGGTCTGGAGCTGTACCAGGAGGGGAGCGGGCGCAGGGGCTAACCGAGAGAAGCGGCTCGTGCGAAAGGAGCAGCTCGTGTGGTACTTCGTTCGCGCGGCTAACTGGGAGTCGAAATTAAGCGCCGACATTCTAAATTCTAAAATCTCAACGACTCCTGGAGAATCGGAATGATGGTCCCGGTTCCACTCGGATAAAACTATAAATATTTTTCTTTCGCTTGGTTTTGCCGGCTAAAACGACACGCTTGAGTGAGACTGGTTTATTAAAAAAAATGATCAGTCGATATGGCAACTGTGTCAGACTGTCGGCATCAAAGTGTGCAGTCGTTTATGTCTATTAACCTGTGCGCTGTTAGCTTGGCTAGTGGGGCTAGTCGCGCTAGCTGGGCTAGCAGCACTCAAATGAATAGACCTAAATGACTGCAATACAATGTCAGCATAATTCAGACATTTTTTGTTTGTTTGTTTGTTTTTTTTAGTGCAGGACTGCAGGTTGTGACAGCAATAAACGTCGGGATGGATCTGGCTAGCGCAAAAGCTAAAAATGTATTTTTAGAGTGTTTGAAAGCTTTTATGCCTTTTGACTGGCTGTCATCAGCAACGTTGCTGCGTGAACGATTTTATCATTGCAATGGCTACACTTTTTGTGACTCGATCTCGTGTTTTAAAAATATATAGCTGCTTTGTCACCATTTTGATGGCTGACTGCATTTCTTTGGAATTGGAAGGATTGATTAAAGTTTAGAGGACGGATGAAGGTTGCTCAGAAGTGTGTCATCACTTGACGCAAGGACATTATCAGTATAATAAAGGTGAGGCTGTGTCAAAAAAAAAAAAAAAAGGGCTTTGTACTCTGCTTACCTTCATCCATAGGCAGACTTTCGAGCCTGGATCAATAGGAAATAAGTGGCTGTGTGTGCGTGTGTGTTTGTGTGTGCGTGAAACCATATCTATAAGAAAAGGGGGTTTCGGAAGTATTTCTTTAACCCATGGACATCCCCCCTGCTGGCTCCCCACACCATTTAAAACCACATGACAGGAAGCCTGGGTCACTTTGAACTCTGCAGCACACAGACACACAATTTTATGGCGAGGGGAAGAAAAAAAAACATGCCTCTGAACTCGCACAACTTGGGAAGTTGTTTGAGTTTTCTTTAGCTTTTGGCAACACACACAGAAGATGCGTTAAGAGAAGAAGGTAAGAAGAGAATCAGAATATATGCAGGAAGCAACGAGACAGCAGCTTTTGAAAGCCTTGTTATGGTCAAATGGTTTTTGGCGGGGGGGGGGCGGCTGGCAGAGGTTGGAAAATGGATGATCTTGGCACAGCCTGGCTGGCAAGTCATGGGCAATAAATGCTTGGTGAGTAGGCGGCACTTTTTGGAGGGGCGAGGGGGCGGGGTGTGGTTGGTTGTGTAATTTCACCTTTGACAGGTGGGCAGGCTCACCGTCGGTCCAACTCGACGCACATAAGCAATTAAAAAGTTGGGGGGGGGGTTTTCATAATGTTGCTTTGTTTGCCATCAAATTGCGCACAAAGCCTGTCTCCATGGAGCTCAAACAGTAGCATGTGGTCATCTCTGTTGAGAATTTTGGTTGAGGGGGGGCATCTGGATTTGATAAGTGGAAGCAGACCGACTGAACAAACAGTGCGTTTTAGTGGCAAAAGAGATGTTCATTGAGCGCCTTATGGACAAATATAGAGTTTGGATTGCATTATTATGTGCAAGCTAGTATATTTGAGCACAACATTTCAATGGGATCAAGTAGTGCATTTGAAAAAAAAAAAATAACATTAGTCAAATGCGAAATTGATCTGTGATTTTGATGGCAAACAAATTGACCCGACCACGGATAAGGGGTGGAAAATGGATGGATGGATGAATTTTGGAACTACCGACAATACTCCACAGCGTGATTTGAGGAGAGTGGACACCTTAACTCAAAGTCCGCTGTCTCCAGGTTCCACTATATAGCACTTGGGCATGAAAGAGTAGGCTATGTTGTTATATGGAAAACTAGGTTCCTGAAGGCAGCACATTCATTAATTCGATGGACTAATGGTTGGAATGAGTGCTGTTGAGTAAACGAACACCGTGAGACATTGCTGGTGGAGAAAGGAGCTCCAACTGTGAACAAAAGCTGCTCAATTTGTGCCGGGTCTCCGTTTCTGTCTATTTCATCAAAGCGGCGGCCTCGTTGGACAATCTCGACGCGCTGTCATCTCCAGGGCGACCAACTCCCCTAAGGGGCCTCGGCCTTTGGATCTCTCATGCCTGCTTCTTTAGGTGTGATGTAGTTAACGAGCTCTTGTGTTTTTTAACTTCTTCTTCGCCACGAGGACCCCGCCCATTTGAATCCTAATAAAGCTCGCATCGGACTTCATTAGTGCCGCCGAACCGCAGGGGGGGGCAACGACTCGGATTCTGGTCCATGCTGTGAAGCACGGCCGCCAGAGCGGCTTTCAACAAAGCGCTCCTGAAAGGATAGCAGCGTGTTCTTATGGAGCTCTCAGCTGGACCGCTTGTTTCACGCCGGGCCGGAATTGCTTCAACGTGCTGCAAAGTGTGCGGCAATGAGGAAACAATGGCACGTGTTGGCCAGACGCCGAGAGCTCCGTCGTCATGGCTACCGTCCAGGGCCCATTTGCCGGTGGGGGCAGCTGGTCTGCTTCCACTTACACCACAAAGACATTTTAGTGTCACAAAGTTCAGTCTAGAAATATAGGTTTCCCCTCTGTATCCTTACATGTAAATATTATCCATCTCCAGTTTGTAATAATAAAGCCTTCAGGGAACGTCCTAAAATAGTTCCCCCTCACAGCTGATTCAGTGTTCTAAATGCCCTTAAATTCTTCTTTCTTTGTGTCCATCTATCCTTCCGTCCATCTATCCTTCCGTCCATCTATCTATAGTATAGATTCCGTACTGTATTATTATTATTAGTAGTAGTAGTAGTAGGAGGAGGAGTAGTAGATAAACCAGATGTTGCATTCAGGGACATTCGGAAATCTGAGTTTTACTTCACAAAACAACAGCGCGCTAGTTCCTAATACCCTTACATGTTAACGTGATTATTATTTCATATTATTTAAGTATCAAAGATGAGAAGAGTCAAAAGCAGACGAACAAAAATCATATTTGCCACGTAAAAAAAAAAAAAATTAAAAATTCACATCTTCATCTCACACAACACATTATACTCCATTTAGGGAAAAATCAAATATAGAGTGCGGAAAATTCTCTATCGGTGCCGAATGAAATATGGGATGCTGGGAAGTGAAAAAAGAAAGGACACGGAATCAAAAGAAGAGCGAGGACGAGTGGGAGGATGGCTGGGGGCATCGATCGCTGCCGGGGTGATCAATGCGAGGGTGGCCGACCCAGCCGTAACGCCGCAATTACAGGGTCACTGCACACCCGTGCGTGTGCGTTGAAAGAGGCCTACCTCTCCGCGCGGAGAATAAAAGGTGAGGTCTTGACATGCCCTGTTATTACCGCCGTACAACAACACGTAAATCGATGGAAAGGACAATGGACGTGTTTGAAAAGAGGACAGAGGGCGAGAAATTAATGAGAGAAGGCAAGGGTGGTGTATACATGAGTGTGTGTGTGTGTGTGTGTGTGTGTGTGTGTGTGTGTGTGTGTGTGTGTGTGTGTGTGTGTGTGTGTGTGTGTGTGTGCAAGGGCCAAATATGAATGCAGGAAGTATTTGGTGTAGAGGTAAGATCTTAAACCCGATGCCCGAGCCCAACAGAATTTCGGTTCGGGTCACGCCTAAAATGTCAATCATTACTTCGGATCGGGCCAGGCGTCTCTCTCGCTGACTTTTTTAAAAATAAATATATGTTTCTAAAAATGTTTACTAAAACGATGTGTGGATACTAATGAATACTTGTTTTAAAATAAGTAATTTGGATAAAACAGAGAAGGCGCTGTAATGTAATTGCTATTTAACTACCAAACGAGAGACCGTGGTTGGCAAAAAAAAAAAAAAAAACAGAAGTCGCCTCATCACAACACGTACTGTACTAAACTCTTGCAGTGACAATTGAAAGAACTCCTTCCTGTCTCTGTCTATTGTCCACCCGTCATTGTTCTTCTTTGTCTCTCTGCTTCTCTCTCTCAAAGTGCCGCGCTAGATTCTTAAGGACGTACTGCTGCTGTGGTTTATGGCCCGATTTTCAACCCGTCAAAATGACGGATGGTCTTAAATTTTTCCCGTCAACTCTTAAAAAAAAAATTGTCAATGATGGAAAATTGTCGGTTAATGTACCCTCTGCAGAAACAGAAATATAAAAGATGTAAATGTCGATACAGTCTTGTTTAACTTAGATTTCGTGACAAAAGACAGGCTTTAATTTGTTATAAATCACTCGTCCTCCTCCCAAGTCCTCACAAATAAAATATGCAATTTCGGGTTTGCTTTGGGCTTGGGCCTGCAAAGTTAATTGGTCGGGATTGGGCCGGGTCGGGCTTTAATACCCGCGGACGGGGTCGGGTCGGGCTGGATTTTTTAGGCCGGATTTTACCTCTAATCCAGTGTAAACATAATTCTATTTTACATTTTTGTCCACTTTTATCTGTTGGGACAAAAGTATTGGGACCATGCTTTTTATAATTTGAGATTTTTCATCATAGTTAGTTTTCATTTCATTCAGACTTTTGGTTTTTAAATTCACTTCAAATTATTTTTAGAGCAAGCTGTTAGTTTTTATTTGTTTGAAAATGTGTTATTTCCTTTTAATTTTGCTCCATGTACAGCACTTTGTATGCAGTGATGGCTGTCTGAAAGTGCTCTATAAATACAGTTGAGTTGAGAATTTTAGTCTTAGTTGTAGTTTCTTTTTTATCCACGCATGGAGTATTTCTTAAGTGCGATACAGTAAAACAAATATGTTGCAAATTTTTAAAAAATATCTATTTCCATGGGGGAACTTGACTCTTCAAGGAAAAAAAAAAGATCCCATATATAAAATCCTCATTACCTAATCCAGCTTTTTTTTTTTGTGTGCAAATGTAGTGCTTTGATGGCCAAATATAATACATACCGTATGCGGTGTAGTCTGGCCTTTTATGAGCAAACACAGTGGCCAAATGTCAAAATATTTTATTCGGATGGTAAACTCAGCAAAAATCTATCACTTGAACTAATCCAAACCCTGGCAACAGGGTTAGCCTTTTATGGCAAAATAAAACATTTCCATCGGCAAATAAAAACCTTACCAATATCATGTTTTAAAAGATAGCATTTTCATGGGAAATGAGCCCCTTTCAACAAACCACCGATCATTTCAACGACAAAATCGGCTTTCTAATGGAACTGCAAAACGCACATAACTCACCTGAATCTGCTGTTGGAGAATGCTGATCTTGTGTTGTTGCTGCAGAAGCTGCTGCTGTTGTCGGGCAATCTGCAAACACATGAAAAGAGGAATGAGTCATATCGTCCGCAGATTCAGGAACAGTTGCTTTTTAAAAAATTTTTTTTTTAACATTTGTATTGCTTGCATGCACATATTTGGGTCTCTGGATGCATACCACATTGTCAAGCAACCACGTCTGCGCATCCACGTGATGTCAAATGCTGCTTTGGTTAGCGACAGAGTTCAAACAGATGTTCATTTGACAATGGCCCTCACGGTGAAAATAACTTTCTCTACGATATCTTAATATTGACTTGTTTCAACATTGCTTGCGCTCATGTAATAAGGAGTTTGGTAATGAGAAAATGCTTGCAATATCATATGTTATTATGGATTACATAAGACAATTTGAAATTTTGGTTCAGACTTTAGCAAGCGTCATAGAAGTTGACATGTTTGATTTGCTTTTGCGGGCCACATAAAATGATGTGGCGGGCCAGATCTGGCCCCCGGACCTTGACTTTGACACCAGCGGTTTAGTGAGTGATATCAGCGTGTGGGTTGTGGCCTTTGGCAGCAAGCCTTCTGGTTTTATACTTGTGTAAAAACAATTAAAAGTGCATCCATGACTGTGGCGCTCCTAGCCCATACGTAAGGGCAAATATTCAAAACAAGGGGTAGTTGAAAGTCGAGATATCGATTTGAGGTGGCGCGATTCCCTTTAGGATAACATTTTAGAGCTCCGAGATGGAGCTTTAATTCATTGCAGGTCAGACCATCCAGGGCAATGAAATGAATCGAATCTTGTTTCTTGTTCATCCAATACTTCAATTTCTTTTTCTTGCGTCAATAACAGCGTGCAGATTTTCGCTATTTTTAGGTCTGAAAAACGCGGACGTGTCCGGGCCAATCCGGCATGTCTGAACACCCGATCCGACGGGCTTTAGCCTTAGCGCACATCCGTCGCCACCCCTCTCCTGGTTTGTTTTGCTTCAAACATCAAGAGATTCATCGCCAACGGTGAAGCACCTGACGAGGAATAAAAAGCGAAACCGCTGCCTCCAGGACGGGTCATTCGGTATATTTATTCCGCTGCGTAATTACAGGCCGCCGAATGGAAGGCGGCAACCCATTTGCGCGCATGTCATATTTCATTAAAGGCACGTTTTGTCTGCAGGGCGTTTGCAGGCTATCATGTCTCAACAACCAGATGACTGCTGGATGTAAAAGTCTATCTTTTCTTCTCCCGTCGTCTTTCCTTCCTTTGTGGGCCGCCGAGCGCTGGAATGTGTTGTGATGGGCGCCCGGCCAAATTCGCAGCCTGTCATACGCTGACCAGACGCTAACGCCGTCGGTGCTAACGAGGAGCGGCCTCACCCCTTTGTTTTTAATGGCTACCTGCTAATTATTTATGACGTGTGACACCTGCAAACACGTTCCACTTAGGCCTGATGTGCTAATGACTCCTTTCAGCGAAAAAGCTCATTTGCTCATACAGGAAGGTGACACCCAAACTGCTACTTTTCCATTTTATGATCAAGAAAATGTTGTTTGCTCTTCAAAGGGCCTCAAGGTAAGACCGTAAAGTTTGAACCTGAAAATGATGCTTTAACAAACATTGAGCAGAGCATTAAACAAACCGTGCGTTCAACAAAACACATTTGCCGCATATCCCGTCTCCTCTGCGGAGGCAACGGAATAGCAACCTACAACTTACTGTTGAGGATTATAGTGTTAGTAGGAGAGATTTCTAGCAGCATCCCAGCACTAACCGGCATGTGGTGGTGCAACGTGGCACTCTACTGAGGGCGTGCAGCTCTAACTTCTTAAACACAACAATTCACTGTACTCTAAAAGCCATTCTTCTTCTTTGGAATGGAAGCGCACAACATTGTGGAGCAGCCACATGCCAGTCTTCTGAGTGGTTGTTAAAGATGGCATACCCGCACAATGCCAGACTGGGTGGAACGATTAAGTTGTATCGCTTCCCACAACATGAGCAAGGGTGCACAAAACACTGTGGAGCAACACGTCAGTCTTCTGAACTGCGAGTCATCGGTAAAAATGGCATCACGATCAGCAGTATCATCTTATTTGATTTTTTTGCTTTCAGCTGCAAGACCACATGGAGGAAAAAAAAAGTGATGAACGCACTGTACTGCCCTTGCACGTGGGCTAGGACTGACAGAGGCACCGATGCCCTTTCAGCTATTTATTTAACCCGAGAAACAGTAAAAAGTGCAAATACAAAATGAAAACACTCGCAAAGAGCTGCTGTCGGCCACAACTCACACCCAGATGCTCACACGCACACTAACCCACCGACCTGACTCCACTCACTAGGCCACACCCCTTAAAAGCATTTTTGTTTAAACTCTGGTGACCGGCGCTCTCTGACTTGCTTTGTGCGTGTGCTTGAAAATGTCGTCGAACCCCAAAGGTTATGTGAAAAGGAAGCTATTTTCAGCTTGTTTTTAATCAAGCCGTTGCCTGAGTTACCGTATTAAAACAAATCCTGACTACGGTGATAAATAGATCAATGAATTCCTATCTTGATAAATCACGTCAATCTCCGCTCTTAAACGGTATTAAAATCCTTTATGAGGATTATTTTCAAACAAGTTAATCATCTCAAGTCTTTTCCTGAAATATAACATTTCAACTGTTTCCTCTTGAAGTGTCTTCAGTTTCGGGCTTGTCACGCTTACAAAACTTGTACGACTGAATATTTGTCTTATTCCTCGTTAGCTAGCTGCTTTAAGTTCATAAATGCATAGCCGACCGTGTTATGTTACGTGCTAAAATGCTCGCTGCTCAGGTGCAGAAGTCTTTTTTGTATTTAATGCCTTATGTTTGTGATACAAGAAATTCTACGTTTAAGTTTTATTTGACATTGCCCCACTTAAAATGTTTCGAAGCAATAAATTACAGTTTGCAGCTGCTGAAAAAAAAAGAAGTGTGGATTCAACAAATAAAATGTACTGATTGTAAAAAAAAAAAGGGTCAACTTTTTTTCATCTATGGAGTGAGATGTATTAAGTTAAAATATTTTATATTCAACCGTCTTGTTAAATTGAGATATTTTTATTATTTTATAAAAACTTTGTTTTGGGTCCCAGTGATTAACCTGGGGGGAAAATGCTATTTAAAATGGATCTGCTCATTAAATTAGGCCTTGATTAGCAAAATTACTCTTTAAAAAAAAACAACTCATATTGAGCCTCGTACCTGTTCCTGCTGTTGCCGGGCGAGCTCCATCTGCTGCCGCTGCTTTTCCAGCTGCGAGGCGGCCATCTTCTTCTGCTCATCATGGGCGCAGAGGAGCTGCTCCCTAAGGCTGATCAGCTGGCTGATCATGGTGGACAGTTGGTGCTCCTTCTCCTCCAGAGACTCCGCCGTCCCTGCGCCGTTAAACAAACAAATCAAAGTCAGTCTATCTGCAGAATAAGGTTCACAGAGGTGAACTTCTTTTTACACTTGAAGGCTATTTCTAAAGGTTTTTGATGATTTCTTGAGACAGATCATTTGCTTTGGTTAAAAAAAAAAAGTTTTTAAAATGCAAAATAACTGTGTTGGCTCTAATCTTGAGACACAAATGTGCTACTTGCTTCCCACTTAGTTCAAGTAGCACAAATTCGTCTTTTTAACCTTGCACAGGAATTTATAAAAGCCCCACCTCAAATTATTCATTCTTTTTGACACACAATAAAATTAATGAGAATTTCCACCGAATGACGACACTTCTGTAACTTGAAGTGCCTTCAACTCAAAGCGCTCCTTCAGCCAATGTCACGGCAAAACTTGTAACAATGAAAACTTGCTTTTTCACACGTGGTGAAAATCCGGCTGCTTTATAAGTCATGCCCGCACACGCCGAGCCAGCGTTTGTCGCATTATGTCTGCATTCCCACAACAATAAAAGCCACTTGCTTTTACAAGCTTTTGTCAGCTTCATGATTCACATTCTTGGGAGTGCAGAGGAGAAGGTTACACAAAAGTCAACAAGTTGCCATTCAAATGACAACCGCAGGAAAATTTCAAACAGGTTGTATTTTGCCATTACAAGCCTCTTTTTCCTCAGGAAAAATTTATCATGTGTTTTATTTATTTATTTATTTGCCAGAAAAGTCTGTGTTGTCCTTCAATTCACAAGTCTTTGCTGATTTTCCCATGTCAATGCAATATTTGTTCATTTAAAAAAAGGCGTGTGAAAACTTCGACCAAGCTGTTTTCTGCCACTAAAATTCCCTTTGTACAGATAAAAGTCCAGATGACATCATATTTGATCATAAAAGGATATACATGTCTGTTGTCAGGGTTTTTGGTGAGAGTCAAAAGTTTTTGTTGAGTAGGAGAGGGTTTTTGGTGAGTTTTTGTTGCAGGTGAACTTTTTTTTTTTTTTGCCATGTGAGTGTGTTTTTTGGGTGTCTGTGAGTGTTTTCTTCGAGTGTGCTAGATTTTTGTCACATTTTGGGTGACTTTGGTTTTGGGATGTGTGTGGAAGGCTTTTTTTTTGGTGAGAGTGAAAGGGTTTGTTTTTTTTGTTTTTGTTTTTGGTGAGAGTGAAAGGGTTTTTTTTGTCAGGTTTTTTTTTTTTACTGTGTGTGAGTTTTTCATGTGCATGAGGGGTTTTTGGGGGTGAATGTGAGATTTTTTTTTTGGGTGACCATGAGAGTTTTTTCTGTGTTTGTAAATGTTTTTAACATTATGTGGAGGGTTTTCTTTTTTATTGCATATAAGGTGTTTTTCCGTGTGTGAAAGTTTTTTGTGTGTGTGTGTGAAAATGTGTGAAAGATTTTTTTGTGTGTGCGTTTGTGTGTCAACATGTGTGAAAGATTTTTTTTAAATTTGTGTGAGTTTTTATGTTTTTTTTTTGTAGTGAGTATGTGTGGGTATTTTTAGTGATAGAAAGGCTTTTTGAGATGTGTGAGAGAATTTTTGGGTAAAATGATTGTTTTTTTTGGGTGTAGGGATTTATTAGTGCAAATGAGGGATTAACTTTGCCTAAGGTTTTTATTTGGGGAGAGTGAGTGTTTTTTGGTATGTTATCATTTATTTGCACATGATACGTAAAGTTTTTTTTATAAGATAAGATAAGATAAGATATCCTTTATTTTGACCTATGCGCAACTTTCATAACACTGAGACACGGCTCACTTTGTCACAACACCATGACTCAAACAGAGCGCATGATTAGTGAAACAACAACCGAAAAAATTACAAATAAAAATGTCTCTGGGTTCCAGCTTGCACTGCCACTCTCATTGACCAATGTAAATGTCCAAATGGAAAAGACAAAGTTGCAAATAAAGTTTGTTGCAGGAGTTTGACAGCAACATGAGTTGGAATACTTGTGTTGATGTTTATAAGTTGCAGTGCGTGTGTGTGTGTGTGTGTGTGTGTGTGTGTGTTTGTCTACAAGGTCCTGCCCTGGGGCCATGTAGGGAGACTGAAGGGTGGCCCCGACATTACCTGCATACTAACAAAGTCTCCATTGTAGTCCCCTTTTGTGGGGGGCCCCCCTAGCCGAATTTGCCCCACAACACACACGTACACGAACATGTGTACACACACACACACACACACGCACTCACGCACGCAAACACACACAAACACACGCAACACCGAGAGAATTAGCCCATAGCACCCCTGTATCAAAGGCAACATTCTCCTCTTCTTGTTTCTTTGTTTTGCAGGCTTTTGCTTCTTTTTCTTTGGGGAGCAAACAAGCTCCCGTGGTTCTCATCGCCTTTCCGACCAAGCTCCTACAAGTTAGGATTGGAACACTGTAGGACAAACAAACCCAAGTGAGTCCGTCCTGTGCTGTTCCACGATGGGCAGCAGTAAGACACTAGTCGACCGTCGAAAGTCAGTTTTTCTTAACCATAACTCCAGTTTTCTTTTCATTGAAACGGAATAAATTCAATACCAGGTCTTGATTTCCTGCAGACAGGACAAAAGTGGCCTTACTTGAAGAGAAACCATCCTCTTTGCCCGGCGGGATGTCGATCTAACATAGGAGTGAAAGGAAATAACAATGCTCTCTTCAGATCGGTTCCAGGGGTAGGAAATCCAATGAAAACAACAGGGGCCCCAAAATTGAACCCTGTGGAACACCATACTAAAGTGAGGCAGCACCAGACTCAGAGTAGCCAAGGCTAACACAGAGAAGTTCTGTCTGCCAAATAGGATCTAAACCACTCTAGAGTGCTACCACAAATTCCCAGATAATTGTGGCCAACGATATTGAATACTGCTGGCATTCTCTTTTTCCTCCATTCACCATTGCTGTTATTGTGCCTTCTCCACAAATAACTTATTTTCAGCCTTCTGATTGGCTATAATCCTGATATCAACTCAGAAAATAACAACAGATGTGGGAGCAACACCACTTTCCCACATGTTGAGCAGTGCAATGACGAGATTGATTACTTGTGTGTGAAGCAGGTTGCAGTGGACAAGCACATGTGGCTAACGGGCCATGCTATTTTGTAGGTCACTGAGTGAATTGACGAGTCTGTAAAATAACATACGTGTGGAATTATTATTTGGGAGTGGGTGGATGATTGAGAAGTGGATAACAGATGGTTAAAAAAGATGGAGGGAAATGATGGATGCATTTTTAGATGGATGTAAAGTGAGCTCCTCTCTGGATGCATGTCGAGGAAAAGATGGTTCGAGGAAAAATGATGGATCGATTGATTGATCAACTGATGAGGGTTAATGGATCGATTTGCAATGATGATGGATGGATATGGAACAAGAAGAAATGGATGTAGAGATAAATGTAATGCGTGACTTGCATTGAGGATAGAAGAATGGTGGATTGACTGATTCATGATCAATGGATGGGTGGATGAATTTTTTTAATGTGTGTGCGTGCGTGTGTGTGTGTGTGTGTGTGTGTGTGTGTGTGTGCATGCGTGTCAAGCATGTTGAGCCATTAGGCATTGTGTTTTTTTTCTCTCTTCATTTTCATTCATGTAAAACCTGAAAGTCGCACAGACCCAATATTGACTCTGCTGTTAAGATAAGATAAGAAAACCTTTATTAGTCTCGCAATGGAGAAATTCCCAATTCACAGCAGCAAAGTTATGAAAGGAAGAAGTAGAACAACAAAATATAGGAGCTGCTGGAAAGGCAGCCACTCTCGCGGCGCCATTTTGAAGTCAAAATAACAAAAATAATACAACACAACACAACACATAGGACACAGACAGTCGTGCAATCTTCACCAATTTTCTGCATACACTTTGTTGTCTGAAGCAGTTATAGATGAAAGAGGAGAGGATCAAAGTGTCCTTTCTCCAGTGGATCAGAGACGTCATGCTGAAAATGTGCACACATCTGCTACAAGCTAAGTTTTGAAAGCAAACACGAAGCTGTAGCGTCCATTGACGAAAAGAGATTAGTTCACTTCTCCTGTCCCACGTAATCCGCTTCAAACTCCAAGCCGCGACTCCCAGCTCCAAATCCGCATCGGCACTCCGCGCTAACGCTCCTTTCTTTTCATCGTCGGCTCCTCAAGACTTACATCCATCCAGCCGCAGACCATTCAACAGCACCGATCTCTCCGCTGAACAAAGCGGGTCTGTGAAAAATGCTGCCCATTACAGGCGCAAGACACAAGCGCCCCGGGACTGTCCAGCAACGACAGTCAAATGGCGCCGACATTCCTCCCAGTCAAAAACAGTGCTGGTATACCCATGCTGCCGTGAAAGCGCAACCACCAAGCACAGAATCTCCTCCTTGAAGAATGTCGTGGCCAAAAAATGCTGAAAAAAGTCCACATCAGGTCCACACGACGTAACAACAGAAACAAAGTGACAAAACAAACACAAAAACAACAAAAAAAGCAAGGCTCATGAGAGCACTTGCTGACGGCTGCCTACTCGGGCGCCATCTTGACTTCAAAATAATGTTAATAAGTTAATAATGTTAATAATGAATGTTAATAAGCATGAATATCATTGATGATGCACTGTACTAAGTGTCACATTCTCGGTAACGCTATCAAAAGTACATTTTCAGGGTGTTTGCATTGCAAATGTTTGTCATCGGGCTTTGTTCAACATTACATTCAAACACAGATGAGACACTCCCTCTCTGCATACATCACGTAGTGTACATACGCATCATTATTATTGTTGCATGACAATCATGGAATCTGACTGGAAGACGTTGGGCCTCAAAACAGCAACAAGAACAATGTGGGTCTAAAATCTGAAAAGTTGAAAAAATGAAGTTTTAACAGTGAGCGGGCCCTGCATTTGATACTGAGGTCTTCGCTCCTTGATTGAAACCACCTCTTCATTCCACCACCATCACGTCACAGTTTATTGATCGAAACCATCAATAGCGAACAAAAAACAGCGTGCAGTTACACCATATACAAGCTGGAGTGCTGCAGAATCAATATTTATCCAACAACATGATTAAAAGTAATCGGAGGTGCTTTTTATTAAATATATACATGTGGGCGGATTTGTGAAAGAGGTGTTTTGCTGGTTGAAATTGCCTGTCCCATTGCATTGACCAACAAATCTGGGAACAGAAAAAAAGCGAAATTTGACGTACAGCCTGAAATCTGATTGGCCCAAAAAAAAAAAAATCTGCATACATCGTGGGACGTTTAATTAAGAGCGTTGAGTGAAGCATTCAAATGCATCCACTGGCTCTTGTTGCAAAATCTCAACATGACGCTGCACTTTTCCGGCATTTGTCATGGGGGGGTACATGTTTACAGACGCCGCCGCATCTTCATCAGCGCCACATTTACATTGTGTACACTTTCAAGTGAACTCTAATGCATCCGGGAGCGCAAGCACGCTCAAAATATGCACATAAAGGAAAAGAATTACAGCGTGTTTGCACTTTTATTTGCCGTTTGATTTACATGCGCTTTTGGTTTACATACCGCCTAATAACAGACATTATTTTAGGGGACGCTCAGAGGTTGCCGAGAGGAGCGCTCTGGAAACCGACAAAGATGGACGACGTACCTTTGACGTCGCCCAGCAGCTCGGTGGCGTCGAGGCAGTCCACGCGCTCCTTCCAGTCCTTGGAGAGGAGACTCTCCATGCACGCCGGCTCTGAAAAGACAGTAGCCGGCAGCGCGGTTAGCTCTGATGGCCATCGAAAGCAGTTAGAATGGCCATCAAATGAATACAGAACAGGAAGGCGTATATGAGAAGGGTTTTCACAAAGGCACATGACCTGGTAGAGTAGTTTCTTCCACACAATATTTGAGTGCCACAATGAAAAGAACAAAACATATGCACCATGTGAATAATCTTTGTTTGTTTTTTATGCTGAAGCAACTTTTTTCAGGAAAAAAAAAAGTTTCATTTGTCAGAAGAGAAATCCAATTTTGGGGGAAAAAAACCAGTTAGTTTACACTTTACAGGTGGTGGGGGTTTTTGTGTGTGTCATAATTTTATGAGCATTAAGTCAGGTTTATGAGAAAGAAATTCTGTGACTTTATGGGGGGGAGTAAAAAAATTAAATCCTAATTTTATCAGTTTGTATTTGTTTAGAATTTTTCTTTTTTTTTTTTAGAATTCACTTGTTTAAACTAGCATATTTTTGTGAAAAAAATATTTTTGAGGGAATAAAGTAAAATGTTGATTTGTGTCATTTTTCAAGAAACAAAAAGTCATATTTTTTGAAGAAAAGAACACAATTTAACTGGGTCTTTTTGGTTTTGGTTTTTTTGAGGAAAAACAGTCTTCATTTTATGGAAATTAAATTGTACCTTCTTAAGAATTTTTTTTTTTGATTTTATGGGAATAACATGATTTTTTGTAAGAAATAAAGTCACATTTCCCTCCCAAAAAGTACATATTTTCAATGGAAATTAAGTTTTTAAAGATTTTTTTAAATGTAACTTTATGAGAAGAAAGTCTCATGTTTGGGGGCGAAAAAAAAAGTCATGTTATAGGAATAAATGGCATTTTTCTTTTGAAAAAGATCAAAAGAAAATGGACTTTTTTTTGGTCATAATTTTATGGGAATCAAGTCGCATTTTAACAAGCAATGGGAAAAAAAACCCCACAGAAACAAAAGGACAACATGCATACTTCACTCAGCAGGTCTGGGAACGAGATTCAAACCCAGGACCGCGTGCCAAATGTGCCACCCTCAATAAAGCACCATGCTGCCCCATGTCAAAATTCAAATTTACAAATGAAGTTTCCTCTTGGATAAATTAGCTCGTGAAGGCTTTGCGCAAGGGCCATTCATTTGCAGTCTGGAAGCTGAAGGGCAGGATGGAATCTCCAGCAACACCACAAAAAGGTTCTAGAGTTGTTGCTAAAACCTTTTCTAAAAAGTTCTTAAATAGAAAGCAGTGAGAAAGTTGGCAACACACACCGGCCTCACACACACAGAAAAACGTATACACGAGGGGTGGGGGCAGGGGGGGGACCTCACAGTGCTTGAGTGTTTTTCATTTAGTCAGACCTCCACACACGTTTTGAACCGTGACCTGCATGGCAATTGTGCTAACTATTGTGCCGCACTCGTGGTAATAATGATAAGAATAAATATGTGACCCTGGCTGAAGTCAGCTGTTCATGGCAGTTTGGCAGGTGAACAAATGAGTCCTTTCCGCAAGAATTTTTTCTTCTCTTGGCATTTTTTTTCCTGGTTTCACTCTTTCAAGCGTCACTGAATTTAATCGTACAAAGCCCGATTAACGAAAGCTTTGCTTGTGCAAAACTTGATTGCTCATGCAAACAGAGAGGGAAGGATGATCAATTATCTGAGCGCACCCGGAACTGCGTCTGCCAAATGCACACAATTGCAAAAGTGTATTCGATGCATTGTCGGAGCGGCAAATGGCTTAATACGGCACGCACAATTTGATTAATGAAGCTTTTACTGACTTTATGGAGGTCGTCACAAGAAGGAGTCATGCTCTGTCAGGAATGATAAAACTCCATTCGACTTAGCATTTCTATGTATGAAGACAATTTCAGCGCACAATGACAAATGTTGCTCTCCCAGTGCAGCTTTGTAGCCGTGCTGTCCCATGTTTGAAACGTAATATTGCCCAAGGTGGGCAAATTCCAAATGTCAAGCACTCGAGACAAGTTCAATTAAACAAAATATGTGCTTGCAGTCTTCCCCCAAATGATCAGAACGAGACATTTATTTTTCTGTAAATCACGATTGTGACTGTTTGCTTCTTCCACTAACACTTCCAATTCCATCACTTCAAACATCAGTTTGTGCTTGTAGTGCTTGCCACAAAGTTCCCATCAGAGCTACCAAAAGCGCAAAATCTTCTTTTCAATACGCCGATCTTCACCACTCTCACACTTGTCGCCAGCGGCGCTTTCTATCTGTTGGAGTGAGTGAACATGCATTTTAGTGCCCTCTTTTTGGGATCGGAGTAAATCAGACCCACCCAAAATATTGACTAAACGCAGACGTGATGTCATGATAGACCGCCCGGGTAAGCCTCACATTCAAGAAACATACACACACACGTGCACTTGGGATCAAGTGCGGCGTGGACAGCACCACCCAAGGGCTGGCCTGATTTGGAATAGAGACGTCGGGCACAATGGCCGGTTTGTGGCGGCGGCCAGATGGCGACAAAAGGTGCAACAAGGGCTGCACTCACGACGGCTGCACACATCGTGTCTATTGTGAGGGGGCTTAATGTGGAGCGTATGGGTCCCATTGTCGCGCTCACGAGACGCTCGCTTCCTCCATTCAAGACCGGGGTTTATACTGGGATTAGGATTGTGGCAAGAAGCGGGAGAAAGTAACCTAGTATCAATATTTTGTTACTCTACTTTGTCTGAACTTGAGTATTAAATATACACACACGTACGTACACACACATAATCCACTTGCTGGGTACACTCCTAGGTCTTTTTTTTTTCAATAATTTTGGCAACAAAAATAATAATTTTTAAAAAAAACAAGGACCGACACACTACATGGGTCAATTTGATCCATGATGGATTATTTTGTGTAAGAAAGTGGGTTGCTTTTTACAAAATAATCCAGAAAGTTGGGTTAAATTGACCCAAGTCGCAGGTCGGTCCACTTTTTGACCAAAATTGGGTTATTTTTGACCCAGCAGATCGGGTTGAAGATTGTTTGGTCTCAAGGTTGGTCATCGTTTTGATTGTGTATCTTAGAACACATCGGGGGATGGCTTGATGGTCAGTCGGTAACACTGCTGACTTGCAACATAGATTTGTGTTCAAATCCCAGTTAGGGTAGATGGAAACATTCAGATCATCAAGGCTGGACCGAAATTGGGGTGTGTCGTGTGAGGAAGGGCATCTGGTGTCAAAATGGTGTCAACCATCATTAAAGCGACAGATTCTTTTTCTTAGAAAATATTTGAAAATAAAATTTGTAAAACCTTTTAAAAGTCATTCAGTACCACCCAATTCTAGACCAAGTCTGAAAAGACGTTTACAAACGTCTTTGGGAGTGAATGAGTTTTAAATTAAGCACAGCTCTTCTGTTAACCTGCTCACGCATTTCTTGCTAGCTGGAACTCAACAGTATGGGAAGATTTTACTGCTTCTTGGATCAGAATCTTGACTCAACATGTTGGGTCAAATCTTAATTTCACTGCACTGGGTACAAATAACCCAGCATTGGCTCGGTCCGTTTTGCTAATTTGCGTTACTTTTGACCCAACAGTTCTAAGACTGCAGAATGTCTGTGAGTACACGGGGGAGTAAACTAGCCATTTTGGCCAAATTAGACAGCAGACGGTGACATTTGGAATCATATTATTTCAATGAGATTTATTGCACTAACGGGCTCAGCTAGCGTTCCTCAGGACACATAACAAATAGCCGCCAAAATTTATAGATGCACTTAAGCAGGAAAACGCAAACTCGTGTGTACAATTTCTCATACCTCCCATGGTGGTAAACACAACGTACGAGGGGGGTGGCCGAGTTTCTTACCCTACATGGATCGTTATCTGTCGGGAATCAAGTGTTGTTTAGAAAGGCGGCCGGTATCAAAATTCCCCGGCGGCTCTTCATCAAGCGGAGGACGAGCGAGGTGGCGGATAAGTGTCAGGAGGGGAGGACGCCGATGGCGAGACATTTCCCTCCACAGAAAAGACCTGATCTTCCTCAGCTTTCGTTATAGTACAGTATTTCTTTTGGGTTTTATTCAAAGTGACTGAGTTGAGTCGCGATTGACCAGCCGCCACTGGACTCGAGATGCCTTACCGTTTCCATCGAATGATGTTAATATGATTCATTTGGATTTTCTGTGTGCGATGTACTTACGGACTTTGTGGACATGTATTTGAATTTCGCCCACACATTATACCTCATGTGTATTCTACGGCCATTTATACTATTTCACTGCCACAACTTGCTACAATGCGGCTATGATTTAAATTATTTCGCCCCCCCCCCTTGTGATATATGGGCATCAGTACCTGAGTTTTAATGCATTTCATTGTAATTATTTTTGTTTTGGGAGTAAAGTGTCACAAATTGCTTTGAGGGTCTTTCATCTGAAACCTAACTCTATTCTTAATAAAAAGCATGAAAGCAAAATTTTGTTTGACTTTTTTTTTTTAAAGAAAGTTAAAAAGCAAGGTGCACATTTCCCATACGGCAAATAAAAGTTTTACGACAGCTACTTCTTATCCGGCAATGAATTATTTCAACTCCCATTGTTTCCTATCGGGGCAAACGTGCTTTGAAACACAAAACGCAAACATTCCGGCAATCTGCACACGGCGTCTCATCAAAGTTGTATTTCAGTTTTAAGATGAGAATGTTTTCCATTGTCGTGGTGCAACATTGCCTCGTTGTGGGAGCCACGCTCCCGAAAACCTCAACTGTTCAAGACCCCCGGCTTCTGGTTCCACTTTAGTCCTGATACATGAAACCGCACGCTCGCACTCGCACACGCGCTCACACACACACGCGCACACACACACACACACACACACACACACACACACACACACACACACACACACACACACATATGTGCTTCAGACACAATACACGCGTTGTTTTGGGCCCCGGGCCTTCTGGGGGAACTTCTGATTTGGGTCACAGAGGAGCGATAGTTGGGGTTATGGTGCAAGGGGGGGAGGGGCGTCACCTGGGCAAATTTTACCAAAGAGGGGGTATGCACCAGTGGAGGTTACAAGGTACTCCCCAGCAGAAAAGATGGGGAACGTTGCCGAAACTCCGAAGCAGAAAAACCTGTTTGGCGCTTGCTACAAAGTAAAATATTGGATCCCGCATTCATCCGAACAATTCTGCGCTTACATTTGGACTGCTGGCTTTAAAGGCTGCACTTTTACATTTGTCCAACAGATGGCACTGCTTTCCCCCCCATTCAAAGCATGCAGCAAAATGTCACTGTCGTGTTTTCTAGAAGGGCGCCTCACGACTGAAATCACATCAGTTGTTTTGTTAAAGATGTGGGCGACACGCCGGATGACCGGTTGGCATGTCCGCCTCACAGTACAGATGTCGCGGGTTCGAATCGACCTTCCTGTGTGGAGTTTGCATATTCTTCCCGTGCCTGCGTGGGGTTTCTCCAAACGCCAAAGACACCGTATTACTAAATCATGATGAGTTCAGTTTTTTTGGTCGATGCTTATTATCACAATCTCCCTTGCATTTTGCCATGGCGGTCTATTTCCTTTTGGTAACATTGCCAGAAAAAGCCAAAGAAAAGGTGACATTTCCAAGCTGGTCTCCTTGACCAAGAAGATAAGGTTGATTATTGTTATCACTTCTTCCCACCACTTTCCCATTTCTGGTGTCCCCCCCACCCCAAAAAAAATCTGATCTCATGATATGCGTCGGTGTCCTACAGCTGTACTCTACATGTATTATTGTCTTAAGCCATATTATACTGAGCATCCAGGACAGACACAAGTACAGACTCTACACTTACTGCCACTAATATGTGAGCCTGTTACAGTTAAGTCACAATGCTAATCTCAACGCACGCATGCACACGCGCGCGCACGGACGCACGCACACGCAGAGCTCCGAGTGGCAATCTGGCGGAGTCAAGGCAAACACGGTGCCCCCGAGCCAAGACCTTGTTAATTAGCCAATGAGCTTAGCTCTCGGGCCCGGCCCAACTGGGCTGTTAAGCTGTCATCACAACGACTTACACCTGGCTCGTTGGATCCATAAGCCCCCACACATGCACAAGGGTCAACGTGGGCACACTCCTGGGAGGGAGGGACTGAGTAGGTAGGTTGGTGGTGTAAATGGGGGCGGATTCAAAGCGACGATATGTAACTACGGAGCAGCTTTAAAATCATCTTGAGGCTGCACAAGTCGACAACAAATAAACTATATTCTGTCTCGGTCCCAAGGCCCCCCGCGAATAGCAAAGGTCGAATTGTCCGATGATTATTGACGTTGATTGGCGTGAGTGTCACAAGGCATCGACGTGCACGTCAACAGGGTGCGTGCTCGACGCTCATGAAAAAAAACATGAGCAGAGCGTCCGTCGTGATGCGTGACAACATTTGACGTTTTGCTTGAAATTCCTACAAGTTGTCCATCAGCGCAACGCTAAGCTAAGGCCGAGCTGGCGTGAGGGAGGCGGGGCCCACGCCATCCTGCGTGACTACCCTGAGGCCACTGATTGTCCCTCGTGTCACGCCTGAACATTTTATTCAGTCGCGTTTGATGCATAACACAGAGGAGCTAGATGGGGAAGGACCTTCATCATCCCTTGTTCATAAACAAAAAAAAAAATTGGCCAAAGCAAAGTCGATTTAGCTCTGCTTAGTGATTGTGAAATTAATTGATAATTATTTTTGACAATCGATTAATCGAGGAATTAGAATCTCACCAAAGCCTCAGAACTTCAGCTTCTAAATGGGAAATATTCTCCAAATTTAGTTGTCCTCTCCGATATCATTGTCCTTGTGTTGAATAAAGATGAAACATTTTCTTTTACTTTGGAAAACAGTGACGTACGTAATGGACCAAACCAGCCAATGAATCATAATTAATGTTTTGAGCATTAAGTTGAAATGATGTCCTGTTTTTGAATTGGAATGTTGTCCAATCAACAAAATAATAGACAGAATAATCAATGAAATAGATTTAGTTGCAGCTTGAATATTTATTCAACTTTTCCCCCCCATTAAATCTGTGTAATATGTAAATAGATTTTATATATAAACGGTTACTTTATAAAAAATGTAAACCCCACATTTAATATGTCCAAAAAAAATCAATCATTTTGGTATAACATGTATAAAAAGAATTCTGACATGTTAAAAAAAGTCAGTTTTTTTATTAATTTAAAAAAATGCCCTAAAATGACAAAACTGATCTTTTTAAAAATTAAAAAAAGACATATACTGTATATATATATTTATATATATATTATTTATTTGTTTATTTATTTATTTGAAAAATACATAATAAAAAAGCAATTTTGAAAAATTCCTTTGATAAAAACTATTAAATAAAACCGGAAATTCGGACCTCAAGCTAATGCGCTAATGCGCTGACCTTCACCTTTTCGATCAAGAAACATGTCTTCTCATATAAGACGCCTTTCCTTCTCTGCGACGATACAGCGAGCCCGTGCCGTCTTAATGAGCACTCGATGGCGCTTTTAGGGAGCAAAATCTACCTCCTTGTGTTCATTAGTGTGCCTGCTAACAGGGACGTCGCCCACGTTCTCCCTCCGAGCTCTGATGGTCACTAAGCGAAGCGCTGGTCACGCCGCGTTTGATGGCGTTCTCTAATGAGGGCGGGCCCTTTTCCAGCAAGGAGGCAGCGAGAGGACACCATTGTTCAGCTGCCAATTATCTGGCGAAAGAAAAACACCATCTCGACGAGAACCTGTTAAACAGGAGGGACTTTGAGTGCAGGGAATTGGTATCAAAAGACTCCCCGATGAATACTAAAGAGACATCGGTCTAAGTCATTGATGAGCTAATGAGTTGAGGGGTTGGAGGCTTGGTGGTCATCACTTTGCAGGCACGGATTGAAGCTTGAAGCCTCAGAAAATCGATTAATGGGCGCAAAAGGAAAAAAAAATCATGAAGAGGAACCTGACAGTACACAAGCAGGGCAACAAGATCACTTGAATTTCACGAGGATTAGCCAAACCATGGCTCACTTGGCAAAGAATGAGGAAACAATCAAATATTTTCAGTTTTGTGGAGGTGATGTTTTTTGTTTTCCTGACAGGAGCTCAAATTTAATGTCAACAAAATCCAAAATGTGCCGATATTAGAATGCTTGCTTCATTGGCGTTGTCGGGCTGAGATGTGAAAAAAAGCAGTCTCCCCCCCATAAATAATGCGCATCATTAAGATGTGCAAAATGTCGTCATAAAACACGCATTAGATCACGAAGGTGAGGAGTGAATTTTAGGGCTGACATCATTATTGCATACAGATCCACTATGTGTCAATGACACATATGTGTTCATGTTCAGGCCATTCAACGAGGCCACTTCAGGCAAAATGAGCATTTCGGAAAGCAAAATTGGGGGTTTTTTGCATTGTTTTTGTTTATTTTTTAAATTGAAATTTTTGATTTGCTGTTGTGTTTTTTTTTTGCTGTGATTAGTTTGTATGTGTACGTTGGATTTGCTGTTATGATTCTATTTTTGTTTTTTATTATCTGATTTACTGTCATGATTAGTTTTTTATTTTGGTGTTTTTTTTAATTTGTCATTGTGATTAGTTTTTTATTTTGCTGCTGCGATAATTTTTTTTATTTTATGTTGTGTCTAGTTTTGTGTTTTCATTATTTTACATTTGCTGATGGGTTTATTACATTTGAAACAAATGTGTAAAAAAAAAAGATTCTTCAAAATAAACATATTGTTCATGTTTGTTTTGCAGAATTTTCTTTTCAGATTTTGAATGGAAAATTGACACTTGAGGTGGGTTCAAAGGTCCAGCAACGGATTTTTGTTCTGGCATCAAGATCGGCGGCATCACCCGATAAGGAAACGGTCGTATGTCTGTCAAACAAACTTTGAAACCCTCGTACAAATGTTTCAATTGACTCTTCGGAGACTCAATACATAAAATAAAGCTGGGATCAAACGAGAACTCACGTCACGAAATCAAAGGAAAGCTCACGTCACATTTCGTGACGTGACAGGTAAAAGTGCCGACACGTCAACCTTCGAACCGCTTGCCACGCAGCAGGTAAGAACGCCAGGCGGCCATTTTCAAGTCAAAAGACTTCACGCGGGATGACGCCCGAGGCCGTCGCGTTTAGCACATCAGCGACAAAGTCAGAGACATCAAGCGGTGCTGTGATTTCCAGATGGCTACGTGCCGCCGTGACAGGCTGCTGGATGGCGTTCCGCGCACATCCGAGGGCAAGCCCGGGCATGCTGGGAGACTCCGACGCTTCTCCCGTGCGAACACCTCACATCAGAGAGGTGAAAAAAAAGGGGGGGAAAGTTGCGGTTGCTCTGATTTATATCAGGATCTAACGAGCGAACGCTCTGTTGTAATTTGGCAAGTTCAAAAAGAAACTTGTTGGATGACAACACAAAGGAGTTCCAGAAATCACATACACACACACGTGCACACACATACACGTGCACGAAACAGTAGTTTTAAGTCAACATTTTGTCTTTTTTACAGTCTTTTTCAATAGGTATTTTACATTCCACACATAAAAATATGATTGTGACATAACCAATGAGACATTTTTATTAAAAATTGTCAGATTTTTCATTTTGAGAAAGTCTGATGTGTTTCTTCAAAAAAAACACGTCCATCTTTTAAACTGAAAGCTGAAAAGTGTTTTTTTGAATGAAAAAGGGTTATTTTTGGATTTTTTTTAGAGGTCATTTTATTTTTATATAGCTCTAATTTTTTTTAACTTCTTTCCTGCTTTTCATGTTGTTTCAGATTTTTTTTTAAAGAAATATTCTTAAGGTTGACTGGTCTGTTTTCAAGTAAAGAATGAAGTATTTTATTTAATATTTTTCCACTTTATTTTCACATCTGTCTTGTTTAAATTTAGACATATTTAGATTTTTTTAGATTTTGATTTTGATTTTATTCAAGAAAGTAAGATTTTTAGTTTTGAAGGATCAGTTTTTATTCACAAAAGTAGGGTTAGTTAAAGGGTTAGTTAAAAATGATGACATTTTTCATTTTTTATTATTTTTAAAAAATATTACTTTTAAAAATCTAAAAAATATATACTTAAAATGCTAAATATATTTGAAACAATATATTTTTTATTTATTTATCTTTTTTTTTTCACTTTCATGTATGGAAAAATGTATTCAACCCAGTCAAGGTCCCACTACACAGTAACTTACTTGACCTTTCTTGACATACAAATATCCGAAATGTGTTGAAGAGAGGCGTGGCCACCTCAGACCAATCACAGACAAGCATCCCCAGCTCGCCGTCATTCGGCCCAGAAGTCTTACCGTCTTGTTCCGTCTTGGTCAGCTCCACTAGTTTCTTCTGCTTCAGCGTGTCCACCACGTCCGCCAGGCTCCCCTTGCGGCGTTCCGGCGTGCCCAAGGCCAAGCCCACCCCCATCGCCGTTTGCTCGCCGCGATCCCGGGAACACTCCTCCGGCTTGGGCGGCGAAGTGGAGTTGGCTCGATACGAGTAGACGACGGACGAGCCTTGATTTGTGCTCTCCGTGTCCTGAGAGGGGAAAAAAAACACAGCTTGTCATGTGTTTTACTGTTCGTGCTTTTAGGGATTTTGATGAAAGTCTGCTGCGATTGGCTGGCAATCGATTCAGGGTGTCCCCCGCCTACTGCCCGAAGACCGCTGGGTTAGGCTCCAGCACCCCCCGCGACCCTAGTAAGGATGAAGCGGTTCGGAAGATGAATGAATGAATGAAAGTCTATGTTTTTTTTGGGAGGGGGGGGGGTGTTTATTTTTGTATTTTTAATTTGGGTATTAAAATGTTGATTTATGTTTCTAGAAACGTCAGATATTCTTTTAACAACCCCCCCCCCAATTTTTTCAAAGTCATTTTTTTTGGGGGGGGGGGACCAAGTCTGGCTATTTATTAACTTTTACAATTCTGATGAAAAGAAAACCTGAGTTTCAGTTCAAAAAAAAATCAAATGAAAATGTATTTAAAAATTCATGATTGTATTTCAAAGATTTTGCTTACCTATTTTTTAATTACTTTATTTGAAAAAAGAACACAATGTCACAACATATTTTTTTACATTTAAATCATTTTTTAAAAAATCATTTTAAAAAAAAGCTAAAAATTTTTTTTTATTTTTTTTTCATGTAACCTCTTCAAGAATCCTTATTTGAGCCAAACCAAAATGTTCTCTGTAAAAGGGTTTCACTTGATATTCCTGGTCAAAAACAGAATTTTACTCTTAACAATATTTGAAAATTAGACCTTTCAGGCACATCTGTCTCCATTTTTACACAAATCTATTTACTTTATGAATAAGAACTATTTTTACTTTAGTTATTTCCTGTTTGCAAAATAGCATTGTTCGTCACTGCATTAGTGTACATGTACCTTGGCTGTTGTGTGGATTACCTCCAGTACTGTAATTAAGACAAAAAGTATTTCCTTAGCACACACACACACACACACACACACACACACACACACACACACACACACACACACAGCCAAAGAGCAAAGCCTCCAGAGGAGGACCCTCACTGGGCTGCCTTTGGCAGTGCCTGCAGCACACGGCCACAGTTGGTGTGTGTGTGCGCGTGCGTACATCACAATGCAAGAGATCTCGCCCCTCGCGCGAATATCATGCGTGTTTCATGAACCGGGTTGCCTCTCTCACCATCGCCTCCGACGCAACGTTGTCCCAAGAGTCGCTGTCAGCTCGCTTCTCTCGGACTGGTTGCGGCTCGTCGGAGCGGGGACGCTCGGGCGGGGAGGGCGACGGCGTCTCTTTGGGGCCGTGGTCATTGAGCCAGGCCGCGCTGGGGTTGCTGTGGCCGAGCGCCTCCTCTTGCTCGGCCGGCGTGTGAAAGGGAGGCGATGCTCGCATGGAAGACATCATCCTGGGAAGAGATTGAGAGCATTGTCTCTTTGAGGGGTGGCCTTTATTTGGAGTCTGGTTAGAAAGCAAAGCGCGGAGAGTCTCTGTTTTAGCCAAGCGAATTTAGCTCACCCAACAGGCATTTGTTTTTGCTTCAAATAAGAAAATCTGATCAAATTTGAGGATTTTTTTTTCTCGTTAATCTTTATGTAGCTTTTGTTTTTTCCACTTGCTTCCTCACAGTCAAGTCAGCAGCCATTTTTAAAGGCTAATACTGACTTCCAAATACAGAAAGCCAAATCTAGGCCTGGTATTTGGGAGCAAAGCGTAGTCCAATCTTCTTCAAGGGATGGGGTGTGTGTGTGTGGGGGGGGGTGGGGGGGGGGGGGGTGGTGACAAACAATCGTCCATTGTGGGCGGCAGGGCGAAGGGGAGACCTGCGACAGATGAGAGGAGCACCCCCCCCACCTCACCCCCCACTGCGCAACCCCCACTCCCACCCCCTCAGAAAAAAAAGTAAGCGTACACAATGCGGCATTGAGCCCTCCTGCCACTTGTGGAGCCCAGGAGGACGATTCGTGAGGCAAACAAACGGGAACGGGAGGACTTTTTTCACAGAATTGTTTTTCCCCTTTTGGCCAAGTCTCGACAAGAAGCAGGGAGAAAACAAAAGAAGGCAACTAGCTGGCTTTCCATCCGGCGGCACACTCAAATTCCCTCACAGCAAATCATGCAAATTAAAATGAAACAAACAGCTTTGTTACCTGAACAGCCAATCATTTGAGTCGTGTTTGAACATTCTGAACCGCCATACAAGCGTAAAATAAATTTAGCACTCCCTCCTCATAAAACAGCGCAATTTCCCTTGAATTGCCTCAAGGGAAATAATGTACCAGTACATTATTATTGCATTATTAATCCACATCACTCAACTGTCTGCTATTGGCTATTGACACACCTCTAGTGTAGGATATTTAGAGCAAATGTCATGTCTAAACACCTCTAACATAGCAGATGTCATTCCTATACAACACTACTGTGGCTTATTTACAGCATATTTAAGATATAAACTGTCAATGTTGAATATTTATTCCATATTTGATCTTATTTGAGTATTTACCCCATATTTACTTTAGTTTACTAAAGGTTGCGACTTTTTTTTAACTTGCACTTGATGACACTCCATATATTACATATCTAAAACTAATACTAAAACTAAATAAAAAGCAAACATACCTGTTCTAAAAACGAATTAAAACTACATGAATTGAAAAAATAAGAGTCAAAATGAAATTAAAAAATATATATATCATGAAATTTCCCAATTATTACAACCTTGATTGGCAGAGCTTTGATACATATTTATCCACAATTGGTATCAAACTCAATACTTGGTTTTGTTTAATTGACGCTGTCATGATGGATATCACAATCGTGCCACAAAACAAAATAAAAAAAAAACAATTCTAATTTAATCACTTGGATCATGTTGCTTAAATCCAGCTTCCGTTTGGTTTTGTTTTTTTGTTGTTTTTTTTAATCGACTTTGTTGAATTCAAATATGTTTTTGCAGGAATGTCCGTGCTGCATTGGGACGACTCACAGGTTCAAACGAATGGTGAGATGTCGCTAAAAAGCAGTCGAGTAAACGAATAAAGATGGGGGGGGGCGGTGAGAGAGAGAGAGAGAGAGAGAGAGAGAGAGAGAGAGAGAGAGAGAGAGAGAGAGAATGGGCCATGTGTGTCTCAAGCCTGTGAGGAGCCTTGTTAGAGGGGGCACTGTCAGAGGTCAGGCCTTAGGAATGCCAACGCATACATGCCTGTCCCCCCCCCCCCCCCCCAGGGATCGCCCCTCGACCACCACCAACAACCAGTACCATCGTCCAGCCGCTATCACGCAAAATAGAAACACTCAACTGCGACACCTCTTTGACGCTAAAGAGTGGGTTTGTGTTCGAGGAGTGCTGGGATGAAACACGTCAGATGCGCTCATCAGACGCATGTATATATATATATATATATATACAGTATATATAGTATATAATTGGGTGGACATGTCAATTGCAAGGTGTCAAAATGAATCAATTAATTAACAACGAACCGATTATGTCAGAGTCATCTTCATTTTAAGACTCGAGTAATCGTTCAGAGCCAGTGTTCACTGAAAATTGTCTAAGTCCTCAGACTTCAACTTCCTAATAACAATTATGCTCTGATTTCTGAAGTCCTTCATGAAACTTTAATGCAAACAAAAATTCTCAGGCTCAAGCTTTGACGTGGTCCTACTAGGAAATCTGCCAAAATGAACCCCAACTGGAAGCAAGCACAATGATGAGAAATACGGAATTCCTCAGATTTTATTTTTTATTATTATTATTATTATTATTATTATTTGCCTGTGCCAGTTAACTCATTCAGTACCAGCCAATTCTGGACCAAGTCTGAAAAGACGTTTAAAAACGTCTTTGGGAGTGAATGAGTTAATGGAGCACAAGTTTGATGATTATTTGGAGGAATCACTCTTAACCCTTTTAGGGATAGCAGTTACTACAGTGCACGGCTTACCACGTTATCGGGTTACAGGGTGCATGAAAGGGTTAAAATTTAAAAAATAATAATAAATAAATGCATAAAATAAAAATACCCCCAACATTCAACACCAGCTATACTAAACAGCGCAATATTACAAGTAGGTATCACGTCTGTCGTAACAGGACGCATGGAAAAAGTCTCGAGGGCGCATGCACAAAAGGCTTTGAAGTCAGCTTTTGAGGTTTGAAGCAGCCATTTGGGGCAAATTGCAAAGCCCGACTTTGACGAACTCCTACCGGGGAAATTTTGGAAGCATGTATTTTATCAAAGGCAGATAGGTGATGCGAAATTATGAAGCTCTTTCGCCTACAACACAGGTGTCAAAGTCAAGGCCCGGGGGCCAGATCTGGCCCCCCACCTCATTTTATGTGGCTCGTGAGAGTAAATCATGTTTGTCAACTTTCATGATTCTTGCTGAAATCTGTACCGAAATGTCAAAATGTCAAATTGTAAAAGGTAAATAACGTTGAGATTTTGCACCGGCCCTCCGAGGGAAGCCGTAACTCCGAAGCGGCCCGCCACAAGAAATGAGTTTGACACCCCTGGCCTACAACATTTAAAATGTGTTCCGCACATCCCAATAATCCGGATGAATTTTATCTCTTTTTTTTCCAAAACTAGATTTTAAAAAATTAATTAATTAAAATTCAACAATTTCACGAAGGGAAATAAAAAATTTTTTTAGACGCATGTTGCAAAAACTCGACAGAACGCGGCTGTAAAAGTCTGCCATCTTGTTCTGAAGCAGCCATTTCAGGGGCAATCCCGCGGATTTCAGGAAGGCTTCAAAGTTGAACTTGTCCTCGAAATTTTTGTCTGGTTGCAACCAAATTTGACTCACATTCACCAGATGAATAGACGAAGGTAGATCGTGATTTAAAAATATTTCTTTTTTATCACAGTGTCACACAGTGGTGCCAGGTGTATTAAAATTGCACGTTGTCTATTGCTGGATATCTTTCAACTTTATAAGTAGTATCACACATACCAGTCAAGCAATCTGAGGTTACAGTGAAGCGAACCAGAAACCGAGGACAGCGAATAGTATCGCTTTGATGGTATTCAGCCAAGCTAACGGTTGGCTCCTCACTAAATTCTTCTCATAAAATAACATCGTTTGCGAGAACTAAATGTCTTTTGATATCTCGCACCCTAAGAAAAAAATATATACTTGACAAATATACAACTGTGCATCTGTGCAATAAAGCCCATCTCTTATCCTCTCATGAACTGGAGTTTGTTGCCTTCATTACGACTGAGAGGAAAAATATCAATCAAACGAAGGAATGTTTTTTTTTTTTTTATAGATAAATATGATGTTTGTAGAGTGGGTGTAAACACACACGACTATGCCAACCGTTAACCGCAGTCCAGAAGTGGACGTATTGACCAACACCCCTGCCTTGTGTGCCGCTTATTTTTCCTGGCAGGGCAACACACCCCGGCTCGCGCAAATACAACACTCCACATACATTTATCTACTTCGAGCGTAACACAGTGAGCCATTGAAGGTAGCATGGAAGCGGCCATTGAAGAAGGATGTCGACAGTGGACTCTGTGGCCGCCGTGTTTCACCTACCAGCAAGCGCGCTTGGCCACTCTGTCAGCACCGCACCGCACTGAAGGAGCAAAATAAGTCAATAAATCGGAATAGTTTTGCATTTGATGACTACGATACAGTCATGGCGACTGAAAGGAGTGTAAAGAGATGAAAGTTGTTGGGGTTTTTTTTATGCCAGATTTTCTTTGTTTCAATTCAGTTGCCGCTTGCAGACACGTACACGCGTCATTCTTTTCAGGGGATAAAGAATATATGCCCGTGAGTATTCTTACGTTGTCTACAGGCTGCTCTGCTGTTTGTTTTCAAATATCCCTGTTCTAAGAGTGAGAACTAAGCGACACCAGTGCTATTCTTTAGAGCCCCTGCGGTGTTTCCCATGATGTGTTAGTGTTAAGCTAGCAGACTTTAAGGCTAGCAGACTGTTGGAAGTGAAAAAAATTACAATTTCAGATAAGGTGTAAATGTCAGCCCATGCTTCTGAGAGTGGGCCAGTCGAGAAGACTTTCATGGCCCTAACAGCACACCACTGTCTCTAACTTTTGTTTGCGTTGCACATGGCCAAAAATGACCCAAAAATTCCAAACCAAAATGGCATACTTCCTGTCTTTTCAGAGATTGCTTTGTGAGACTTTTTTTGTGGGTTTAGTCATGCCTACCAAATTTTGTGTGACCAAGTGAAACTGGCTTCAGGTGCTGAACATTTTTTATCGTGATGAAAATCAGATTTTTGTACAGTTGAAAGGCATATTAGAGTAGTGTAGTGATCGAAGTGTACTCGTATTTACTTGACACACAAGAATGAACACAGAGTAACCAATCACTTTAGTACTTGATCTCAAAATAGACACGCAGGCCAGAAGAAATTAATCCTTTGGCCTGGAATAGTGGTCTGAGCAGCGTATACAGCAGCCCGGCCCACCGGGATATCGCCAGAATGTACAGTTTACCACTCCGGGCCTGGTACAGTCCCATGTCAGCAGAAGTAGCCTGCTACGAAACTAGGAAGTGGCCTGTAAAATTTGCTCTTATTTACTGTATATTGTCTACATCATATCGATTTATCTTTAGAGTGGGATGCCGACAGCGACACCGAAATCCAAGATCGACACCTCTATCCAGATCCTCAGCAAGATGTCTTAGCTGTACCTAATGTAGTGACCTTGTGGTTCCTCCTCGAAACCTCCTGTCTCTACATTTGAGAGAAAGGCAGCAGGCCTACTTCCATCTGCGCAGTGGCTCCAATCCTCATTATCTCGCCGTTCACCTCCGACCTCTCTAGGGGACATAATGCCGCCGCCGCACACAAATAGTAGCGTTACACAAGCGCCACAGTGCTGTGACCTCACCTTGCAGGTAAAAATGAATGAGTGCCGTTATTTTAAGAATGTACATAACAGCGGGGGTCTCAAATGGGTTCGTCCTCACCAAGTGGGGACCCCCATTTTCCCACGGTTATTAAGCCGCCGCCTACTTTTAAATGAATCAGTCCGAAATAGCCTGCTGGTTACAGGTGGAAATCATGTTCTGTATTATATGAGTTTATAATACCCTTGTGTGTTACAAGATATTGTTAATTTTTGTAGATGTTTTTTGTAAATATTTTGTAAACAAAGTATTTTAACAGCATTTTCATTTTGAACAATTTGGATTTGATTTTATTGTGTCAACATTTTCCTTTTTATTTTTTGTGGCTTTTTTGTATGAAAAATTTATTATATTTGATATAGATATGTTATTTTAAATTTCATTTTGAACCATTTTACCGTTTGTCAATGTGCACACTGAAAATAAATGGTGTGTTGAATTTTCTCAATTTTATTTCATCAAGGGGTTGCACAAAAAAACAAAACAATTATGTACATACATTAAGTTGAGTAGTAGTCTACTGATAAAATTTATCCGAATCCAGATTATTTTATTTCACACAACCACTTGATGAAATAACATTGAGTAAATTCAACACATCATTTTTTTCCACTGCAGTGTACGTATGACAAATTAATCAAGTCATATAAATCGGACATCAAGTGCCTGAAATAAAATTACTCCAAAGAGGGAAAAAAATAAATAAAACAAGAAAAGGGCTTGAAAATAATTATTATCACCATTATCCCATGAAATAAAATTAAGCATAACAATAAATACAAAAGCTAATGATACAAAATATTTTTGGATAAAATGTCAACCAAAAAATATATACAGTATAACAGAATAACAACGAAATATTTGGTATTTAAAAAAATAATATTACAAAGTACAACAAATTATTTCTTAAAAAAAAAATAGTGGGGGAAAAAAATGTCTCCTCATGTCACATGGAAAAACGCACATCAATGTTCATCAAATTTCAGTATATACTATACAATGCCGTTTGCTGGTGTTTTTTGAGTCTTAAAATCAACATTTTATTTTGTGTCCTGTCCCGGGTCCACATTTACGTTTGAGTGAACGTTGATCTAAAAGGACAATGCGGCACTGAGGGATAGCCTGACTAAAACACACGGATTGCACGAACAAAGACGCCGCTTTTTTTTATTCAAACGCTCCACGGTCCCTCCATGCCGAATAAGTGACAAAGGTTCCTAAAAATAACCCGAGGCAAAGATTGTGTCCGACGAGCGTGTAAAAGTTTGATGCAACAAAAGAATTACGAGTCAAACAGGTGGCTTTTAGCGCGCCCGCGAGGTGCCAAACGCCGCTAATCCCAGATTAGGAGTGACAAGTCATTTCACTGGATGCTCCCATGATAATCCCAGTTGCACTTCTTCATCCCCTCCCTCCGACAAAGAGCTTTGTTTCTCCATCTGATCTGATCCGAGAAAGCGCTTTCAGGATTTCCCCATGACCGTGCGCCCTCGCAGACTCGTCTCAAATTGTACATCAATGATTGACTTGCTTTAAATTTGTAATGCGTGCAGATGGTACACACTTGACGTAGAAGTCTTTTTCAAGGCCAGCGCAAGTTTATGATTCAAAAACATAACTTGGAGCATGGTCCCAAAAAAAAATAATAATAATAATAATAATGTTTAAAAAACTAACTTCACGTGTAACTCGTAACTTGACGTAGCATGAAGAGTAGCTAATTTAAAATAATTCTAATAAAAGAAGATGAGTTCAGCGATTTTCGCAGGCGATATGCTCCACGATCCGCGACGTAGAGTTTTTTTGGGGGGTGCAGGGGGGGGGGGGGGTGTTGAAGGGGTGACGCATCGATTAAGTGCGTACGAGTCCCCACCATGCAGTTTCATCAATTCAACTTTTAAAATGCATAATAAACACTATAATCTGGTGCTGTAAATTCTTATTCTGTGGGCCAAAGTTCTTCTTCTTCGTTTTCAATGTAAAAGATGTTAAAGACAAAGACGATAAAGAAGAAGATGAAGGAGATGAAGACGAAGAAGAAGAAGATGAGATTTCAGTTTCCATAACAAGGATTTCCTGCGCCAAAAGGCACACAAACCCACGCGGGATTCTGGTTTAGGTAAACCGTTTTAAACCAAAAAGAAAATATTCAACGTAAAGGCAGAATATTCGTCGTCCTTGTGTGTCCCCCGCGACCCTTGTGAGGAAAATGGATGAATGAATTAAAATCCCACAATAGATTGAAGCCGCAATAAACAAACGGCATCGCTGAGGTAATGAAAGACTTCCTTCTCTTCCTCATTTGGCAATCTAGAATAATCCTCTCCACAGCACCCCCAGTGGTGGCTCCGGATTGCTACATTTTAGCACACGTAACAGACAATTAAAGCATTGGCGGTCTGAATCCCGCTTGAGCACAAGTGAATGCGAATAAAACACCCACGCGCAAAGTGTACACGTCCGCTCTATTCTTCCCGTACAAGGGTGTCCATTGTGCATTAGGGGGTGTGGGGGGGACTAATAGACATTGTTCACAGCGCACATGGCCTCACTTCAAACCGCTCCACACGGTAATCCGGCCAATCAGAGCGCCCGTTATTCACACAAATCTAATCCCTCAAATCGGGGCAAATATTTACAACTCAAGTCCATTATTCAACATGACTGATGTGCAAATGCTGGCAATGCCTACACTTCAGTTTCTGATTGTTTTTTTTTGTTTTTTTATTGAGCCTCTTAAACACCGAAATCCTGCAAAGTTTCCGCATTACCATTGTAAGAGAAGGGCCAGTGTGAGTCCACCCTCGCTTTTGTACAGGAGTCCAACAAAGTGGCATTCGTGGCTGCTGATAATTGTCAGACAGCGACCGCTGCTTTCAATGCGCTGAAGAAAGTTTTTTTAATTCAATTTTTTTTTTCCCGACACAGCCATGAAAAGGGCGGAAAACATGGACAATAGTACCATCGTAGCGACTCTTTCAACATACGCCTCGCTGTGCTGCAACCTCACCAGCAAACGCAAACACGCGCAGCATTACCTCTGCCAAGGCACAATTTTTCGGTTTGCATTGGCTCTCGTTACGGCGTGTGCAGGTGTAGCTTTAAAAAAAGGGGGGGGCATGGGGGGAGGGGGGCGAACCACGACAGCTCTGCTTACACTCGTGCAGACGAACGCGCTGTGATTAAAGACTTCAATCCCCGAGTTGACTTTCCTTGCGGGATGGGACTAATTGATGGTGACGCACAACAAATGGAGGCTGGATTATGGTATTCACACACACACATACACACACACACGCACAAACGCACACACACAAGCACACGCGTGCGCACGCACACACACACACACACAAACACACATCCTTTTACACATAGTGTCACACACATAGCCACTCTCGTGCACTCTCACACACACTCTTGGGCTCACACACTCACTCACACTTCCACACACACTTCCACGAAGCAACACGTACAATTTCACATCCACTCTCACCCCTTGACACTTTCACACTTTTAAACACACTCTCACACTAACACGGGCATATACTATCTCTCGCTCTCTCTTTCACACACACACGCACAAGCACACGCACGCGCACACACTGTAATCCACAGAAGCTAACAAAAACTCACATTTACTCTCACACAAACTCTCTTCCATCTCACACGACGTACGGGTGTCAGAGCACATCCGGGAGGGGCAGAGTTCAAATTCTGCCGCTCAGTAAACACGCGCTCATGCACAACATTGAGCGCCATCAACAGGTTTGCCACAGCAGGTATTGAACAAATTGACACCAAGTGTTAGCTTTAGCAAAGTCGAGGCAGCGAGCGAGGACTTTTGTCAATCATAAGACGTTCGTTTTCACGTTACGTCTCTCAGATGTCACCGGATTTTCACTCAGCTTTTAGTTTTATGGAAATTCCAAGTGCGTGCCAAGCCGGAGAAGGTCATTTACGGTCAGAATTCATCGGCTAATTGTTTGACACCTCGCTCTGCGTTGATGGTAAAAGAGAGTGTCACAGTCCACAATAGAGCCAAATGGGATCAAGAGGAGAACGAGGAAGAAGCTTTGTTAAAAGCTGGCGTAAATCCCATCAAGGAAGAAGAGCATGCAGGAAGATCAGCAGCTTTCCTTTCGCAATAATGTCAGCGTCAAGATCAAGACCAGAGACGAAACACAACGAATACCGTATTTCAAAATGTCTGCGAAATGAACGATTCATTGTCTCGGCTGCAGCGCGCCACGTTGCGGAGAAAGCGCAAGATACAAATCCGATGTCTTTTTCTTTGGCTTCTCTTTGACTTCTTTGCTCTTAAAGCCGCGTTGACATCACAACACAACGTCGGCTAAAGGGCAGCCCGCCGCAACACCTCACATTGACCCTGACCATCTCAGCTCTGAAAGCGCTTAAAGAGGAAGAAAAAAAAACTTATGGCAAATCTAAGCGAGGCTTGCGGTCCGCCCGCAACAGGAGGATCGGAGCGGTTTTCTCGCCTGCACGCGCGGGCAACATTAGGTACACCCGCTAATCCGCTCCAAGACGTGACTGACGTTTTGCTTTTGAATGGTTTAGCTTCTGAGTACATGATACAAATGCGAATGAAATCTTAACCAAGTAGGGCTTAAAGAAAACATGGCGCAGCAGCATTTAGCTGTTATGCCGCACGTAGGCTTGTCACGATAACACATTTTTCGAGATGGTATTTTTTTTCTAGCAAATCAATAAATGATAGCATCGGTATTGTTCTTTTTTTTTTGTTCATTTTTAATGCGAGTGATGGTGCTAGAACATCCATCCATCCATTTTCCGAACCGCTTGATCCTCACTAGGGTCGCGGGGGGTGCTGGAGCCTATCCCAGCCATCTCCGGGCAGTAGGCGGGGGACACCCTGAATCAGTTGCCAGCCAATCGCAGGGCACACAGAGACGAACAACCATCCACGCCCACACTCACACCTAGGGACAATTTAGAGCGTCCAATCAGCCTGACATGCATGTTTTTGGAATGTGGGAGGAAACCGGAGCACCCGGAGAAAACCCACGCAGGCCCGGGGAGAACATACAAACTCCACACAGGGAGGCCGGAGCTGGAATCGAACCCGGTACCTCTGCACTGTGAAGCCGACGTGCTAACCACTGGACTACCGGGCCGCCCGGTGCTAGAACAATTATAACAATAATTACATCCTTCTGAAGTGCATTGAAATAAATTTATGACTAAAGTGAGAGAAGGCAAGATCATTATTTCAGTATTGTATTCGTACTGTGAGCCGATAGCTGCCCCCACTAGCATTAAGGCTACATGGTTATTATTAGCGCAAGCATACACTGCTTCGGCTTATTAATAAATGAGAAAAAGAGTTGTCTGTATGTACTTTTACGAATTATCCTTTTCATTTCTTTACTTTGCTTTTAAACGCCTTTAGCTCTTTTGTTTGGAAGCGCTTTTATATGTAAATGCTTTTAAACGCTCATTCAGAAGTCACGCACGGCCGCTCGACTTATTTGGTCTGAGCTAAATCCTGGTGCAATTTTCGGGCTAAATTCCTCAGAACACGCACCAGCTGGGATCCCAAAGAGTATCGATCCATCCTGTCCTCGCGGAGGCCGTGCGTGACCTCAGCCGAGAAGGATCCGCCCGAAGCAGACAAAAGTGCTCATCTCCAGGAAAGACGCCGCTTGCGGTTTCCTTCGGGAGAGAGGAGACGCGAGGGGAAAGAGTGAGTCAGCCCGACAGCTTCCTTTCTTCTCGCCGCAAGAACAGTAGAGAAGCTGAGGGGTGGGAAGGGGGTGCGGGGGGGGGGGGGGGGGGGTACCGCTTTCAGGGCGGTAGGAGAAGAGAGAGCTCGGGCGGTTTGGGAGGAGGCCACGGGGCGAGGGGCTCGTGCGCTCGTCTCAACGGGGATGATTTACTTCCAACTATAAAAGGGGATGCGGAGCCAAATGAGAGCCAAGCGAGACGGGCCTCAGACAGGAAAGATTCCAGAAGATATATTCTGATTCTGCAAAATTCACCACACATTACCCCCCAAAAAATAAAGTTTTTGTTGAATCCACTCAATCTTATTTCGTCAAGTGTTGCATGAAATGAAATCATCTGCATCCATTTTGAAGTGGACGACACATCTGCATGTGCGCCCAGATGATGTTATTTTGCGCAGGCACTTGATGAGATAAAATTGAGTAAATTCAACATATCAATTTTTTATCATTGTAGGACACACACACACACAACAGCTGTTCGATAACACGAAGTAATCATGCGATCGGATCGGGACACGTAGAGGCAGCCGCTCTTCCTGCAAGCGAGGGGCTGACTCTGATTTCGAACTCATTATCTCACGAGGTGGGTTGCTTGACTTTCGAATCACACGGGAGACGGGGGTACGACCCAGCGCTGCTGTTTCTGCTCGAGCATCGTTTTTGTACCTCCTATTTGCTGTATTATTGACTCAAAGACAGGTTTAGCGTATTGTAACTTAATTGGTGTGTATAGTCACCGATAAAAAACATTAGAAGAACCAGGGAGAAGGAATTCCATTGTGGATACTTTTCCCCTGACGAGGCCGCAGTGCTTCTGGGCCTCGTTTCGGAATTCCTTACCATTCTAAAGGAAACCCACGCCCCTGAAAACTTGCGACAAAAGGCAGTGTTTTGCTTTTTCTTTGGCTTGATACCAAGCAAGTGAGCGGACACCCTGAATTGGTTGCCAGCCAATCGCAGGGCACACAGAGACGAACAACAATTCACGATGACACCTGGGGACACTTTTGAGCGTTCCATCAACCCGCCGTGCATGATTTTGGAATGTGGGAGGAAGTCAGAGTACCTGGAGAAAACCCACGAAGGCACGGGGAGAACATGCAAATTCTACACAAGAATGTTGAAGCCGCAATCGAACCCTGCGCCTCTGCACTGTGAGACCGACGTGCTAACCAGTCGACCACCAGGCGCCCATACATACATACACACACATAGATACAGTATACAGTATATATATATATATAAATTCCTCGTCTCAACCCCCCTCGGGTGGTGTCCGTCCCTCATTCAGCTCGGGTCCTCTACCAGAGGCCAGGAAGCTTGAGGGTTCTGCGCAGTATCCTTGCTGTTCCCAGCACTGCACATTTCTGGACTGAGATGTCCGATGTTGTTCCCGGGATCTGTTGCAACCACTCATCTAGTTTGGGGGTCACTGCCCCGAGTGCTCCGACCACCACAGGCACGACTGTCACCTTTACCTTCCAGGCTCTCTCCAGCCCCTCTCTGAGCCCTTGGTATTTCTCGAGTTTCTCGTGTTCCTTCTTTCTGATGTTTCCATCACTTGGGACCGCTACATCCACTACAACGGCTTTCCTCTGCCCTTTATCTATGATCATATATATATATATATATATATATACACATGTACATATACATATATATGCATGTATATGTATATATACTGTATATGCGTATATACATATTTATATATCTATCTATATATAGATACATATAGATATAGATATGTAGATCTCTCTCTCTCTCTCTACAAATATATATATACAGTATATACATATATATATATAAAACACACAAAATCTGGAGGGGTGTGTTTGGCTTTTTTTTTTTTTTTTGCAATACTTAAAGCAAAGCAAGTATATGATGGGACCATTCATTCAGAATATTTTCCTGTGGGATTTTTTGAAATGCAAACTAAATAAAAAAAATATCGGTCCGCCGTCCTGCTATTGAGCAACTTTCGTTGCTCAGCCTGACTGCCGAGCTCGCGCGAGTTACACAAAAGCAAAGTTCGCCCCCCCCCCCACCGCCAGATAATTCCCTTTCCTTACCTCTGTCCAAATCTGATCAGTTGGCCAACCGTACAAAGTCAAAGGCTGATCTAAGTACAAAGTCAAAGGCTGATCTAATGTCCGGCCGCGCCTCGAGTGACTCTAAATGATGTTCCAGGCTGCTCATTAGCACAGATGATTTGCAGTCTAATGCGGAGAGTGATGGTGAAGGGAGATCACTACAGTCAGGGTACCAAACAGGTAACCTCAGCGCGCTCATTACCTTGTTAGCTTGTTAGCTCGGGACAAATGCCAGCCAACATCCTCCTTAAACTTGGGCGGCCAAATGAGTGCCATTAGAACGGCCGCTGTCCCGTCATCTTTTCTTTTGATGAAAGAAAACAGGCAACTGAGGGACATCTGTAACATTTGAAAATCAGCTGACGATGGCGCCCCCTCACCTCATATTCAAGTCGCTAGCATCCTAAACATTGACCGCACACTACTACTAATCAGTGAGTATTACAGGCATCACTCTTGGCCCTCTCCAGTTCATCTCGCTAACACGCTCCTTGTACGACGCCGGCAGCGGTTGCTACTGAGCGCCCCGTCCCGGCAGCGTCGGTCATCACCGCGACTTCGTTAGGCCGCTTAGCCATTGTCATCTCGTCGACGCCACGTAATTGCAATCTGCTCGTTGAAAGGAAGCCATAATGCCATTTAAGGGCCTCCAACATTTTGCACGGGGGAAGGAAATGAGAGTGAGCGCTTCTTTTTTGCAAGCCGCAATTGAGACTTCGAGCGCCACTTCAAAGAGATGTACGGCATCCGGCCGGCACTTAATTACACGTCGCGCTCAAAACGTCATTGAGCAAACATCATCCAGCTATGCTAATCCTTATTGAAAAACGATTGTTTAACCACATGCTCATTATCGTTTAAAACACTCCTCCTGTCACATGTGGAGTGGATCGACAGGTCTCGTTTTTATGATGGACTTAAACGTTGTTTTTTTAAGGAAATTTGAAAAAGAGCAAGTAACTTTTGTTAACTTTTACAAATAAAGTGGCACATTTCATCTTTGTTCAGGGTAGAATATCTTAACTCGAAACCGCACGCCTAATTGCCGCCGTTGAAATTAATTGAGACGCCATTGATATGTTTTTGTTTAGTCAAGAAAAATAGAAGTAACTTGCACGAACGTATAATAAAAGAGAACGTTGAGAAATTACGAGGTTTCATGAAGCGGAATTACTGTGCATGCTTTTATATTGGTGTGTTGGATGTGTGCTTTTAACGGGCATGGTTTTATGGAATTGTATCAACGCACAAAAAAAAAAGAAGGTAATTTTACATCATTGTCATGATTGCTCCACATTAGAAACATCAGAACAGCGCATCACATATGTTCTAGTCAAACAAGAGTACAAAAAAAAAACCAAGCTGGACTGGGCTCCACAAATAAGTCGTTGGCCATAAAACATGGCTGCACACAACATTGTGTGCCGAGTGACCACACGTCAGAGTCGACTGATGCTAATCATTTTTTAACCCTTTCAACCCTGTAACATGAGAAGCCGTCCACTGTGGTAACCGTTGTGCCCGAAAGGGTTCAAGGTGCCGTCTCCACATCACGTGGGATCCGTGGCGGATAGCGTGGAACTCATGAGTTGCATCGTTGCCCAGAACACAAACACGGACTCAACACAACACTGTAGAGCCACCACATGTCAAAAGTCTCCTAAAACGCTCAGCGTCACTTTCGGCGCCGTCTCGACATGACGTAAAATCCGAGGCAGCCCTGAGCAGAATTAAGCAGTTGTGTCACTCATTCAGAACATAGGCTTAGATGCGCACAACGTTATGGTGTGACCAGATGTCAAGTTGACTGAAACTCATCGGTAGCTAGCTATGTAGAGCTAGCTATGCTAGCTCTATATAGCTAGCATTATGTAAGAAGAAGAAACCGTTGCCTTATAATATGACATTTGAGGCAGTCTGAGCAGAACTAATATTTTTTTTTAAATCCCATTCAGAAGATAAACACTGACACACACAACATTGTGGAGCGACCTGATGTCAGAGTCCAATGAAACTCTTTTTGCCGCTACATATGCCATCGCTAAATAGCATAAGATCCAAGGTAGACAGAGTGGAATATTATCGTCACATAAACATGGATGCACACAACATTGTGCAGTTGTTATAGAGTCCACAGGAATGCCTACTGGTTTTAAAGATGACGTTTTGACATAATTGAAGGCCAGGGAACTCATTTAAGACTGGTGGTAAGACTTCACACTCATCCGAGAGACTCTGCATTCTTGGCTCGGTCCTGATGTTTTGGTTAGCAACCGAGTTCAAAAGACGCCCGCCTCTCGACTTTTGCTCAAAATCCATTCAGAAATTTCAAGGAAAAAAATAATTACAATGTGACAATCGAGTCCAGCTATCAATCAAAGCCTTTGAAACCAAAGCGCCCCCCACTCCTGCCGCCCCATCAGCAGGACGCATATTCGCGCCCGAAATCCAACACTTGTCTGTCCGCAATCCAAAGCGGCCACTCGGTGACCCAACGCTGACACCGCTCATGGGCCCCCGTGGCCAGCCGTCATAAATATTCTTAAACGGGAGGATTAGCCATATGGCGGGATCACTCCATTGTCCAGCCTCTGCCATCTGTACTTTTGCTGTGGACCGATTCGCCAGGCTAACGCCAGCTTGTGTTACCGGCGGACTCCTGTTATCATCTTTATTACTAGCGTGGGGGGCAGGGGAGGGGGGGGGGTGCAGGGGGGGGTCCATTAAAAAAGGTGCACTGTAGAGGTCCCCGCGGTGAGAGCTTGCTGGAACCGTGCCCGCTGGCCCCGTTTTTCTCCACACGCCCTCAGCGTGAATGCCGCTATTGAGCAAGCAGCGCTCGCGGTGCGCACGGGCGACTTTGCTAAACAAGCAAGTAATCAGAAAAAGGGACTCACACAACTAAGAGGCTTGAACAACTCCGACACGCCCTCTTCTCACTTGCGGACGACTTGAAAATTCCTGAACATCACCTGAAAAGACACGAGAAAACTTTTGATTTGTGGATTCACTCAAATGCATCCGTGAGGAGGCACAAACCAGTATCCAGAGAAACACCGTTTAGTGTGGTGATACATTCCAGACCGCAATTTGAGCAAAAATCCACCTTCGCGATATACTCAGAGCCCAAATAATTTTTTTTTCCCCCATAGTTTTTCATGCTTGTTAAAACTTGTTCAAACACACGTTTTAAACACACGTTTAAAAAAACCTGCAAGCCTAACTTTAAAAAAAAAGTACAGATGGTAGCGTCTGCGTATGTGCACATGCCTTTACGTCTTTCAATGCCAGCTATTTAAAAAATAAAATAAAATAAAAAAAGAACTCTTTGAATGCCAGACCATTTAGAGCATTCTGACTGATCTTTCAAGGCTCACAGAATATTGGGTTTTCTGACTAAGTACACACAGAAACAACCAAATGAAAGCTTTGACTCTGCTTTCATGAAAAAAAAAAGTTGTCTCTACTCTGTCATGTTTTAGCGGTAGAACATTTCTTATTTTGGACCACAAAAAATGTCAGAAAGGTATATTTTATGCACCGTGACTTTTATCCTCATGGTTTTTTTTTCTTGTTTTAGTGACACCTCAAACATCTGAATACTTTCCTTCAGTAAAATGCCAATTTGATGGCAAAACAATGTCTTTACAAATATTCACCAATGGAAAAATTTTCGATTTAAGAAACTTTACATTTTTGCACGCTATTTAGTAGCAGTAGTAGTATTTAGTAGCGTGTGCATGCTTGAGTCACATGCATGGGTGTGTGTCTATGTCTGTACTTTACGTCGTTGCTTTGACTTCTCAACTGAAATAATCTCCATCATTCTTTTCTCTCTTGAGATAGCTAGATAGATAGATGGATAGATGGATAGATAGATAGAAAGATAAAGACTTGCCTAGAGAATAAAGTGTAAGTGAAAATAAACACACACACACACACACACACACACACACGGAGTGTACACCAGCTTTGATTCTACAATGTGAGGCTAATTGACAACAATGAAGAAGTCAAAAGAGAGATCAGCGCATCTGTGATCTTTTATTCATGTCAACGAAATGATTCTCTCTCTCAGAGGCGCCGCGTGGTATGTACGATCGGTCGCTAACAAGATCTTCTCGTGATGATAGCAAGTCGAAACAAACAAAAAGAAAACAAAGATTTACATGCCCAAAATGTTTGTTTGATTTTTTTTTTTTTCCGTTTCACTTCGGCCAGCCGACCTGTCTAAACATGTTCCAAAACGCCTGCAGAACTGGTTTGGCATGCTGCGAAATATCTGCAGACCAGACTCGGTACACCACACGAGACTTCAGTTCAGTGAGCCTGAGCCCCAAAGGATTATTTCTTCTTTGACTTATCATGACTTTGTTTTGTTTTGTGTGTGTGGGAATTGATTAATTCATCAGATAGGGCAATATTGAAAAAATGTAAATGAAAACTATATCAAGGCACAACTCAGTGAACCTGGAGGCACAAGTCATTGGTTGAGAATCTTAAAAAAAAAAAAAAAAAAACGGAGGAATTTGTCCTGTCGAATATACATCTGTACTTCAGAAAAAAATAGAGACTACGTCTATCAAAGTCGTCTTTGCCTCACTAGTTATTTATTTATTTACATTTTTAAAATGTAAATTATAGACACATTTAATCACTGGTAAAACATATATAAATAGACAATATATAATGTTGTTGTTTTTTTAACTATATCGCAACAGGTCTGATCGCAAGCTTCAATTGCAGACTGCTGAGCGCAAAAAACTTCCGGTGACGCAGGCCACCCGCCACCGTAAATTAAAGATGACCTGCTTTATTTTATTATTATTTTTTAAATACTTTTTGTGAAAGTGAGACTGATAGAATGATTAGAGTGCAGTGTGCATTAATACAAAAAAATATATTACTAACTTTTTTTTCACCATAAACCTCTCGCTATCGCGTTGGGACCAGTCCGCGAGCTACCGGTCGATCGGGATCGACGTAATGTTGAACCCCTGCTTTGAAATAAAGTACGCCCACCCCTGTTTTTAGGTGCGCGGCTCAATCTATCCAAGTTAATCAGGATGTTGTCCGCCTAACAGTCCTATCAGATCGACAGCATTCTGAAAACGACGCCTACACCTGCGCCGTGAATACACGCCTTGACGCAGGCAAACAAATGCCGCCTTCGCCGCAGCTGTCAGCGCCACTTGCGCGGACGCACGACGCGAACAAACAATGGCCGCCGTCTCTTCCATAGTGTCGCCGCTTGCGCTTCCTGCCGCGGCAGGAAGCGCAAGCGGGGCTCCCGCTAATCACACGGCCAATTAAACCACAATGAGCTGCAGTTGACCCATAAACGATCTCTCTCTCTCTCTCTCTCTCTCTCTCTCTCTCTCTCTCTCTCTGAGGACCGCTTGCTGTATTACTGTGTCTGTTTGTGGTTGATCTAAAGTGGTGAGTGTGCGTATTCCCGAGGGAACTCTCATCATGCTTCAAAATGAGATAACTGCAAAGAAATTAGCACAGGTTAGCATGTTACTCAAATGTACGTCGAATTAAACCATTGATTGTATATCGATTGTTGAGCCTTGAGGACCACCATACTTTATACTCACAATTGTCGGCGGCGCATGTCATTTTGGATTAAAATTACAGAGAAAGCCAAGGGCAGTTTCTGACTTTTATTCTGTTGTATGGCAGGTTTCACTTTTGATTGTCACGTGGCATTGTCCATTCAGAAGCACACAAAGTTAAAGAAACTCATTTTCACCCCCCCCCCCCCCCCGCCACCCCTCATCATTATTTTTGTTATCTTTAGAAGTATACTGTACGATCACAGTGACATTGGCGCAGGCTGAAATCAGTTTTGTGATGTGCATTGGTACAGCAAACTCCTGTTTGATCGTGGCATTGCATAGCTTTCCAATATTCACACTTTTTGACCCTCAGAGGGCACCGTACTTCATCTTAAATCCCACTCACCGGATGTAATTTCAGATTAAATCTCTCAAAAACGGAGCCAAGCAGCATAACGAGCAGTGTGGTTCTTCAAGTTTTCCCTGTGATGTGTCCTACATGTTTTCTCTTGCGATTCCCACACCTGGTAAACCGGATGACCATCGCAGTGCAGTTGGGAAAAGTAATAAAAACACTTTCATTTCGTGTCGATTGGCCAAACAAAGAACCTCATTTATGGCGTAAGATTAACTTAAAAAATATATAAATGAATAAAAAACTAAAGCCATGAGGCTGTGTCATGACAATGACGAACATGTATTCACTTGAAGGCTGACAAAGACAGATGGTGGTTAATTGCGGAAAAGGGACTGGCTCATCTAATTGTTCACATTGTTGGCAAAATGCCAATGTTCATTTTCGGGTTGGGCCAGAAGCGCTCCCTGCTTGATCTCTATCTCAGGTTTAGGGTTGGGGTGAGCGATTGCAGGTTAGCTTTCGGTTTGATCTGCTGGACGCAAACTCGGGAACAATTGGAGTTGGAGGTTCGGGTTGGGTTTGTTTGGGTTCGGTTTCGGGTTGAGGACGAATCCAATGGAAGCACACTCGGGAAGGGTTCGGGGAAGGGGGAGTGTTTCGAGGTCGTGTTTTGGGGGTACTGGGAGAGGGCTGAGAGGTTAGCTTTAAGATTTAGGTGTTGGAAGTTAGGTTTCGGGTTTGGAGTTTGAGTTTGGGTTAGTTAGGCGTCATAGAGTGGAAAATCTGGGTGGTTTGTAGTTTCACTTGGAAAATTGGACCGGTACAGTCATACCTCGGTTTTCAACCATAATCCGTTCCAGAAGGCTGTTCGAAAACCGAATTTATTTATTTTTTTAAATCTTTATCGAACACGTCTGCTCACAATGGATCGCTACACGAGGAAGCGTCACTTCCTCGTCTACCCGAGGAAGCGTCACTTCCTCGTGTAAGGAAGGCGAGAGGAGTCAAGTGGTGCATTCAAATGCGCTCAGTTTTTCGAGAACCGATTTTCGGTCGTAATCCGAGGCATAAAAAACTCGAAATTTTTGGTCGAGAACAGAGATGTTCGAAAACCGAGGTTTGACTGTACGTGGGGTCTCGGTAAGAGTTTTGACATCGCTGGCTTAAGGAATTCCCGGAATGGAGCGTCACCTTCTCGGATTTGCCACCTCCAGGGTGCGCATCCCTCCAACACCTGCCTGAGTTTGGGGTAAGGCTTAACCCAACAACACCAACTTCTAATGATGGCAAAGGTGTCAAACTTCGGTCCTCGAAGGTTGCGATATCAGATGATCAGGATTGCTATCAGGCTCCCGCAGAGCTTGCCGATAAAGTGATCATTTGGAATCGGGTGTGTCGAAGGAGGGAAAACTGGCGGGATAGTGGTCCTCGAGGAGCCAGGTTTGACAACTGGGAATTAGAAGTGACGGCTGGTGTTTTGCGGTGTTGTTTTGGGAGTTTAGGGGCGGGGTTTCGGGGTGAGGGCCTCGCGGTTAAGACTCGGCTTTAGGTTTAAGGGGGCGGGGGCGGCTTAGGTGAAGGGATTTCCGCCGGAAGCTCAGTCAGATGGGGTTAGTGGTTAGGATGAATATTTTTGGTTTGAGCGTTGCGGGTTATTTCCTTGGAATCTCATTTAACAAGAGTCTGCGGGATGTTTGGATGGCAGATGCGAGCCTTTTGTTCAAACGCATGTGTGCTGGCAAGTCGTTGTGAGCACACCTTTGATGACCTGGACCGACAGCGAGGATGTTTGCATGAGCGCAAAAGCTTTTGTGTTGCGCGGCTCACAAAAGAGCAAGCCAGGCTTAAGTGACAACACCGCATTCTCTCCCCTGAGTCACTCGCCGTGAAATATGGCTAAGGCGGCTAGGAGCGGCTCGGGGGGCCGGGGCAAGCGCCGGCACATACGTCCGCACCTAAACAGCCCCGAGGAGATTACATTATGGGCGCTCGCCATTGTCCCGCGTCTCCCAGACAAAGCTGTGCAAACGCCGCGCCTCCCGGGGACTGTAAAAACAAGAGGTGAATGTCAAAAGCATCTCTTTTGTCAAGGCCGCCGAGGTATGCACAAACACACTTGCTTGGCGTGACTGAGAAGAAAGGAGGGCCTTGTGAAGAAGGGAAGGAGTCGGGAAAAGGGGGAAAAAAAAGAACGTCTTTGCGTGAAAAGAGCGTGAGAAGACCTCCGCGGAAGCCCCTCGCGAGTAAAGACGCCATTCAGACAAAACATGCGCTCATTTGATGACCCGTGACTGCAAAGGACGGGAGGCAAAACGGACAAAAATATGACATTCCGCATTGTTTTCTCACTTTTGTCGGCATTTAAGTCACAATAAAACGGTCGCTCCTGAACGCAAATGCTGGAGTCCTCTGTTGTCAGTCATTCTCCGCGAACCAGAAAGTAGCTTGCTGGCTCGTAAAATGACAACATTTGAGTCACAATCCGACGGTTCCCGTTCAATGTTTAACTCATTCACTCCCAAAGACGTTTTTAAACGTCTTTTCAGACTTGGTCTAGAATTGGCTGGTACTGAATGAGTTAATGCCGAGTCCCGTCTGCCATTTTCCATCACCAATCAGGAAGTCGCCTCCTCGCAAACAACGAAGACAAAGAAGAAGACAAATGTTTTCGCTTTTCGACTTTTCCGACCCACCCTTGCCCCAGGGGCCAAAATGGTACACTCCTATTCACACTCCTCCTGATGACATCGTTCATGAACATATAACTACCCAAAGGGGCAAATAAACAAAGATAATTGATTTTTCCTGTGAAAATCCCGTGAATAACACGCAACTCCACCGAAAAAAGAAAAAAATTATCCGTACCTGCGTATAATACGGTATGCTGGTATCCTTGATTATCAGATAGATTTAAACCATAATAATCAAGTGTAAATGCTTTTAAATATTTTAATATTTCTTTTTCAAGGTAAAAAAATTTTTTTTTTGCACTTTTATCATATCTATGATGAAGGTTTCTCAAAGAATTTTTAAAATCATGTTTTCAAAAGTCTTGTTCTCGACCTGTATCCACTTTCCGTAATTTTAGCTAGCCGATTTCTTTGCTTTGTTTTTAAAACTCTTTAACTCTGTAACTGCTTTTAAATCTACTTTTAATCAGACTTTGTGAAACATATCAATTTGAGTTGTGTATGAAATGCACGGCAAATCAGTTATTCTATTTTCTTTTTTTATTATTCATATTATTTTTACAACCTCTAGGTATTGCCTTAGTATTGGTAAACATTTCAAAAATGTGAAAAACCTCCGTTTCTTATTAAACCCCCTGTATAATATAATACCCCACACACACACTTTGAAAAGAAAAGAGCCCATATCTTTTTTCTTTTTTTTTTTTAAATTGTAAAATAATGAGTGTTACTCACTGGATTTTACAGAATATCTTGTTTTCTCCAATTGGTTCATGATGGAAGCTTCCCGTCTCCTCCAAGTCTCAGAAAGGGTACGGTCCCATCAAGTGATGTCACTGTCTGTGTGTTGTTAATTAGAATTTTTGTTAATGGTGACTTTTTTTTTTTTGCACCACGCTAATTCTCTACTTCCTCGTTTTCATCAGACCGCATGCCGCCGATTGCAGAAATAAGTCGGACGAAATACAACACAAGCCAGTCATTCATCATGGAAGTCAGCCGCCGCCGCCACTTGTTGAAAATGAAGATCAGATGTGTGAAGGGGGCGCCAAGGGAGCAACGTCCCGGGCTGGAGTCAACCTTGTCACGACCCGAACAAGGCTTTAACTGTCACGGGCAATTAATATGAATGGGGGGGGGGGGGGGGGGGGGGTACGTGACCCCCCGCCCCCTTCTACCACCCTACTCTAATTTACAAGGCCAGCACCGTCCTGTAATTAATCGCCACGTGCATAAATGTAAATGCAAGGAGCAGTCTGCGCGAGAGGCCAAGTGATTTAAACGACAGTGCACAAATCTGCGGCGCCATAAAACGGCCCCCCTAACTCATTGCGTAAGTGAAGGGACGGTTGGGAGCTTTGAATAAAATCATCCACACAGCCATATGTATAAAAATCACACTAAGAGAGAGATCTTATGATCGCACTTCCACTCAGCATGACACTGTCTGATTTTAATTTGCCCAAAGTACATTTTTAACTTTCAGGCTGAACTGGTTAACAAAAAAAAAATTATGCAATCAGCGTGCGCTCTAACGACAACGAGGGAGTCAAAGGTAGTGGAAATCAGTCAGTACTGTATCTTTATTTTGACAAAATGCACTATCGATCAACAGATCCGAACGTGCCGTGGATCAGGTTGCAAGATGACTAGGCCAAACTATTTTTGGTCATTTTTATGTATCAATTAAAAATGAAGGCATTTTGCCGGGCGCTGGGACAATTTAATGGCATTTCAATTGGGGAAAAATCGATATATAATATAACACTGCATCCAATTATTTGAGTGCGGGATCCTGGGAAAGTGTGGGAAATTTTGCATCAAATTTTGTGGGCCCCCTGTGTAAAAGTGCTCATTTTCAGACGGTTAAAACTGTGTCATTTATGTCACGTACTGTAAACGCGCCCCAAGAATCCTTGAAACCAACTTAAGCCTGCCTAAGTGTGAGGAAAACACATACGCGCACACACACACACACACACACGAGCCACAATAGAGTCTTTCTGACATAAGCTTCTTTCGACTACAAATGGGATTTTTCCTATAGGCGGCCTCCAGCAATAACAAGTGGCATCACAGGCACGGCCGACGTATGTTTCCCATATTAAAGCGGCTGCTGCCGCCGCTGCTGTTGAGTGACACTAAAGTGAGTTAGCGTTCCTTCCATTTATTTATTTCTCATCCTGCGCGCACATCAAATGCGCCAGTTGCGTTGGAGTGTCACCAGGCCAGCGCCATGGCCGCCATTGTCGTCGTCGTCATCTCCCTTGGCTAGGAGTGCTTTGGCGGAATCCCAAAGCGGGAGCGAAGTAAGCAACATTATGCTCGGCTCTTTTTGTTTCGAGTTGGAGTTTTATTCTCAGCAGCGTGAAGTACCTTCTCGCCGTAGATTTGGAAACAAAGTCATTTTTGGATATAGACAGATAGGTGTTGTTTGAGCCTATATTTTTGTTTCTATGTTATATATTTGACATGAAATTGTTTTTTCTTTTACTTTGAGTGTCAGCAGGCCAACGCCAGCGTGGTCTCTCCTTGGCTCGGGTTGCATTGTGGAAACCCGAGGCGGCAGCGCAGTCAGCAACAATATGGCGGCATAGCGCGTATAGCTTGTGCTAATCCAGCACTATGTCCGGGGCGCATTACACGCATGTCGGCCGCGGGCATCGTTTACCACAACGACTCGCCGCCAAATGTGGCGCACGAGGAGGACTTTTGGAGCTGTCCGTCAAAGAGGCTATTTCGGGGGGGGGGGGGGGGATCGCACGTACACCGCTCGACAAAACGAGTCACATTGTGCTTTAATGCGGACTCTTTCGATTTCAGTGAGGCGTCTGCAGTATGTGTGAATTAATTTTGTATGTTTTCTGTATTTTATAGATGATTTTTTTTTTGCATTTCTTTTATATGTTCTATGATGCATTTTAGATATTACACTGGTCAACTGTGAATTTTAATCAGAGTAGGCTTTATTGTATCAATGATTTTTGCTCCATGTACAGCACTTTCTACACAGCGGTGGTTGTTTGAAAGCGCTCGATAAGTACAGTTGAGTTGAGTAATATATTTTTGACACCAACTTTGAAAATGTCTTTATTTTTCTAGCACATCAGGTTTTTGAGATATTTTCATTTTCTTTTTTCAAGTTTGACCTAGAAAGTTTGCGCAAGACGGATTTTACCAAGTACTGCAATTTGACGTTTGCATGACGTTTCAGGGCGATAAGGTGGACAGCTGGTTAGCACGTCCGCCTCGCAGCTGCGGCCTTCCAGAGTTTGCATGTTCTCCCCATACCTGTGTGGGTTTTCTGCGGGTACTCCATTTTCCTCCCACATTCCAAAAACATGCACGGTAGGTTAATTGGGCACTCTATATTGTCCCTAAGTGTGATTATGAGTGTGAATAATTGTTGTTCGTCTGTGCCTGCCCTGTGATTGGCTGAAAACCAATTCAGGGTGTACCCCGCTGACCGACCGAAGACAGCAGAGATAGGCTCCAAGGACAGTCGTGACCCCCGTGAGGTCATGCGGTTCGGAAAATGGACGGATGACGTTTCAGAAAAAATATTCCACCTGTTGCTGGATCTAACCCATAATTGATAAACATTGCTAAATATATTACTATATTCCATATTATTATTATACTTCTTTATACCTCTCGAAATAGTTACATTGCACTCCATTTTGTATGACAGCTCATAATGTTAAAACATTTACTCGAAAATTTTACAAAAACAACAATAAGACCCTGAAACAAATCAAATTTATTTACATTGTTTTCTATGGCGGGGGGCGGGGGGTGCATCATAGTGAAAGCTGTTTATAAAATTTTGGCCTGTGCATCACTATCTGAATGTGAGCGACAGCAGACTATATAAATACATTTTGTGGTCCAAAGTGGTTTTTGTCGCCGGCGTCTTACCGATTAGTCAGAGTGAGCACAGTGTGCCAGCAACAATGAGGCACCGTGACGACGGCGCCACCAATATTTCATCTTTGTTTGTTTTTTTTAAACCCTCCTAATAGAAACCTGCTGCACCACAATGGCTCTTCAGTCTGAGTCAACAATGCGCGACACAATTACACATCACTTTTAGTGTAACATTAACAGTCTGCTTTCTTTTAAAATTTGTTTTAAGGCGCAGGCGTGCTGCAGGGGTGGAGTTGATGAAATGGAAAAGCGAGTGTTTTCATTTGATCATCAAAACCCATCCACGCTGTGTAAGAACAAAAAAATTATTAAAAAGCTTTAGCTAACATGCTAATTGTTGTGTTAACATGTCGCAAGATAGCACCCCAAGTACAGAAAGGGTGACGGCAGATTGATAAGCGTTTTCTCCCTGCTTTTTTGTATTATTTACAATGTGAACTGATACAATGCTAACATGCTAACAATAGGTATGCTACCATATATCAGGGCAGCAGTCTGACTGGTGAAAGAGCAAGGCACATTGATTAGTAGGTATTGTACGTGTGTATCTGCTGACGACTCGCTGTCGGAAGTGCTCACTCAACGAGCCACACTCTTGATCACACATTTTGAGCGGCGATGGGAACTGTTGCCCGCGTTTCACTGCGAACGCGTTATTCACCTTCACACGACACAACCATGGATGATGTAGAACACGACTTTGAAATGACTCGAAAGAGCAAGTTTGCGCATTATTATACTCAGCCAACAGTTCCTGGAATTATAGTTGACAACCCCTCAAAATAATGTTCCGCGTGACCAAGGCCATTTTTATTTTTGCTTTTTCTATGCTTCTACCAAGTTTGAAGTAACTTGTCTGATCCACAGAGACCCTTTTTGGACTCTGCGAAGGCCAGGTCGCATGATACGACTGACTCATCATGATGGCTTTTATATTCTGTCACTTCCAATGCTTACATGAATGTTCATTCATTCATTCCTTTTCCGAACCGCTTGATCCTCACTGGGGTCGCGGGAGGTGCTGGAGCCTATCCCAGCTGTCATCGGGCATGAATATATGTTATCAACCACAAATTTACTCTTAACTTGCTAGATTTATTGCTTAGTATGGATTTCAAAATCTTGCGGAGAATTATTATTATTTTTTCATTCTCCACTCAATGTTTTTTTTAATGCATGTTTGAATGCCAAATTGAACCACACGCACATCAGCAAAAGCTGTTTGGCTTTCCATACTTATTTTGGTTCATCACTTCATCATTATTATTTGTTGTCTGTTTCTGTGTTTGGCAAGCTTTCCAATGATAGTCACGAACATTTTGAAAATACAATAAGGGTTAAGAGGTTTATTCAAATTTGAAAACTCAAAGAATAACCTAAACCTCTTTAAGAAAATCTTAACTGCTATTGACTTTGGCTAGATTTCGCCCAGAAATTGTTGCGCATTTTGACCAGTTTCAAAGAGTCATAACTTTCTTAATATTTGCCTCTGGAAAGTGACAAATCACTGATCTTTCTGACAATGCCTCATTGTTACATGTAAATCTATTGATTATTGAAATTTTACCCACATAACTATGACAATAGAATAAGTAGTAGAATTTATTCCTGTAGTTGCACAGTATTTCCTGTAAGGATGAAAAGAATGCTAACAGTTGCTATGCTAACATATACCAAGATATCAAGATGAGTAGAAAAAAGCCCTAAGGCAGACTGAAAAATATTCTAAATTTCTCCTCGTTTGTTTGCCTCTATGAATGCATACAATGCTAATAAGCCAACAGCACATATGCTAAAATGATGCAAGCTAGCAACGGGAGTCTTTTTTGAGGGAATAGCTGAAAAGCTAAATGCTAACAGTGGGTATGCCAACAAATAGCATGAGGGCAACATCAGCGTGACCTCAACAGTCCGCCTTTCCCACTAACAAATGGTCTCTTTCTGTTGTGTGCCGAGGAGTTTAAAAGGAGTCTTCAAAGTACAGTATTTTTAGTTTGATTATCACAGCCCAAACGCCGCTGTATTGTCTTTTTTCCATTGAACCCCACCCAGCTGGTTCTGCCACCGATAAGACCAACCTGGGGGATGTTTTGCCAATGACACCCATTTTTATCATATCAACGCACTTGCATGAATGTGCTTGTTGTGCTGTTGCTTACAGTCAAATTCAGTTTGAGTTCATTTTAAAATATTTTTACAATAATTGTGTGTTTAATAGTAATTCTATCCCATTTGTTTCATATGAGAGGTTACAGCATTCATTTGTTTTTGAGGAACCATTTGAATCCTTTTTCACTTGGGGGTAAAAATTAATTGCGTTGCTTTTATTTATTTATTTTTTAAAGATAAATATTAAAGATTCTGTTCTCAATATAACCAAATCAAAATCTATTATTTAATTTGAAAAATGCACACACAAAAATGTCAATTAAAATATGAGGATTAGTGATTTGAATTTTAACGGGTTTCTTCTGAATATTTTCCCAGGGAGAATCGATCCTAACATTTGAAATTTCTAAGAAAAATATGGCATTGCCTTGTGATGGCCAAGTTTGGGGTCCTGTGTGTCAAGGCTTCAATGAGTAGGGCCTCAGCCATCTTTTTCTTTATTCTTCGAGTAGCAACGCTGCAATTTGGGTGTGTCCGAGATAAGTATATACTGTAAAGGGCCGCTAATGTGCACTTACAGGAGGGTTGGAGCACTCACAACTAAATGTAAAATTTGTGCTTATACAACACATGTACCAGCCCAAGGCAAATCATTAGGAAAAGGTTTCAAAACAAACAAGAGAAGTACTTAAATAACACGGCATGTCAGCATTTCATTCGTTCTCTTCAGAAATAGCACCCGACTTCAAATGTAAAATTCTGATTGAAAGTATTTGGATGACGTTGATACAGGCCAACAAGCCACCACTTCACTCAGTTTGGTGTCGTGTGTGTGTGGACCTATTTAACGTAGTGAGCCAGCAAGTTAGTCGGCCAGCAAGCTACCAAGTGGAACAACAGCCACATCAAGTCCAGATAAATGAAATGGTGAAAAAGAGTTTGAACGCAATACCTCAACAACCATTGAACAATGGCGCAGGTTTTGAGCACTGATCTTCAAATATATTTTATGTATTTAGAAACAAATCATTGAAGTCACTCAACAAGGTCTTTAATTTTTGTATTAATAATATATATATATACACACACTCATACAGTAGTACTTGACAACAGGGCATTAAATTTGCATTGATGTTCTTGCTTCCTTGCTTTCCACATTCAGGTGTTAGCATATCAACAGTTAGCATGTTAGCATCTGTTTGAAATAGTCGCTGACTACAAAATCCTTATTGACATTCATGAGCACTTTCTTTCCCCAGGTTGCCATATGTTAGCAATCTATCTGGTAACATTCTGTGACTTTTCTTTGGAAATAGTTCCTGAACACAGGACAAAATATAAAATTCTTATCAATCTTCCTTATAGATATTTCTACAAACCAAGCTGTTGGTATACCAGTTATGATTTTATTAATCTTCATCACACTCCATAGCAAAATGTAAAATCCTGAGTGCTTTCTCGATTCAGACTGCTATCTTGTTAGATGCTAGCATTTTACCAGTTGATCTTCGGAAATACTAGCTGAGAGTGAGATGCAAAATTCAATGTGCATTAAGTGCTTTCTCCATCGTTAGCTAGTTAGCATACGGACTGTTAGCATGTTAGCATTAAATTTATTTCCGCCGAATTTCGCGCATTTGTATCTGTCCACCAGATGTTCCCCAATCAACAATTTGCGTCCACACTTGTTGTTAGCATGCTAGCTGTTAGCTTTGTTCAAACGGTTTCGGGGCAAATCTGTCACAAATGCTGTTGGGTTTTTTTGGGTGGCGTAATCCTGTTTACTAACTGGCTGTCAAAACATGCTCTCCTTGGCAGAGGTAACAAAAACGAAAACAGGAGTCGCACTTAAAGTATCAAAATGTTTGCACACCTGATTAACGCATACCATCCTCCACGTGATCCACATCTCAGCTCATGTTCATGCACACACATAAGGCACAGAAAGCGTGACACTGTGTTTCATGTAGCCTGACACACACGCACGCACGCACAGCTCAGATATTTACTTTCCTGTCAATCACTGAACTAATATGCAGTTGAATATGCGCTTTTGATCTGACAGATGTGTGCAGCCGAGTCCTGTAATATTTGTCATCACTTTACGCCATTTATTTTGATCAAAGTTGACAAATAAAAACGTCTTTGTTCATGTTTTAATTCAGTTTTATTAATTTGTCTCTTTGAGTGATTGGTTAATCAATATTCTGAAGATAATTAAAAAGATTAGGGAAATAAACACTTTTTGCATTTGTTTTTGTTCTTTTATTGTTAATGAGGGCGGCCCGGTAGTCCAGTGGTTAGCACGTCGGCTTCACAGTGCAGAGGTACCGGGTTCGATTCCAGCTCCGGCCTCCCTGTGTGGAGTTTGCATGTTCTCCCCGGGCCTGCGTGGGTTTTCTCCGGGTGCTCCGGTTTCCTCCCACATTCCAAAAACATGCGTGGCAGGCTGATTGGATGCTCTAAATTGTCCCTAGGTGTGAGTGTGGGCGTGGATGGTTGTTTGTCTCTGTGTGCCCTGCGATTGGCTGGCAACTGATTCAGGGTGTCCCCCGCCTACTGCCCGGAGACGGCTGGGATAGGCTCCAGCACCCCCCGCGACCCTAGTGAGGATCAAGCGGTTCGGAAAATGGATGGATGGATATTGTTAATGAATTAAATCAATGAAGAATCAGGATTTCAAAAAAAGAACATTTTATGACTATTTATTTTAAATTACATTTCACATGCACATACCTTTTCTATTTTTGTCAAAAATGGGTCGATAGTAGAGGTCCAACAAAAAAAAAAAAAAAACGGTTTGAAACGTAAAATAAATTTGGATTTAAAAGAGAATGCATGGATTTGAACCAAATTAAAGCGTTTCACTTTCAAATATATCAAGATAACTCAGTGAGAATAGCACCAAGCACTGTGGATAGAAAATAAGGCCGAAGCAGCAGGAGCATCGCCACACACACTTCTGCACTGTCCGCCATCTTCAAAGCAATCCAATAAGTATCGAATTGTCTTAGAATTGAGAGATACAGCATATCCATCCATTTTCCGATCCGCTTATCCTCACAAGGGTCGCGGGGCGTGCTGCAGCCAATCCCGACTGCCTTCGGGCAGTCGGCGGGGGACACCCTGAACAGGTTTGCCATTCACTCGCAGGGCACACATCGACAACCATCTGCGCTCACATTCAATGTAGAATGTTCCATTAACCCCGCCACGCATGTTTTTGGAAAGTGGGAGGAAACCGGAGTACCCGGAGAAAACCCACGCAGGCACGGGGAGAACATGCAAACTCCACCCAGGAAGGCCAGAGCCATTCGAACCCCGCACCTCTGCACTGTGAGGCCGACGTGCTAACCCAGAGGTGGGCAAACTACGGCCCGCGGGCCGAATCCGGCCCCTTGGTCTTTTTAAAGAGGTGGGCAAACTACGGCCCGCGGGCCGAATCCGGCCCCTTGGTCTGTTTAATCCAGCCCGCCGAAGGTTGGTCCACAATTAAGGTTCGATGTGAATGATTGCAGTCATTTCAATTGGACTTGTCTTGACAGGCATTTCACCGCCAGGTGGCGCATTGACTTGAAGTTGCAGAACAGGGGGGGTGGGGGGGGGGGGGGGATCTTTTCTGTTGATGTTTGATATGGACTGTCAACAAATGCATTTTTTTTTAATGCACCATAGCTCGTGCTAACCTGGCCCTTCTGTCAAATTTTAAAAGTCAATGCGGCCCCCGAGCCAAAAAGTTTGCCCACCCCTGTGCTAACCAGTCGATCACCATGCCGCCATCTTATAATCAGGTGAACTATTTGACATATTTTATATGGATTTAACGTTCTCATTTATTTTGTTATATAATAATTCATTTGAACGGAAACAACTATCGACACTACAATGAAAACAGGAGGATGAATCCTTATTTAAATATGAGCACAACAACGACCTTTGTCCCCGAAGAACGTTAAAAGCAGTGCCTGTTAAGTTCAACATGACTTTTCAAAGATTTGACAGATTGACCCGGGAACAGATCATTTCTATTTTCATTCGTCCTTACAAACTACAAATCAAACCAAAGAATCAGTCGGATTACTTTCTTTTAGTTGTGTCCAACTACGCTGTATTTAATATCATTTCATACCTGGATGATAGTTCCAAATACTAAAATGTGACGTAACACAGTGAACTCATTCAGTTCTCTGGACGTTTATCTTCATTCACTGGAATTTACTGCCACCAAGTATGTTTTTGCTAATACGTTGAAGATGAACAGCGTGTGCGAAAAAGAGGATGTGTCACAGAAATTAATGGAAAGGTCAGGGAGTGAATGGCGAACGCCACGTACAGAAAGACCCGAACATTCAAATTGAGCAATGCAGTGCGTGGGCGTCGCGTCGCTCACGGCGTCTTTCTTAACAAGAGACATAAATGATTATTTTCCCATCAATAGCATTTTCTCTTGTGGTTTTTTTTTTTCTTGTTTTATCGTCGAAGGTGTCAAAAAAGCAACAGATACTCGCAGGAGAGTCACAGTTCTCCTTGAGCCGATTCTTTTCCCAAAAGCTCATTTTCCACACCAACTTTTTTTTACGGTAAAAGAAGAGCGTCTAACTCTGGCAATATGGGGGAACTTCGAAAACAGCTGGTAGCGGGGCTGCATTGGCACCCAAAAAATTCCGCCCTGGCATTTTGACTCGTGCGCATGCTCGCAACCACCTCTGTAACTGAGAAGTCATTGTTTACACTACCATCCGCAATCAAGGTTTCATGAAATAAAATGCACTCCTGTTTTCTCGCTACGGCGTAAGAATAACGGCTATAATTGACATTTACCGCAATCATCAAACGTCCTAATCCAAAGATAAATTGTTGTAAAATGTGTCATTCAGACATGACTCCTGACGCCCGGCCCTCCCCCACCGGCTCCCATGTCGCTCTGCCACTGATGTTGATTGGTTCAGTTTGCTGTTAATACCGTACAAAGTCAACGGATTAATAGCCTTCCTCCCGATAACTTGTAGGATGCTCTCTTGGGGTGAAACGGAGGAAAATAATGATTAAACAGCAGCACGTCAGCCCCAAAAGACGCCGCCGGCCCACCGGGCATGGATCTGCCCTGAATGCCAGATGGCCAGTCCAGCCCTGGCTGGCGGTGCATGCGGTTTTATAATCATATCTAAAATATATTCAAAAAGCAAAATGTTAGGGATCAACCGGGTGACATCACCTCCTAAATGCAGTGCGTATGCAAACTTTGCTCGCATTCAATCCGGATTTCTCTTGTGCTCGACTCATTGTGAGGAAGAGGAGAGGGGCGGGGAGTCGCGGGTCTTCGCAGAACAGCTATGCGGGCCCGGGGACAATGTGCTGAATTGGCAGCCTATATATAAGTCTGCCATTTGGACGCACTAATGCCACTTTACCTTATGAGGGAACGTCGGGCCGCAGCACCTGCTGCGCACAGAATGCCTTAGGAGATCAACTTCTGACACCCAGAACACCCCACCACCATCCCCAACCCTCACCCACCACATATAAGACCCTCACTCGGATTGTTTTACACACAGGACACAAAGTGTGTGTGTAGTGTGTGTGTATGTGTGTGTGTGTGTATGTGTGTGTGTGTGTGTGTGTGTGTGTGTGTGTGTGTGTGTGTGTGTGTGTGTGTGTGTGTGCGTGTGTGTGTGAGTGACAGACGGGCTATATTAAATTGTCTCCTGAAAACAATCCCCACAGAAGAATTGGAATACACGTGAGGCGGCGTCAAATCACTATTTTTTTTTAAATAAATGTGTGTGTGTGTGTGTGTGTGTGCAAAGAGCAAACATGCGTTATCTGCGATGTGTAGAGAGGGGACCACCCCGAGGAGAGCGCTATCAGCCGCCGGCAGACCCCCCCCCCCCCAAGCCACCGTGTCCTCCCGTACCCTCTGCCAGCGCCAGGCCGCACCGCCACTTGCTGACTCCACAATATCGACGCACAACAATCGGCCTTGTCGTCTCATCCTCATGCTTCCACCCGATGTTGTCGTGATCTATTTTTACACGTGACTCATGCCCTTGGACCCCCCCCCCCCCCACCACCCTCAAAGAGAAGGAAAGTTAATAGGATAAGACCACCACCCACTTTACGCAAGTGTTCTTTCCCTGTTTGATTCCCAAGAAGGCCCCCCCCCCTGTCACATTTTTGCAGCATTCATGAGTCCACTCGGTGGTCATCATGAACATTTTGGTGTCAAATGTCTTATTTTTTTTCTGCATTCATGGGACTGGTGGGTTTTATTCCCATATTTACTCAAACTTGAACATGTTTGCGTTGTTCATGAATCTACTCAAGCAACATTTTCAATGACAATTTCCACATTTTGGACAATTTAAATGTGTCTACTGGAGGTCACGATTGACATTTTTACTTCCACATTTTTGCTACATTAACGAGACCATTTGATTGCGGAAATGACATGAATGAGACAACGGTGGGTCTTAAGTGACATTTCGGCACATCGAATTCGGAATTTTTGCAACATCCACTGGCCTTTTGAAGCTCTTTTTTGTTATTTCAAAAACAACATTTTGGCAGTAATTCGCAGCATTGTCACATCAAATTAGGTTTGTTTGTTTTTTTTTAACTTACTTTTGCAACATTGACAAGCCCACTTTATGGTCACTGTTGAAAGTTTTGCTTCAAATCTAGCAGTGGTATTTATTTACATTTGAAATCAAATGCAACGTTTGTTTTTTTTTTGCAACAATAACGTGATCATTATAGAATTCATTTGTAGTCAAATTCTAACTTCAAATGTACATTTTCTTTTTCTTTCAGAATAAATTGGTCTACTGGTCGTCGGGACAAACATTGAGACTTCAAATTCAATCGTCCTGCAGCATAAAATGCACGTTTACCTTGAAATTCAACCCTTTTTTTTTGCAGCAGCAGCAGGAGAGACGGCAAAGTCATTCCGCATACTTTTGGCCAACATGTCAGTGAAAATGAAAGATTTTTATGTCTACAGTTACATCACTAAAGTCACTTCGAATGAAGATTACAAGACGATTGCGGCATTTGTTGCATAGTGACAAACTGTCATAATTCACGCTTTCATTTTGAATTGCGCATGTGAATGCCACCCAATAATCATGACAAAAAAAATGTTGCCAACTTTTGAAAGACTTTTGCTGGATTATTGTGACAATATATCAGTTGTTATTTGTAAACATTTGAACTGAAAGGGAACTTTTATCAACACTATGGACATACTGGCTGTCATGATTCAGGTCAAACATGTTATAATTTTTTTTTTTTTTTTTTTTTACCATGATTGACAAAATATCCAGTGCAAACATCCCCCCCCCCCCACCAAACATTTTACTGAAAAAACTGAAATGTGACAAACTGGCAATTATATACAGTATATTATATATTTTTTCACTGGGTTTACATTGATTTTTTTTCTGAAACATGAGTGACAAAATAGCCAGTTTGTTTGCTTAAAATGATGTTGGTTGAAACTTTGTGACATGCGGACTGTCATATCATTGTCACTTTTTTTGTTAACGCCGGAGTAGTGTATCTGTGTGACAACACCGTTTGCATATTTTGCAAAACCAGTTAGCCCATGACATCAAACTTTTATCATTTATTTTTAACTTGCACTTATTTCTTTTTTTTTTCTCATTAAAAACTAAGATGCCTGCTGCAACGCAGTCTACGACGACCCACGGGTGGTTAATACAAATATTTTCATCATATACTATAAATAGTCTAAACTTTTTTTTCCCCCAGCATGAGCGTCTTTATACTGATTTTGCGAACTTTGGTGCGTTGCTTCAAGTTGCGTGCATTCTTGCGTCACGTTTATGGTCAAAATGTGTCATCATGATTCGTTTGACGTCTACTGCATGATGTGAACTGACAAGGGTCTTGTTGAACTAAATGACAATTTCACTCTCTCGTTGCCCCCCCCCCCACCCCCCTCTCGACTTTACACGTGTAAACGCTGAGTGACGTGACTTGTTTCTTACCTGCACGCTTTGCGATGAGACTCTCGCGCTGCAAACTTGGAAATCACAAGAAGCCGAAGACGTCCAATCCCGCGCGTAAAGTCACCATTGCGCACTTGAGATGCGGTTGGAGGGAGGGGGGTGGAAGTGGAGGTCGGGCTCGGGGGTGTGTGGTAGGGAGTGGGGGGGGGGGGGGCAGAAGAAGACCTCCTCGCACACCCGGAGAGAGAGAGAGAGCGAGAGAGAGAGAGAGAGAGAGAGTGTGTGTGAGTGAGTGAGTGAGTGAGTGGGGGAAGTTGGGGAAAGTGGGAAGTTGGGTCCCGATTCTGTGGGGCAGTTCTTGTTGTTTTGGGGCGGGGGGGGGAAAAAAAGAAAAGAAAAAGTTAGTCCTTCCTTCCCCGTCCGGCGAGATGTGGACGTGAAGTGAGCGTGTGTGACCCAGTGACTGATAGAGACACACCGAGAGGAAAGCTAACCCCTCCTCCCTTCCTCCCTCCTTCCGTCTCTCTCTCTCTCTCTCTCTCTCCTTGGGGGGGCCCATTCAAGAACTTTGGAGAGTCTTGCATTCGTCCGCCACTGTTGTTTGCCTTCACCTCCTAAAAATAAATAAATGGAAATAAATTAAATAGTAATAAAGTCTCACTTCTTAAATACCTTTGCAGGGGCGGTGGGGGTGAGGGGTGTCAAATGTAGCATGGTTAAGGGTCGAGTTTCGAGTGGTCTGTGATTCGAATTGGATTTTTTTTGTTAAATTGCTCCATGTACAGCACTTTGTATGCAGCGATGGCTGTTTGAAAGTGCTCTATAAATACAGTTGACTTGACTTGAAATTATAAATTGGAATAATACTGCAAAATGTTGGATTTTCTGTGAAAATTGGTTGCAAAAAGTGTTGACACTTTGTCTCTCAGTCTCCACAAATATTTATTTTCAAGTAAAATATTGATGCCAGCATGTCACGACAAGAAAATAATTATGCAAACATTTTACATTCTCAGCAACATCTTATATAAATCATAATACTCATTAGTCCCACAAAAATATTTAAATGATATATTGCTGTATTATTATTATTTTTATTATAATCCGGGAAGAGATTATGAGATTATTCCCACTTCAACAAACTGTACACTATTAGATAACTGTATGGTCAGCAGATTGTCAAAATATAGTAATTTGATTAAAATGTTTGATCATGTAAAAGTAATGTTTTCGCTCAATGAGAAGCCTTTTAACAATAAAATAAAATGGCATGAAATGAAATTATCGCAATGAAATATGATGGACTGTATTAATATATTCCAACACGTTAATATATTTTAACGTGAAAAAGTAACAAATTATGAATATTTGTATTTTGTATTGTCACGGTCTTAGTCTTTTATTGGAGATAACTTAGAAAAATGTACAAGGGTTCAAATAGTCCCAATTAAACTAAGGAAAAAAGCTTTTGTTACACTTTAACCAAATTTTAATCCTAACTTCAGTAGAAACCAGCAAAGGAAGACAAGAAAACAGATGAGTTGAAAAAAAGACAAAGTAACATATTTCTAGACATATGTATGTCATACTAGAAAATAATGTCAGTTAAAAATAAGAACAAACTTGAATTTGGAAACGTAGATATGACGAGTTCTCTGTGCGTCTTTTACGTTATTACACTTACTCTAGCGACATCTATTGGTACTTTGCTGGCATGACACCCATACAGTATAATAATAATAATAATAATAGATTTTATTTATAAGCGCCTTTCAAGACACCCTGTAACAAGCTCTGGAAAATATTGACTAAAGTTTTATAATTATAATAATAATAATAATAATAATAACAGTGTACAAGAATCTAACTATTCACTTTAAATGTGTATTTACTTTTTGTTTTCCGGCATGAGTTACAGAAATTCACGAGAAATACTTTTTGTTGACTTTTCATTGTAAAAGAAAACGAAGTGTGCAACACTTTCGTGTTCATTTTACTGTAATTGTTTTCCTGACAAATCTTTTTTTAATTGAAGTAACTGAAAATGTGATGGAGTGACATACTGACTGTCACTTCTTTTTTGGGGGGACCAGTGAAACAAAATATAGATTGTACATTTTTGCTGGAAACAGATTTGAATAGTTGTTTCGAAACAATTAGCTGAACTAGGTGATAAATTGTTGCAACACAAGTGATATTGACGCGTTTTTGCTTAACATTTCGGATTTCTCCAGAATTACTTGTATACTTGTATACGTTGTCATTATATACACTTTTTGGGCATGATTGTTTCGATACAGGCACACGTCATAAGCAGAGTAACAGTATTTGTCGAACGCTCAGCGTTCCAGGTTTTAGTTACAGAACTTGACAACACGAGGCAGCAGAGAGCTGACGTTACATTCCTGCGTTGCAATTCTCGTAGACAAAGACGCCACCGGACGTGACGTCACATTTACTGCCAGTCATCGCTATTGCTAATGGCGCGCTTTTTTTCGTTGTTTATGTAGCCTTCCTACCCTGTGAATCAAAACCATGAGTTCTCCGGGTGATAAACACGGCACTAAACGACCGGCGTCCTCGAGCGAAGTGAGTCAAATGTTTGGATTTCGGCGTAAATCGGCTGAAAGAAGCCGCGGAATGTACGAGAAGAGGGTTAGCTTCCCGTTAGCGTGTCAGCTAATGTCCAAGAGTTCACTCGAACGGAACGAATGCACCATGCTTGTAAAACAGCCGGCATTTAAGGCAGTAATAACATGGGATTCTGTCAAACTGTTTTGCAAAATGAAAATGACGCCTGTGTGTGTTTACATCTGCAGGATGAGTCGACCCAGTGGGCCTCCGCTGACCTGGGAAGTGACGAGAGGAAGCAGAAGTTTCTCCGGTTGATGGGCGCCTCCAAGGTGGCCGCCCTCGCAAATTGACATTTATACTTTTCTTCCCACGATTTCGAGGAAATGGGTCCCGGATAAAGTTGCCAGATGCGGGGACATTTCAAAATCACAAACTTTTAATGTAGATCGAATTTAATAGGAGTTGAGGTCCTCATGAAGCTGATAATTATTCCCCGATAAACTTTCTTGTAACATTTTATCATGTTTCTCCTTCTGTAGAAAGAACACACTGGACGTCTTGTCATTGGCGAACACAAGTCGACGGCACACTTCCGCAGTGGTGAGACACTTAAAAAGAAGACGATTTAAAAAAAATATTTGTGATTCGTTTTTGACTATTTATAATTTGAAGGAGGCATTAACTTAGAATCCAAGTATAAAGCGTCCAAATATTTAAAATAAACAAAATAACGGCATCATACGAGGAAAGCATTTAGCTGTAAAACCAAATCATGGAAATAACAGTTAAAAAACCCAAAACATTTATTAAGATTACAGATGCTCCGAACACAGTTTTAAGATGCCGATGCTGATCCATGTGTGATCAACTAATTCCATCACGATTTTTTTATTTAATTCAATTTGTTGAATTTCTATTTCTTCGTTATTCAAAAACAGAACACTCCTTCACATACATTGCAGATAATGCCCAAACAAATTACAATTCAGTAATATGTCAGAAAATATGGAAAAATGTTATTCTCCCCGAGTGATTTGATTGTTCACATACCACAAGAGGGAGCCCACGTACCACAAATAGAGAAAAGCTGCATTCGATGCTGAAGAAGATAAAGTCGCACAAAATGTGCTGACCACCTCAGCATCCGGCGCAACTAATACGTCTTTTTTTTTTTTTTCCCCAACCGCCCGCCCGCCGCGCAGCTCTCTGTGTGCGGATGTGAGGCATGAGCGCGTGTGCCGTGACCACTGTATGCTCCGCAGGGACGGAGGACGAGCAAATCAGCGAGCGCCTCGAGATGCAGTACCAGCGAGGAATGGACGAGAAGCTGTCGGGACGCAACCGGCGACATTGCGGACTCGGCTTCAGCGAGGTGAGCGCAACGCCTCATGTCTCACGGGGACAACGGGTGCTGAGGAATACTTTTGAAAATGACATCTTTTGTGACCCCGCAGCCAGAGTCGACCGACGTCCCGCCCGTGTCCGAAATGCCCCCCAGCGAGTCCAAAGACCCCAAGGACAAAGCGTGCGACACAAAGCCGACAGAGACCGTGACAGAAAAGGACAAAAGCCCGGAAAAAAGTGGGGCTGCCGAAAGGAAAAGTGTTTACAAAATGTCCTTTGTTAAGTCATCATAATGGAGCCATTGAAGGATTTTTTTCCCCACCATTTACAGTGTATATTTTTTGTAGCGTGTCCCAGAATCACTTAGTGGTTTCGTTAAAAAGGAGACATCAGAAGCAACGGGTTTCCCCTTATTTGTTCATTTATTTTGTAAAGTGGACAATTGGTTGTCCTTGTTAGTAGCAAATACATTATGTGACCACTAGGTGATGCTAGAAGCCGGTCAAACAATTTCATCAAAATAATAAAACTCTTGTTGTTCTTCGTGCTGATTAAGTGTTTGTTGCATTTTAGTTTGAAAATTCCCCCAGCGGTCCTTCACTGGGACTGCGGTCAGAGTCAGTGGTGGTGGTCACGGGCTCGCAGCAGCAGCTTTGGCTAAAGGGAAGAAAAAAATATTTCTCAGTCATGGAACTGATCTACAGATAGAAAAGAGACAAGTTTGAAGCTGACATACCATGTTGGACCAGTGACTGTACTTAAAAATATGTATTAAGTATTTTTTTAATTTAAAATATATTGGAACAAATGTCTTTTGTGTCGTGTTTTTTTTTAAATCTAAACATTACATTTATAATAATGACTCAAATTGCTATTTATTATCCATACAATTTAATGGTCTGTTACTTTATCTGGTAATGATTATTCATTTTTGCAACAAATGTTTCACTATTGGAAGATTAACTCTTTATACATAATGCGTCAAATCTCCCAGTTCACGTCATTTTTACAAGACGCAAGTGTCCATGTGAACCAAGACAATGGCCAAAATATTAGGAACAGCTCTCAGTGTACCTCGGTGCACAATAGTAAATCTAGTTAAATTTGTCATCAAAATATTTGCAATATCAATAAAGGCAGAGTTATTTTGAATGCAATTTGTGTACCTTCTGCCATCTTGAGGAAGAACATTCAGTTGTTTTGCCGCTTGTCACTGGCATAGACAGAATATTATTTGTAAAAAATGAAACTGGATCCCCGATGAGGCTTTAGCGTTTACCAAAAGCGTATTCCTATGCAGTGTTTTTCATATTATGAGTCACCGGACGTGAAATCAAATGCAACAGTAGTTCCAAACCTGCCACCAGTTTGCTCTTCTTGGATGCCTGTGAGGCGAGCGCTCGCGATGCCTTCATGATCTTCTCCTGCTCTTGGAGAACCGATTCCAGCTCGCTGAGGTCCAGCGACGCAGACTGCAAATTCTGAACGCTGAGGACACAGACGAGCACGCTCCATTCTTACACAGTATGTTGACACGACAGTTTCATTGGGCTCGCCTTCGAACCCCCCCCCCCCAAAAAAAAGAAATTCCATACTTGTAATCCTTGCATTTGAATGATGGAATTAACATCGTATTAATTTTTAATGATTGTATTTGTTTTAATTTTATATATATATATATATATACATGTACATACACTGCAATATTAAATTATGCTACTCCCCCTTATTTATATTAAACAGTATACTATCTCCACTTAAATTAGAATGATGTATTTTGTTGAGGGAGAGTGAGGTTAAAGGAACATTTAAAAGGACATTAGGTCATGTATCAAAATGTTCGATGAACTATAAGTTGGGGCACTGTAAGTCAAGGCACCACAGAACAAGTCTGATGAAAAATATGCAATATTAATATCAATCGTGTGAAGTTAGTGGATTAAACCGGACGTGGATGGTGATGTCCCCGAAGTGCATCTCGCTTACTTGGACTTGGTGAGGATTTTCCTGATGCGTTCCGTACGAAGATGTCGCTCCTCCTCTTCCTCCGGGCTAAGCGGCTCCTCGGGATCCGACTCGACGTAACGCTCAGGGATGGACACCTTCTTGGGCTTGGAGAGCTACAAAACACAAAATGGACGTCTGTTCACGTCGTCATGGTCGTCAACGTCGTCGAGCATAACCGACCTCTCTGCTGATGTCGAGATCGTAGTCCAGAGGCTCCACGTCTGCTTCTCGGACCAGCGTGGCCTTGGCCGTCAGCCACTCGTCTCTTCCCTCATTGTGACCTTCGTCGCTTTGACCTTCGGCCCCGGGACGTTCCTCCCGCCAATCAAACGCCTGCGGGTGGTCGGAACATGCAGCTCAATTTTACAAATACTGTACAAAAAAAATTATGTTTCATTCAAAATGTGACTCCATAGGGGGAATATGTCATGTAGTTATTTCTAATATTAGGATTCCATTTGTATTCATATTCCTAAATCCTGAGAGTCAAATTCACTTTTCAAGATCTTATCTCTCGCAATTCACTCATTTTGATACTTACAAGATTCATAGGTGTCAAACTCAGGTCCTGGAGGGCCGCTCTCCTGCATGTTTTCCAAGTCTCCCTGTTGCAACACACCTGATTCAAATGATCAGCAAGCTCTGTGGAAGCCTGACATTGAACCTGTTCATTTGAATCAGGTGTGTTGCAACAGGGCGACTCGGAAAACATGCAGGACAGCGGCCCTCCAGGACCTGAGTTTGACACCTATGAAGATTCTGAATAAATTCATTCATAATTATACTGGGTCAACAGCAAATTTTACTCGAAGATGGCGTTGTGTCCCGAAACGTATTTTTGATGCAGATTTAAAAATGTCGTGAACTTTTTTTCCTAGCACATTAAAGTTTTGAGGTATTTAAACTTTACTATTTACATATCATCTTAGTCTATAGTCTCTTTTGTAAAACAAGGGTGGATTCTGAACTGGCGCAAAAATAAAATCATCGATACAAGTTTACTTCCATCCCTGATTAAAAATGTAGTAACATTTTGTTGAAAACTAACAATGATGACATTTATTCCTACAGGCTTGAATAAATAATTATTACATTTAGCATTTTTATATGTGCTCGGAATAATTTAATTCAATAAATTGTATTTATTTAGCTATTAATATTGTCTTAATTCTATACGGAATTACTGGACAAACAAAATTGCTAATATTATTGTGGCAGCACGTATGTTATACCCATTGTCATTTTTGTTTAATATTGACTACCAACTGGGAAATAAGCATAAAAAAACTAGCTCGATTTCTTGCCATTATTTTCGTGTTTGTTATTATATATTCCTGGAATAAACGACGTCATATTGGATTTATTCCTTATACTTTAACATAAATAATCTGTGAGCTACCGAAGTGTAATTACAATCAATTATTCTTGCAACAAGAATAAGCAAAGCAATCTTGCAACAATTTTTTTCTGGTTATGCGGCAAGACACGAGAGTTCATTTTGTAGATTTATACAATTAAATGTCAAAATTAATATGCAGGCAGAGGCACGAGCCAAGCGGTGAAGACGTAACAGTTTGTACGCAGCCAACAAATCATCGCTCTTGATTGATATTAAATAACTCGGCGGGATTTTAGTGTCATTAGGCAGGCACACGATTAGTCAATCTTGGAATGACAAGCGGGGTGCGTTTGTGGTGTCGTGTGTTCAGTACTTGTGTGAGAAATCATCCAAAGCCATGCAATGCGTCCTTCCGGGTGCAGCCGGCAGCAGCTGGCCACTTCTGTGCTTGCGTTCGGGGAAGAAGTAATGACAAAAAGAGAAGAGAAAAAGAAAAAGCATGCAGACCCGATGAGGGCCACAGACGAGGAAAACGGCGTGCCCAGGAAGCAAACGCTCTTTATTGCGGAGTGCAAATGTCTACGCGGTGGCAAAGAGTTATTTCTTGCTGACAAACCGTTAGGTATCTCCTTGAGCTAAACAACTCCCCTCTGGTGAAAACAACAACAACAAAAAAGCAAGGGCGGAGAGTTGGACTGGAGAGTGGCGTGAAGTCATTGGTTTCATCTCAAAATGTTCATGGAAGATAGAACTGGTACAGATAGTTGACAAACTGGAGTGGGCGTCGAGCCAAACAAAATGGCCGCGTCCCAATTCCGGGGCCGCAACCCGGGAAATTTTGCGCTGTCCTTTCTCTTCAAATTAATCACATAACATTGCAAATCCTTCAGAGACAATTTCAAATCGGTATTTGGTTCTCATAACATTACGGTGTTTTTTGACTTTTTTTTTGGTTGTTGTAGAAATCAGTTTAATTGTGGTGAAAATGTTCATCGTAATATTTCATATTGTTACCATTTATTTGCATAGTACAACTTTTTGTTTGACGTTACGTAATATTTTAACTTCGTAACTTTTAAAAAATATATTTTGTAGCATTATATCTATTTTTTCTGGTAATTTTCTTTTTACTGTTTTCAAGTAAAATCACAATTGAAACTTCATGATATTTCAATGTTTTTCCTTGTATTGTTTAAACTTTTTCTTGTAAAGTTCAGTTTTTTGACATCATAACTTTCACACTATTGGCAAAGGGTGTACGTCTTATTTCAACTTTGAGTGACGTTAAATTCTCAGAATATATATTTTAATTCTAGCACAACTTTATTCATAGAATTTAATCAAAAAACAACTTTCTTCTCATCACGACTTGATTCACGTATAATAATGACTCCATTTTCATATTAAAATGGATCAAATGCAAACTTTTTTTTTCCTGAGTGTTTCTATTATTGTAATATGTCTACTCTTTTCACTTTCACATGAAGTAACTTTACTCTACTTTCTTTTTTTGGGGGGCGGGAGGTTGTTATGAAACATCGCAACTTGATGAACCCAACACTGCAATTTTATTATTGTGACATTTCAACTTTTGCTAACATCACAACATTCCCGCTGCTAAGCGGCTACACATTAGCATTATTACCAGAAATGTGAAGTTTGGCATATCTGAAGACAATACTTTCATTTGTAAGTAGCATTTCAAGATTTCTTTTCACTCCTTTGCAGCGACGCTGCCTCAATGCGTAGTTTAGACATCATAAAGCGTGTGGCCCCTCAAGATGGGCAGTAATGTTGTGAATTTAACACAACTAAAGACAGGAGTGGCGTTTTTGTCCAGTGTTGAGATCTCATGTACTTTTTTTTTAACACACAAGAAGGCTATAATTTTCAATTATCCCAGTGGGATACAGCTGACCAGGTAGCCTTGAGTCCATTTCACCTGGTTTCCATTTTTGTTTCTCGCTGCTCATCTGCTCCCTTGTTAAAACTTCTCTCATATACAATATATATCATTTGTTTTCTTGGATTTCTTTCAACATAACCACATTTCTGCATCGCTTCAAACCAGCATGGCTCGTCAACAATAGACTGCGAGCTCTTTTAATTGCTTTTAAAAAAAGATAACATGGAGGTATTTAAATGTTGGAGGAATAAATAAGATCAATAAAAAAAAATTAAGGTTCAATATCCTGGAAGGTGATGAAATATTGGGTGACCTATTTGCGATTTTTATGAACTGAAAGGACAAACAAGTGCAATTTTGTAAGCGTGTTGTCATCGTTAGGATAAGTAGCATTCCACAGGAAAAAATGAAAATTCACTCAACAAGAGTAACAAAGCATCCATCACAGTGTTTTGTATCAATGCCCATCTACAGAGCACGCAAAAACGGCCTGCCTTGGCCTCAAAACACATGTTCTTATGAGATGGAAAATTTGATTGGACAATTTTTTTAGGGGGGGGGGGTGAAATTCGATTTTTTTCGTTATCTGAAATCAAGACTTTTTCATGTATGTTGTACTGTATCGTCTCTCAGGTTGTTAAGTAAAATATAACATCTCTTAATATTTAAATGTCTTTCTCTTATTATTATACATTTAGACATTAAAATTTGATTTGAAAAAATGTTTGTACTTTTTTTTTTTTTCAAATCTATGAGCATTTCGTGACAAAGTACAAGTTTCCCAGCCATGATGAGCTAAGTCGTTTTCATTTGTGGAAGCTGAAATATTGTCGCCAATGACGTCAGTGCAATAATTTTTCACCTACACAATAAGATTCTCCCGGGTGTAAATACCGAAATGTCCCTTTGACGCACGCATTAGCATTATCATTCGTATCTTCGCGTTGAACTGACAAAGGAACCCAGCCTGCCGTAAACTTACGCGAGGACGTTCAAAGATAAAACAAAAGTGATATCTAAAATAGCAAAAAATAAAATAAAATTCGGGACCAAGGCAAAACCAGATAATGCGAAACAAGGCACTTAGATTTTGACGAAAATAATGCGGGGTGGGGTTCGATCTTTAGCCAGCAGCATTTCCTGTCCAACCTGAAAACATTCCGGCTATGGCCTCCCGATGATCTAAATCTATATACCAAATCTCTACAAAATAGATTCATATATACTGTACAGCTATAGACTGAAAATATCCCTCAGTAGATAAATAAACGCCTTGGCTTCTCTCTGGTTCACATTCAGTGTCCGGTCAGTGGGGTCCAACAAGGCGTTCCTTTCGATCCCCTCCCATTTTTGTTGTTCTTAAAGCATTAACCAAGCTAGTCGGTGGCTTGTTAGCTCATGCGGCTTAGCGCGTTAGCATCCCTGCTAGGTTACTATGCGGCTGGCTTCTGCGGGAAAGCGCAGTGGTGGATCTCGTCGCCGCCGCGGGGTGGAGGTAACGTACGGAGGCGGGCGGCGGGGCACTTGAGCGCTCGCCCTGGCTGAGGTTCCGTTTTCGTTCACGCACAAGCGCCCTCTGGTGGCGCTTCATGCGCTCCAGTTGCTCCTCGGCGCTCATTCGGCCACCGCGCTGGGGAGGAGGCGCGCCGCTCGGATACTCGGAGGACAAACACTCCAAGGCACTCTTAGGTCGCTCCTGCAGGGAGACACGCGTGATGATGACAATGTCCCTTTTGTCATTTTTAGTTTCATTTTTGTACTTTCCATCCAAGTAAGTTCTCCAGAGAACAAAAGCGCTGTGGCGGAGTTGAGTAGACGTCACAACTTACCCTGTCCACGGCGGTGTCGGGGCCTCTCCTCAGCGTGACGAAGGACGATATGGCACTCGACTGGTTCTGCCATGATGTGCCCGATAGACCTGCTCCGGTGGCATGTGATTAAAAAAAAAAAATGGAAGATGACGGCAGCATTGACAAAGTTGCCAGTACACAAGCTAGTGTTACATTACAATACCTTTGTGTTCAAGATACTGATAATCCGCATCGTTGTTGTGGTGAGTTATGGCCAGCAGCTCGGGTTCACTCAGGAAAGAACGCAAGTCAGTCTGCAAGCACACAAACTTGGAAGTTGGAGTGGTTTGAAGCGGTCATGAAATGTGAAAGGATGTGGTCAATATGTAAACATTTCTTTACTGGGGGACAATATAGGACAGCACTCTTCCCAACTCGATGTGTAACACACATTTTAAATATGCAAAGAATCTATGCTTATGCGCAAAATATGTGCTAATATATTTCATTTTTGATAATACTTTTCACAATGCATGTATAAAAGATTCACTATCCTAACGCAACAAGAAAAGGGTTTGAAACAAACTATAAAATAACTTTTTTTTTTCAGTGCGAAGGGCTCTCTGGCAAAATTACCATTCAAGGCCGGCACAAAACTGCTGAGCAAGAAACCAACCTAAATGCAAGAACTTAGTTTGTGATTTTCAAATTTTTAATATTTTTTCTGTAGTCTGTCCTGCTGATTTTTTTCCCCCAACATTTTTTCACATTCGGCGATTTGGGAAATGGAAAATACATAAAAGGATGGAGGAAATTGGTTATGATCGTACCTTACAGTCGCCATTGAAAGCGTTGTGTCCGCCCTCCCGGTCCCTCTTCCTCTCGTCAGACTGCCGCTTGAGGCCACGCACCGACATGTGGCGGATGACCGCCGATGCCTCCTTGGGCAGCGGCGGCACGGCGGGCGGCGTCTCCTCGTAGTCGTACAGGCGAGGGAGCGGCGGTCGGGGCGGAGCGTCATCCTCTGCCTTGGAGTCCACGTAAAGGAACAAGAAAAGTTGAAATCAGTCAAGAACTGTCAATAGCAGAATTGAACGCGTCAAACAACACTCAATTTGGAAATTTTCGGTCGGCAACGAATGCTTTTTAAAAATCAATCTGTCGGTGAATCAATGAATTAGATTTTAAAAAATCCTAGAGATTAGGCGATTCTTAAAAAAAATTGTTGTCTATGGGTTAATCGGTGCACAGCTAAGGAATTTTATTGTTGACATTTTGGTAATGTCCCTACTCTGGCTGGTAAAAGCAGTAGTGAACAAGCACTACTAATGCCGCTAACGTCTCAGACCCGACGAGGCAGAGCTTGACTTACCCACTTTGGCACAAAGTTGGGAGGCAGAGTTTGCGAAAAGACGCTCGGAACAGAACTACGAGGTGGAGGATGGATGTCGGCACTCGAAGAAGGCACGCTGGGCTCTGACACGGAAGGCACTAACTTCCTCTCTGTGAGCAAGTCAACAAGGAATGTCAAAGGAATTATACAGTCGTGTACATTTAAAAAACAACAGTCAAAGAATTTGAAAGTCAATTTTTTTTTTAAATGGAAATAATTGAAAAAGGAATTTTCAAAGGATATTTTTTTAATGTGTATTTTTATTTTACATTTAAAATATGAAAAAAGAAAATCCAAAGTAAATTTGGAGAAAATATGTGATTTCAAAAACAATAAAAATGAAGCAATGAAAAATATATTCACACAATTGAAAATTAATCTTTAAATGTTTGTAAGATGTCAAACAAAAGGTAGAAATAAGTAAATGATTTTATAGTAGAACCAACCTGGGTTCTGCACAGAAGCGATGGTAACTTTGTAGTTGGCTTTGCTGCCACTCAATCCCGCCATCACATCCTCGATCCTCCACAGCTCGCGCTTCATCTCGCCCTTTTCTTGCTGCGTTGTAGCACGTGCGCACACAGCACCAGAGTTGACGAGTGTCAATTCCTTCCTATCCTGATGCAGTACCGGTCCTCACCTGTGGGGTGGCGTTGTGGTTCATGCGGGCCTGCAGCGCCGCCCTCAGCTGCTCCACCGAATCCTCCAGCCAGCCGTACTCGTCCCAGGCATGCGTCATTTCCTGGGGCATATCATAGCAACGGAAAAAAGTCATTCTTTGAGTTTCGCAAAGCAAGGTCTATACGGGCAGGCTTGGAAAAGAAACTGAAGACGACGACTAAAATGATTAATAAGATTCAATTTTATGTAAATGACATGAAATGAATTAAAAAGCAATAGTCAAAAGAAACCCTCAAGATTTTAAAAAAGAAAATTCTTTTGAAAATGTGTTTACAGGACATTTTACATGTTTTAAAGAATGCTTATTTACAATAAATTCTTAAGAAGTAAAAAAACACAAATATTTAAAATATACAGTATATACATTAGGGGAGGAATAAATGTACAAATGTTAGTTCAAAACTAGTTTAAAATTCAATTTTGAAATAGATAAAAATCTATTTCAAAAGGAAATTAAAATGTAAACTGCCATTCAAGAGTTAATGTGAAAAATAAAGTTTTAAAAGGAACAAAAACATAAATGAAAACAATTCAACCCATTTAAACAAATGAACAAAATGCACGCAAAGTCAAAAAAATGAAAGTATTTAAACGTCGTAAACGTAATTTAAAAATAATTGGTAAAAGTAATTTGTAAATATATTAAAAAGGACTGTCAAAACTGTCAGAAAGGGGTGCGATGGTAGCTACTAAAGAAGGCATAAAAAGGAACGCTTCAATGAGTTTGGCATGACAGAACAAAAGCCCATCAAACATTTATTTGTACCGTGGATAGTCGGGATATCTGGGCCCTGATGGAGACCAGGTCCTCCTGAAGAAGTCTCTGCTGGTAAGCAATTTTGTGCGCATGGGCCGGCTGCTCGTGGAAGAGCTCCATTTGCTGGTGGGACACGTCCAGCACGCTCTCCAGCTTGTCCTGAAAGTCGCGCCGTGTCATTTACATTCGTTCGTTTGTATGGCAGCTGCGCGACAAAACGCCTTCGTCACCTTGTCCTTTTTCAACGAGCTGATCCGCAGTTCCAAGTCCTTCAGGATCTTGTCTTGCTCACATAGCCGACTCAGCTTCACCTGCAGAGGACGGTAAAGGTTATTTGAGTTCAAATCTGAGCCCCGAACAGCCAGGATGGGTAAATTAAGTTTGACACATGACCTTAGTTCTCCCACCAAGTAGAAAAGTAGGTTTTGGCTGGCATCGTTTAAATTATCTGACTGCGGGGCCCCGCGGTGGCAACATCCCGCCTTCGCTGTATCGTACGTAAAATGTAAAGACGGATAACCACTGAGACTCATATTGAGGTCATTTGCACAAAGTGGATGCGTCGAGCCGACGCCTTGAATTACAGTCAGGGAGGCAATGCGTCCCATGAATAAAAGTGTGATTACGCCGAAGCAAAGGTGTCTTCACTTAATCAAGCCCGAACATTTGTGTCATGCTGTTGGGCCGAGAAAAAAAAAATTTGCTCCCATGTGTCGGAACTAGAACTGGTCACCAGATGAATAATTGATTCTGCTTTTTTGATGTCATCCACGGTGCCGCCGTTGAATGTCATCCGCGTATCCATTTTGTACTCATAAATATGGAGATGCAAACGCAGCAAGGCTCATTTTTCATTAACAGTCAGAGAGCTCTCCGCTTATAATTTGTGTGTGCTATTTAATGACAAAGAAAGAACTTCACATACCTCAGGATCAAATTCAATTTGTGTTGTGAATTAGTCATATAAGGTGAAGAGAAATCATCCTAGTTAAACTGTGAATCAAAGTCGGACAAGTTATAAGGTGACTTATACGGTAAACCAAAGTTGTACTCATAATAAAGTGAATTAATGTCATACTAGTGCAAGAGGAAATAGATTCCAACCAGTCGAACCGCTTTTCAACATACACCGTTTACGTTTTCACCCCGAAAATGTTCAGATTTTAAAGTCACGTAGTTGCTTTTTCCGAATTCGCTGACAACAAGCACCCTTATAACATAAACTTGAACTTGTTGGAATGTGAACTGAAATCAACTTGTAATATTGTGAATTCCACTCACGTCCACGTCACTCTCTGCGACCTTGACCGGCTTTCCCGACGCCTTCAGCGTTTGACTTCCAGCCACCTGAAAATGATCAATCCACATTTCATACGTCTTCCTCAAAAGTACGTAACATAAAATGGTGCGGAAACGACACAGACTGAACGGAGACTGCAATACTGTGACGCGACCTCGCGTGCATGACGACGACGACAACAAAGAAAATGTATCACATCGGCTGTTGCCATGGAGACCACAATGGACATTTGAGGCCCTGCCCAAGTGGACACACCAAGAGAAATCTCAATGCCTCAAACGGAGCGTTTCATTTTCAACTAATTGAGTGACTGTGTTAGCATAGCTCGCTAATACCATTAGCTAATGAGGGGCGGGCACTTTTTCATGGCGGCTCGTATGGGTAGTACATGAACTTATGGAATTGAAAAGTATGAGTTACAATATGTGGTCCTGGAAGATAACACTTGTTAACGCTTGTAATTATACTTGTTTCAGTTACAATTATCATTTGCAACCCGTTGAGGCAGGAAGGTACGGTGGCTTGGTTCAAATATAACCGTGTGCTGGTTATAGTTATTAAGTCTGCAGATCTATCCATTATCCCAATAGAGCAAATTTGGTGGAAAAAGCCAACACAGCATGTACTTTTAGTGATCATGTGCAACCCGTTGAGACAGAAAACTACTTGAAATCAAATGATAGCGCCTTTTGTTGGTTCAAAAGTATTTTGTGGCTGAAAAGATGAGAGTGGCCAAAATTGAACATGCTTGCCTGGAGCCCATTTAGGCAGCTGATTTTTTGGGCCCAGATTATCGAAGCGGAATGAGCAACATATAGAACGTGTACTTTTAAACAATTCAATTCCGCAACATCAATTAAGTTCTTCATAGCATTTTTCTTCCTTGCGCACTGATTTTTTTTTTTTTTTTTTTTTTTTTTTTGAGGGGCAGCCTGTTTTGGCAGCTTATAAATTGGGCCTGATGGGAGAGTATGAGCACGGCATGTTGCTGTTAACGACCACATAACTTTGTACCTCTGTATTTTGATCTATTACATGACCAAGAAAATCCTTCATGTAAAAAAAAAAAAAAAAAAAAAAACCAAAAAACTTAAAAGGCGGCCCCGGTGGACCAGTGTTAGCGCATTGACCTCACGGTGCAGAGGTGCACGGGTTCGATTCCGGTCCCTGTGTGGAGTTTGCATGTTCTCCCCGTGCCTGCGTGGGTTTTGTCCGGGTTCTCCGGTTTCCTCCCACATTCCAAAAACATGCACTGCAGATTGATGAAACATTCTAAATTGTCCCGAGGTGTGAGTTTGAGCGCGGATTGTTGTTCGTCTCTGTGGGCTGCGATTGGCTGGCAACCAGTTCAGGATGTACCCCACCTACTGCCCGATGACGGCTGGGATAGGCTCCAGCACCCCCTCATGCGAATAAAGCGGATCGGAAAATGGATGGATGATAAACATAAAACTGATCACACCCGTCCAACCAATGTCAGTTATCAATCAGGTCTTCTGATTCCACAACAGAAAGCCCTGCACCATGGCAACACAAGATGCAGCGTTTCAGAGATGACGCTAGAAGCAACTGGCTTATTTTCCACCACTGAGCGAGCCACAGCCACAACACATGCACTGCCGAGCCGTCCCATGCCCACTTTGTGACGCCGGCGTTTTTTCTACATCACTACATTGTCTGCATGTGTGTGTGCGTGTGTGTGTGTGGCAATGAGTGGGAGGGGCGGGGGACAAATGGCGGCAAGACACGTGATGCTGTTCAAGAGTCAATTGAACAGTCGCCTTCACATGCACGAGCACGCTGTATATGGAAGGAAACTCGCCCACGCACACGCACGCACGCGCACACACACGGAGCTTACGGTCAATAGCGGCCTGAGAGGCCCAGCAGTGCAGTGCAGTAGCAAACTGTGAACTGCGAGGATCAGGGGCTCTAGAGCTCTGATCTGCCGAGTCAAGAAAAGAGCTGCAGTCACGTGATGGCGGCCGCCTCTGGTTAAAAGACTGCGATTACTCATGTTATTGTCATGATCATTTGTGAGGTTGCGTGGTTGCATCGATAAGTTGGAAGGTGGCGAGTGACAAGCTGGGCTCACATGGGTTCACATGCGTCGGTGTTGGAAAGAAAGTCAACCAACAGACAATCAAAAGGTCTGACCTTGAGGTCCAAATAGTCCAGGTCCTGCTTCAGTTGCTTGTACGTGTCGTCCACCTGCCACCAAGGAAACAATTTTAATTGACAATCATGGCTATGAAATTCTCAATTCTGCGTGAATGCTGAGAGACAATGTCGCCATGTCAAAATGGCAAAGTAGCTCACCAATATTTTCATATCTTGACTGGTTAAGTATCCATGGGAATATGGTTGATAGACTTATTTATTTCAGTAGCTTAATTTAAAAAAGAGAAACTCATCCAGATTCATGAAACACATGGCCCGACCTGATTCCTTAAGTCGTTTTGCTTATTTCTTGCATATGATGTCATTGTGGCTTTAAGAGCCAATTTGGTTTTAAAATTGGTTTTAAAAATATTTTAAAAAACTTTGTTTACAGCGCTGAACGGAAGTGTGTCTATGACATTATATAAATTTCACTACTTGCATTGAACTACTGGAATAAATGACCTTTTCCACAAAATATTTTGATCATGGTTATCCGCGTAAATCGGCACGTCACTACAAATCACTATCATCTCGGGATGGAATTATTGTCTACAACTCTTTTTTTTCCCCCCAAATATAATTTAAAATGGGTTTGATGCCGCTGGTAGTCAAATGACTCATTTGTAAAACAAAACAATACATTTCGCTGCAACGTTGTTGGCTCCGCCTTGGATATTTGTGCACCTGTTATGCAGGTGTTACCATAACATCACCAGCCAATGAAAAAAAAAAACCCCAAAAACGAGCACCTCCCACAAACCCTAACACCCACTCCGCAACCCCAATGTTGTAGGAAAACATGTTCCTTCAATCACGTTGGAATCCACTGAGCGACTTTGGATTCATTCATTAGGAGAGAAATGCGTGTCTCAGCAGTCACACTCAATTCAAGTAATATTTACACGGATCACAAGAATTTTTCAGCCCATCTTATCTTTGCGCAGAAGCGTCGTTCCTGTCACGACCACAACGCTAACAACACAGACCAATGAAAACATCGTCAGCCCACAATCCAGCCTGCGCCATTTCCACAGCCAGCAAAGCAGCCAAAGCGGACACAAGCCAAGGAAGCGACATAATACGTAACCAAAAAAAAAAAAAAAACACGCACACACACAGAAGCCAAGCAGCCAAGAGCACAACACGCTGCTTCCTCTTAGTACTCGTGAGCCCGTCCCAAGATGACTGATGAGGATTTTGAGGTAGAGGCTGCCACTAAACACAATGCTGACTGACATCGATCTCCTATGCTATCTGCTCAGCTCGGTGGTTTGTTTTTCATTTTTCCAGTACTTTTTTAACTTTTTGTTTTCACTATAATCACCTTTTTGTGAAAAACGCATATTCAATGGGTTTTTTTTCCCGATTTCAAATGCATTCAATGGATGTCAATTACGGGTCGATTTTTGCTATTCACGAGCCGCCCCAATTTCTTTAGCGAGGGTCCACTGTCGTCATTTTGAAAAACTGCTACATCACAGGTCTAGTATGATTTAAAAAAAAAAAAAAAGTGATGAGGTAAGTTAAAAAGGTAAGGATTTTGGAGTGGTCTCCACCTTCTGTCCCACTCAAATAGATCCGACCCTGTAATGAGCAAGCGCCATTCATCTGCAGTCCGGGAGAAGTTCTAAATACACCTCAAGAAATCACTACATTTGTTGCTAGTCGCTATTTTTGAGGTTTGGGAATGCCGCTAAATATGGTGAGGTCATTGGATTGGCAACACTAAGTAAACGCTCGTTTTGTCGCAACACCCTGACTCTGAAGAGCTGCAATGTTGGCACAGTTTAGCTTTAGCCATAATTAGCTTTTGCTAACAGGCAATTGAATATTCGGCTATGATGTCACTGTGGCGGTGGGGGGGACCCCTAATTGATGCTTTTTCAGAACGCCCTTGTTCAAGCCCTGGTCACTATGGTAACAAAAGCCAAATTTATCAAATACATTGTGAAAGAAAAGACTGCTTTCCTATCTATGGGCAACCTCTACCAGGCCTCGCCATGATGAAGGCGGCGGGGTGGGCCGCCCACCTGCGTTTCGCCCAACAGGTGGGTTAGCGTAGGAGCGGGGCCGACGCTGAGGAGGGGGCCGGCGGTCGACAGGCCGTGGCGCTGCAGCTGCTCCAGCGTGCGCTGGCGGACGGCCGCCATCTTGGCCTGCTGCCGGCGCAGCTGAATGAGCAGCAGGGTGAGCTCATCGGGCTGTCCGCCGGCATCATTTTGACCACACGCACAAACACACACCGGTAATTTGAAACGGTGGCTCGAAGCTATAAATTGAAACATTGACACTGTCTTGTCAAATCCCAATTTGAAATTCCAGCCCTTATTTTAACTCTATGCCTCATTTGAAACCCTATTTCGAAACCGGAACCCTGGCTTGAAACACCCAAGTGGAAATGCAAAACTATGTTTGCTACCCTAACCCGGACTTCAAGTGCAAAAAAACTCAAAATTTAATTTGAAACCCCAACGCTGGCAAGAAGCGCACCTCTGAAACCCTTACCCTTGTTTAAAACGGTAATTTCGCCTTAAAACCATCACTTGAACCCTAAAACTGACTGGAAAGCTACAACCTTGTTTGAAACCCAAACCAAAGGATTAAAGCCCTAAATTGAAACCGTAACACTTTATTTTTTTTGGCAATACTACCCCAGTCGTGCATAAAAGTACCAGTTAGAGGATTAGTATGACATGACAGTTAACAACAGAGCGCAGCAGTCATGGAAATATTTGCATCTATAATATTGGTTGTTAAATGGATTAAATAGATTTTCTTCTTCTTTCTTTTTCTGAAAGGCATTTTAGCCGAGTCAGACGTACCGTTTTGCCGTGGAGGCTGGGCGCACTGACCGTGTGTGTCATGTAGTTGGATGGAGGCAAAGAGCGTCTGTCCATCGTGGATGCCTGCAGCACACAAAGCCCGTTTCAGTACAATTTCTAGACTAATGTACAGGATGAAGTACTGAACGCAGGTGTGAGTACTCTTACTGGCTGTGTGACTGCTCGCACGCGAGGAACTGAAACGATGATTGCGCTCAGTGGAGCAAACTTTGCAGTGTCCCAATGACTGACAAGAATGAGTGCGACTGAATGGTGGCGCGAAGAATGAATCCAAGGTGACAAACTCCCGACAACAAAAAAGTGTCAACAATTCACATCATTTCTTGGATAAATGACGCTTGCTTCCAAACCGATTTTGAAACCTTAACCCTAAACCTGGCATGAAACCGTAGGACAGGTTTAAAAACCTAATTTATGATGATGATGATGATGATGATTTTACCTTGAAGACCTGCGACATGGTCCTGCGAGGTGAAATGGCAAACATTGTGTCCGCCGCCGACGCATCGGCCGAGGGTCTCACTGTCAAGCGGCCGACCGGCGTGTGCGGGCGGCGGGCGGGCGACAAGGTTCTGCTCGTGCCCGGCGGAGGCCCCGGCGGCGGGATGTCCGCGGGCGAGGGCGGTACGGACACACAGCGAGCCGGCCCGTTGTGTTTGGCGGCGGGAGGAAGGGCGGACGGCGGACGGGCGCCAAAAGGGTAGTCCGGAGCGGGCGTATAGAGGGGCGCCGTGGGGCTGCCGTGGCGGTACTGCTGACGCTGCTGCCACTCGTACAACTGCAGCACCGTGTTGGAACCCGGGCCGCCCAGATCGGGGGTGAGGCGGAAGTGGCTCATGCGGTCCTGAGCATACTTGTACTCGCCGAGGCGTGCCAGCGGGGGGCTGTGGCGAGGGGTCTTTGGCAGGGTCTGGTGTGAATCCAGAGTGCCGAACTTGGGTTGGCAGGGCGGCGTTTTTCGGGGGAGGGTGCTGTCTCGGGATGGAGGACTGTCGTAACACAATGCACAAGTGTCAGGCTATAGTCCATTTTCAAAGTATTCACAACAGTTTTTCCATATTTTATGAAAACTTTGAGGGAGAAAAAAAATTCAAATAGAGCTGTAGCATGAAATGTCAGAAAAGTGAGGCACAAAGTATTTTCCCACATATAAGGTATCCTCAAGGATGAACCAATTAGTCGAAGAGTCGAGTCAATTTCACGACACAAGTTTTAAGCTTCAAGTCATATATTCGCGCAAGTGGTTTTGGCATCTCGTGTTCCAGTTGGCCGATTTCCAAAGGACGAGCAATTAGCCCTGGCAAAATGTATTTAAGTTAGGCTTACACTAAAATAAAGGCAAATGCACCATGAACCAATATCTACAGTTTATCTACTTCAATTAGTTGTTAGCTTGCTTAACACTTTTACTTGCAGTCTGTAAAGCATTCACTACTTTTTACGTTACAATCAAGTGCCAAAAACATTGTCTTCAATACTTGCTTTGTATGTTCACAAAGCTTGGTATCATATCTGTCGCTTACCCTTTGTGCTCGGCTTTCTGCACCTTGACCCACTGCTCCACTTGTCCCAGAGTACTCCTCCTCCTCATTTCCAGAGGAGCTTCCGGGACCCTCTGATACGTCCCCGCCGCAATCCCGTTAGGCTCCAAGATGGGGCTGGGCGTTTCCACCAGGCCATTCCTGGCGCCGACGCCCGTGGGCAGCGTGGAGGCGGACCGCGAGGGTGCTCGAGACGGCACCCTGGACACGGGCGCCGACGAGGACGCGTGGTCTGGAGGCGGGAGGGTGGCGGTCGTGGGGTTGGCAGGGAGGGAGGTGTGCGTGTCCATCTCCGTGGCGACGGGAGAGTCTTTGTGGAAGCTGTGGCGGTCGTCCGGCTGGTGATGGATGGGCTCCAGGAGAACCTCGTGGACGGCGGGTCTCTGGGGTTCCGGAGCCTTGTGGTTGTTGACGTGGTTGGTGTGCGTGTCGGTCTGATGACGCATCATGTGGAAGTGAGCCGACTGCTCAGATGGTCTGTTGAGAGTCAAGAGTCAAATTTGAAAACCCTAATTCGGGTTTGAAACTTGAATTTGGAATCCTAAACCTGACTTGAAACCCTACCTTGAAGCCCTGTCTATGATATCAAACAAATTAAAACCCAAGCTTCAAACCTTAATTTGGAATCCAAAACTAGATTTGAAAGCTTAATTTGACCCCCTCCCAGGCCTGAAACCTGAACAATGGATTCAAACCCAAAACAGAAGCGCTAAACCTGTCTTCAAACAGTAATTTGGAAACCTAATACTAAGTACAAACCCTAATTCTGAACTCTATCCATTATTTACAACCCTGGATTGAAACTCTGGCTCAATACCCTAATTTGAAATCATAACCCAAGTTAGAAACCCTCATTTGAAGCTCTAACCTCAACCTATAATTTGAAATCAAAGCCTAGGTTTGAAACCCTAACAGTGGCTTCAAACCCGAATCTGATGCCCTAACCTTGATGTGAAACCCTAATTTGAAGCGCTAGCCATGACTTCAACCCCAAATCTGAAGCTCTAACCTTGAAAAACATTAACAATTGCCTTAAAGCCGTATTAAAAATCCTAACCCTAATTTGAAGCCCTAACCCTATCATGTCAGGCCTAAATTCAAATCCTCGTTTCGAACGCAAGACCCGACATTATAGCCTCCTCACCCATGATTGAAACTGACTTCAACTTCAGATTAATGTTACGTCACTTACACACACACACACACACACAAATCCGTACAGTACACACGTGATATCCAAGCAAGGAAAGAACGAGTTTCAATGGCATTTGTGCCTTAGGTCGAAATGCAGCATCTGAAAGCTTTACCGGGATTTTCATTTGAGTGTGTGAAGGCAGCTGATGTGTTTGTAAATGTGTGTGTATGTTGGTGTGCATTTGTGTGTGGGTGTGCGAGTCGTTGCACTGCTGCTGTCTTTTTGCCAAGAACACTTTGTAATTAATTTGGTCCGACCTGAATGTTTGGGGACCCGCTTAACGGGCAATTTAAAGCTCCACCGCTTGCGTTCAGAAGTGACATTGGAGGGTAAAGTGAGGGTCAAACAGAACTACCGTTTGACCCAAAAATCTAACTATTCGGAGTTCAACCAAATTCTCTTCAGGAAAAAATGAAAGAAAAAAAAGTATTGCAATACTGTGCGCGTTTGTGCGTTGGAAGACACGTGCGTATGTGAGTGTGTGTTCCTGACCTGCCGTCGCCTGTGTCGACGGGGCCTCTCATGTTGGCGGCCTGATTCATGGCCCTCAGCCAGGTGTTCATGTCCTCCTGCGTGTCGGCGCTGAAGTAGTACGTCCGCATGCCCGTGTGCTCCGCCTGAGAGCCAATCATAGAGCTGCGTTTGTAACAATGCGAGCGCCCGCTCGGGTGGCCGGCCTGCGGCGGGGGGAGACAGAGAGCGCAGCAAAGGTGTCACGACGTCCAACCGACCGGAGAGCAGACGAGGCGGAGCCGAGTACACCGAGCACACCAAGAAATGAGAACAAAGACGACAACAGTGGCAGCCAGTCACGACCATCAAAGACGCAGCTTTCCACCGATGAGAGAAGGAACACAACATAAAACCCCAACTGTCCCTCCCCGCCCCCAAAGTTGACCCATGAAGCTGTTTTTGTACTTGTCTGTCTTGCGTGTATCTTTGCGTGTATGTGTCTGTGTTTTGGATTGGATTGGATAAACTTTATTGTCAAATGTACTGTATGTAAAACATACAGCACAGATGGAATTTCTTCCCTCTCAACACAAAACAAGTTCATGCCCGTGTGTCTGCATCTGAGTAAAAACCCTACTTTGAAAGCCTAACCCTGGTTTGAAACCCTACTTTGAAATACTAAGTCTAGTTAAAACCCTACTTTGAAAACCTAACCCTAGTTTAAAACCCCGCACTTTAGTGCTTGCATGTCGGTGTGTCTTTGTCTGTTTTTTGTAAGTGCAGGTCTTTCTGGGTGCGTACGTGTGTGCGTGACAAGAGGGAGGGAACGCAACAAGGAACCTCACAAATGTTTCTGGCTACTCGCACAAAAACAAAATAAGTTAGAAAACTATTTGAGATAATAATTTTAAAAAAACATTATCCTCGATGGAGTCTGTATCTGATTCATTCATAATTAAAACGCTGGATTTAGCCAGCTAAGAGCCTTTCATCTTTTCTAAATGCATCTTTTCAAATATATTTTTCAACATGATTCTAACAGTTGTCCCGAGAACAATGTGAGGTTTTTCCACATTAACTCATTCAGTACCAGCCAATTCTAGACCAAGTCTGAAAAGACGTTTAAAAACGTCTTTGGGAGTGAATGAGTTAATACAGCACAAACACATCACTCGCACAAAAGTATTGAGACGCAGGCCGTAAAAAAAAAAAAAAAATCAATGAATGTTTGTTTGTTTTTTCCCACACTGGCTATTTTCCCCCCTCAATGTCCCTGAATGAGTGTCCCTGAACAGCACCCAAGAGAGCTTACCAGAGTGCTTTTAGTGTCTGCGTGGGTGGTTAGCGCTAAAGTAATAATAAGTACGGGGTGGCTATTAGTTTTCTCGTCCATTGGAGTAAAAAAACACTAATAAAAAATGTGGCTATTGCGGAAGAAGAACGCCTGCGAGGGAGATTGTTTATCTGAAGAAAAAAAAAATCCAGGTTTTCTTTCCCTTGGAGTTGGTTGAGCTCGACAAAGCTGGAGAGACACACAAGACAGCAACCAGGGTACACGTTCAGGCCAGACTGCATCCGTTCCACAAACTGTATGCCTCACTTTCAACCTGTTCTGCATTGGCTGGTTGCACCCACAGTCGCCCCTCTCCACCTTGCTGGCACACAAATTCACTGCTCAAACCCCCTCCCCCAAGTGGACATGAAAGACGAAGAGCAATCACAGGGAAGATGCGGCAGGAACTTTCCACACATCCATGACGCATCAGAGGGAAAACCGGCACCTCCTCAAAAAGGGGGGGAAAAAAACCCTTCAAAATAATTTAGTAATATTGGGAACAAAAATGGAAAATGTTGAATCTGCTGAGAAGCATTAACTATGGCATCACAGAACATGTCTGGAGCGAACAAGATTGTGTTGACTTTAATGTTTTATTTTGTGCATCATGTCAATGAGATCATTGATCGATCGGCAAATTATGACATCACAACATCGCGGCATAAAATACCCGCCGATCCGATTCAGCCAATCACATCTTTGTCATGTATTCTTCCATTTTTTTGAGACCTGAATTGCAGTTATCTTTTGTACATGTTGAGCAAATGTGGCAGAAATGCATTTTCATTCAGTTTTTAACTTTGATATATATTTTTTTCTTTTTTAAGCAACAAAAATAAAGGCCATCAAGCTCTCGCTACTCTTTCCAAGCACGAAGGTTTTCTTACGTTGATAGATCGTCATAAGTTGTGAAAGACTCAACTTTTTGGCACCCTTGTGTTGGGTTTACAACACAAAATGGCAGACTTTAACCAGAAGGTGTTGATTGAAGGACAGCTAAGAGTCACTTTCCCAAATAACAAAAACAAAAGTTTCATTTCATAAAAAAAACAAGGGAAAAAAAAAGCCCTCCATTATGTTGTTTAGCGCCCCATTGGATGATGTCACGCTCTTTACGCAGCTAATAGCCGTCCCGCCTGGCTTCCTTTCACTCTCCTCGCTTTACTTTCCATTCATGTCTTCCTTCCCGTCCTTTTCCACGCACACATCATTCTCACGTGTCCTCACGCTATTTAAAGAGAGCATTGTGCTAGTAAAGATAAGCCCGAGCGCCGCACAGCTACTCCTGATAAACGTGCATTCTCTCAAACTGGGGATTGATTTTACCATGGGGGCAAAAAAACCAGCATCCAAACGGAGACAATGATAGCCTCTGGGTGACTCTCTTTCAAGTCTGCTGCTTTAATGGGATAAAATAGTCTAGTTATAAAGAGGCAAAAATCAGGTTAGGAGGAATATAACACACTTCAAAGACATTATCCAGTATTTTTTCCATAAAGGTGGACTATGTTAGAAAAAAAAATCACATATATACATACACATATATATAAAGAGAGAGAGAGAGAGAGAGAGAGAGAGAGAGAAAGAGAGCTACCTTAGATTTTACTATTTTTATAAAAATACTTAGCTTACAACCATTTTTCGTGGAAACTCGTGTTTTTTTTTGGGGGGGGGTATAATTTATTTCCCACTGACTATGTCAGCACCCCAACCCAAAACGAAAAATATGGATTACCATGAAGCTGTGCCAGGACGAAATAGGGTTGTGGACCACTGCATTAGTGGATGCATGCAGAGGGTCAAGGCTCGAAATAACAAGTTTCACAAGTCGAAATGTGTATTTTGCGCCTCATCAAAACACATTGAATAGCAAAACTAAAAATGACAGATTTTTCCGTTTTTCCAACAGTAGAACGGAAAAGACGGTCCCAAAAAGCTTCGCTGGTCTGGATGTACGCACATTACAATGGAGCAAAGCGCACACACGTCACCAACGTGGGGACAGTCGGAGGTCGAGACTAGCTTGCAAGAAAAGAACTTCAGCTGGGTGGCAAGTGAGGCTAAATACATTTTGGAGTCAGTAATCATCTCTTCCATGGCGATGAATCTTATTTCTCTCAATTAGTGCTCTCTTGAAGGGAATACAAGGCAAGTTAGAGAAGCCATGCTACTTGCTAAGCTAACCTAAGGTTGACATGGCTCATGCTTTTAAACCACAATGAAGCGCTTGGGTGATCGAGGTCACGTGTTCAAGTGGGGCACATCCAATTCTGAACAGCAAAACAGCCGGCAAATAAATATACGTCTGTACCCTAGAGAGAAAAATATACTGTACTCAATAGCGCAAGAAAGAATCGGAAATGAATTACGTTCCATAACGGCCTACATCACCCGGGAGGAGGATATATCCTCACTAAGGTTGCAGGTCCCCAAGGGTTAATCTGCAAAAAATTGCTCCTTAGACAGTTGCTCCTCAAATGAAGTCATTGATTCGCCAAAGAAAATCGTTATTTCGAGCCTTGAAGGTAGATGTGACTTGAACAAGAAGCCCCACGAAGACCCACAAACATAAAAGTACAAGGGAAGGAAAAAGCAAATAGCAAAGTGGCACAACGACAAGTTGATCACCATCATGCATCGAGACAAGTGACATTTTGTCTCATACGGTGTAGCTCCACATCCGACAAGAGGGGAGAGAGTACCTATTTTATGTGAGGACTCTCAATGTGACACACTCGCAGGGGTGTGTGGGAGGTGTGTCCCGGTCGGTCAGCCAACCAATGGAAAGAGAGGGAAGAGGAGGTGGAGGGTGGAGGTTTAATTGTCACACTCTTCATACACCGATTTCTCAGCCCTGATCGACAAACCTGTTGGTAAACAGTGGTACCTTGACGGAGATTTTTGTCATGTGTTTTTGTGTGTTTGGGGGCGGGGGGGTGTTTCATTCTAGTGTTTAGATCTCAGAATTAAATAGTAATGACAAATAGAAAGTAAAGAATTAAACGGTGTTTATAAAATCTTTTCGATTCATTGAATGAACATTGTGTTGCTCCTTCTGGTGTGTGCGTTTTGACCACCAGGGGTCAGCATCATCCATACATTTAATTCAGATTTGATAATGTAAGATGATCAATATTGACGCTACTTTCATTAGGTTTTGCATTTCATAGTCGCTTTACAGTTCAAGTGCACAACTCTGTTTTTGTTGTTAAATAAATAAATAGATAGATAAATAAATAAATTACGCATCGAAGCCACGATGATGACACCATGCTGATTAAGCACAAACAGCTCCAGAATTTGAAATTATGGTTAATAATAATGACAATTTAAAAAAAAAAAATGGGAGCACTCAAAGTAAAATATTTTTGTCAAAACCAAGCAAGAGATAGCCTGCAGCTTGTCAGTCAAGGTAACAATGTATTTCTTGGGCATTGGATGGACCGGATTTAGTTGAACAGGCCCTTTTAGTAAAGAGACACAGTATCATTACTTTTGAATCAGGTGAGCTTGTTTTAACCTCTTAAGAGCATCGTGACAACCCTGAAAAAGTAGAATGATTTGAAACATTTTCAACAATAAACCTCATTTGGAGGTGACAAATACCAAGCACACTGTGTATCTTATTTGGAGAACTGTGTAAGCAAGACATTATTTTTGCTTGCTCAAAGCGTTATTGTATGATTTATGATTTATTGGCAGTGAGAGAGCGAGAAAAGGTGTTAAGGATTCTTGAAAAGGTGTCTTTCAGTGAATTGAAAAGGGCTTTTAAAAAGTTAAATACGTTTAAAGTGAGTGGAAGCAGTCTTTTTTTTTTGTCCATATATTTTTGAAACTTTCTGGTTATCTTCTAATAATGATGATGAAAAAAGGGGTTGATGTGTGACCGATTTATTACCCTACCGCCACATAGACTATAATACAAGTTAAAAGATGAATATCACCTGCAGTATTAAAGTTACTAATCACGAGAGCTGACAGTTTGATGTTTTAATTAGGGAGCGTGATAAATCCCTCATCCTCCATCAATCAATCACTTTTGAACAGAACTTCCACTCTAACTCTCTAATTACAAATTACGGCATTAAATATTAATGACACCATGAGAAGATCTTCAAACGAGCGTGGCTGTTTGGGATTCCTCCAGTCGCGGGTGTGCATGCTTTCCCTTCAGCGCCACTTCCCAAAATAAGCCAGACAGGTTTTATTTATAGCCAGAGGTGTAGAATCCCAAACGCGATCCAGCATGGTCGCAAACAGCTCCGAGACGGCATGCCGACGACAATCGCGCATTCAAACATTCAAATATGACTTCAGGGTATCATCAACAACTGTGTCCAAATACTCGCAATATTGTTTTGTTTTTTTTACCATATGTATTTATTCATGGATCTCAAATATACTTGTATACTTTTTTCCCCAAAGTAATTTAAGCTTGAATGCAAATGTATTGTACTTAAAAGTTCAATACAATTATACTTGAAAAAAACGAATGTTTCACTGGAAGAAAACGGCCATATGCATAGCTATAAGCTTCATTCGAAAATGTTTGATTGTAGTTATTTGTATTTTCCAATGTTGTGGTCACAGAAACAAAAGAAAATAAAGAATCAGGAATTATTTGCAAAACAAATTGCTCGACAGTGCAATCGACATTTTTGCTGTGACAACGAAACAAACATAACAGCAGGGTTCTTGGAAAAGTATGCTGAAAAAAATGTCATAAAAAATTTCAAATCTGACCGTCTGTCAGTTTGGAAAAAAACTAATTTAGGCCCCCACGATAGAATACAAGTGAGCGCCTCATGTCGTTGCATCCCTCGTGCGTTGAATCCAGTTACGGAATTGTGCCAAAGGGAAATCCATTCCACAGAGGTGTCCGTATTAAAACTTCCTTCTTGACAGCCGTAACAAATTTCACGACAGCAGGTGCTCAGTGACAAATCATGCCGGAGGGCTTTGCCCCTTGACAGTAGTAAAAACACATCTCACATTAACAGATGGGCCATGTTGATCCAGAAAGGCATTACAATTATGGAAGGGCGATATCATAATTGAGTGACTATATTTAAGAAATATCGCAAAGGCCTCTGTATTTACTTAAGCGTCTTGTTTGGTACAAACGGTTCACGGGTAAAACTGAAATACACTGCGAAACCAGGACGTTGATTCCTTTTTGCACCATTTGTACGGCTACTGCGGCAAACTGTGTATGTATTCCTTTCCACGGCGCAGCTGCAACAACTTAAAAGTGCCTTTAAGAGGCGGGGCCTGCTGAGGTGCTATGTGACATTGGAAGGTTTACATTCGAGTGTCTGGGTGTGAGCTGTGGCCGACAGCAGCTCCTGCGTGAGCATGCCCATGTGTGTTGGGGTGTGTCACTGCTTTGTTATTGCTCATAATTCAACTTTTTATCATTGTTTTATGGCCGAATTTATTCACGTACAGACCTTTGTTTGAGCTGCAGTTGCTTTTTAAAATTATATTCATGAAAATCAAGTTGCTTGAGTTGATTTGAGTTTTACGCCAAAGGCTCAATGGTCCGATAGAATAATATTTCGGGCAAAATAAAATATTTTTAAAACATCATGATGTCAAAATCATAGACCCATCAAAAAACGAGATTGCAAATGAAATGTGCTCCTACCATGCGGGCGGGCTGCAGTTGACTTCCGACGAATCGCTTTCACCGCAACACAATCAATTCTCTTGCTGATAGTTACATAATAATAATAATAATAATAAAGTCTTTCAAGCTTATTTTATAAATTAGAAGAGGAAAACAAAGTTTGATGGTTTGCGCAGAAGGTAACACGGCTAAATGACAGAAGAGGCCAACGTACCTTGAAGGCATACTTGCGGCTGACGTGGTCCTCGGGTCCCACGGGTGAAATGACATAGCTGGGAAGAGGAATGCTGCCCAGGACCGCCTCCTCTCTACTGTCTGTGTTGGGTGAGGGGAGAGAATGGGGGCAAGTTGGGGAGGAAAAAGGGTGAGGAGGCGATAAGAATTAATACTTATCACCTGCAAATTTCAGCTAATTTTTGGAAATCTGGAATTGGAAATTTTAAGTCTAAGCTTTTTACTTTTTCTTTGGTATTTTTGTGACGACAACAAAAAAAGGGAACAACCTCAACAAGGCTTGCTAAGAGAAGAAAAATATATACAGTATAAAGCGACAAGTGTATGCAATATAGAACAGTTCGACCTTGAAAACACATTATTTCAATCTCATTTATCCATCCATCCATCCATCCATTTTCTGATCCGCCTAATACTCACAAGGGTCGAGGGGGCGTGCCGGAGCCTATCTCAGCTGTCTGCGGGCAGTAGGTGGCGGACACCCTCAACCAGTTGCCAGCCAATCGCAGGGCACACAGAGACGAACTACCATCCGCGCTCACACTAACATCTGTGGACAATTTAGAGTGTTCAATCAGCCTGCCATGCATGTTTTTGGACTGTGCGAGGAAACCGGAGTACCCGGAGAAAACCCACGCAGGCCCGGGGAGAACATGCAAACTCCACACAGGAAAGCCAGAGCTACATCGAACCCGGTACCTCTGCAATGTGAGGTCGATGGGCTAAACACTGGACCACCAGGCCGCCAATCTGAATTATTTCAAAGAAAAAAAAAAAACGTTCCACCTTTGAGTTTCCAACATCATTCATTTAACTGAGCCAACAATTCAACCGCAATGTGAAGGTCAACAATTCTCAAATATGTGAGCAGAGGGAGTTTTCCATCTTCATTAGTTTCTATAAATAACACAAAGTATTTGTTTCCACTGAGGGTGTGTGCGTGCGTGTGTGTGCGTGTGAGAGAGTAATGAACAATGTTGTAACACTGTAGAAAGACACAGCAGCACCTGTGCCCGCCTGATGGCCAGGGGGCCATTAAAGCCGGATTAAAAGGGAAGGTAATTGTTTAAAAATAATACAAGGACCCTTGGAGGTGACATTCCCCAAATGTCATGCTCCAACGGCCGGTGTTTTTATCTGCACATTCACAAACACGCACGCAGTTGCAAGATAGGAAGTAGATGGGCCAGACTGGAGTCAAGGCAGCCGAAAATGATCTTGAGGCTCTTAAGTAAAATAATTGAATGGGGAGGAGGCCTTTCATCATGTTGAGTGCAGAAAAAAAACAAAAAAACACTTTTGATGTGAGGAGAGAAAGGGGTGAGGGAGGAAAAAAAAAAGATGAAAAAAGCTAAAGAATTGATTTCCTCGCTGAAGGCGAGGAGGCGTGTCCGAAAGTGTTTGATTGACTTGATGAAGACGAAATGACATAAAATGTCGCGGGGAGCAGACGGAGGCGGATGCGAGTGTAATTCTTCATCTTAGCGAGACATTTTAGACAATTAAGTAGGCTTTCCCATACTTTTCTGTACCCGGTGCACACAGCAAGGCCCATAAAGGCATGCTTGGATGATTTTGCAACACCTTGGGTATGAACATTCCAAAAAATGACAAGGAGGGAGACAAATTTAACGACACATGGAGATACGCAACATTGTGGAGCAAGCACAGTTTATGTTCAAGAGAGAAATAGTCAGACGGTACGGTCGAGGTAAAATCAAAAATGGAATGATTTTTACACTTTAACAGCTTCACTACCTTCATACAAACACGTGAAAAACAAATGACAAAATATTTGTAGAATATGTTGTCATGTTATGCATTTGAGGATCAGATGGATACCATAACTTAGTAGCTGTTAACGTTGCAAAAATCCAAGATGTCTGCAGCTCAACTGAGCACCTTTCAAATCCTGCCGACTCACGCTCGAGAATACGCTGAAGAAACAGTGCATGCAACTACTGTGGGGGAAAAAAAGATATATCGATTTATTTATTTTATTGTACATGTGTCGCCAATAAAACTGGACACCATGCTTGACACGTAGTTGACTCGGTCATCATAGAACAAACAAACATTAACGTAATTTTTTTCATTCAAGCCATTGAACTTACGGTTCAACTCATTGAAGTCCTTCCGGTGGAAGTACACAGTACATTACAGTCGTAAATCTTCGGCGGTAACTTGTGGACACAAAAGGTAACATACTTAATGTCAATTGCTTTCGTTTTTTTAATGGACTACGCGGGACTGGATTGAACGGTATTTTGGTCTATTGACAGCACCTGTTTTTGAAACGGATCCATTTTAAGGGGCGATTGGGATCTTCATTACATGGGCGTGTTGGCATGAAGAGCAAGTGGTCGCGACGGCTATTTATCACAGCACAAATCTCACTAAGGCTGTTCATTTTACTCCTGAAGTATGCGTGCATTATTATTGTTAAGCAGTGAAACGTGTTGATTAATTGTAAAAGGAAAAAAAAAATGCTGATTCTCAAAGTGGGTCAATGTTTGAATATTCCGCTGGACCATATTTTTGGAGAACCGCCCGTCTACATACTGTCATTGTAAGATCCAAATCAGATTGAGCTGAATTTATGTTTTCATCCAAGTTCATCATTCAAGACGTCAACTTAAGGGTGAGTGACGTTTTTCACCTTTGTAGTAGAAGAGGCAGAATTCGGACAAGACGAACCATTTCCTCTTCCAAAGACGCATCCCGGAGCTATCCTGCAAGGGGACATGAGAGGAAAGCAGGAGCAGAGTCAAGCAGGGACAACGAGCAGGTGGGACGAATCGCTTGTCCTCGTTCGATGGATCAGCGGGACAGACGGCCGACTTTTTCAGCCTGCTCTTGGGATATAACGGTGAACACAACCAAAGGGAATACAACAAGCTGCATGTCCTTGTCATTATCGTGTGTGTGGATACCACAGCTGTTCTTTTCTTTTTTTGGGTTAGAATTACATTGCACGTTTCGTGATGCTTTTTGCGCTCAAGTGGCGCAAGTATGATATGGATCAGGATAGCATCAATAGAAAATATACTGTAGGTGGATCGCATATTGCATATCTTCAGACTACATGGGTATGTAATGCCATTTAGTCGACAATGTCTACTGTGCATATACGTGTAGTGTGTATGTCCATACCTGTTTGTAGAGCCATCCTCGGACCACAACAGGCACATTGGGGTTCCTCTTGATGGCCTGCTCTCGCTTGCCAAAACTGTGCACCCTGCCAGAGCGAGGACCCTGAAAGAAAATGATCACTTTAACCGTCCATTCTCAAAATGAATGATTGACATCATTTGGTCTTTGCTTGTTTACTTGATAGGTTTCACAAATTTTATAGTGGCAACTGGATAAGCAAAAACATGGTGGGTAAAATAACAAGGCTATACTTCAGCCTGTCCTATCCTGTGCACTTTGCTGTTGCACGCATTAGTGTTCTTTTGGGTCATTTGACCCAAGACAAATTAAGCTGTCAAAAACATAGAAAATACATTCAGGGCTATTTAAGTAGTCAATAGACAGACACACAAACGTGTTGCATGTAAAAAAAAACAATGTGCACAGGACAGGACCAAATTAAAGTTTTTGCTGTTCTATTTAAAACAACAATAAATCAACATGATGGTATGTTATTTCTGTATTATATCCAACAATAAATTAATATTATTATATATTTCAGCCTGTCCTATGCACATTGTTGGTAACATCAAGTTGTCTGGAGGTTTATTGGTTGGGCCAGATTGACCCAAAAGAGCACAGATGCATACATACTTCAGCAATGTGCACAGGACGGGGCAGGCTGAAATCTATTTAATTAACTGTCCAATTTACTCAGCTGTCACTACAAAAACATTAGATTTACATGATGATGTATTTCAGCCTGTTCTGTCCTGTGCATATTGTTATGGTATGATGCATCGGGATTGGATAAACCACACCGAAATGGATCATACATCATCCGTTATTTTTGTGACAGCTAGGGAGACTATTAAATAAACAACCAATAGATGTGTCTGTGTTCTTTTGGATCAATTTAAAGCACCAAAAAATTAAAGTTAAGAAAGTTTTAGGTTATTAATTGCTTCTTGACGACCTCAATAGTCCTTAAACGTATATTTTTGTAGGTTTCATACAGTTAAAACAGTCCGGGGTCAAAGTGACTCAAAAGAACACATGCATTCCACACATTAACACAAAATTAACATGATGATTGATATACATTCTGTCCTGTCCTGTGAATGAGAGAAAAGGCTATGCCCCAGTTACTTGATGTTTCGTGACAATCCAAACAGCACAATTAAGTGCTTTAAATAGACAAACCGCCTGGGCTCAAATTGTCAAAAAGAACATTTATACAGTGCACATGCAACCACAATGTGCACAGGACAGGCAATGACAGATTGAAATTCTACTCATGAGTCCCAATTCAATGCATCGGTGAACATAAAAACATGACATCAACCATTCAAGTATGAGAAATGTTATGTGTGTTGGAGGCAACATGAGGGCAAAGACATTTTTCTTATTGTAATATTAGTAGTACTGATGAGACCACAAATGAACATAGTTGCCCACAGACAAGTCCCAGCGGTAATTTGTCTTCCAGCGTGGACCTTCGCCCACACACCAGGTGATCTTTTTCAGGCAACCTTCCTTGTTCTCGTTACATAAGCGCAGAAGCATGAGACCAGCGGCAACCACAGAACTCAATCAGCTATTACTGAGTGGGAGGTTACAAGAGCCTTTAATGTGACCTGCAGGCAGGCCACACTACGACAATGTGTAGAAAGCAGAACGCATCTGAAGTAAAGCACAAGTAAGACAGAATGTGTGCCAGGTGGCACGATTCGGGGAGTTGGAGCAAATCTTTTTCTTTATTTAAGCGAAGGTCAAAGGATCAACTAGGCATGCGTTAAGCTTTTTCTTTGGCTTTTTTTGAAACGACGAAACAAATATATGCAGAACGTAATGTGAAGAGAATATTGATCATCACGTGTGATCATTTGTCAGGACTTTTTTATCTGTTCTACGTTTTAATATGAAGACATGGGGCATGTCTGCGTCGCAAGGCGCCAATGTTGTTTCAGTTGAGAAAAATGTTTTATTTTATTTTTTTACATTTTAAAATGGCCGTGGTTAACACATTTATAAACTTCCACAGCTAAAAAAAGAATTCACTGGAATCCCAATCAGGTCATCCTCCATTCCAGGCGTACAAATCAATTCGGCAAACCATGATCTGTTTTATCACTGCTTGTGTGTGTGTGTGTGTGGGCGTGTGTGTGTGTGTGTGTGTGTGTGTATGCCAGGAAGAACCGGCCTTGACCGCTGTGCACGCATTCAACAAATCTCATTATACAATCTTCTGGTCTCATATCTCAGCAGAAAGCAAGCTTCAGGCACTCAATGTACCCATATACACACACACACACACACACACACACACACACACACACACACACACACACGCATACTTGTTAGACTGTATGATTGAGGGTGACGCTACGCAAGAGCCGCAGTGGGAGATTTCCACAGCAACAAGTAACTAATTTGGGGGTGGTTGGTTGGCCAGGCATGATGCAAAAGCACACATATTATACTGTACATACTGCACACACACACACACACACACACACACACACACACACACACACAACACACAACACACAACACACTGCATAAACACGATCCAATGCGTGCTTGCTGTCCCGTTTTCAGCTGGGAATAAATGTGCTGTGACACGCTTGCAGGTCAGAGAATGTGTTCTTAGAAAGAGTATGGTGGCGGTCACATCAATCCAAATACTCTTAAATCGTTCAAATATCACATATTGAACATTTTTACCCCACACTTTTGAAACAGTCCCCAAACATTTCTGTAACTCTTGTGAGCTTTTCTCAAAATACCCCAAGTATTGAGAATTACAGTGAAATAGGCTCCGTTAAAAAAAAAAATAATGAGCTTTAACTTTTTAGTGTACGGAAGAAGTGATAAAACTACAAATGGTTCTATTACAACTGTCTGTTCATGGTACGAGACTGAATAAATGACACTTTTGGTAATACAGTGTACAGCTAGGATAACAAAGTAAATTCACTGTCCTCTAAAAATAACACCCAGCCATTGTTTTCGAAAGCGCTGGCAACAAGACTGCAGCTCAAATGGAAATGTCCAAACTGGGGCTTATTCCTATAGACTGTCAGTGTCCAATAAAAAGCATGGATCTCCAAATGGCATTCTTTTTCTTCCGAGTCCAAAACAAAGATAATACCAAACAATTGAGATAGCTATTTGTTACCATCTTCAGCAGTCGATGCAAAAATCAGGCGCTCTCCACTTATTTCAATTGCCAATGTTCTTTGCTGCGCCAACCTTTTGAAACATGACTTGCCCCGAGTTGCTCATTGAAAATACAAAAAAAAATAACAATAAATCTTCCCGATTGGGGAGGACGAGGCCGGCCGGCTCAGGTGTGCTTTTCAAGTCCATTTTATGCATTCATGGAGCAATGCCAGCCACACCACAACAAACTTTGAAGTCTTAGCCGTCTAGACTAACATAAAAGAAACATAAGGACGGTGATGCAAAAATGTTTTTTGGTGGGTGGAATGCGTGAAAATAAAAACATCTTATTTACATCTATTTACTCATTTATAACAAAGAGCAAGTTTATGCTTTTTGAAAGCGGGAATTAGAGAAAGTCAGTCAGGCTTGCTTTGGAGTCACATTTTGGAGGAAGCTCAACATGGCCGAAATGCACCAGTTTTTGTGATGTCATGTACAACATATGTCATGAGCTTCAGATCTGAACCCCAACCACGATTTTAGAGTTTTGGTTTTCTGGAGTTCATATACCAGTTACACTAATCTACATAAAATTGGTTGGAATATCTAGCATAACAGGGCCCATTATTTTTAACAGGAAGTCATTTCAAATTGAGGCAGCCATTTTGCGTAAACTTTTTTTGCCACCATTTTACATTGCCAAAACCAGGTTGTTCAAATGTGTTAAAACGGGTCGTAATCTTGAATTTTTCAGACTTTTTGGTGTCAAGATTAAATGCGTGATTCATCGATGGTTGAGTGACCATTTTGTTCATAACAAACACAAATCACCAAGTGCGTTATTTTAAGTGACTTCTTCACAACCGGTGCAAGAATTCAAAGTGTCAACTCGATTGTTTGACAAAATAAAGTCTAATCATCCTGTGATGCCTTCAAAGTACAGAACTCGGTACAGAGGGATTAAGTGGTGCACAGCAGGAATTCCTAAACGGCGCTCGCTAGCTTTGATGCTTCCCATCGAGGTGACGCTGGCAGCTCGTGAACAACATGAATTACGCGGCAGAGAAAATAAGAGCTCAAGGGGGCAGAATCGTGACACATCACTCGAGGTGGAATGTGCGACGACGCGGGTCTGCGCGCTGGCTCTGATGTTTATGTCAGATGTGGAATGAATGTGATTCATTTCTGCCACGGCAGCGTGCCACACAGAGGAGGACCGCTCATTTTTCCTCTGAAAATCTTGTCACAATGAGACAGCTAAATTTCCCCCGATATTCTGTGGCAGGGGTGGTGATGAGCCAGAGCACCTGGGGCGGAAGCGACAGACGGGGCAAACAGAGGGCACGGTTACGATGGCGGGGCGTCTTGATGAATGCCCCGTCACTGAGCCGTCGCAACCCGTGGCACATGTTCAATTTTAGGGCTGGTGCACCTGTTGATCGGACAGGAAGTCATACCAAAGTGCATGCAATGCAAGCATGTGCATTTTCTTCCTCAAAATTTACACCTAGGGTCAAATTTGTCCACGGAGAAAACACAAGCCAGCATAAGCATAGGGAGAAAATGCAAACTAACGTGACGTGACATCACCTTTTGTTGATGACCCCATGAAATGAAGAGATTGAAAAGCATTGCTTCATTTCCCCAAAATATTTCCACCTCCTCCAAACTCACTATTCTGGCAATACGAGATGAAAAGACCAGATCAGAATATAAAGGACAAGGAAAAGTGGGAAGATGTGTATTAAAGTGGGCAACAAACAAGAAAAGTTGACTTCAAAGTATGTGGTGAAGAGAAAGTGGCAGCAGAGTGAAAAAGCAAGAGACATAAAGGTGGTGATGAATAGCAAAAGAGAAAAGTAGCAAAGGACAATAATTCTTAGACAAAAAAAACAAAACAAGTGGGGAATACAAAGAATAGCAGAAGGGGAAAGTGAGTTGTGAAAAGAACAAATGAGGAGCAAATGCAGCGCCCCCCCCCCAAAAACAGTGGTGAAGACAAGAATGGAAAAAAGCGTTTAACATAAAAAAAAAAAAGCAAGCATGAGTCATCAACAAATCAAGCAATTTACAGAGGACAAAGTCAGTGATGTGTGAAAACGAAAGAATATAGTCGTCAGGAGGAATAGTGTCAAAAAGAAATGAGTACCGAGGGGCAAAACTCATATGTGAGAAAAAAAAAGACAACAGACTGACAAATAAAAGAGCACATAGAGGAAAAGCCAAAGAATGAGTCGCTAAAAAATGGCAAAAGGACGACAGCCACAAAGATGAGACAAGAAAATGAAAAAAAAAGTGACATCTTGAAAGAGTTCTTGTAGGCTGAAATGATGACTTTTTAAGAAGACATGCAGATAGGGTGGCAAGGAATAATAAGCAACAAGTGGAATTCGTAAAACTAAGCAAAAAAGCAAATCGAAAACAGATAGAGAAGGGGAAAAAAAAGAAAGAGCACGAAAGAAATCTGAAAAAAAGATGCAGTGAACACACTGACAAAATGTCACAAAGTGAAAAGCGAGTGCCGAATAGAAGGAAATGCTTGACAGGGGTGCAGAACAACAAGCAAGTTGCCTTTGATTTCGTCGAGTGAAATGACGTGAAAGTCTTGGAGCGCTTTCTCATTTTTGATCACGTTGGCAACAGCTGCGATGGCTGCGAGGCCAAAGAGACAAAAGAGTAACAATCAAGCAGGCGATATTGTGTGTTTTCATCACTTCTCGCGCCTGTGGATGCGCGCATCCACTCGGCTCACGCACAAAAGCAAATGAGGCACATCAGCAGTTTTGGAATCGTCTTTTGTATTCTACACCAATGTTTTCTGTAACGAAATAGTGGCAGCGTGGTGAATAGCAGATCTTCCATATGCGCGTTGAGAAATGGATTACGAAAAATGAAATATATTTAAAGGATAAAGAATTTTCAAAGTCAAATTTCGTTGCGACGTAACGTGCAATGAAAATAAAGAGTATGCCATTCCATGTTATCCATATTTTAAAATCGCATTTTTGTCATCCATCTGGTTAGAAAGTGCATGGTCCTATGTGAAACTAAAACTGATGACGCATGGCAGCGCTATGAGCAACGCCAACTCCCCGTCTCGGTAAAGGTATTGTCCTATAATAATGTTCGACAATTTTATGGGAAGGTCAGAGGGGAGAGGAAGGGTAAAAAAAATCATTTTCGTGTCAGCTTTGCCAGCCTCCTTTCAAAAAGCAAATACGGACTTCAATGACATCAACAGCAAACCTGAAAAGGCCACATTGATTTAAAGCACCCTGCTAGCCTTTAGAGCACAGGTGTCAAAATCAAGGCCCGGGGGCCACATCCGGCCCGCCAACTCATTTTATGTGGCCAGCAAAAGCAAATCATATGTGAGAACTTCCAAGACCTTTGCTTAAATGTGTACCGAAATCTCAAATTGTCATATGTAACAAGTAATCTTTGTGACACGGTTTACACTCACTTGAACAATAATTGAACAAATACTTGACTGATTTAAAAAATGGTGAGCCATCATTTTGTGTGTGTGTGTGTGTGTGTGTGTGTGTGTGTGTGTGTGTGTGTGTGTGTGTGAGAACAAGTAATAATATGATGTCATGATTAAACATTTATTCAGGTTCACTGTCGTAACGGCCCTCCGAGGGAAGACGTAACTCCAAAGTGGCCCGCGACAAAAATGAGTTTGTTTCGGGGTATGTCCTTGAAAAAAATAAGTAAATTAGATTTGTACTTGTTTATTTTACGAGTTGCAAGCTGAACTATGAACAAGTTCGCAGAGAAGATGAGCTTTCCCGAGACAAGTGAGTCAAGTTCAGCGGCCCGTCAAGGTCGCAATCGCGTCGGGCCTGGATTAATTGCACCCTCTGCTGGCTGAAAAGCATCAGTCCTTGCACTGACCTTGGAGCTGGCGGCGGTGTCCACAGCGGAGGAGGTGGTGACCGTGGAGACATCGCTGACGGTGGTGCTGGAGAGCTGCTCGACGCCAGGTTGGGACATGACGGGAGGACCCGGCAGCCTGCAAACAAAAACATACAATTTTTCATACCAGGATGTCAACATAGGCGCCTTCAATGTGACGTCTACCGGAAGAGATGCAGTGTAACAGAAGAGGAGGAAGAAGCTCAAGAAGAGGCAGAGAAAGTTCCCAACTGAACTCCAATACCGTATTTTCCGCACTAAAAGGCGCACCTAAAAGCCTTCCATTTTCTGAAAAGCTCACAGCGCGCCTTAAAATCCGATGCGCCTTGTCATGGTCATTACGGTAATATTTCGATCCCAAAATGGCTCCTTGCTCGAGACATGCTGACAACGCAGAGTTCAAACTTAAGGCGATCGGTTACGCAGTTGAACACGGAAATAGAGCAGCGGCAAGCGAGTTCACCATTAACGAGTCAATGTTACAACTTGCTGTTGGGTAAGTGAACTGTGTCGCTGCGTTATTAAATGTGTTTTACTCACATCTGATCGTTCCATTGGTGTTTACTTGAGCGTAGCTCCATCTAGTGGATGCATTGTAGATTGCGTCTTATAATGCGGTGCGCCCAATATATGAAAAAAAATTACAAAATAGGCCATTCACTGAAGGTGCGCCTCATAATCCAGTGCGCCCTTTAGTGTGGAAAATACGGTCATCAGCGTTGGTCCCACAGAGCTGAAAAAATAAACACCACTCTCTAATATGGCAAAGGACCATATTTTATGTCTATGCACCTCTAATCCAGCCATTAAAGTTCCAGTGTATGACTGGTTTGCTTTCGAGAGGTGTGTTTCAAACAATATTCATCACACATTGCAGAGTTCTTACATTGTATCATTCCAATTTACAGTATATTGATTTAATTGCTCAGATTTTTAGAAGACGACCATTGGACTCTTGAGTCCGAAAACACACACAAACACACACACTTCTCCAGTCTGGCATCATTCAAACAATAGAGATAGAAAATTCACCCTGAAGGAAATGAGGCAAGACTGAAGAAAGTCTGAAGTGGCCTGTGAGGGAGGAGAGTGGCAGGCGGGCGTCACACGTTCACCGGAGCGGGATTTTCAAGGGGGAAAAAAAAACATCCACTCTGAGACAAACCACATTATCGCTGTCTGGGAATTTTTAACACGTCTCCTCGCTGACAAAGCTACATTTCTCAAGGAAATGTTGAATATATAAATATCAAAATCAACGGGCCTGCATCGGTCCCATACTGTGTCTGCTTTTTTTGTTTGGTTGTGCCATTCACGCTGCATTTCCTTTGTTGGGATTGTGATATTTCCTGTCTGTGCTTTTGTGCACATTTGAAAGTAGGCCTACACCCACGGCACACTTAATAAGGTCGAATCACAGCCAATACTGGAGGTGGGGCAAAATCAAGACAAAATCTCAAGCTTTTTTTTGTAGAACTGAACACGTGTACTCAATATAATCCAGTCCAAAATGTCCACTGCAAGCAAGGGAACATCATAAAATGAATACGCTCCTCTCGACAGTTATTCCCGGTTAACGTCACTGTGCACATCCGGAGGACACTTGAACAAGTCCACATCATGCACAAAGTATGTGTGCAATGTACTTTTTACGATTGCTGTAATCGGTCCTCTCATACTTTATCTTTGAAAGATAACCGGCATCGCGGACAACCAAAATTAACAGGATGCAGTTAAAACTGTACGCTGCATGTTCGGGTAACTGAACCGTCACTCAAGAGGGCACATATTTGAGACGAACAGCCGTTCACATTCACGCCGTCCCTGAGTGGGAAATGACCCGACGCCCCTCTGCATGCACACAAGTAATGCGAGTGTAACACTACGCGATCAGCGAAATGAGTTTCTTATTGCGAGCCATCAGTGAAAAGTCGGTCGAGCTTATCGCTATCAACCAATGCAAAACACCATTGACGGCGTAACGATTAACATCAGCAGCCGATGACTAGAAATAACCCACAGTCAAAAACCGGCATGGTGACATTAATCTCATTCAAAAGCAACAGAGTTCTTGCTTTGGCTATAATTCGCTATAATTTGAAGATTATTTCTACACATGTTTCTCTTCAGGAAGAAAATAAAGTTTATGCTTTCTGACATGTCGCTTCCATCACTGTCTGGCTTGGTTGCTCTCCTGCTCCTCTTGTTCCTCATTAAACATCTCTCTACTTCTCTTGAGCGAGCGAGCGAGCGTGTGCGCGCGCACGCGTATGTGTGACCAGCCAGCAGGTTAGATTGCTCCCTCGCTCTGGCTGCTGATGGATCGGTCTTATTAGCGGCGGCAGCGTGGGCGTCAAGCAGGCTGGTCCAAGCCGCTGTGATCGTGATGCGATGGTGAATACAGTGCCATTTTCTGTGTGTGTGTGTCTATATGTGCCATGCGGCTGACTGGCGACCAATTGAGGATGTAGTCTGCCTTGCCCCTGAGGTCAGCTGGGATAGGCTACACCCCCCGCCCCCTCCACCTCCGCCCCAACTATTCCCTACCACCCTCCCGGACCCTGAAGCGGTGTTCAAAATGGATGAATCATATGATATAAAGTATCTTTTAGGTATCCGTCAATCCAGGAATAAGTATAAAATAAAATACATTTCAGTCGGTGGGCATATTAAATTAAATTGAGTTTCACTTTCAGGGGTAGATAAGAAATGAATTCAAATGACCTTTTCAGGCATAAATGTTAAATCAACTTAAATTATATTTTAAGGCCTACAAATCAAATCGAACTCAATTTCATTTTAATGGCTGATCGAATTAAATTATAAACATTTTTAGTGCTAATTAAGAGATGAATTTAAGTTACATTACGTCAGAGTTGAAAATACATTTAATTAAGTCCAATTAAATTCACAACTAAACACAAATTACATCAAATTAAATAAAATAAAATGTTCATGGCTCCTTACTCAATTAAATCACGTAAGTCACATCACACAAATTACTCGAGCATAGTCTGCACTTGTTGACAATTTTTTTTTATTATATCATGTCAACTCTTGACAGCTCACAGGTTGTCATTGCTGAGTGGAAACTGCATCTGAAAGCTTGATGTGAGCCCACCTGCGCGAGCGTGCATGTGCGCGTGCGTGTGCGTAGGCCGTTTTCAGAGGGGTTATCGCAAAAGCGTGGAGTGGCTCAAGTGTTCAGGACTTAACAATGTGGAGAACACCTTATCGTGGTCCCTTATTTTGGAAGCGGCCTAGACGCCACTACTTCCTGCTCCTGCATTCCATTTATTTGATGACAGAATCACCAAGCCTCAAATTGGTCAAAATGAATGATAATGTGTGGCGTTGACTAAAGTTCTTGAAAATGCATTCCACACTTATGCACGAAGCTCAAGTGTTTATCTGAGTCACGCTTGACGTCAACGCACAAGACAGCGAAATATGACACATGGCTGAACTCAACCTTAACCTTCAAGGCCAAATATTAAAAATGTGATTACATTTCATAGAATTATAATAAATTGATGCATTTTAATTTATTATGTGCCTCTGAAATGTTATCTAAATTGAACAAAATAAAATTAAAATTGTGTAGTCTAACATTAAGCCATAAAATGTCATTTAAAATGTATCCCACTCAATAAAATCAAAATATTTTTCCGGGCAAAGTATTGTTTTTCTGTCATGATTGAAATTTAATTTCAAACCCTCAAGCACAAAATTGTATTCACATAGAGGAGGTGGCAGCAGATTTTAGACTTTAGACTTAGTCATTGCACTATGCTAACCTATGCTAAACTGTTTACCTTGCAAATTTTTTACCGAATGGTACACTGAGCTCCTCCTCTAACTCTCAGTGAACCAAACTGTCAAAAAAATGCATTCAACACCAGCCTTAAGGTGTTCTTTCAAAAAAAGAAAGCCCCAAAAAAATCACTTTGGCCACTATTTACAATGTGGAGACAGAAAGCTAGAATGGGCGCTATGGACAAATTAGGCAATATGTATTTAAAGAGCAGTCAGCCTCAGCATAAAATGAAACAACAAAGCATCACTCACTGTTCTTGAAGGAAGAAATCGATACTCTCCGGAGAAACCTGCCCGGTCACGGGATGACGAAAGGTGGTGCTCCTCTGGTTATGACTGAAACCAAAGAAAAATAAGACAGGGGAAGAAGAGGTTAGCAAATTTCGCCCCTGGTCTCAACACGATGACAAATCAAACAGACTGACCACAACTGGGACGACAATAGGCCCACCCACGCCCACTCACCCCACTGTCCTCGACAGTGTATAGCCTGTGTGGACTCAGCACAAAATACTGGCTGGAGCAGGACTGGGCCTTTACAGTATTCAAAGACAGATAAACAACATGGCCGACCACTATTACCGCTAGTTAATACATCAAAGTAAGTCATAAAAGAAACCTTGTTGCTGTGAAGGTGGCATCAAGCAATCAATGAGGCAATGCCATGACATCATTATAAAGTCCCTTCCTTATATGAGGATGGACAAAGGCATTGTTAAGTGTCCGGTATTATTTATCAGTTGTAGCATTAGTTAGCTTGTAGTGTTAACATGTGCTAACTGAGCTGCGTGCTTTTGGATTGGTGTGTCTCAAGAATACCAAACTGAACAATGTTAGAAAAAACAAACTGTCGGATTAGAAATACGTTGTTGTTTTTTTAATTGACGGTGTGTTGGCCTGTAGCTTGAAAAAAATAATAATAAATTGGAGAACACCCTGTAGAATTCTTGTTATTGAGTCATATAGATATTGTATGTAACGGTAGGTTAGATTTGTGTGTTTTCGTGATGGTTTCTGAGACTTTTTTATGAGTCTACTCATTGCTGACAAATGTTATGTTGCGAAGTGAAACTGGCTTCAGAGGCTTTAAAATGCTGTGGTGCACTTCTGAACCGATGGCAAGTCATCAAATATCTCGACCGTACCACACCGACACAGCAAAAATTCACATCTTGGAATCACATTTGTCAAGCGTGGATGATTGAAATTTAGTAGCAATGGGACAAATTCAACTTTGAAGGACCCCTGTAAAGGGTGAAATTGACGCTAAAATGTTAGCTTCTAACCAAAATGGCAGACATGCTGTCTCTTTTCAGCCATGTCTTCTTGACACTACAAACAGACCAGCATTGTTTGGCTGTGTTTTCATGCTGATGTCTCTAGCAAGACCAGTAAGAAAAGCAAAACAAAACAACAAAGGCTCGAACAACCAAATCTTCGGTCACTAGACAACCAACTCTATAAACTGAGCAATAGCTGCCCAACACGGGCAGCCTGTTGCTGGGGCCCTGCCAGGAGCTGGAGCTAGCTGGTGACCAGCTGGAATTTTGCTGGTGTCACCAACTACCAGCAGGGTAACGACAACTTGTTAGTCTTGCTAGGTGGCGGTGGCCCAGTTGGTCGAGCAAGGTTTGAGTGTTTGAATCTAGGCTGTTTTGTTTTGCTTTTGCTGCTAGTCTTGCTGGTGTCAGACTAGCATGAAAACACAACAAAACCATGCTGGTTTATGCTGTTTATTTTAGCAGAGTTCTGATCCAAACACCTCTTTCTCAGACAAAGTCCGACACCAAGGAGCTGCCATGTTGTCACAGTTATCTCGTTCCCGTGTTCAACCTTTCGCTAACCGTCCAAATGCACGTGACATTTACCAAGCTCGCGAGGTATATGTTGGGGGCGGTTAAGTAAACACAGGGAGTAGTTTGTGAGCGGCACTCGTGTGACATAAGGTGGCCATCCCACCTCCCGCCCCCCTCCCCGCCCGTCTCATGCAAACACACATGCACAACACATGATCTGACATAGCAATGCTGCACCTGCTGGAACACATGACTTCGCAGGAACATCCATCACGAAAGAAAATATTTGACATGAATTTATATCCTCTGACTGATATATATTCATCAGATTATCGTTGGCCATCAATGGGAAACGGATGTAGCACCTTTTCCCTTAACTTGTTGTCCTTTAGACAGCAAACCAGATGTGTGGCCGACAAGTTATCTGGTAGTGGGTGTTGTGGAGTCAAAGGCCCGGGCTATTTAAAGGTTTTTCCCAGACGAAATGCATTTGAAGTGCAGCGAGGCGGGGCGGCGTGTAGAGAGACAAGGTCATTCCCATTCAAGCGCATGTTTTGTGTGAGTGCGCGTGTGCTGGTTGAGAGCAAGTACAGTCAGGATAATTATTAACCCGATCAAGCCAAAAAAGTCAAGGAAGGTGACAGATCAGAGAAACGTGGCCCCACAATAAAAGACTTGTCAACTTGAACTCGAATATTCACGAACAGGCTAACTGACGTGCCCCCTAAAATGATGGTTGCGGATATTCTCACTCACCCAGGTCATTTCTTTTTCAGTTTTTTTCTGAACTGCTGTTTTTGTCTCCAGAATCATCATCATCTTTATTGGTCAAGTATGTTAAAAAAAAACGCACAAGGAAATTGTCTTCACAGTCACAGCCCCCGCATCCAAGAAATATGAAAAATAAAAATGACCTATAGAGGGAGACAGACTGAGTATCATATGGGTAACAAATTTAATGGTGCTCAGTGAAAAAGCCTTCAGATGCTAAAAAAAAAAAAAATGAAGGGTGCATGACTGTTTTGGTATCAATTTGACAAATGTGGCTTTGAGCAGGCCGTGGAAAAGGCCAAATGGACCGTATAATTGCTGCCTCAAACCAAAATGTCTGACTTTCTGTATCTATTGAGGTATGGCATCTTGAGACTTTTTTGTGTCTCTCCTCATGATAGACACGCTGACCAAATGTCATGATGCTTAGTTAAGCTGGTTTAAGGACTGCATATTTGCGAAATTCTGGAGCGCACAACTGAACCAGAAGTGAGTCATCCAACGTCGCTGCCTGGCTGAATATTCCACAATCTGAACTCCAAATTAGAACATCTGCTGACCCCAACAAATCCTCTGAAGATGGGCACGGGCACACACTTGCACAGCATCCACGCTAACACACGCTTGCCATGCCAAGACCACAGCTAATAAATAAAAACCTGACAGAATGCCAGCACCTTGGTTTACCTTCCGCCCGCATGATAACTTCTGCGCCCTCACCACTTCTCTGTCCCTCCGAGCAAAAAAATGTGCCGCGGGTACGCCGGCACGCTCGGAAATAGACGCGGTGTTGTATGCAAATACATACACACACTGCATTGAATCAACATGCTGAGTTCCAAGCCGGGCCTGTGCTGTCAGTGAATTCCAGCGGGCATATGGCGCTGACACATTTGGTTCAGCTCCACATCGCTGCTGCTATCATCTTTTGATCAGGTTTCACATGCAGTGATAGCATGCAGACATGGTCACACACACGCACATGCACACAGTTTTAGGGGCATACCTCTAACCTGGAGAATAAATTGTTAGGTTTCCTACGGACACCGCTGGTGCTGTCCTAATTAGCCTGTTGCATGAACTGATGTGGCCTACGCAGATGAGAGGCGAAACGTGTTCCGAGACGAAACGAGAGTCGAGTTGAGATTGATTCTCTCTCTCGCCAAGCATTGAATCTGACTTCCCTTACAGTCAAAGGCCCTGCACACCTCGTGGCCGCGCTTTCCTAACTCCGACTCAAGTCCATCGGCGACTGACATGACCGACTACGGGTAAATATACATTTTATTCGTAAAGCAGACCTATTGACCAGCCAGGAGGCTTTTCAAACGTTCACCATGAACCGTACAACACTTCTCTCCATGACCTGTTGGCCCCTTGAGAAAATAGTCGTCTGAAGCTTTTAGGCTACATAAAACATTTGATTGGGAGTGAACTTCAAGTCGTTCAGAGTTTTAATGCTCTTTATTATTGCCTTGTTAAGATTGCATATTCGACATCAAACCAAGGAGGATGCCTGTAATGAAGCACAGAGGTGTCTCACATCTTGAAAAGCATGTTTGCCAAACTGCGAGATGTAATGTGGAGCGGTTCTAATTATTAATGAGTAATGAGAAATCCTTCAAGTGAGCGGCGCTCGCATTGCAAATTCTCTTTTAATCTTCTTAATCAACTCAACCAGACGAGTGACTGAATGCAAATTCACAGTCTCCGGGAAGATAAGTTCAGAAACTTAAAAAATACATATTATAAGGTGCACAATTGGCAGTCTGGAGATGACGGAATGGGTAACTTACACATCTGTGAATGCACCATTAATGCTGAAAGGTACATGCAGGTTTTGGAGTATCATACGCTGTTGTCCAAATAACGCCTTTTTCATGGACGCTCTACTGCTTCATTCAGCAATACAATGCCAAACCATATTCTGCATGTGTTAGAACAGCGTGGCTTAGTAGTAAAAGAGTGCAGGTAGTAAGCTGACATGCCTGCAGTCCAGACCTGGAGACTATTGAAATCTGTTATGAAGCGTAAAACAGGAGAACGGTTGGAATCGGATTTGTAGCTGGCTAGAAAACTAATGGCAGGTAGTTAAGTTATAGCGCTTACTTAACGGGTACTGTTGGTAGGAAGGTCGTTTTAATCCCGTTCAAAAAAAGTCATTCATAAAAACCTGACTGAATTTGAAAGAGTCGTGACACTTGCCGCTCTCATCATCTCAATGACAGGTCGTCTCAAATTTATCAAGCACCGTCTACTTCGACTCTCTGCTTGGATATGGCTGTCAGGACACCATCATTACTCGACTATCTGTCATCTATCTATCTGAGGAGACTCAACAATGTGTGAGTCAACTTGACAACAGGGGAAACACTCAGACAGGCGTTAAAGCTCGTCTCACGCCGTAAGCACTTCACACACTCCATCGCTCTGGCTGATGACAAATGACAAACCGTGGAGAAAGAGAAGCCCCACGGGCACAACACAAAGATTCAGATGTGGAAGCTCCAAGAGAAACACACCTTCCGGGCTGCTCAGAATATGTGACATCAGTGTTCAAAAGAAAAAAACTAATATATTAAAAAAAAAAAAAAAAAAAAATCCCCACAGTGAAGTCACTTTTCCAATATAAACTACAGGAGTGAGCGGCCATGTTAATTAGCGGATGGAACACTAACGTCGGTTACATATTGAGAAGGATGGATGATGAAGAGTGAAAAGAGGCCGAGGATTATGTTCTTAATTCTACTTCTTTCATGTAAATTAGGCATTAGCGACTGCTAAAACATAATCCCATTGTCGGCAGTGCTGGTGGAATAAGAAATGAAAACAAATACAAGAATTATTAAAGGTTGTCAGTAGGTCATGGTAATATCATGTTTATTCAACACCTATTTATTGTAATCTGAACCGAAATGACCTTGTTGAGGAACTATGCATCATACAGGTTGAGGAAATCATGAATATTGGTGTGCTGCCTACGCTTTTTGAGTGTGGTGTCATATTCAACTGTCAACCCTGACCGGCAAAATGGTTTTTAACCACCGCGACACCGCAGCGTAATCGTTGGGTACTATGCTTTCGAGAGTCAGACTTTGATTGATGGGAAGAGACAGAAAAAAGGTTAAAATTTGGCATTTGGGATTCAGACTGAGCATGGTTTAGCAAATGGTTCTTCGAAGAGAGTTGCAAAGGTTAAAACGAATACCGTCTTTTCCACACTATAAGGCGCTTCGGAGTATAAGGTGCACCTTCAATGAAAGGCCTATTTTGAAACTGTTTTCATATATAGGGCCCACCGCGTTATAAGGCGCATGGAAGAGAAGCTACAAGTGTGCCTGCGGTTACGATATGCATCCACTAGATGGAGCTACGCTAAAGGGAACACAATAAAATACAATTCATACAGCTTTATCTATATCGAGATTTCACAATCGCTGCAGCTGTACCAAAAGTGCTTTACAGAGTATTTAAAATAATACGTCCGAGAAATCAGAATATTGATCCATATATGAGGTGCATCGGATTATAAGGCGCACTGAAAGTTGGAGGCATTTAGGTGCGCCTTATCGTGCGGAAAATACGGTACCTATTTTTACAGTGTAACAACAGTAAATACGTTTTTTCTGCATGAACCGAGGAACAAATGCGTGACGCTGAACTTTGTTTTAGGAGATATTGTTGAAAATCATTTGTGCTCTTGCCTCCTGGCCCATTTCAGTGATCATTTCAAAGCTCTTAATTCCACTTTGCTGGGTCTTGCTTCCGCTGCTCTTTATGTTTTTCAGCCCCCCCGTCACCTTGGGTGAGGGCTGTAAAGTGGCACTTAATTGTAGCGCCGCTGAGAAGCACCACGCCGATTCTTCAGCGCTGATGAGCTTTCTTGATTGTGTCTGTATTCGCGTCTGGTGTAGGGATGCGATGGAGTGGGTCGGGTGCTCCGCGTTACGAACGCCCAATCAGAAAACAGCAGCCTGAGCCGCCGACTACTTTGCATTGTGATGCCGTAAAACAAATGATAAGTAGCCCCTCTCCCACTTACCAACCCCGGCCCCTCAGGAGACTGCTGCAGGACATCTTGTTGCCATGGTAACATCTACATGAAACCATCTTTAGCTTAAAATAAGCCCCTCCACTTTCATGTCCAGGGCCATAGATATTTCCAAACAGCGCTGGGATGTTCTTGCAGATGGCGATTAGAGTACTTCCAGCAACACCTCCTTTAAATATTTTGTGTGTGTGTGTGTGTGTGTGTGTGTGTGTGTGTGTGTGTGTGTGTGTGTGTGTGTGTGTGTGTGTGTGTGTGTGTGTGTGTGTGTGTGTGTGTGTGTGTGTGTATAGAGCTTTTGGGAAGGAAAAGAGGCAGTCGGCATGGCGACTGACAGCCTGGCATGCTAATAGACGACAAGTCGGTAACGCATTCACATTCAAAACATTTCACGGTGTGCTGATGGGACCGATCTGAAAGGAGACAAAATGTGCATCCATGTTTGTGTGTGAGTGTGTGTGTCACATCTAAATCAAAGCCAGAGTTTGTAGATGGGGGGAAAAAAGGCCCTTTATAAGAAAAATAAGTTGTCTTTTGTAAATTTGACGCACCACAGAGAAGAATGCCGTTCACAGCCCTGCCAAATTTGAATGATTGAAAATATTATCACTAAGACAGCTCAAGCTCTTATATATTGGGAGAGGGATGATTCATGCCGGACGCCCCAGTGTGTCACTGGTCACTGTTTTAGCCATACCCAAAAATCGCGTAAAAGAATAGTGAAAAGAATGGCTGCTTCACTAAAATTAAAGATATTTTCAGGCATGAGTTTTTGAGACTTTTAATGCATCCTGTACTGGAAAACATGTTTACCCATTTATGTCTCAATTGAAACTGGTATCAGGGTTATTTTTTTCCAATTCCCTTTTTCAAAGCTAATCTCAAAAACATTTATAAAGATGAGCGTCCTTGCTCCGTTACTGACTTTCTCACGTTGAAAATGCCTTGGAGCAAAACTGTAACAGAAACGCGGATAAAAGAAGTGAAAGTATCCTTCACGATACATGACGTGATTACAAACTAAATTTAGCAACAGCGATACTATGCGACCGGCACTGTATTTTACTCGCAAACCTCGCCCAATATAATTCATATATATCAAATTAACACACACACATCAAGCAATACTTACAGTCATTGAATTCTGAAGAGACCACGTGCACGCAGCGCAAGTGGCTGGCATGCAGTCACTACTTCCATTCCGTTGAATGTCAACTACCTGCTTCTGCTGTGCCGCAGCCTAGCATGCTAGCTCCTTCTAAGAAGGAAAGACGCAAAGTTCCTACAACATTCAAAGCCGCGTCAAAATAAAGGTCTTAATTGTCTTAACAGTACAACCACATGACAGAGCAATTACTTCAAAGGTGCATAACTCATGGGCAGGACAGATAGCAGAGATAAAAAGTTACCCCCTGCTTAAAACCAAAATGGCCGACTTCCTGTTCAATTTCAGGCCAAGGTTCTGTAGACTTTTTGTTGCAACTTTTTATGATAGACACATGCAGCCATTTTCATATCGATTGATGAAACTGGCAGGCTAATTATTTTTCATGGGTTTTTTTTTATTGTTTTTTGTTAGTTTTTTTATTCCAGGGGCCATTAATTAGTGTTTGGCACCATTAAAAGAAATACAATTTCACCAGGGGACACGCAAATGAAAACATAGATGACTTTCTTGGGATGTTGAAACCCCCAAAAAGGTGATTAATTAGTTGGAAGTAACATAATAAACAGTGATTTTACCATCTAGTGCTCCGGGCTCTCAAAAGATTAGAACCTTTCCATTGTAATTTCAGGAAGTCTCGAATAAAAGTTTGCTTTAGTGTTACACAAATCCCAAAATTGCGTCAGTGTTTGCAGGGTGCTAATGAGGCGTCAAGTGTGACACATACTTTCCCGAGCCGACTCCATTTGCACTTTTTAAAGTCCTCGTTGTGTGCTTTGGACAAGGACCTGTCCACCATTGACAGTGAGAATAGCCCACTGTTACAACTGCGTAAAGCACCCATATCGGTGAGAAATGACGAGTTCACTGGTCAACAGTGCTCCATTATGATGTAACACACGCACACATACACATTTACACACATAGACACTGGCGCCTTCGATTTTATCATCTCTGGGTGCTTCGCAATAAACTATACAAGTCATCAGCGGCCTTGCTAAAATGACTGCAGAAACTGTGTACAAGGTCTAAAAATCAACTTGATCCTAAAACCGGCTTGTAAAGATGAAAATATAGTACCGTATTTTCCGCACTATTAGACGCACCTAAAAGCATTCAATTTTCACAAAAGCCAATAGTGTGCTCTATAATCCGATGCGACTTATATATGGATCAATATTATTTCTTGGATATAGTATTTTAAATGTTAAAGCGCTTTGTTTCAGCTGTAGCGGTTATGAATGCTCTATATCAAAAAAGTTGTATTGTACTGTATTCCCTTTAGTGTAGCTCTATCTAGTGGATGCATAACGCAACCGCAAGAACTATTGTAGCTTCTATTCTATGCCCCTTATAATTGTGCCATACTATGGAAAAAATCATTTGCGAACGACAAAGCGGACCAGATTTAAAGCCGCAGCAGCAAAATTTTGTGCACTTTTCCAAGAATATTGACCGATAATTATCAGCCAGCAATCGATCGGAGGATCCCAAGTGTGTTTTTAACTTATTCTATTTTTTAGTAATTAGCAGTAAAGCATGGGTAGGTTTCACCAAAATGCACCTAAAAATCCAGAAATAAATTATTTATATAGATAGATAGATCGATAGATAGATAGATAGATATACAGTATATATAATTTTTTAATATTTTTTTGTGTCGTCGACAAATACTGTGTACAGCTAATGACGGTCGTCCCAAATCCCCCATCCACGAATACACCCAGGACGAATTTAGGTTCCAATACGTTGCTGTCTGGAGTAGACCACAACCCAGTTTCGTCGAAGATTGGGCCCAAGATTAGAGACTGCGAGAGCCCAACTGTTTATCTTCAGAGACACAGATGAAGAAAGATGAGTAGGCTGGAATTACATTGCAGTAATTCCATTGAGAAAAAAGGCTGTGGAATGGATTTGGCAACAACCAGTGGAGGGCGCTATTAATACAGCCCATCTTGTCTTCTGCCTAAACGGGCTGCCCAATAAAACAGCTGGTGTTAGCTCCGGGCTTCAGTGTCAGATGTCATTGTCAGGGAAAAAAAAAAAAAGTCTTGTGTCAAGGAATGCTGAATGTTCCGTCTGAGTGTACTGTCACTGTGACCTTTGGGGTGTAATTCCGCTAGGACCACTTGTCAAAGTGTCAAGTGTCCACCACACAATATCAAGAAAAGGAGAAAATATCCATAGTGAATGACAGGAGTCGGCTGGGATAGGGTGCCCGGTGTGCACAGTGCAAGTCACCAGAGGGAAGGGGGCAAACATAGCGAGACGGCTAACGATAGCATCCATAGCATCTGTGAGATGCTGAAATTCATAATTGATCGCACAAACCAAAAATCATGAGTGAAAATCTCACCAATTTGCAGTACGCTATTCATGAATTCAATTTTTGTTGGTTTTTTTGGGAGAGGGAGGGTTCAGCTAGACGCAGGAAAACGCCACTGTTGATGTTTATATACACTTTACGAAACAATCCAGGATGTTTCGTAAAGCCACTCTAAATAGGAAAGTAGTAATGTAGAGGAATCGGTGTCAAGGAAGTATGTTCAAGTGATACATTTTGAGTGAGGGACAAGCGTGTCGCAGTGGAGCCAAATTTAACCTGGGTTGTTCGTGGAAGAGTGGAAACTTTTCACTGCAAGAAATTGTCACTGTCTGGCAAGTATTTGATAACATTACGCCAGGATCTCGTGTCGCCATATGCCTTAGCTGTTTTCTGCATAAAAGGTTCATCGTGGCTCCAAGACAGCAACTGCTGAGAGTCCGCATTAAAGTGACTTGAGCCAACAGTAGTGATTAAGCACCTTTTTTCTTTTTATTCTTTCAGTGTCCTTTTAGAAATCCGAGACAGCGGTGGTAGTGAACGTGGTAAATGATTCTACACTGGAAAGAGTTTAATCTGTCACAAGCATTACTCAGCAGGATATCGTACACGCACATACATACGTACATGCTGTAAATATTGAAGTGAAACATCCATCATCGGCTGAAAAACATCATATTACTGCCTCCAAGCAGGGAGAAAACAAGAGTTGGAGCACATCCGTAGTCTCCTCACAACAATGAATTTTTGAATGTACTGTACATCTGTCAAGTATTCAGTGCTTCCTTTTCATTTTATGTTACAGCCTTTTTTCTTCAAAATTCTACTTACAAACCCAATCTTTTTTTTTTTTTAATCTTTGATGATGCATGTTTGTCTGCAATTTAATTTGCCTTGTTTAACATGATACCAACACCTACAAAGTTAATGATTGTTCAATCGTTTGTTGTCTGCGAGTGCAATAGCAAATGGAATACCAGCCTTGTTAGTGGCAGGTACTGTACACACAGACCGACACACGCACATGCACACACGCACAAATCTTGTGACGCTCACCTCCGCGCTAGGCTGACCCTCTCAGTTTATTCTGGATTAGTGAAGCGAGCATCAAAGTCTGGTCAGCAAGCACTACTTTCACTCCAACGTAGTGGATTCGGGCGAAAAATGTAGGCGAGTCCTCTGACAGATGAGGTAATGATTAACAGGCTCTCAGAACCGCGGAGGTGATCGATAAGTCACACACCGGTCAGACCTGGCAGCTAAATGACTCGCAAGCTAACTGGGAGAGGTGGGGGACTTATACAATACGATACCTGATTTTGCGTGACATGACTTGACCAGTCTGACTGAGAGTAAATCAACAGAATTTGGGACACGGCTTGGCTAAAACTTGTCAAAGAACAGACTTGACAAGTTTTGATTTCGATAACCAACAGCTGGTCAAACATTAACTAAGCTATATGTAGGTTATTCATTTCAAGAAGATAAAGTAATAGGCAATATGAAGATTGCTTGGGACCATATGAAACTCTTTCTTTGTCTGTAACAATAACTGTGTCTTACTCAAAAGATGGTTGGCCGAGTTTAATTCACACCTAACCTTTAAAATTTAGTTGGGACATTTTTTTCACAGTAACATGGGATGTGCGGAAAACTTGAACGTTAAGACTTGAGACTTACATACTTATATGCACATTGTGACTTACTCCATGCTAACTGGCTAATGAGCACATTAGCAAATGAGCTAATCTACAAGGTAAAAGACCATTTTACAGGTTTTGTTGTCAAACAACAAATGTCCTGCCAGTATGACTGACAAATCATTTGGCTAATGAACGAGCTAGAGGACTTACTAAAAGAATTTGTGGCTAACCAACAAATGTTAATGAGCAGGCTAGCTAGTACGCTATCGGGCAAACTGCTAGGCTACCGTACATCATACATTATGTGGTGAAAGTCCAAATGTCCTGGCTGCTGAATGTCTATCAAGGTAACAGGCAAGTAAGCCAACAAGCAATTGGTCGAACAATCAAGCTAGCGGACTAGCTCAAATGTTCTGACAGCATAATTACACTACTGGGCCACAAGTATGCTTTACAATTAGGAGTCGTTGTTTGTTAGTTTATTTGTTTTCCAACTAGCAACTTGTTATCAGAGTGACGACTTTATATATGTAGCTCATATTTTATCTTAATACTGGAATAATTTGAAGGTGAACAGGAAGCTCCCCAATGGGATTTTCTGTCTGCAGCAAGGATTAACAATCGAAGTGAGAAGCAAATTTTAAATGAAGCACAGTGACAGTGAAGCGTCAGTTGAGGGACAGTCATTTGGGGGAAAAAAAAATGAATGAGACAGCAGTAGCATCTCAATCAAATACCTCAAATTCCCGAAATGCAACAAATTTCAGAAGCTCTACAGGTAGATAATTCCTTGGGTGACTCAGTCCTTGTGGGATACTACAGTAGGCGTGAGTAGCAACAATTGAGTTGTTTCAGAGGGTTTATTTAGATGAGGACAAACTTCCTGGCCGATATGGCTGGTCGGCGACCTGCCCGGCGGTCCAAGCTGTGAGTCATTCCGCGGTTAATTCCCTCTGCCCCGAAGCAAAGATCACAACCGACCAACACCGCCTCCACTGCTGCTCACAAATAAACACTGGGATTTAAAAAAACGGAGGAATATATTTAAACATCAGTTTGCCTGATTCAGTTACTTGCCATCCAATTCAAAATGTCGATTTTATTGTTGCACAACTTTGCGTTGTGGTCCATTAGACTTTCATCACGTAGATGAAAATGTTTTTTTAGCTCATTGTAGCATTGGGGTTTTTTTTTCCATAATTGTTCTTAAACTATAATGTCCTTGCTGTACAGTACTTGACAGATTTATGATGGCTTCTGTGCAATTACGTGAGGGTTCAGTCTTGTTACGTTATTTTTCGAAAGAAGAAAATTAGTTTGAAGGAAGCCTCCCGAAATGGACGGGGCCGACCACCAATCTTATTTTCCCAGGGCGTCTGGTTAATGGAAACCAAATTTAAGACTATTTTAACGCCATTCGGATGAAATGTAAGCCCTCTCCTTCACGAAAGATGACCAGTAGTGGGCAATATTTCACAATAAACATTTCTACTGTGAAGGGAGTTGCAGCCAGCAGCATTTTTTCTCACACTCACAAAACACTCAACAAAATGAAATATTTACTTAACATCTTCGACTTGATTTTGTTTGTGTGTTTGATTTTTTATTAAACTTTGAAGAGCGGATTGAAGAATAAAGTGGCCCTTTCTTAAGTGCTAAGTTAGGGCTTCATTTTGGAAAAATCTCATTTAAGACATTGCAGAGCTGCATGAATAACACAGCTACAATGAATCAGTGGTGCAGCGCTCCAGTTGCCGTCAGGGGTCCATGGCTGCTGCAGTATTTGATATAGAGGCAGACGTGGGCAGGGGTCTGCTCTTTGTTGGCCAACAACCCCTCGGGGAATAGAGCTGGATGGCAGGACCAATGTCATAAGCCAACAATTGAGTGGATTACAATAATGGTTGTGTCGAGATGTTCGGTGTTTTGTTTTGTTTTTGTTTTGTTTTGTTTTTACAGGAAAGGCATTCACAGCTGAGTAAACTACATGATGCAGAGGAACAATAAAGGCACTTCTCTAGTCATCTTCTGTCACAGGTAAAACCAGTTTAGGATTTCAGTTGGAACCGATTGCACAATGAACAAGTCCGGAATAACCAGTTTGACCACAACAGTCACCGAATGACCTAGTAAACCCTCTCGATTAACTATGATTTGTGCCAAAACATTCTTCCCTGGTAAAAGTTTCATCCATGCACAAGATTTTGTGGGAACTACGTTTTGAACAGGTAATCCTATTAACAATAACATAAATAACGTTCGTGAGCTATTCAAAGGACGTCAACATTTTTAAGAATGGCGGCCTTATTCTCTGCCAACTATTGGTTATGAATGCAAACGCGACAAAAATGCCTGAGGAGTAATGCTGGGTTGGGTTGCAGCTAACTTGCGTCAGCTTCTCTACACACAATATGCAGATAAGCCAATGAGGGGCGGCTCCTCAGGCTAGCGTACATTTGTGGAATGTTAAATAAATGACTTTTTTGGTAAAGATGCTAACTTAGAATAAAAGTGAAGCCCTAGGACAAACACTTGAGGTACACCACAGATTAATAATGTCATTTCCAAATTCAAACAAGAATCCAGAATCCGAACCCCTGTCCACATAAACACAATTCTTTGGCTTCCTTGTGTCGAAAAGAACATGAATCATTATGCCTGGTAATTTAAACATTCTTGCTATTCACCGGAAGAAAATTATGTCCACTTTCTACTAATATGAAACAAAGTTGGTTTCATATTGACAAGGTTTTTTTCTTGGTATTTTTCTCGTACTTTACAGTAGGTGTGAAGACTAACCCCTGAGGTGCACCACAGACACATAAGTTCCTCCTCCACAAGAATAAAGCAACCGTTCTGAAAAAAAATTGCGAATTTTTATCTTGTATTTTGCTGATTTTGTGTCGACATATTCGAGAATATGGGGTTTTCGTTCACTGCTGTGAACATCAAAGCTATTTTTAAAAAATGAGAATTCACAATTTAGTCATCCACATAATTTGAGTTTCACTTCTTGATTTGAACTACTGAAGGGAAATAGAAATGAAGTTTTCTACAATATTCTCATTTATTGAGCAATCCCAAACTATGTTGTTCTTCCATTACGCTGCAAATTCTTCAAATTCACAATGTGTTTAAAAACATGTGTTGAGAAAGTTAAAATGTGTTTGTTAGAAGTTTTTATTAGAAATAGATCAAATGATATGGTTTCTCTTTATCACGGAGGGTCTGAATTGTGTGACTCCCAATGAACGGGGGTTTCACTGTTGTGCTTTCCTAACTTCAAGGTACTCAAAGCCCTCCAAAAATCTTCAACAAGGTCGTGAGAATTGAAGCTGTCTACAGGTTGGAGGGGAAAAAAAAACACTCTACCAACCGAGTTACGTTGCCCCAACTAGGTTTGGGTAACCGTTTGTAAACCCTTTAAAACAAACTTGTCGGAATTAACAAAACAGCAACTAATCCCGCCCTTTCAGATAGCCGATTTGGAATGTCGGTAAGTAGGTCGCATACCTGCAAGGAGCATGGTAGAAGGGATATCCAGGCTGTGGTATGTGATTGCAGTATCCCGACTGATCCCACATGATGCTTTCTTTCAATTTCCCTGCAAGTCCACAAGTGCTGTTTCTATTTCGATAGTTTCACATTAATCACTGTCCCCCGAATGGCTCCGGGAATGATGTCAGATGAAACCACGCACTGGTTTGCACACCTGGAAAGGAAGTCCCTCCCTTTCCCCTGCTCCTGTTTTTTTTTGGGGGGGGGGGGGGGTGAACAAACCCACAAACAACTATTCAGCAGAGCCCCAAACAAGTGCCCCAGGTGAGGAGTGACATCACAGGCTCCCGTTGTGATGCCGACGAGAGTCAGACGTCCCCCCCACCGCCTTCCTCTCAGTAATAATCAGACGGAACAGCTGTCTTTGAGGTCAACCCCCGTCCGACGTCCATCCTCACGCATCCCTCCCGCTCCGCCAAACTTCACGGAATGTCACAAATTCATTCCCAAATCTGTGCCTCGTTCGTCTTTTGAGATGAGAGGAAGCGAGAACCGACCGCTGCCTCTGTACCCGGCCGGCTTTCCCGCCTCGCAAAATGAGCAGCGAGCGTCTGTCGGAGGCGAGGTGGGAAGTGAAAAGGAAAGAGAGAGAGAGAGAGAGGGAGGGAGGCATACAGAGCCTTCCTATTCCTGCCTCGTGTGCCACTGACAGGATGCATGTCGCTGTGGGACGGAAAGGGCGAGATGGCCAGAGAGAGGGAGGGAGAGAGAGAGGAGGATGTGAAAGTGGCAATGTCTACATGCCCACTAAAACTATGAGTCAGGTTTCATTTGACACCTGAACGCAAATACCTGAGCTCATCCTTTCTTGTCGATCTTGCGTAACTTCAGCAAACTGTCTGGAAGAACAAAATCATCACCTTTGAATGCTTGGTCAGCCAAAGTTTCCCTTCCCATTTGAGGATTCCAAGCACAAAAAAAAAAAACATGATTTGATTTTGAATGAAATTACTGCACAGTGGCCTGGTGCCACGTTTCGCAACCTTTTTTGAACCGAGGCCCATATGTTATTACTTTTGAAAAAAAAAAAGAAATCACACCAGACAGCACACCCAAAAAGTAAAATGTCCCAGAAAAGCAAATTGTTGCTGTTACGCTGACTATTCACATTTTCAAAATCATTGTTTGAGGGGGAAAAAAAACCTTGCTTGGGTTATGAAGTGACGAATTAGACGTAACGACATCACATAAACTCATGACAAAATTGATGTCAGTGTAAGAAAATTGTGTTTCCAATCGCGCCAAAAATCCAACAGCTGACTTTTGAGCGCTCCAGCTGTGCGCTTCACCTTCCTCATCATCCGCCAAAAAAGCATTTTTCGAGCAGTGCCTAAAAAGTCCATTTCAATGAGCCGGCAGCTTTTCTCTCTCTGTGTCACCTTCACTTCCTACTGTGGCGTTTTCATTTCTTTTCACGCTCCTATGTTTAATTCATAATCCGCCACCACCATTTTCCATGTCCCTTGATTAGTAGACTGGACCTTGTGACGGCAATGAGAAGGACGCCTGCACTTGGTTTATGGAATTGCCGAGGTATCGGGAAATCCTCAGAATCGGGTGACTCGGATGCAAAAAAAAAAAGAAAGAATAACCTTGTAAATCAAAGTAACACACATTAAATGGGAAAACAGAAAAAGTGTAGCATGGTGGTGAACTGACCTTCCGCATTAAGCGTGCGACAGGTGGCCGATGAGCTAAATCCAAATGTGCGGTACTCCTGGACTGGACTAACTTGACCTTGCTGCAAGGTCGTGACTGTCCTACACCTGACATCCCTCAGAGCTCCTACACCAACCATCAATGCTTTTAAAACTCTTTGATTAGATTGGCGCTTCCTAAACCTTTGCGCCCTTGGGGATGTGTAATGGCCATATAATAATTAGTTTAGATAAAGTGATTGATTAGTGGCCAGTCCAGTTTATTTATTTATTTATTCTTTTTTTTTTTTTTTTTTACGAATCAGCTAATTATTAAGCAATCAGAATTTTATGATGCCAATTTTTTTTTAAAAAAGAGGCATCCGGAACTCTTACCTTTTTAAAACATAACCCCTAGTCGCTGAGATGAAACACTTCTGCAGCGCCTCCTCTGTGTCTTTCGAACAAACTGTCTCCGTTCTTAGGTTGGCCGTCGACTCTTCACATACACATTTTATCTTTCTTTTTTTTTTTTTAACCACATCTCCAGTGTAAATGACCTGGCAAGACCATGACGTGTCCATTTTAAAAAATCAAATATGGCCAATGACCACAAATGTTTCCCCCACTCCAGACGTAAAGAGGATATTTGCAGTTCGGAACCAAGCAGGAAATATGCAACGGGCAGTGGGAGAGATCCACATGGGCAAGTGTACGGTAATTGGCTGGTTACATCACCGTCACCCAGAAAGTGAAAAGGACGACGGGAAGCAATTATCAGCTGGGAGGAAGCAGCGAGACGAGATAAGGGAAAGGATGAAAAGGAATGATAGGGCGCACGGGCCTTAGAGCTCCTGCTCTTTGTATTTATCTGGAAATGTAACTCTGACTGAATCTAATCTGTCTTGGAAAACACAAGGGAACGACGCCTGTTACCCAGAAGCCTCAGGGCGGCAGGAGTACCACTGAGCCGGCGGCTCATTTTATAGGTCCGTCACATCTCAAAATCCCCGACCCTCCGCTCAACACACCTCCGTGTTCAAGGTCACACCTGAGATCGTTCCCGACCACGCTACGCGACGCATTAACAAGCACACTTTAGGAACAAGCTTTGGCTTTGTTGTTCACTCCCTGAGGGAACTTTATGGCGGTTTATTTACCAGCTGAAAAAAAAAATCTTCAATGACGATTTAATAAAGAGTAAATAGTCGGTAATCTTTGCAATTGTGTCCCAAATAGTGGCTAATGGTGGCCATCTGTCTTTCGCAAACACTTTCCCCAAACAGTCGCTTTGCTTTGAAGCATCGCTACAAGTCACTAAGTGCCACGAATGACAGAGGCGACCCCCTGATTTTCATCAATATTCATCAGAAAAATTGACAAATGTAATATTTGCCACCGAGTGAGAAAACCACCTTAAGTCCCGTCCCAAATAATAATTTTGAGCCTCGCGTTACTTGAAGGATTTCAACATGGAGACGTATCTCATGTGGCGCTTTTTTTTCCATTCTTATGTCCTTGTGATCTTGTGAAATGTCATCAGTCGTGGCCCAAGTACTGTTTCAATTGAAAGTGTGTGTGTGTGTGTGTGTGTTTGTGCGTGAGAGAGAAAGAGAGAGTGAGCAAGAGAGAGAGAGAGAGACAATTGGATTTAACAGAACCTGCACACACACACACACAGAAGCTATTAATACACCTTCAAGTTTGCGTCCTCGGGCGTCATTGCACTCTTCTATCTCCTACTTGCAATCTGACTACAATTAGTCCAATTCTTATTCTTTTTTTTTTTTTTTTTTGGATTGCGTCCAGCTGGTTCGGGGCCAGTTCATGCTTAGCAAGCATTGAAGAACCAGACTCTAAATGAGATTCTCCCACCTCGGGGCAAGTCTCTTTGAGTTATTTAATTATCTGATGAAGAAATAGTGAATGGGGGATATTAGAGGACTGGTCTATGAGCATACTTTAGCATCTGTTGTGAATTGCATATTAGGCGCATTTGAATATGTCCACAGTTGATGTTATTTGACACTCGCGGGATAGTTTATAAGGTGAACCAGCTCACAGAGTGACACGTGGGACTGAAGGTAAACATAATTGAAGTTGAGTTCATCGTTCTTTCATTCATGTTGCAATATTTGAATGAAACAAAGTAAGAAAGAAAGAAACAAAGTGAAGATCTTGAAGCTTAGATTGGCGCCCTCTGCAGTTGGAACGAGGTAACTTTCTTTAGAAAGGAGCATGCTTCACTGGAATTTGTCTTTGAATATTGGTATTGATAATGTGTGCATTCCTACTTAGTTTTCACTGTGTTAAATGACTGTACACAGTGTCTGATGTTTCCACTCTGCAAATTAAGTGAAGCAGCCGTCTGAAAATATTTCATCTGTGGATGGGGTGAGGGACGCGCTACTGTCGCGATCATCGTAAATGTGAAATTTTCACAGCGTTCCATCTCTAGCATGAGTCTCGGTTAGTGTTCCAATTTTTTTACAAATAACTCCAGCTGGCTGGTTGAGATAATTATCCCACAATCTACGTGAAGATGGAAAAAAAATGAACAACAATGCCATATTACGCGTTTACCAACTCTGTTGTAAACCACAGCAGACCTGTACTTTGAGTTTTCTTTTGACAAAACAAGCTTCGGTCGCCATTAGGACATGTCACAGCTTGAAAAAGTAACAGAGAAGAGCAACCCCTTGACCACACACTGCACCCCTCGCACCTGTGTCCAACATCAAAGCAGCAGTGCCACCTGTGTCGCAAGTGAATCTCCCCCTTCACGTCTTCATGTGCACCATTTGATGAGGCCCTCTTGATATGCGGGGCGAGCTTGTTCCACAGAGATGGAACAAAGCTCATAAAAATTCCACAGGCAACAAATTGGACTCCAGCGGCAGTAAATAGCAATTGAATATTAAAAAAAGAGGACTGACTGGAATGTACACGGAGGCCCGGCGGGTTACGCAAATGGAGGCGGCAGATAAGTGCGCCGCTCAAATTGCAATGCTGGCATTTTTATTGTAATAAGATCGTCTCATCTGCGCGACTGCTGTATCATGTCCGTCGTGTTGATGCAGTCCGAAAAATAAGAGATAAAGGCCATCGCGTGTTCTTTCTTTGAAAACATGGAGTCCTTCAGGGTGTCATAATATGGAGGGGGGTTTTTTTAAGTCGATGCTGATTCAGATTACATATTCATCGGCCAGGGCGGCCCGGTGGGCCAGTCGTTAGCTCGTCGACCTCATAGTGCAGAGGTAACGGGTTTAATTCCAGCTCCGCGGCCTTTCTGTGTGGAGTTTGCATTGTTTTCCCCGTATCTGCGTGGGTTTTCTCTGGGTACTCCGGTTTCCTCCCACATTAAAAAAACATGCATGTCAGGCTGATTGAACGCTCCAAATTGTCCCTACGTGCGAGTGTGAATGCGGATGGTTGTTCGTCTCTGTGTGCCCTGCGATTGGCTGACAACCGGTTCAGTGTGCCCCCCCCCCACTGCCCAGAGACGGCTGGAATAGGCTCCAGCACCCTACGCGACCCTTGTGAGGATAAAGCGGATCGGAAAATGAATGAATGAATAAGGATTCAGTTGTTCCCATGACTGTGCTTGCAACTCAAAACGTCTCTCCCCATTGAAATGAATGGAAATGTCATTCATCCGTTCCAGCCATACATTGTGCTCATTCTGGCATGCGCACCTTGGCCACCAGTGGTCAAAATAATGCAATCATACAGACGCACATGAAGAAGAGTTTCACAAATGACTTAATAAGGTAACATGAGTCGTCTTTTGCAGAGAATCAAGAATATATCGTCCTTGACGTTGGTTTATTGATTTTTGCTTAGTTGAACAGTAAGTTCGACCTGGAGTGGGCAAAAAACAACAACAACGAGGCCACAGCTCTCGGCTACTATCTGCAGAAATATGGTATGGCAGTATGGTACGTGGCAGTCGTTAACACGTCGAAGCGTAACTATTTGGCTCCATATGGTTTTATTCAACTTCATGGTTGCAGTGCCCAATTCCTCTCATGGACTGTTTTTTACCACTTGCGTCATATTGACATCGTCACAAAACATAAAAACAAAAAAAAAGAATAAAAAGCAAGCAACAGACCCAGACAAAAATGATTATACATCAGTGCGTTTGGAACATTGGCGCGTGTGGTCCAAACAACACTCAGGACCCACATTAGGTACCTACGCATCCCAAATTTGCTCGGCAATTGGAGCAGTTAATTTTGGTGCCTTTTTGTCAATAAAGCAGCAACCATGCAGGAGGAAAATCCATATCCGAGACAAATACAAGAAAGTGAAAAGCTCCACAGCGCTTTTGATGAAATCCATAATCCTCGGCTGGTTAGTACGGGTGGGGTGGAACGTGACAGACTGCCAGGAGACATGGCAGCGCTTCTTAAAGCTGTCTCGTTATGACGCCGCTGAACAGCCCCGTCACTCTTCGAAATAAGTGACTGAATGTCTAGAACACAAAAGGCACAGCCCCGCCTCCCTACATGCATCCATCCATCCATCTATCCAGCTATCTATCCCCGCCCCCAGCGACAAACAGCTGGAACAAAATACGAGTCAAGCATCTTGCTCTGTGATGCTCGCCGCTGCTTATTGACAGAGCAGCAAGCACAAATATTTAGATCTGGCAGTAGCTGGAAAGCCACTCGGCTTGTGAGATACGAGATTCATTGTTCTAATTTTGTGTTGCTTATTTATGGGTTTTGCCTGAAATCACGAAATTCCACATCCTGGTTACTTGCAACATATTGCGCATGAATTGAATTGTTCATAAATTACGTAAAGCCATCTAGTGGCTTTTCTTGTAACTGCAAATTGGAGCGTCCCGATTTGACCAAAATGACGAGCGTGATTCAATTTCAAGCTGAATGACAACATGACTTCCGATAAAAGGCGCCACTGAAAGAATGCGACTCCCACGAATGTCAACAACCAGGTTTTGAGACAGAGCAAAACAAATTGCATTGACTCCCAAGTCTTTTGTGAATGTGCTGCACAATGGAAAACTTTCATTTGCAGACAATGTATTTGAGCTTACTTGATGACACACCCGACACCACTGCCGCCGGTATTATCGCATCGCCTGAGCGTCGTTCGGCTGTCAAGCGTGCACCATTCAAATGGATGCAAACAGGTGCCGGGAATATCTGATTGTTTCTGCAGGGGTGTGTGTTTGAATGTTAAATGTTTTACATTCCATCTGCTTCACATTTTCTTTCTTCCACAGCAAGAGCTTGAAGGGGGGCTGAAGTGCGACCATGTTTTTTTATCCTAAATGTTTGTGTGATACAGGGGAAAAAAGAAGGAAATTGTCGAGGTGAATCCTGAGGGAAGCTACGAGGCAATGAACCACAGGCACATATTGATTCTCTCTTTGTTGTACCGTCTCAAATCACTGACTGAAAGCAGTTAAGTTGTATTTAGTACATTTGCATTTAACTTTTAAGAACTGTTTTATTTGGAATGTTTATTTAGACACAATTTAGAGGAGCTCGGGATACAAATGACCCAATTTGCAAGTTTTGGGAGATAAGCTGTTGTTTGGCCACTTGGTTTTTTTGCTTTGACTTCTAAGCAAGAGCCAGAAGCAGTTTGGCAGAAAGTGAACAGTTTTTCAAAAACGAGATGGAGCTATTTTTTTGACACATCCGGTTGAAGGTTACCGTCAAAGTTAACATCAAACAAAGAGAAGATTACCTGTCATGTATTGCAACAACCACCCAAAAAGGCTCAAGTCAGCTAGCTTCATGCTAACTCAAAACACCATCAACATTACGCAACGGAAAGTTGAACACAGTGAAGCAATGAATGTAGACAGATGATATAACTGGACCTACAGGCATATATTTCTTCATCCTTTCCCAAAAAAACCAACGTTGATGCCGCTTGCTTGTAACGATCTCCATGAAATATCCGTAAGTCCGTATTCCACTAACCCCAGGTGGCCAAAGAGGGCACACCAAATGGAGCACCACAATGTCCACTGAATTGAAGCCCCCCCCCAAAAAAGTGGCAAAAACAGCTTCAATCTTTATATTCTATTTAATTATGTCATTCAGGTGCGTTGCATCCCTTCAGGCCCGGAGCTCGCCTTACAATTAGAGGGATAAGGTGGCGTGTACGAACATACAATAGCGCACACACAACTCCGATAAAGCTAAACAACAACGCGCACGGACAAGTTAGCTAACAAGCTAACAAACAAACAAATAAACACAAAGACCCTGTCGTCGTCAACATTTTAGCATACCTTGAATCACACAATGGATTCCTTGGGGAGAGTTTACCACGATCAAGACTGGCCGCGCCCTCGTTGGCCATAGCAAAAATAACGCGGCGTTTGACGGGAACCAACTTGACCCCGGTTTCATGCGTTGGCTTTCGGCTGCAGCAGGTCCCCATCCTTCCTCAAACTCAGTACCGCAACGCCTGATGATTAGAGAGTGGAAAAAGCTCACGGGCTCCACAAGGCATGGCCGCCGAACCCCTTGTGACTCGTGTTTTGGTGACCTGGCAACCTCGCCCATCTCGTTCGACTGACACAAAGCCAATTGTCTTCTCCAACCAGGCCGGCTTTGACAAGGTCTCAAGCGACTTGTTGTTTGTCCCTCAATCGCGCCATTGTGTGAGGCCTCCTTTGCTCCGGGTTGGACACAGATGGACACCCACCGCAATTTCCAGTCCCGGACAAAGAAGGCTTCCCGGTGTTTTGGCTCAGCGGGAACGGCAGCCTTGTTAACAGAAAAGTTCATGTTTCATGACCTGTTTTTGCACCTTTATTTTTGGTTGCTGTAACTCTGCTGCTGCTGTTACAGCAGTCAACAAAAGCACGTTTTCTGTTTGTTTTTTTCTAAGAGAAAATTAATAAGTGGAATCGGCTGGAAAGCAGAGCTCCATCCCCAACCTCAGTTCTGATGTTGTCTGAAAAGATAGCAGACATTATGAGAGGAAATACCCCACATGCTCCAACTTCTTTTTTGTTTTTTTTCTTATGTTTCAGGTAAGCAGACACAGATGTTCTGCAGTAATCACGCCCACAAAACGTGTTGACATTTTGACTGGAGGGCATGAAAGAGATGCGAGCGTGCAGACCAATGTGCAGCACTGACATTTTATTTCGAGCCAAACATGGCACAAAGGTCAGACACTCTCCAAATGTCTTTGGACACATCCATGCTCAGCCTTTCCCCGAATGACGGCTGGATGCAGTCCAACACCAGTCGAACCGATCATAACGTACCGAGTAACACTTAATAACGACTAAGTCAACCTTCCTGAATTGAATTCAGATTCTCTGCGAGATCGGGAGGATTAATCCTGCCGCCTGAGGGCCAGGTGAAATATTCAGGACGTTTTACTTCCAGGCCAACTTCAAAGACACACACACACACACACACACACACACACACACACACACACTGATGTTGGGTACTGAAACGCCGGGGAAAAAAAGTGCTATCCTAAAAATAACACCTCTGTTTTGAGACGACGCTTGCTTCGTGGCAATTTTCTTGCTAATCTTGCTAATTAACCTGGTTCCATCTCAATTAGGCTCATTCGACTTCATCTGTGAAAAAGGAGGAGGAAGCGAGCAGAAATCTGTGTGTATTTTGGTGGAAAATTGCACGGCTTTTTGGGGTCTATCTTGTGCCAGATGATATTGTACTGAATCATTATGGCGGCCACTTTGCCATTTTGCTAGTTTCACCATTTTGGGGACATACTGAAGCGTTTGAGATGACTTTTTAGGTGTCATCTTGGGTCAGATTTTTTGGGGTTCAAAAGCCACTGTGTTCTTGTGCTGATTTTCAGCGCAGACAATTTAAAGTTTGCACGTTTGAGGTGCTTTTTGCAGAAAAAAAAATCTAAATTGGACTACTTTCATGCAAACGTGCTGCTTTTTGGGATCCGTCTTGCGTCAGGTGTTAGGTTGTTTGCTGTCAGAAATTTATTTTTCCAGAAAAAAAAAAAACTACGATTTACCACTTTTGGGGCAAACTAGCTGTCGCACGGTATACTCTTGTGTCCATTCATAGAAGCCAGTCAATAATTGTTCAAGTATGTGTCAAATTATTTTCAAGGAGGGATTGGGGACAAAAAACATGTTTGCAATATCTCACATCTCAGTGTTGTTAATCGTGAAGACAATTTGCAAGGCACATTTATTTCCTTTTTGCTGGCAATTTAAAATGAAGCCACAGGCCGGATCTGGCCCCCGGGCCTTGGGGTTGATACCAGTGGCACAGAGCAAATAGAACTCCAAGTTCTGTTTGACGCCTTAGACCAGGGGTGTCAAATTCATTTTTGTCGCGGGCCACATTGTATTTACGGTTGGCCGTTATGAATTTTGGGAAACCAAAAAAAAATCTTTAATCACCTCCATATATTACATACATAGTGCACAAAAAAATTGATGGATAACAAGTTTTTAAATCAGAAGTCAAGAATAATGACTGTTATTGTGGATGACATATGACAATTTGAAATGTTGGTTAAGACTTGCGCAAGCATCGTCAAACTTAACATGCTTGATTTTGCTTTTGCGGGCCAAATAAAATGATGTGGCGGGCCAGATCTGGCCCCCGAGCCTTGACTTTGACATCTTGCCTTATATGCATACTTGTCCAGAAAAAGTCCAAATTGTTCCCCTTTTCAAGCCAAGTTCAACTTTTTGGGATTTATCTTGTGTTATAAATTGTTCAAAATCACGATGATTTTTTTTGCTATGTAGCACAACAAATGGCTTTGTAGTACTTTTGCATCGACCATCAGTCAAAATCATTTGGGATCTTGTTTGCCACGCAGTTTCGAGAATTCCAAGTTTTGATTGACCTTCAGACATATTTTTGGAGAACAGGTCGCTGCTTTGACACAACACTAAAAGTATGAAGAGGATTCACGAAGTAGTCGTGGTGGTTGCTTTGCTTCTATTTGGACAGCAAGAAACTCTTCACGTTCTTGGGGGGGGGGGAAAGAATTTAAAAAATGCGGCTCTTGGTCAATAATTGCATTGTAAACTTTAGAAAACAAGACCGGTCATTATTCCAATGACTGTGGTAAGCTAGAAAGAAGTGGAAAGACCTCCAAAGTCGCGAGTCTGAGGAACGGCATTCATATTGTATTTTGCATTTGACTGATATGTGTGCGAAAGTCAGGAAAGCGTGTCAAGTCCTCTCGGAAAAGAAACCCGAAGAGCTCTATTCTCAGTTTCAAGTTTCAGAGTAAGTGGGGAGACCTTTAAGTGGCATCTATTCACTTGGCTGGCCTTGTTCGCCATTATGACGCGTCGATGACAAGAAGACTGCATTGTGACTGACGCACACACACGCGCGCACGTACCTACAGCATACGCAGGGGGGGGGGGATGCGCGCACCCTGTCGATAAATCATTAGCTGCTTCAAGACTTCAGTGAGAACACATTGAGTCAACCGTGAGTCACTGTCTCTCTTGTCTCAGCAGACCCTGACATTTACATTATTTATTTTTCAAGACTTTAAGGCATTTTCTTCCTAACTTCAAAAAAAAAATAGTAATAAAGGTCCAGCACAGTTTTTCCTGCAATCTACCACATACCAATGTTTGTAATTCGAACCCAGAACCCCTTAACTGTGAGGCAGGATTGATAACACGTCGACACCATGCTGCCTTTTCATTACTTCCTGTGGGGGAAAATTGTTGCAACGTACCAAAAAATAATAAGAATCCTCAAATTCCACTGCAGGGTAGCGTGGTAATGCAGTGGTGAGTGCATCTGGCTCACAAATAGAAGTTTGGAGTTTGAATCTCTGCTGGACGATCTCTGTGTGCATTTTGCATGTAACGTTCCAAAAAATATGCATGTTAGCTACTTTGAAGACTAAATTGTCCCAAAGGTTTAAATATGAATTTGAATGGCTGGTTCTCTTTCGGTGCAAGTTCCACTGTAATTCATTGACCAAAAAAAAAAACAAAAAGGCCCAAAAAAAGTTTAGCCTTTTCAAAACTGTTCACTCAAAATACATTAATGATCCACGCGGTTCATCCTGACGTGGCGCAATTGGTTATTAATTTACTCTGGCAGGACAAAGTCTGCCACATGAGTCGGGAGGACAAAGTGTGACAAATAAGACTATAAGGGGAGTCGCTGGTTCAAAATGCGACACAGTGACAAGTGGATGTGAGATGTCCTTGAATTTGAACCATTTCACTTTCTCCCCCTGTACCACCCACAAAACTCGGCAAATACAAGAAACATTTCACCCCTTCCAAGCAATGATGTGTTGTTGACAGAGACAATCGTTTTCGGACAAAACAAAGCGTCCGTTTTCATTTGAAGACCAAGAGGATGCCTTCCTTTCAGGCCTGCCGCATACCAAATCAGACCCGCGCACTTGACGATTGGCTCTGCGCGTATATTGATTGTGACCCCCACACAACATTTTGAGCGCCACTATCAGTGTACTGCACGATTTTATTCATTGAACCACAAAAACGGCACAATTTAAACGAAAAAGAATATTAGCCCTGGCCGCTTTTTCGTAACACATGGAAAAAAAAACGTCGGCAAAAATCTTCTGCTTTGCTTCATCTGGCCCATGTTCAGTGTGGTCCACACCATGTCCCCAGAGAAGCACAATCAAAGCTCAGCTTGCGAACATCACATGACCACACTCGGAAAACAAATGAGCTGCTCATTACCTGAGCTCTTTGCAACTGTGATGTCATGTTCACTTGACTGCCCCTTAGATGGATAAAAACGGGTGGAATTTGCTGCTCCATTCATATTCCACAAATGCAATCATAATGCCCTTGTGCTGCAATCGATGTAAATAATTTTAAATAACGCAACATACAATTTTACAAAATTTGTAAAAGTATTATTCCTGAATATTTTTTTTTACTTTCAACCACTCAAAATCGGTGGCATCAGCGCTATACATACACATATAGTTCTTTTTTTTTTCTTTGTATTTTTTTGCCCTCTATGGACAATAAAAGCGGTACTGTGCTATGACCAAAACATACATATATAAATGCTGTATGTTTTGGTCCGTAACTACAATATATATATATATATATATATATATATATATAAGGGCGGCCCGGTAGTCCAGTGGTTAGCACGTCGGCTTCACAGTGCAGAGGTACCGGGCTCAATTCCAGCTCCAGCCTCCCTGTGTGGAGTTTGCATGTTCTCCCCGGGCCTGCGTGGGTTTTCTCCAGGTGCTCTGGTTTCCTCCCACATTCCAAAAACATGCATGGCAGGCTGATTGGACGCTCTAAATTGTCCCTAGGTGTGAGTGTGGGCGTGAATGGTTGTTCGTCTCTGTGTGCCCTGCGATTGGCTGGCAACTGATTCAGGGTGTCCCCCGCCTACTGCCCGAAGACGGCTGGGATAGGCTCCAGCACCCCCCGCGACCCTAGTGAGGATCAAGCGGTTCGGAAAATGGATGGATGGATATATATATATATATATATATATATATATATATATAAACATGAATTGGAATATTTCATATCACACAATTTTTATGCTTCGTCTTTGATTTAAAGATGACAATTTCTACAAAAATTATAGAAATTGTAACACAGTACTATGTGTAGACTAGTGGAAGCGCATAGAACATATTGCAAGGATTTTTTTTTTTAACTAGATTTCCATTTTAAATTAAGGCAGCGGACCCCAAACTTTTCAGTTCCACCGGCCATTTTCATATAAAGATCGTATTTCAAAGACCGAAATGAAAACATATATAATAAGTGTTTCCGTTATGACAATAATGTCACGGCATTTCTTACGCAATGATAAGAGTTGTTGTCTGCGAATTATTGGTCATGAGAATTTGGCCATGACGCTTCTCTTTGCGTCGCTGCTCTTGTTCCCCCGCCGCTGATCTGAATCGATTAAGGCCAGCGGCGATCGGGGTTAGCCTCAAGTCATTAACTTTCGGCTAACGTCTGACGCGTCTGCTAGCATCCGCTGCCCATGAGTGAACATCACTGTCAGTCGAACGCTACGCCTGGGGGAATGTTGTCCAACATAGATCGTAATTATCTGCCAAGCGTTTTTTTTTTGGGGGGGGGGGTTGCTTGTTTTTAACCTGCTTGAGCAATGTGACTCATGATTTCGTTGTTTTTTTTTTTTTAATATCCACAATTGTAAAGTAACATTCAGTGATTTCCATAAAATACAACAGGCTGCTCTGCCACCTCCAAAGGGCCCCAGTCCCTCACCTTTTTTCCCCACCTCACGTCATGAAATGCTAATGGTAGATCCGCTTTAACACCCACACTTTTGCACAGCTTGCTCTGCCTCTGATTTTGTCCATCATCTGTTCCCTACGTGAATGATTCATTGTGAACCTGAACAAATCAGAAGTAGTTCTTTGCTTTTAAGTGCGTGTGCTTCTTGTGCTCATAAGCCTCCATTGCCAAACTTCTCTTCGACGCATCTCGATGATGAATCTTTTCTGCTCGCTCTCTTTTCTATGCTTGCGCTATTCTTAGGATACTCATTCACGTCAGCATGCATGTACGACCCGAAACAAATCTATCCGGCCTTCACCCGATGCAAGACGCATGCTTTAAAAAAGTGTTCCACTAGATGTTAGGCCACTCACACTCCTGCCATGATGTAAGCCGATTGGAGATAAGCCTCTTTGTCGCGGACTTCCGATAGGATCATTCGTGTCACAACACTTTCAAGGTTTTTCACCTTCGGTGTATTCATTTTGGAAGGATAGAACAGTGGAAAAAATGTGTTATAGTCACAACATGTTCAATATAAAGATACTGCTTTATCGATATAGTTACACGCACATACTTATACATATATATTCCCAAGCACTATGACACAGTGTGTTGAGGAAAAAAAAAGATCCAATTTGACAAAAAAAAAAAGGAGCTCTCCAAGTACCTTCATGATGAGCAACATTAAAATACAATAGCGTAGTATTCATCAAAAACAAGCTTTGTTGTCAACCATATTATTGTAAGCTAGTGTCACATTTATGCACGGTTTAAAATTAGCACCGTACCTAAATATGGTCACATTTAAAAAAATAAGTTAAATACAACTGAACTGAAGTTAGGCCGTGATTCCGTCAACTGTCACTAGAGGGAGCCTGTACTACACTTTGAGATTTCCTGGTTTCGGGCTTTGATTGTATTATTTACTTCAGCTTTAACTGCAAAAATAAAAAAAAATTCGGAAAAATATTCCCTGTTAAAATTTGTAGCTTGAGAGAAAAATGTGGCTTAAAACACTGCCTGCAGTTAATACATGACTTACAATAGTGACTATTTCTGCTTCCATTATTTGCACTGGGAAAACTGAGCTCATTGATTGTAGATTAGAGATGTGATGAAGGCCACGGGGACAAAACCCCTCTTTCACTTGGCATACGATCAAGTTTCTTTCCGCCCATCGTAACCCCAACTCTCATCTAATCCCCTTTCTCGCAGCAGAAGCCCCTCACTAAGGGGGGGCTGCGTGACAGTGGGCTAACAGACGTCAGACAGTTCACAACAGTAGGTGCAGTGTAATACTGCTGGAATCTAAGACAAACATCCTGACCAATAATTAACCACACACACACACACACGCACACACACTCACAGCGCTACAGTATGTTTGTGAGGGGTAGTGGGAGGTGTTCTGCAGTTGTCATTCAGTCCAAATACACTACACTGAGTCCACAAGTCGGGGCGGTTATTCAACAAGTCCAAGCAAAGTAAACTTCACCCGGCGGGATAAATATCCCAGCAAATAGCCAGCAGGCAGACAAACATTGTGTCACCGGATTTATCAGCACAGTGTGTCTCGCCATGATGCCGCTAAGAACCATGGAGTTAGTTCATTGATGTCACAGTTAAATTGGCGTGAGCAGCCACAACATTAGATACACCTGAACGCATCATGGAGATCCCATATTGAGCTTGGATGCAAAAATGGATGAACAATAAAAAAAAAATTTAAATGGCTGCACCATTAGGTACACCACAACACACGGGCACCGTATCAAACAAATCGGATGTCACTAAATGATACTGCTGGTGAATTAAAATAAAATCAAAGATAATAATCCACGTGCACACGCTAAAAGTTGTCTCCAAAAAATACGCATATAATTGCACTGATGAAAAATTGAGGCTGCGCCCTCCAGCATTTACGTTACCCATCCCAAATACCATATAAATCCCCCACATAGGGACAAAATGCTATCAATAACTTTAAAAGAGATTTGTCATGCATTTAGTAAAAAGACGCTCAAAACCTTTTGCATTGAATGTGCCGCAGGTGATGTTTTGCCTGTCGCTGGTGTCACTGCAGGCGACATGCATCGTTTGTATATCGAGATACTTCTGGGCTGAGGCAACCAAATATCATCTCCAAGGTAGGGAAATGTGGCACAAAACACTGCTGGTACACAGTAGCACTCGTGGTTGTGCACATTAGTCAACGAGTCCAACATTCTAAAACTTTGCGCAAGAACCACCTAAAATATCGATATATTTTGCTCTCCAAGTATTATCATACTGACCAAAGTTAAAATACAGTCATGTAGTTGACCCAAGTGTTCATTTGAACAGAGGCAAAGGCTTTCATCCAATAAGTAGGGATGGCCAAGTATCAATACCAAGTATCAATATCGGGCCGATACGGGGCTTATCTCAAATTATCAGGATGCCCGTCCATTGATACTAAAGGCAAAAAAAAAAAAAAGGGGGTTTTTTGTTTGTTTTTTACCTGACATTGAGTTAGTCTTTCATGCCAGTAGTTAGTGCTACACTACAGTCGTTTGAAACATCAGTGAATTATCATGTGGGTCAGAAAGACAGAGCTCTGTTCGAAATTCGCAAAATACATGAAATGCAAATCCAGTTGTTGTGTACCTAATGAAGAGTCCCTGAGTGACTTAACGAGCGGCAGCCATTATTCAGAGCTGAGCGCCAACTTGTAATGCAGGTGAGGCGTTCACGAACATTTCTTAAAACTTTTTATTCGGCACTTACTCGATGAAGTAGCTCGCTCCTTCATCCGTGAAGCCTTCCTCCCATCCCTTGGGCAGATCTGAAAAGACGGAAAAAACAAACAAACTTGAAAGTTGAAAGCCGAGTCGTGTCGAGAGGAACCGGGCCAACCGGGGCTAAAGGAGGCAAAGCGGTCGCTTTGCTAGCTTACCTGACCGGATCATATGTCCCGAGTTGACCGGCTCGGCGGAGCGTGGGTGCAACCAGGTGGTCTCCCGCGTACGGTCGCTTGTTCCCGGATACACGCGTGCACAGTAGAAGGGTGGAGGAAGGCGGCGAGTGCGGAGGAGGAGGAGTGAGGGAGGGTTAAAAAAAACACCTGTTACGCCGAAGCCAAAAGCGAAAATGGGCGAAAAAGGCACGGAAGGCAGATGACTCACTTGATGAAGAAGACCCTCCCGTCCCTGCACACGCCGTACGTCCAATGTTCGGGCAGGGAGTCCCGGCACAGAGACACAGCCATGATCCGCTTGTCCTAGTTCATCTCTCGGCTGAGTCTCCCTGGAGAGAAGCGATCGCTCAGCATGGGCCGGCGCTGCCTTCAGGGACGCCGTCGAGAGGCGGACATTAGACCGCTGCTCGTGGGAGAGGACGCTGATGACTCAGAGTAGATGAGGAACATCTCTTCATTATGTTCATCGTAAATGTGCAATTTTTTTAATATAAAATTATTTATTGGAGGAAATAAGCCTACATCCAGCTCCAGTCTGTGCGACAGCTGAATAAATTACGATAATATATTATATTCATCAAAGATATTTGTGGGGGGGACTCAGAATATCAAGTACAAATCCAAAAATATATGATAAAAAGATATGTATTTCTGAATATTCATAAAATATAGAGATTAAAAAATAGAATTTAATACACCAATATTAAATTGTTAAAATATGTATGTGATACCTAAACATTAATGATGCGCATATCAGGAGTGAGCATTAATTTAGAAATCATCATAGCAATATTGTACATATTTATGATAAAATACTCCCATTCATTCCAAAACGTTTTCTAGTAAGCAATTCGTGATGAAGTGAAAGATGGAGTGGTTTGTTATTTGAAGCACAGTGTGCTCGTGGTTCGAAACCCTGATTCAATGGCTTGGATCAGTTCTGGACACTGCAGGTTGCATCCCATTTCAAAATTCTAACTCCCACCTTCACAAGGTCGTGTATGGGTCTGTTGCTTGTTGTGTTTTGACATCTGCATGTTGCAAACATCGCTACTCCCCTCCAGTTGTTCATTATGAAACACACACACACGCACACACACACACGCACTTCCATGTCCACGGTGCATTGAGTTACTCGTCAGGAACGCTGAGCTCATCGGAATCTCCTTTTGCATCCTGGAGGAGACGTGTGGTGGCGTGCTAGTGTCAACACCCACTGATGCCCTGTCATTTCCCAATTCACTGTTGACACTTGCCCCCCCTCCAAAAAAAAAAAAAAAAAAAAAAATTCTAACATGTTATTTCCCTGCGTGGTGGAAAGAAAGCACATTCTGGACATGTTCCAGGCCTCATCCCGAAGGTGAACACATTTTCCAAGTCTTTTGTGCGCTTATCTCAAGAGCTTTCGCTCAGCAGCACTTTTTTTTTCCATGAGCCCGGAAAAAAAAAAGCTACCGCCGAGGCAGATTGAGGAAAGGGCGTGCAGAGGTTGGATCTCTCTTGTGTTTGCAGAGAATTTGTGTGGACAGATAAAGTGTTCCCTAGGAAGAAAGAATAATGGAAGGCAGTCGCGGCCAAGTGCTGAGATCACCATGTGCTCGACTGCTGTTTTGGTGAAGCTATTACAGTCATGAGAACATGACTAGGGAGAACTTGGGCGGTTGTTTGACTCAAATCAAAACATGGGAGAAATGCAGCAAGTATCCAGGGAGACTGGGAATACACAACATTGTGGAGCGATCACATGTTACAGACAACTAAAACTAAAACACAAAGTGAGTCACTATTTCAAGATAATGTATTGTCAGATCCAAGGTAGCTTGGGCGGAACTAGAAATAATTGCTGAGGACACCATCTCCGCATAACGTAAGGTCAGATGCACTGCCGGCAAAACCAATAAATTTGGTATCTTCCCGTAACGTAAACCTGGACGCACACAACATTGTGGAGCGACCGTAAGCCAGCGTCTAAGGGAAAAATAATGGTCATACTGTCGCCACATAATAGAAGGTTGGAACCACACCAGACTGAACTGTCAGTGGCAAGATCATCAAGTCAAATTTATTTGTAGAGCGCTAAATTACAAAAGAGTCTGAAAGGAAAGGACAGGTGACAAATAATGACATTCCCTGATCTAAGCCCCCCGGAGGGAAAGGAAACATTCAAAAAACTAATTGTGGAAAAAAAAAGGAACCTTTAGAAGGGACCACAGGTTGGGGTTTAATCTCCCTTCCAAGATGACCAGCCTCCAATAGATGCAGAATGGGCAACATTGAACATATAATGTAATGCTATAAAAGTTAACGAGAACAACTTGATTTGATAAGATGAAGTCAATGCAGAATTTTCTATAGCAGTGCATCCAGGAAGGTGACCCACCTCAGATCTTGTTCCGGTTAGTTGGTGCAAAATCAGATTTGTGTGCTTTGTTGCTGCTACCCACTAGGGGGCTAAGTTCTGATCCCTGCGGGACTCCACAGGTGACATTACAATACTCAGGTCACATAACCATGGATTACATGGTCCATCCTCTCTGAGGGATAAGATCTAAATCAAGTGCTGAACATGAAATAACATGTTTTGAGGTGTTCTAGTTAGGATTGATGATTTTTGTCGACTTTTCTAGAGAAAGTGGGGGTTTGACACCAAGCATAATTGTGAATATGAAAGCACATGTTCGCGTGTACTGCAACACTAATCATTAAGGATGACATCTCCACATAACATAAGGTGAGAAGTAAGTCCAGTATCCCCACGTAACATAGACGTGGATGCCCACAACATTGTGGAGCGATCACATGTCAGAGGTTACAAAGATTTACATTCTTGCAACATGGTCTGACAGTTTTTTTTTCATTCAAGCAAAATCCATCTACTGTATTAAACAGTGATGGGAAAAGCAGACTCACACAAGGGAAACGCATACATGGTGCAGGATTCAAGAGTTGGATTTCAAGCCCCCCCTTAGTCCCTCCCTCCCTCTTCCTCCCATAGCAAACACTGAGGGTCCCTTTGTTCACACACACAGCAAGGGGGCAAAAGTGCACCGATATGTCAGCCAAATATTCACATTGTTTGAAGTGAGATGCGAAAGACGTGAGCCAAACTTGCAATTATAAATCACGTTTACCACTTGTAAAGGAGTGCGAAGCGTAAGCGTCACCCAGGTGTTTTTCTATGTGACACCAGACATGGGCCAAGATTGTCCACTTATATGATAGCCTGATGCTGTGTTAATATGTACAAAATGATGAGTTATAGTTACTGTAAAGATGAGTTTCCAAAATGAAGATCAGTCCTGTGGGTTTGTTTTTACGATCTGCTTTATCCTCACAAGTGTCGCAGGGCGTGCCGGAGCCTATCCTAGCTGTCTTCAGGCAGGAGGCGGGGTACACCCTGAACTGGTCGCCAGTTAATCGCAGGGCACACATAGACAAACAACCATTGATGCTCACAAATCACACTTAGCCTCGATTTACAGTGTTCCATTAACCTGCTACGCATGTTTTTGGAACGTGGGAGGAAACCGGAGCACCCGAAGAAGATCATCATTCTTGCAAAAAGGACTACAGAAATTGGGCAGTAGTTACTGTTGAGAAGCTGAAATTACAGATTTTGACAATTCTGAATTTTAAAAAAAGGATTCTAAACAATTATCCCCAAAAATTTAATATTATTTAATTGATTAACCATTGCAACTCAATTTTTTAAAAACTGCAATTAAAAAAATAATGACACAAATATAGTGTAAATTTTAAATAAAATTGAAATTTAAAAACGTGGATATAACAATTTAAAAAGACAAATGGAAACAAAATAATTAATATATCTCAAAATGAATATATGGAAAACTATCATTAAAAAAATAAAACCAATCACTGAAATAAAACTATAAATAAATATATGCTGAATAAAATCTCTCATCAAAACCAAATTAATGAAAAACAAACATAGATAATCACATATAAATAAGTATAGAAAACCCAGGGGTGTTTGGCAAAGCAGCGCAAATAAGCAGAAGGTAAAAAAATAGGGGGGGGGGCGGGGGAGGGAGATGAGAGTAACGCTTCCACACTATTCCAAACCCAAAAACATCCCTCTGGCACGGCGCCGGCGCCGCCGCCACACATTGTGTCTTGTCTTGTGCAAATGAAGGCTAAATAATGCATGGCTGAGCGCCATGCCTCAACGGACTGCTGAGTGCTGCTCGCAGCCCTCACTGACGCTCCCTTCCGTGGGCTTCCATTTCAACAGGCACAGCGCAAACTTTTAAGTCTGCACAACGAGACACGACTAGCGCTCGGCGCTGTTTGCTTAAGGCACTTTTAATTTGTTTACAACTGCTCGGTGTCATTTAGCCACATCGATCAAAATATAAGGAACGTCGATCGGCATTTGAATCGTATACACTGCTGCAAACTACACTATAAGCACAATAAGTATCATTTTGTTCAAATATTACCCCAAAGTCAAAAAAGGTATTAGAAATATAATGTAAAAAAAATAATAATAAAAATGACCCGCTGTATTACTATACTGTTTACACATCATCTGTGTAAATGTGACGCAAAAAGGAGGACTTTTTATGTGACTTTGCCCCCCTCTATAGGCTGTCTTTATGTACTGCAACAAGGGACATAAACAGCCTTTCTTACTGCAGTTACATATGCGCTGTAAATACAATAATCCACTATAAACCAACCCGTGTTCCTTCGTCATAATTCTAGTGGCGGTGTGATTTCTCAAAGTGGACGAGACATGACGCAGTAACATATCTTCACCGCATGAGAGCAGCAGAGTACATTTTGACAGCTCGAAACTCAGCACAATCGTCATGTAACAGAGGGATGGTGTGTTGAAAAAAATGTTACTTTAAAATTGTCGATTCAAATCAAAATAATAGCCTTCCTGTATCGTTTCAGGCATGTCTTCTTTAGAGTTTGGTTGTTGTTTTTTTTTGGTGGGATCTTAAGTGAAACTGTTTTTGGGGGCTGAGTTTTCAAAAGAACACCCAGGAGTAAGAACGCCTGCAAATGACCCCTAAAACGGTTCAAACTAAAATGCCTGACATCATGCATATTGACAGGACTACTTGCCTCAGACATTTTTGTGGCTAAATTAAAGATAAACATCCACACTAAAGCTCAGGCTGCTAAAGAAAACTGTCTTCGGAGGCTAAATTTTATCACAAATTGCGGCCCTGACACAAATAATAAATTCAAGCCAAAACGGACAGCTTTCTTTTCTGTGTCCTTTCAGGCGTGGCTTCCTGAGACTTTTTTGTGGGTCAACTCACCATAGACACTCAACAGAAAATTCCATATTGGGAATTTCACTTCCCAAAATATGGGAGCTGATTTTTTTCAGAAGACCACCTGAATCTTTTCAAGTGTGGGTTCTGGGGACGGGAGTTTTTGGTAGGTCTACGCATGCTAGTCATTGACACCAAATTCCATCTTGTCAACCTAAAGTGGCTTTGGGGGCTTAAATTTTCCACAAATTATGGTGTGCTGGAAATGGCCAAAACAACCCTAACATGGCAATTTCAAACCAAAATGTCAGATTTCCTGTGCGTTTTAGGCCCTGGCATTGTGAGACTTTTTGTGGGTCTCTTCATGATGGACATGTTTAATTTCATGTTGCATAGTGAAACAGATTTTGGGCTCTTAAATCTTCCACAAATTCGGAAGTACTGGAAATGACCAAATTGGGGTTGCGATTTCTAACCAAAATGGCTGACTTCCTGTGCTTTTTAAATCTTGAGAATGTTTTTGTGTCTCCTCATGAAAGACATGTTTACCAAATTTCGTGTCACTTTGTGAAGGCCTGTCGCTATTATTCTGATGTGTCTTACCTTTTTGTTTGAGGCAGCGAGGCGTGCTGCAGGCAGGTTGCATCATCAGCTAATTGCCACCCTGGAGGTTGAGCTAGAGAGCAGCATCTTCATCATCATCATCACTTTCTACTTCACGATCATTATCATCATCATCCACATGTGCTGCAATCACCTGCAATCCTTTCCACGCTGGCACCGGTTGCTTAGCAACCAGAGAGGAGCCAAAATGGAAGTGTCATTGACATTTTATTTGCATTAACAATTCACGATACAGTACATCGACATGCGGGCCACACTGATGTCAACGTCAACAGGATTCATGTTCACATAATAGCGACAAGCTAATTACGCATCAGCAACGGCAATTAGGTTCACTGTATGTATGTGTATGTTGGTCATTGATTGCAGCATCCCTGGGGATGTCATTTCATCATGCGCCATTTGTCTTACACGAGTCTGACAAGAGACAAGATGTTCAACCTTCTGGGAAACAATCGGTGTGTCTGCGTGATCATGTTTTTATATCTTTGTGTGGACAAAGAGTAATAGAATTGTGGTGGACATGTTTTTTGGTGGGAGCATTTCGGCCGGTCCATGTGTGTGTGTGTGTGTAGAAGATTTTCTACATTCAAAGCAAGGATGGCAGCGTGTGTATGCTTTGGTTTTGGTCTGCGTGGCACAATGTAACAAATGTTATTTGTGAGGACATTCTCAAACAAAATGGCACTATTTGCTGTTAATGTGCTGTGACATTCGAGGCTCTTCTCCAAATTACTGCTCCACTCAATCCAAATAAACTCCCAAGTTGTTGATCTGAAATTGTTTATTGGTGTCAGTTGTTATTAGTCAAAACAATCGGTGTTAATAATTATCGACATCCAAATTCACAGTGTGTGCCAAACTGCTATTGTGTGTTTAAAAAAAATAATGGCATTAAAATCCATCAAGTGACAATAATTGAGGAATTGCACCAGACCTGAAATCATTTTTTAAGTCAAATAAGCCCTTCGTGGGATTTTTTCCTGGCATCTAATTGAGCTGCTCTACATTCATTCATCACATACAAAAAAAACATTTGGTAATTTCCTACTAGGTCCAAATGCAAGGCAACAAACAAAAAGGCTCAAGTTACCATCACAAAGTGTCAGTCAGTGCAGCAATAAACACACACAAACACACAAAATCTATCAAAAAAAATGTTTTTGAGGTACAAAGTTGCAAAATGTCAACATCAATCTCATAAATAAAACAATCACAGCAACCAAGAGTCTTTAAAAAGAAATAAACATCATCCTGGATTCGTGCAGGCATCCACGTATGCGCGCATCCTGGCCCGGTGTGCAGATTCCAAGCAGTGCCCGACTGCCCGCTCCGCCTCGTCCACGCGGCGCCGGAAGCGCACGCGGTCCCGGGCCATCTCCTCCCAGGGTCCTTTGCGGGAGGCGGCGGCGGCAAAGCGCCACGCACACATCACGTGAACCTCCACCACCGGAGAGAAGCGGACCTCACGCTAAAGGACAACACAAACAAATGACACGTCAATACGTGCGGTAAAGATGGGGCTTGCTATACTTGTAATAATATATACAGTGTATACACACACATCTAAAATCAACCAGGATGAGCACAATTAGAAAGACACTTTTTAATTGAGTATTTCTTGGGAAGGGAGGGAAGAAAGAGGGCAGGAGGACATGAAAAGGAAGGCGACAGGAAGGAAGGCGGGATGAAGAAATGAAGGAGGATGACACAAAAGGAGTGAAAGGAGGAAGGGTGCATGTGAAGAAGCAAGGCAAAGACAAAAAAGGAAGGAATGGAGAAGGCGGCTCGAATGATTTGAAGGAAAATAAGTAACAAGGAAGGTAGTATGATGTATGGAGGGGAGTTTGGGGGAGATGGGACATATGACCAAGAAGAAGAAAGGAAGGGGAGAAAATGTTATATTTAAAAAAAAAAAGAGTCGGAAGGAAAGGGAAAAAGATGCAAGCAAGGAAGGGATGAAGGAAAGGGTTTGGGGCTGAAGGGTTAACAGAAAGATGGAAGGAAGGATGAATGCCAAGAAGAAAGAGGGAGGTAGTGGAAGGAAGCAAGTCTGGTATCAAAGAAAAGGAGGACTTAGGATGGCAGGTACAAAAGGATAAAAGAAGGGATTAAGGAAAGGAGGTAAGGATGGAGGGAAGGCAGCAAAGGAAATAGGGGGGATGGACGGCAAGACAGAAACAAGGATGGTACAAAAGGAAGAAAGGAAAGAGTGAAGGAAGGAAGGATCAGCACACACGTGCGTCCTTCGGGACCCCATTTTGTAACAACATGATTCAAGTGTGTTGAATGAATGTCTTTGTGCCAACTACGTCCAAGTGTAGCGGTTTTGTGTTTGTGGGCCGGCGTGTTCATTCAGCGGCTGTGATGCAACCCGAGTCGGGAGCTCGCGACAAGTCTCGGCCGACTCATCGAGTCACGTGATCGGTCAGCATGACAACAACACGGCAAACGCGAAACAAAACAAGTTACCGCGCACGCGCCTTCCGCTCCAACAGACACCGCGCATCAATTAAGCAGTCCTCTTAGAAAATTGGATGGCGCAAAAACAAACAAACAAATAATAAGTGCGTCCCTATATGGCATGTCAGGTTAAATATAGATTTTAATCTAGATTTGAACCAAAATGCACACTTGACATTTGTAAAACTGATGTTTAGGATGATGGAGTCGCGGGGGGGGGGGGTGATTCTTCAAGGTCTCAACAACTCATAAATCACTAAAAGGTTTGAACAATGGGGAGGATATTTAAAAATCAGAAACAAGTTTTATAAATATATCAATAGAGTAGATATTTATGGAGATCGCGCTTTCAAACAAGAGTGAAGCAGCGACGGCGGCTTGAGATGTAAAAACAGATAAGCACAACAGCAATTGAAGAAAAAAAAAAAAACAAGACAGCAAATTCAACAACACAAATACAAAAAAAACAACCTAATCTGACTTTTTTGGGGGTATTTGTGAGCTTTGATTTGCTGTTGTGATCGTTTTAGTCGTTTTTGATTTACTGCTGTGAATGTTTTTTGGTGTTTGTCATTTTTGATCTGCTGTTGTGATCAATTTTGGGTTTTGATTTGCTGTTTAGTTTTTGGTTTTCGTATTTTGTTTTCTCGTTTAGATTTTTTTTCTCTTTTGTTTGTTTTTGTGTTTTGGACTTTGGGGTCACCGTAGGCAGCAGTACAAACTGTTCCTTCAACGCGACGATGTAAAAATAGCTTGTCAAGTCACGGTGTCAGTTTTAGAAAATGTGTGGGTGTGTCAGGAGTGTGCCACTGTGTTAGTGATCTCGTACCTTTTTTCGGGTTTCAGGTCCGCCGCGCCTGTTGGGTGATTGACATCTGTGGGTGGGTCGTTTCCATGGCACCCGTGTCACAGCGTCAGGGCAACGCGTGACACGTTGGCTATGTTTCTGGAGTGTTTTGGGTGTGGTGCGTTTAGCAGGAGTAGCTTTGAGAGGCTCTGAGACATGTTGAGGCAGGTGATTGCTGGGACGGGCCTGGAAGTTCAATGGGTGGTAAGGGTCGTCTGTCTGGTCGAGGAACCCCCACAGCTCGTCCTCGTCCTCTGAGGAAGAGGTGAAGCCGCCCTCGTCACTGTCGGTACCCGCCGAGGCGGCTTGCGGCGCTTTGCTGATGGTGCAGGCAGTGAAACACATGGGGTCGTACGGGTCGTCGGGCCTGGAGAAAAACTCGAGAAGGCGTTCGTTCTCTTCCAGATCGGCGATGGACACGTCGGAGCTGGACCAGCTGGAGTCGCTGTCAGAGCGGCTGACCCACATCTTCAGGCCCGACATTTCCTCTGACGCCTTGCCTGTCGCGTCAGCTTTGGGCTTCTTCAGGAAGAGGTCGTAAGGGTCGTCGCACGTGGGTTGCCATAAGGCCTGGCTTTCCTGGCTGTTAAACTTATTGCCGTCGACGACGTTCTCGGAATCATCCTGGAAGAGCGACTCCTTGGGGAAAGCCGGCAATATATCCCAGTCGCCGTGGAAGCCCACGTAGACGCCATCGTGGGAAGCCAGGCCGGACAGCAGCGCTTCGGCCGCGGCCCGGCCGCCGCTATTGTCGTCGGCGCCACCGCCGCAGAGGTCTGAGAGGCCGTTGGGTCGACCCACCATCACACCGGCGTCATTGTCAAACAGCGAGGAGAAGAGGAACGACTCGGTTGGGCTGTGCTGGATGTGCTGCCCCATCTCGTCTGTGATCCGGAAGTGTACCTCAAAGCGAAACATCTGGAAAACTAAGAAGAAAAAAAAGAGAAAAAGTGGACAGTTAAATCGTGACACAAAATGGAGGTTGACTGCAGGTTTAGAATCCTCCTTGACAATCACTTTTTGTTTTGTTTTTTACAATTTAGAGGTTATTTTGGCCCCTTCTAGGAATTGTTCTCCTTCATTTCCTCACCTATCCCACACTGTGTCCATGTATCCCACAACTTCTATTTTGGGGGGCTAAAACAGTCAAATGGCAATAATGATGGTTAGCACAACAAAGCTAGAAACTTATTTGCTCGAAAACAATTTGATGAGCCGTGTTTATTCATGTTTTTCGGTTGAAATATATCAAAGGGACAATTATTTCTGTCAACTCTACTCTTATTTCTCTGTTGAAAAAGTAGCAAAGCCAATTGTCACATTAGCAAAAACGTAAAACATTTTGTTGAATTGCCCAACTTAAAATTTTATCGAACTTGGCCTTGAAATGTTGAGTGTAAAATACTTCCTTTGATGTTTTTACAAAACAGTTCCTGAGCGTAAAAATATTTCGATCTAGTTGAGAATATGCCGATGGGAAAATCACACACAGTCTGTAACGGCACCTCACCTCAACAAAGCCACAAGCCCAGCATCGATAAACAATAACGTTCGATTGTTTTTTTTTTATTTGATTGAAATGTAAGGAATAAATGGTGTTATTCAACTGTTATGCTTAGTTGGATAGAGCAGACTTGACGAGTTGCATCATGTTTTCTCAACTGAAAAAAAAAGAATGCCTTGTCTTCCCTACTAACGGAAGCGCGTCACGTGGTATAACACGCAGTTCCGCGCTGATAAACTGATAAACAAAATATATTAGTTGTTGAGTTCGGGTTAACTAAGTAATACACGTCTAATTGAATATTTTGTAGAGTTCTTCTAGTTTCTTTGAACGCACTACAGCTTTAAAATCCATCCAACTACAGACTACAACGCCGCTTACCCCACGGTCCAAAATGAGTATTACCTCTACCGTGTGTAGTTAAAAGTCTCTCTCAATTGGTTTTCTGGAATCATACTATAAAATTGAATTTCAGCGAAGAGCAAGTTGAATCATGGAGTCAGAATAATAGGTAAATAAAATATTTTCAAAAGAGAATACCGAGAGCTTGGGAAAAGCCCTTTTTTCCGTGGGTACAAAACCGCACCCCGGTCGTGCTATGGTGAACGATTATGGTCTCAAAGTGGAAACTTTTGGTGTTTTCTTCTTACCAGACAAGAATGTGCAGTAGATGACTCGAACCATAATCCAGAGATGCTCCCACAGCACTGTCAGCATCTGCTTGGTCCAAGGCAAAAGAGCCATTCCCCGGTTGCCCAACCTCTCCATGGCCGCGGCGGTTGTTACTGTCCGATCACAAGTCATCTCCGGAGACATTTTTCGACGATGCGGGGAGAAAAGGACAAACCAGTCACGTATTCTGATACTCTTCGTCGAAGACCAGCTGGCTTCGCGTTAAAAAGAGATTAATGTCACTGTACGGACGCTTCATTTTCTGCCGAATTGGCGCCATGTTTTCCTCTGGGCTTCCTTGTCAGGCGTTCCCGTGTTGCTGCATCTCCATTTTTTCATTTGTCATATTTCTTGCGTCTTCTGGTTGTGGCGAATAACTCTTTGTCGTTACGCTCTTGCTTTAATACACGGGATGACGTCAGACTGCACGCTGATTGGACAGAACAACTGTCAGTCAGTCTGAAGGAGGGGTTTGTACTTCATCTTTTTGATGATTGCGTCGATAAGCGTCATGCTGTGTTCCGATTGGACAGAACGAATGTCAGTCATTTCTCAAGGGCCCACGCCCTCGTTTTCTTACGTCATGGTGACGCATAGAAAGTCACGTAATTTCTCGAACACCGAGGAAATCCTCAGAACGGAAAGACGAAAGGGAAAATTAAAACCCTACCGTTATTTGTGTACCCGTTAATAAAAATGCATATGTTCAGTAATGTTTAGGAATAAAATACTGTTGGTAGTACTCTGAAACCAAAAAGAGAGCTGGTACATTGTCTTTAACGACATCAAAGATAATTCAATCAGAAAAATCGCATACACAGTATTACTAGTGAACTTAATATAGATTTCAACAAGTTAATATTAGTTTGTAGTGAATTTATGTGCCGCTTTTGTGGTAAACTGGCCCCCGAGCTCAGTTATGACCCCAAACACCCCTCCAAAAATAATTGATGAAATTGGATGCTTGCATTAGTACACTCCATTAAAATTTATTACTAAAATGTCCCTCAGAGATGAACAAAAGCATTTTAATCATTGTTGCTTTTAAGATTAAATAATAAAAAAGACAAAGGGAGCTTCAAAATGTGAACTTTCATTTATTTGAAAACTGAAGCTTTTATGCCACCAGAGCAGAAGCTGTAGAAGACTCACTGTGAACGGAAACAAAAACACAGTTAGAAAATACTAAGGATACCATACACATGAAAAAAATATATTGATTATAAACAATTCATCTTGTGCGAAGGGGACTGGCAAAAGCGACACAGGCGAGCCGCTCTGCTAATTTACCTCCGGGTTTTGCTCTTGCACAACAGAAATATCACAACTCTCAAGATGAGAGAGAGAAGGACAATGTTTTTGTGCCACGGCTTGGAAGTTAGTTTTGAGAGAATAAGAGAGGCGACTGAATACGTACTACTTCCAGTTGGGGGCCAGAACCCTCTTGGTCTTATAGTAGCGGGCCAGCCGGTGGATTCTGCTCTCGATGAGAATCAGGCGGAACTTGGCATCCTTGTCCTGCACATGGACGAACACCAACATCGAGTCAGGCCGTGTTCAGGAATGAGTGTAAACATCTGAGCGTTTTTGAACTTGGCACCTTTCTGTTTCTCTCCAGATGCTTCCTGACGGCCACGGCCTTCTTGATCAGGTGGTACAGGTCCTCAGGCAGGTCAGGGGCCAGGCCCTTGGACTTGAGGATCCTCAGGATTTTGTTGCCCGTGACAAAACGGACCTGGGCCACACCGTGGGAGTCCCTCAGAATGACACCTAAAATACACATATAACAAAGAATATAGATTTATATATGAGCAATGAGCAACCACAAACAAAGTATGACTATTTGTTTTTCCATGTTATTCTGACTTCAAGATGGCGCCGCGAGAGTGGTTGCCTTTCCAGCAGCTCCTACACTTTTGTTCAACTTTCTTCCTTTCATAACTGCTGCTGTAAATTGGGAATTTCTCCATCATGAGACGACAAAAGTTTTTCTTATTCTTAATATTGAACAGTATATCACAAAGTCAGTACAATTTAAACAAAAATATGGTTCTCAAGTATCATAAAAATCTCGTGCGGGAGAAGTTTATAACCCTATTGAGGTGTGGGCTAACTGGTACTGAATCGTCTTTTTTTTTTCACTGACAACAGGGCTACGCGATAACTCAATATAAATATGTATCACCACTGACATGCTCGATATCAACAGAAAATGCCTTCGATAATATGTTTGATGAAAAAAAAAAAGAAATCAGAAAGCAAATTGATTGCGGCATTGTGTGTGTTGTAGGGAACGCGCTGCCACCTCCAATGACAAAGCCGAAGAAGACTAACGACTAAGAAGTGCGTGCAGAAAAAAAAGATTCCCAATTAATTAAAAAAAATTCAACGAATAAAATAACTTTCCCTCCCTTCATATTTGGGCAATAATTAAATGTGTATTTGTGCTCTGGGTAAGTCGGCCTGATTCACCACGAATAGTGGAGGTGAACTGTAAATATATGGTTCAAAAAATAACTTCCATTTTCCATTCACAGAAGGCTTTGCATGGCACAATGAATTTAATTAAGGAAGTAACAAGGACAACTATCCTTGCCATGCGTTTGTGTTGCCACTAGTTGGAATGTGTCATATTTATCAGACATGTTGGGATTTATGCTGCACTACCGTGACTTGAAGTTGTGTTTGAAATAATGACACCTCGTTCAATTCCACACGCAACTTGCATTGCTCTCAAACATTCTACATTACGCTTTTGCTCCATGTCATGATTTCTGACATTTGAGTTTCAGTCATATGCTTTGGATCATACACAACCGGCAAACATAACATCCCATCAATTCCATATATTTAGTGAGTAGTGTGCTGACGATATATTTAAATTAAGGAACAGTACCCAATTGACTCACCAATCTGAGAGGGGGTCAAGCCCTTTTTGGCCAGCTTGAAAATCTGCTCTTTGACATCATCGGATGTCAGCTTAAGCCACTGCAACAATTAGAAAAAAAACTGTATTATAGTACAGTATGTACAAAGATAAATTACAATGTACAATGAAATGGTGAATTCTGAGACAATTTGTTATTACCAACTGTACCGACTGTATTTAATAAAAGTCCCACAACTTTGATGTACATCACTGCTGACTTTCCTTCATAGAAATCCCTTTTCATTATTATCCATGTCCATAAGTAATAACCTGCAGTCTATTTTTTGTTTGTTCAAAATTTCTTTTTCAGGCTTAAGACAAAAAAACAAATTTCCTTTTATTCCTCCTCAAATGCTGTTTTTGTATTTGTTTTTCACCCAGTTAGCTGTTCGTTTGTGTTACATTTGTGGATATTGATGCTATGACAATCAAATGTTTCCTCCCAGGATGACAATTGTATACAACACTGATTTTGGGTGCATGTATGCGGATTTTTCTTTTACGTTACTTTTTGTACTTCTTGAAGTTGCCTTTAATCGTGATGCGAAATGTTTATAAACCTTGCAAGAGTGTGTGAGAGACTCACAGTTGGGACACTGCGTCTGTAAGGCAAAGCTGACTGGGACAAGCCCTTTCTGTTAGGAAGAAAAGAAAACATTTTGTTGTCAAAGTAGTGCAAAAAGACAAATTAGCTCGACTAGCATCGAGTTGGCCTGCACCGTAGTTACGACAACCCCAAAGGACAAAATTACTCATGAGACATTTGAAGTTTTGCTACGCTACCACCAAGAAGAAGGAAATGTGACAATTATATCTATGAGTGCTTTCCATGAATCAAACCCTGTCAAATTGAGCACTGAAGCTCCAGGTAAGCATCAGCTAATTCAAGCTAGCACGAAGCTAACAGACGACCGAAAGCGGGTCTGCCTCATGCTTTTTTTCTAGCTTCTAGAGCCGTTTTTAAGCCTCCAAGTTGTCCGATTGATGCTCGACATTCGCTTAGAATCACTCTCGTATCGGTAAAGACAAGATGTGAAGGGGAAAAATCTACTTTCAAGGCGAAAAATCGGCGTTTACCCGGGAGCGTGCATGCGACCCATGATGGCGGTAGAGGAAGAGAGGCCCCACACGAGACAGAAAACGGGGCTTTGCGCTTGCGCCGGATGTGACGGATGAAGCGCGGGTGACGTCACAGGAAATTGTCGATAAATTTCGGAAACGTATACAAAACTTCCATCCATCCATTCTCTCTACCGCTTATCCGGGGTCCGATTGCGGGGGGAATGGCTTTAGCAGGAAAGCTCCGGCGACTTCCCTCTCCTCAGCCACTTCTTCTAGCTCTTCCCGGAGGATCCCAATGCGTTCCCAGGCCAGCCGGTAGACATAGTCTCTCCAGGTTGTCCTGGGTCGTTCCCGGGACCTCCTGCTGGTCGTACCTGCCGGAACGATCCTGATAAACTGCCCGAGCATCGGTGAAAACAAAACTTATGTCACGAAACATAATTTCCAAATCCCTTCCAAATGATAAATATTTCTTCTATTTAATCTGCATGCAAAATATATTGAATCAAACAAAAAAGTACCAAAAGTATTTGTCCGATCCGATATCTTTGTGCGTTATCACGAATCGGCTTTGGATGAAAGAAGCGCCTGAAACAGTATTGTTAATGCATTATTTGATTTATTTACGTTTTGTTTTTTTAATGGGGTTATTTGATTTATTCCATATAAAGTACTATGGGCGTTTATACCAAAAGTTTAAAAATGTGTTTATATAGCTAAAATACTCCTAATTCTGTCCAAACTCACTCATTTGTTGCACATCAAAGTTACATTTTTGTGCACAATTCATCCATGGTTGCAAGTTTTGTTTTGATTCAGTTTTGAAATTGATGCACAAATATGTACGAAATTAGTGTGGGTCTTACCTTGTGCAGGTAAGACCATATTAGCGTATAATTATCATACGTTGCAGTTGTTGTGCTTCAATGAAAGCAGATGCCCCATGCAGTTACAAACCCTTATTTTATTTTCATGAATTAAAAAAAAAAGACAAATTGTGATAGCAAACCCAACAGATTAATATTTCAGCAACAGTGTGTTCACATACACTTATAAAAAATCATTTTGGGGGTCAGGGAGAATAACTATTATCTGACATTTTCTTATGCAGGCAAAAATACTCAACTTTCGTCCCATTTGTTCCCCAAAACATTGAATGTGCTTTAGCAAAGACGCATTACACACTGATCCATGTCACCAATTAAAAATAAATAACTGGCCACATTAACACAAATGTTCTCTTTATACAGACATGAATGGAGTTAACCAAGGTGGGATTAATATTTATTAGAGCGAGTGTCACTTTTTTCCATAAATGATCATCATCGTCATGATATGTAAACACACTTGCATGGGGATTAAAACTTTCATATCTTTGTGAGTTTTCTTGTTCCCTTTTTTTGCTTTCTGTGTGTGGGTCAAAAGTGCTGATCAGGAGAAACCCGCAACATTCCAAATGAACATGTAGGCACTGCACGTGAAATCCCAAACAGCCCCTAAAAGTGTGCTATCTTGCCATTAATACCAGCTTGTGTGCAATTAGTGGAAAGCCCACCTTTACCCGAGAACCTACGCCCCCCCCTAAAAAAAAAGAAGACATCCCCAGACTAAATGTTTCTTTTGAGATGGTTATTGAAAATAAATAAAGCAGTAAGGCCGCATTAAAAGAGATTGTGAGCCGTCGCTAAGGCACCTTGAAGTGGTCGGATTTTGCTGCTCTCCTCGGCTAAATTTGGCACATTTGTGTGGGTGTGTTTGTGGGCGGGGGGTGGTTGTAGTGTAACACCTGGACTCTTCTCTCAAACCACCTCAAATGTGATAAAAACGGCAAATTTGACATTTCTGGGAAGAATCCCGAAATTCATTGCCTGGGATCTCGTGAGTTAAATGACCCCAAAGTGTCTGCAGGTACAACAGCAAAGGAGTTTTTTTTCCCCCAGAGAGAATCCTGTAGTTTATTCCGTGCAATCTGGTGTGTCAAACTATCCTAAAGTGTGTGTGGTAAAAGCAGCAAACTGTGACGCCCCCTTAGGAAGGAGAATATGTTATTAAAAAAAAACAACCAAACAAACTTGCTTCTAGTCCTTGAAAAATAAACGTGTCTATTTCTCTCTCTATTTATATTTACTCTTGTGAAGGTGAGCAGTTTTGGTCCTCTAATATCAAAATGTACAAAACATTACAGCTCACTGTTAAAGTTAAGGAGGAGAGACAAGAAATGAAGCGGCGATTGTTTTGTCACAGAAAAAAAAATCCAGGTGGTGTTTTTTTTTTAGAAGTAGGGCACGGCAGTGAGCTTGTACCACTTGACCGTCTCTTTGCCCAGGTCAAAGTCTTTGAGGCGAAGCGTGATGCCACCCAGGAAGTAGTTCTCACGGAGGGACTCGGCACTCAGCACGCTGAGTTGCAGCTCGCGCAGGCCCAATGTCTCCTTGCTGTAGCCGCTGTACACCAGCTGAGGAGCAAAGTCAGTCACATGGCGTCAATTTTGAATTACATTTGTGACTAAACATGTGAAATGCTCCCAAATTTGAACCTTCTAGAAAATTGACAATATGCACTCTCTGTCCAATCTAATAAAGTCAGGCTACAATTTATTCTAACGTGGTCTCACCATCTCGTTGAAGGTCGGGTTCCTGGTTTTCCTCGAGATCTTGGTCTTCCGCTTGGAAGTCTTATGCGGATCCGGAAGCAGGTACGTCTTCACGTATGGGTTAGGATCCGTCCCCTCTTCAGACACCTGAAATGGAACGCGGAGGATAATGGGGTGAGCCGAGAAGCTACACTGTTCAAGCGGCACGTGTGACGCTCGTGTCGCCATGTTTACCAGATCTCGGATGTGCATGACCATGATGAAGAGTGTGCTGTTCCGGTATGAGATGGACAGCTTGACCTCGCCTTCCACACGGCCCGACGTTGGACTCAACGGGGGCTCTGCAAGAGTCCCAACACGTAAGTATATGTTGGGGTATCTCATAGACAAAAAGTAAATGACTCAGCCTATGGGAATGTCATGCATCACTAAAAAAAAAGAAGTACTTTGCGGAGCACATCTCTCAAATTAATTCAAGAGCAGAGAGTTCCCTACGCAGCATTAAAGACGACCTGGCATATTGCTTAAAAACAATTACTTCGAAACGTTCCAGTAGAGTTTGACTCCACTATGTTGCGTATATCCATATTTACATTCCGGCAACTTCTTAGTTCTGCCCAGTTTGCCTCAGGTATTCCAGTATATCAAGACGACACTTGTCTCGGCGATAAGCATCTCAGGAGATTGTGACACGTGGTTGAGCTGCAACGTCGCATGCAGTCATGTTCCAGGAACTTTGTGATTTCTTTGTTATGCTCATTCTGCAATGTCTTGTCTGGTGAGAAGCGATTCAAGTCAACCTGGGCAAGCTATGTGACTTAATTTTTCTTTCTTGTTGACATTTTTCTGATTTTCTCTATAAGTTTATTAGGTTTTACACTCCACTTGCACTTGGCAGAAATTTCTAACAGTGTTTTGTACAAATAATTTGCACCCCCAGGACTAAATAAAGATTCTTCATCTGAATAAAGGCCTTCCATCTGCATCTGCTTACCAGGAGCTCTTTGGGTCGCGTCCAAACCTTCCGTCTTGTCATCGCGTGCCACCGGATGAAAGAACGTGTAGATCAGGTCGCACTAGAAGAGAAGAATGTTAGATGACAAAAGACAGCAATTTGCTGACCCGTTTGCGTGCGTGTACCTGTTTGACCTCGGCCGAGCTCCTCATCAGGTTGTGGATGTAGTTGTTCAGCTCCAGCTTCCTCTTGGCGGCCACCTCCTTGATGTGGGTACGGCCCAGCACCATTTTACTTGGGAAACTGAAAGGGGGGGGACGACGACAATCGATTTTGTGTCTGTAGTGCACATTTCATCCACATGAGGGAGGTAGTTAGCTGTCTACTACTGTCTGTGATGCCACAAATATTGAACGCACGTTCCAGTAAAATCTCAATTCTATTTCACAACAACGGAATTTCCGACTCTTCCATTCCCTCCATGGTTTTAATAAAAATCAAATGGCAATGACATTTCACCCCCCCCTCTCCTTTCAGTAATGTTCTTATTTCTCCTGATACACAACTATTGAGCAAGCTTGATGGGGCTGTGATGACATTTTCATGATTTATTTCATTTGATTTTTCCGATCTCACAGTATGTTCTCTAGCTTCTTCCCACAACCAAAAAAAGCCTCTTAAAAACGTCTGAGGGAATAGAATGTAAAAAGTGGCTTGTGGAGGAATACCTTGGTAGCTTCCAGAGGGGGAAGAGGATACTGAGTTTGTTATGGAGCTCCTGAAACTCATCAAAAGTTCGGAAGACAAACTGGGGCTCGTTCTGCCCTTCCCTGAGCAACCTCACCACGTACGTCTGCGCAAAGGGAACAAGAGGGAAGAATAATAAGTATAATAATTAAAACATAAGCCAATAATTACCCCCGGACGCTCCTTTGAAAAACGTACATAGTGCTTGTCAGGGTTGTATCGCTTCTGGAAAGAGAAGATGGAGGCGTGGAGAATGCGGCCCTCCTGCTTTAAGGTGTACGTCTTGGGCGAGAAGGATAGGATGGGCTCGTCGTTGGCCGGTAGACCTGAGAAGCGGAGCTGGGCCAGGTTGTGGATGAAGAAATTGAACTTGGTGGCCACGCTGCCCAGGCTGGACTCGATCAGTCTGCAATGATGTTATGAAGTTGTTAACAAATGTGAAATTGTATATTTGAGCTCACACAACTGGTGGATTTTTATTTCACTCCGTCTAAACTGGATTTATGCAGCCTGGTTCAATTTGGAGAACTGGGGAAAAAAATCCAAATGTGGATGGAGGCCTTTTCACACTGCACTTATTGCACCATTGACTGAACACATTCTTTGTGTGATGTGCTTTGAGGAGCTATGCGAGACAACTTCAGATGGCGCATCCAATAGGAGAAGGATTGGCAAAGTGATTTCAGAGAAAAGAATCCACGGTATTTCCTGGTAGGCCGATAAGCAGCCACTTCCTGATATGGGGCATGCTCCTACTGGTGGCAATGCTATCGTTGCACCCTGCTCCACCATGAACACAGAGAAAACCAAGCGAAGCGTGAAAAGGCCTTAAAAATCGGATACATTTCAAAACGATTGCGACGGTGAGGGGGTTGACGTACCTGGTGAAGAAGATTGTGGCCTCGGCGTCAGTGTTGTGCGGCTGCAGTGCGTCATAAACGTACTTCAGGTCCTGCGAGCTGGTCAGCTCTGGAAGCCCCGATGACGTCATCTGAGACAGGATGAAACAGACACCGTTCAAAACAAAGACACTAACGTGCATGTCTCAAACTCAAGGCCCGGGGGCCAGATGTGGCCCGCCATATCATTTTAAGTGGCCCGCGAAAGCAAATCAAAGATGACAACTTCCATGATACTTGCTAAAATGTATACCAACATTTCAAATTTTCATCTGTAATAAATCAGTGACATATTGTAAGCATTTTGTTGTTACCAAACCCCTCATTACAGTTGCAGAAACAGTAGTTGAATAAAACGTTATTCTTGACTTTTTTTAAAAATATAGTTTCAGTCATCATGGCCCTCCAAGGGAAACGGTAATTAACAAAAATGAGTTTGACACCCCTGCAACAATTGTACGCCTCAGTGCGTACAATTGTTACCACAAGCGAGAGCGCAAGTGTGATTTTAAAATGATCAGATTCATTAAACCATAAACATGCAATCAACTGGACAATGAATTGTTGTTGTGGCAACATAATGAGCAGCTGTGAGACATCATTAAAGGCAGCATTCTGTTGCCATTCTGGGTGTGCTATAAATAGAAAGATGCCAATGAGCGAGGAAAACTCGAGTCACGAAATGGCAGAGCTACGTTAAAAATGGAACATCTTGTGAAAAATTTAAACGAAAGTAGATCTTACTGTGTGAGAGTCAAGATTTTACACTTGACAGCCATTTTCAGATTAACGATAAATATTAAGATTCAAATTACAATTCCTCAAGGGGATACCCACAGTGTGCTCGCTGTATATTACAGAACCATATCACACACCTGCAGCTATGCAAGAAGTGATGTCGGAGTAAAAGGGCCGTGCAAACAGTTCTGCGCCTCTTGAACTGGGGCGGGAGCGGCGGTAATTTGCTCGAGGGCCACCTCAACAGTAGCCAGGAAGCAGATTAGAATCTCTTCAGCAACTACCTGCCATTTTTATATTTTTGTCCACAGCAGGACTTGAACTATGATACTGCGGCTCTAAAGTCCGGGTTCTTACATCTGAACGACTGCCACCAAATATTTATTTATTAAACAATAAAAATGGTGGCGCTACAGAGAAACCCCCCAAATTGGTGTCCACTCTGGAAAGCCGGTAAATTATTAGAGCGGAATCGTTCCTTGTGTGTCTGTCTGTCATAAGCAAGTAAGTGTTTACCAGTGATAGCAGGTTGAGGAAAAGACCGGAGTGCTTGCGAATGAGATTGTAGGCCTGGCAGCAAAGATCAACAAACAGCTGGAAGCGACTGGTGGGACGCTCGCCGCCATTAATGACGTAAGCCATGTCAGAGGTAAGCACAAAGGGTGCTCGGTCCCTGGTGGCAGGCAAAACACACACACAAAAAAAAAAAATTGCATATTCAGTAGGCGGAAACAAAATGGCAACCCAATCAAACTTCACTGTCACCTTTTGAAGCTGCCAAACATCTGGGCGTGACCGAGGAACTTGCCGAAGTCGATATGGAACATGTGGCCCGTGGAGCGCAGCATGATGTTGTCATTGTGCCGGTCGCAGATGCCCAGCACGTAGGTGGCCACGCAGCAGCCAGCACAAGAGTAGATGAAGTTCTCGGAGGCCTGCGGAGTGAGGAAAAGGAGGGCGAGGAGGGAAATATGCAGGCGCCAAACATTAGCGACGCCGCAGCGCTTGATGGGAGCACATTTAGCGCAACCAGAAGATATTGACGGTGCTTCACGTTTTCCATATTTTATTATTTTCCTGTACCGTCCATGATGTGAATCAATTTCAAGGTATTAACACTATTTTAAACAAATCAATTGACAGGACTTCAAATGGATTTCCTGATTTGCGCATACCTTCTCATACTCGTCCTCGGCGGGGTTGTATTTGCGTAGCCACTCGGCCAGGGGTTTATCCTTAAAGGAGCCGGTGACGCCATATTCCACCTGGATCTTTCTCAAGGTGTCGGAGGATGGCACCAGCTCCACCATTCCTGCGACCAACAACCGCAATTTTTCAGAAAGGTATTTTCACGAGAGCTGGAAAGGCTTGTAAGTTGTTTGCTACCTTTGTCCTTGCCCGTGGAGATGCATTTGAAGTTCACAATGCGAAGGTCCAGTCCTTCTTGCAGCCAGATGCGGTCCATGATGCGGATCATTTGCAGCGCCAACATGTCCTGCCTCAGATCTTCTCCGACCTAACGTGATCACAGTCAAATACGCAGAGGTGGATTTAGATTGCGGATCCGAGTGTTCGATTCCGATTTATTTCGTGTTCTAGTTGCATGTACATTTTCGAGTGACACATATCTGATACACTGACACAATACAAATGGCATGTGCAGATGTTCAACTGTTATTTCAACTCCAGGCAACCAGGGGGAGCAGTGTACAGTCAACACTAAGTTCTAATGACAACAATGCTAACAAGAACCAGGGATGTGATAATTGAAACCCTGTTTGACTCCTAGCATGTTTCTTCCAAGTGTGTGGGTGTGTGTGTGGGTGTGTGTGTTGTACCTTGAACATAACATTGATCTCCTCTCCCAGTGGGTCAGCATTAACCAGTGCCAGCTTGAGTGGGAGAGCGTTGGAGTTGAAGAAGGAGCAGGCCTGCCCACACAAACAAGTTTTACTTTTGTTTATTTTACATTCAAGCAAAAGCGCCTCAATATATCCCCTCTGTGCGTATGTGTCTTACTTTGATGTTGAGTTCCTTGGCCACCAGACTGGGAAAGAGAGGAAGTCGGCAGCTACTTCTCTGGAAAAAGGTCTGAACGGTTTCAAGGCCCTCCAGAAGAGCCACCTGAAAACACAAACGCACACAAACACTGGCAACAATGTGTTGAAGACAAGGATGGGGAAACGCATGGCGGGGGGCACATGATGCCCACTCTATGAATCTGGACCACCAAGCATTAATTATCAAGAGGCGTGTCATATTTAATTACGGACAGAAAATAATAGTTGTGCAGTGAAATTGGTTCGTTAAATTTGGTTGTATGTTCTATTCATGTTCATTTTTTTTTGTATTACCGCTGTAAATAATACAATTAAATAATCAGATTAAACCATTTTATTGTTCAAATGTAATCTTTGACATATATGCGAAAATTTAAAAAAAAAGAAAAAGGGGGGACTCCATCTATTCATAACCTGGCCTATCTGTCCATTTAAAAAACAAACATACATGGCCCTTGTTTCAAGAGAAATGTCGTGGAAACCAAGGTCAAACCCAAGCCGTCATACTGCACTGATCGAATTTTGCATTGTATAACCTTTCGCGATTCCACCTTCTTAATGAAAGGCGGGCAGGAAGACAGACTTACCTGCCGCGTGGACCCGCCGGCCTGTCTCACCCTCTCGGCCACGGCGCCAAGTAGTGTGACCAGCTGCGTTTGTTTCTCCAGCTCGGCCCGTAGTTTGGTCCCGCACAAGCACAGCAAGGCACCAAGCACGCGCTCGTAACGCCGCCCCCACGCCGCATCCTGCACGGCGTCCTTGAGCAGCCTGTCAACAACACATTTAACAAAAGACATTTCTTCTTCAATGTCACAAAATAGACATACCGACTATCAGGTCAAAATTGAGCAACACTTTCATTTCATTTGACCTTTTTTGTGCATTTTTGTCAGATGGTCTATTTATCAAAGGATAAATTATGTTTTTCTTTTACTGTCCAATGACTTTGCTCCAGTATTTGGCCTCTCTCATCTAGCTCAATAATAAAAGTGTGTGTCCTGTGTTTCTGTTATGTACGAGCTCACCAGTAGAGGTAGTGTGCGATGTTGATGTTACCGAGTGCCCTGGAGAGCAGCAGCATGACGAGGGCGCTCTTGAGGTGACACTCAAACTTTAAAGCCTGTGAGTGGGGACAGTCCAAGTAATTTGTGGTGCAAAGTTGCTCGGTGGACGCGGGTCGTGAACTTGTATCAACAGCAGTACCTGCACCAACTGCGGTAGGTAGTCAGCCAGCTCGTCATCGGTACTCTTCTCAACCCAGCTGACAGCCACCCGCCTCACCTCGGTGTCAGCAAACCTGCGCACGCACACACACACACACACAGTTGATGACTTCACACAAACCCCGCAGCCGTATATACGAGGTATAAATGGGAAAACAGCGCGTACTTGGAGTCGAGAAGTTCCAGCGCAGTGACAGGCGGCAACGGGGGCCAGTGGTGAAGCAATGAGTGGATGTGAGCCATGCTGGCCCAGTCCCAACTGGGCGCGCTGGCCAGCACCTTGGGCAGGCTGCTGGGGTGATCCCTCCGGCAGTGGAGCCGTTGGTCCCAGAGGAGCTGGTGGTCAGCCCGCCTTAGCCTGCAGGGGGGAGGACCACATGTTAGGGACTATCTTACTAAAATCAGCTCTCCTTTTTGGAGAGGGTTTTGAAATGAGTTAACCGATCCTCCATGGACCAATGAATGCTTCAAGACATGCGTGTGACGTCATCGTGTAAGAGCCAGGGAAGTGTATTTACTCAAACAGTGTCCATGGGAAATAATATTTTTTTTATATTTTCCTCAAGAATAAATAGAACTTTGTGATTGAGATGATACGATGCAGTCATCTACAGCTGACCCCCCTGTATAAACTATATACTGCTCTCCTGGGATCAGGCGAACACCATAGCACAAAGAGGGCAAACACAAAAGCCTTGTGCCCACACGGGCCGGAGACACGAATGGCAAAAAAGCGTTTGCGGGCGGCGATGGCTCAATAAGAGAGCGCTCTGTGTTCGAGTGCCAGTTGTGGTTTTGGGCAGCAGGGGAGGAGATTTGCCTGCAGCTGGATCAGTTAGAAAACATGAAACAGGGATATGTGCTTCGGCGTTAGCATCCCAGTTTTGTGAATAGCTAAACCATCAGTAGAGTACTTAACATACTCTTCTTTTTTTCTGACTTTAGTATGGAAGCTGTTCCTTTTTTTGTTGTTGTTAATTTAAGTTGATGGTGTTTTTTTTAAAGATGCGTTTCCTTTACCCAAAATTGGATGCTCGGCTGCAGATTTTCTCCAGTTTTCGTCGGAGGTCAGGATCAAGCTCCTCCTTTGGGCTGGGCTCTGGCCTGGGAGGTTCCTGAGGCCCCACATACAAAACATCCAGCGCAGAGTTGGGGAAATCCACCTGTTGGCGATACCCTTCAGTTACTCACAAGTCATATTCAAGCTGACACATGGCAGCCATCTTATGAATCCCCAAAACAAAACAAAAACAAGAACAAAAAAAAACCCGAAACAAAAACAAACAAACAACAACAATAGACCACTTTGGACAAAGTATGGTCCGCAAGCCATATGTAGGACATTCTCTTCTTTAATCCAGCCCACAAAGCGTTTACAGTGTCTTGTTGCTGCATTCATTCAGAACCCCTCCACCCCCTGCAAAAATATATTTTTTAAATATTTCATCTCATTGAAGAGGTTTAATAGTAAATTAATGTGTAAAATTAACTACATCATACATGCACATTTAACATGTTTGCATGAAATAATTGTTTCATAAATATTAAAATAAAAAAAATAACTATTATGATGTCATTGAAATTAATTAGTTTACATATAGAAAGATTTACTCATCTGCAAAGGCTGTCCGTTTTTCCAAAAAAAAAAAAAAAAAAAAAAAAAAATCAAATATGGCCCTCAGGCAACTCATGCACATCACTATCTTACTAACCTGCAGCACAATTCTCTCTACAGGCATCTTTTTGCGGCTGCCCGCAGAGCCGGCGGCGGCTCCCTGCACAGACGCCCACAAACACAACAGCCGGGTGCCCCTGGCGAGAACCCTGTGAAGCACAGCCAGTCTCAAATCATCGGCGTTGTGCAGGACTTGGGACTTGAATTGTGACAAGATGGACTATTTCCTACCGTCTGAAGTCAAACAGTGGCATTGACACTTTGCCCAGCATCTCCGGTGCCTTCCTCTGTTTGTTGGAGTCTGGGGAGCCTCCAGCATTCTGGTTGAGCACACCATACAGAGTCAGGCTCAGGATGGACTCCCTCGGAAGCACCGCCACGGCGATGGGGAAATTGATCCTTGAATAAAAAGGGAAAAAGATGATGAGAGAAACGGTATATCAAAGTGAATACTCGTGGATTCATCACTTACAGCTCGTCCCATTTTATGTGGTAGAAGTAGCTCTTGTATGTGCCAACTCGCTTGGATTGCACCGGCTTGAAAAGGTTCTTGCCGTTGTGGGTGAGGAAACACACCAGGAAGTATTTCTCGTAACTGTAAGGAAAGGAAGACAAAAAAAAAAAAGACATTACAGGACACTAATTGCCAGCCTTTTGTGGCATCTCATTAATATGCCTTAAGACAAGTTTGGCCTCAACGCGCTATTAAGCAGTCAGTGACAATGCTGATGCCAATATCCCCACAAAGGCTCCTTTGTTTTCTCTTAGACATCCGCCTGTGCCCCCACACACACCTGAGAACAAGTCTAATTTTAACACGTGTGCGTGGGTGCGGCAACCTCCAGACAGGAATTCTGTAGATTGCAGTTTCATCACCCTGACACGTTTTCACTTTTATATACTGATTTCAATGACATTTACGAAACACGAATTGCGCTCGGAAACGCTGGCCATTTCCTCCGTCAACATTGCAACGTTTGCCAAACCCTTTAAGTAAGGGGTTTCAAATCATGGTTTTACGGTAAGGTAACATGTTCAAACTACAGTTTGTGTTCAATTAAAAGCCAGTGTTGGGGGTTCTAATTCTGGGTGAGGGTTTGTGGCATGTTCGCTACTTTCCTTCCTTCCCTCACAAGCTTTCTCAAACAAGTGTATACCTACGTTTTGGTCCACCCTGTATATTCATTTCTTCACACTGAATAAATATAATATACAAGTTCAGGGAGCGAGAGATCGACAGGCGGATCGGTGCAGCGTCTGCTGTGATGCGGACGTTGTATCGGTCTGTCGTGGTGAAGAAGGAGCTGAGCCAAAGGGCGAAGCTCTCAATTTACCGGTCGATCTACGTTCCAACCCTCATCTATGGTCACGAGCTATGGGTCGTGACCGAAAGAACGAGATCCCGGATACAAGCGGCCGAAATGAGTTTTCTCCGCAGGGTGTCCGGGCTCTCCCTTAGAGATAAGGTGAGAAGCTCGGTCATCCGGGAGGGGCTCAGAGTCGAGCCGCTTCTCCTCCACATCGAGAGGAGCCAGATGAGGTGGCTTGGGCATCTGATTCGGATGCCTCCTGAACGCCTCCCTGGTGAGGTGTTCCGGGCATGTCCCACCGGGAGGAGACCCCGAGGAAGACCCAGGACACGCTGGAGTGACTATGTCACCCAGCTGGCCTGGGAACGCCTCGGGATCCCCCGGGGAGAGCTGGAAGAAGTAGCTAGGGAGAGGGAAGTCTGGGCTTCCCTGCTAAAGCTGTTGCCCCCGCGACCCGGCCCCGGATAAGCGGTAGAAGATGGATGGATGGATGGATGGATACAAGTTCAGACCCGATGCTGAGATCTCAAACAGTGTCACAAATGAAACAAAATGTGAAATTCTGCGCTCCGTGGCATCTGCGTTGGCCGCTCCGTCACTATCCCGGGCCTTCCCTGTGGCCGCAACAGATGGATGACATACAAGCCAAACGCACACACAACGCGACCCCAACAAGAGAGCGTCACGGGACAAAAATGTCTGGCTACTCCTTTGTGGATGGAAAAACAGCAACAACGTTTGCCACCGGCTTAAAATAGAGCCAGGCATGGAGTATGCAGAAGCCGGTTATTAGGATGGAAATTGCTACTGAGACGGAAAAAAAAAAAAGTTCGACAAGTTTACATGGTTTAGGCAATGACTCGTGGGAAATGATTTGGTTCTACTTAATTAGTTTGTAAATTACAGTGACAGCCAGAGGATGAAAGGCTCTTTGACAAGCTGATGAAGCGACATGACATTTTCCACCAGCGTCCACCTGCCATTCATCCAACAGAACAAGAGCCGTGAACAGATTTGACAAGGAGTGAATACATTTGAGAGTAAATTGAGATGAGATCATCATGATTTTAGCAGATATCGTTGATATGACATTTTTGTTTAATGGTGTGCCGTGAGATTTTTTTTACAAGCAAAATATGGCCAAAAAAAAAAAAAAAGATTGGGATACATTGGGTGCAGGTCAGAACTCAAATCAGATTTTCATTCTAGTTATTTTGTGACATCACACCGTTTCTAAATTCCCGTCGTTGTTTAAAATAAAGTCACAGACATTTTCTGTGCCCTTCAGGCTTTTGTGGCCACCAAGGTAACTGCTGATTTTGTGGTTCCAGATGCGCGACAAGAGTTGAGAATGGAAAATTTGTCCGTGTTCGTTCCAGGCACGCATGCATGCGCGAGATAAAGCCAGGTTGAAATCCGACACTGGCGTGGAAAAAAACAAGCTGCGGGAAGCAATGCTGAAGTGGTTTTCTAATATGTGTGCCTTGAAAACAGATGTCAGAATGACATTTTTTCCTCTCATCACTTATTCTAATTGATATGATGCACATACCAGCCATTTGGTACTAAATCCATATGCATCTGTGTTTACCTGCTGACCCAGTTGGCCGGGATGCCGTGCAGGGCAAAGACGGTGAACTGGAGGTGGTCCGTAGTTCCTGAGGCTTCTTTGCTGCTCCGCCGCTCCTTTGCCGTTTCGCCATTGAGCGAGGGCGAGCTGATGGAGGTGGAAGGCGCGCAGAAGGAGCGCAGGTAGAGCTTGGCCAAGTCGTAAACGGCCTGGGTGAGCAGCGCCATGCTTTCGTCCACTGGGCTGGCGTGCCCTGATGAGGAGTCAAAAATGGATTCGGTGTTGTGAGTTGTACTTCACTGCTGTGGAGGGGGGTCGCACCTCCCAGTCATTATATTTGTTGCAAATCTAAATAAATAGGTTCACGAAAAGCAGCAGGTGCGGACAAACTTGATTTTTAACAGGGACAGATTAATTCGTTAAAGTTCAATTAAATTGTCGGCAACACTGCCTATTTTATTGTGATAAACTAATGACTCTCATTTTAATTGTACTATTGAATAGAATTCAAACAACTATTTTTTAAAATTTTATGTATTTGTAAAATTGCTTAATTCACTTCGATTTTAATTTTTTTTCTATTTTCTATTCACAATAAATTTGCGAAATTTTTTAGCAAAGTATATGAAGACAAATTAGGGGTGCAACGATCAATCACCTACTTAATCAATTTTTAAATTAAATTGCAATTATTTTTCCATCACACTGGGGAACACAATTTTTGTTGAGTCAGGTCTGACAGCTGTTTTAAAATAATTCTGAGGTGCGGAATCAAAAACTGAGCTCTGTTTTTCACTACCATGTCAAGCGAGACCATGGTTTTCCCAAAAACATACGATTCGGATCAAGTGTATAAATGTTTATGTAAAAAAAACATAAAACACCCTCAAAATGAATTTATGTCCTGTTTTTAAAGAACTGGATGGAAATTAAAACATGATTAATCAATGATTAAAATAATGCATAAGTGAGATGGTGAATTCAGGTTTCTTGTTGGCTGTTTGCCACCCCCCCAAAGAAATGTTTTGAATTAAACTACTAGAATAAATGCTCATTCATTGAGATTGCATCTGTTTACAACACTCTGCACTTATTTTAATTTTGGTTAAACCTTCACTACGTTCGAAACAACACCGAGAGCCGTTCCAGTGATTCTGAAAAAAACGCAGGTGGCACATTTCAATGCAATTTGTCAGTGAGTATGGTTCTTACCATTAGCTGTCTGCCCAGATGATGGGGACCCCATCTAAAAGGTAAGGCACGATCATTTTCAAGGAGCATATACACACACACATCAACAACTATGATGTGCCTGTGTGTGTGTGTGTGTGTGTGTGTGTGCGCGCGCGCTTTAAAGCTCACCATCGGCGAACGCGTCCTGGGCAGGTTGACGGAGTGTCGCAGTCTTTTGATGGCCTCTGCGATAGCCTGAGTCTCCACTTCATCCAGAGCGCAGCAGAAGTTCTTCACCGTCTGCACCACCCGGTCCACAGTCTTGTACTGGGTACTCTGAATTTAGAGATGCAGACGTGTTACCTTGGGTGTTCCAACAGCTAATACGTCATTAGCTTGACCGTATTCAAAAGCTCAACGGGGGGAACGAGGAAGGAGTACAGCAAAGGCAGAGTGGCCCAATTGAATTCATTCTTACGTGAGTTTCAAACACATGTCCTGCTAAGAATCAAAAACCGTGTACATTGTTCAACCTTCATTTTCATCCCAGACTTGCAGGACTACCTCATTTTGTAGGCAGATGTTGACTTGGTTGTGATAACCTTCCAGGTAATCGGTCAGACCTTGTCTGGAGGCACAGAGGGAAAGAGAAAGTTAAAAGTTATGTCCATGTACAGTACAGGAAAAAAAACGTTCCCAATTCGTTTAGGAAGTTTGTTGGCAGTCTTGAACTTGTGCAGAGATGGGTTTTTTTTATTTGTTGTAAATAATTTGTTAAGTCTGCTTTGCCTTGCGTTTTTTATTTTTTATTTTTTAAAGTGGAGATGACTAGAACAGTAAATTTCCCTTGTGGATGAAGAAAGTAGTAAGTAATATACTATGTACAGGAGGCTTCAGAATATTTTTTTCAGATTTTATTTTTCTCAAGCTGCTCAACCTCCCCTGAAGTCCCCTGGTGCCTGCCAGTGAACATTGCAAAACCGGTGCCTTAGAGTTGATCGAGTCAATGTTGGAAAGAGCTTCCATGATGTTCCACCTCTTTCGTTCAACATCTTCGAACGTGGTCGTATTCCAACATTATTTCGTCCCATTCCAAACCATTTCCTGGATCACATCATCTTCCTCACTCACACGAGTTTACGGCCTTCTTACCTTGTGGCGGTCTCCTTAAATGGTCGCTCCACATAGCTTAGGTGTTTGTCCAAATTGATGGACGCGTTGTCATCATCCACCTGAGTTGGCACAAAAAACAGGAAAGATTAAGCAGCTGATCATGGAATTTTATTTTATTTTTTTTAAACACGAGGTGAGTAGGATCGCCAGATTGAAAGTGAGGATGACTGATGGGACTGCGAGAGCGGTTAAACAGGACATTTCAGTGGACATGGAAATGACTTACAGTGCGAGCCAAGTCCCGTCTCATGGTGGAATGAGAGAGAAGCTGTAATGTGATCTCATTCTCCCACTTCCTGCAGTTCTGGACGTACTCATGGCTGCCCAGGCTGTGTTTACTGTGACGCGGGACAACACAGATGCAAGGTTACGCTAAGCCTTAATAATGAATGGACGCTTAGAATCGAGATGGGGACACGGAATGACGCCATGAGACAACCGTCAGTGAAAGTGAAACGTCGCGTCAGGAAACTAGCTCACTTCTGCAGCACTTCCTCCCGGCCGCACACTTTGAGGAGGTAGCTGGAGAAGTCCACCTGGTCCAGGTCGTCGTGAACCCAGCAGAGCGTCTGACTGATCAGGAGCTCCACCGGAGAATTCACTGCGGCGTGAAAAAAAGAGCGACTGTTGAGCAGATAAGAAATGCAGCGGCGAGGGCAGAGGCAATGCGGGTGGACATGATTTAGAAAAGAACCAATTCCTGTTTTAGTAAACACCTGAAAGTGAAAGGGAAGCAGGCAAGAAAATAACGCATCTAACTTAGCGGCGAATGATTTTATTGTTCATTTTACACTCGACGGTCACGAGTTGAGCTGCAACGCTCACTGGACACTTCATTAGGTACACATGCGGTATTTCAACGTGCCAACGGGTCAATCCGGTTTGCCTCTTGGTGCCATTTTGTGTATTTACGACGCAAGTACTTATGGTCCAAAGAGGGTTGTCCCGTGACATTCAACACATACAAGACTTAACTTTACGACTAGGTTGATGACCTATTTTTTTTAAGTTTCTTGCCGAAATGTAAAAAAAGCATTGAGCGGGAGATTATATTTCAATTTAATCATGGGCTGGGTCGACAAATTTGAAATTTGAATTACCGCCGCCAAGAGTACTGGAAGGAAAGGTATCAGGTGATTTTTTTTCCCCCATTAAATGAGTCAGGCAGCAGGCATGTTTCGGATCCTGCCTTGGTGGAGGCCTCACTTTCGCTATCCACTTTCAAAGTGGAATGCACGAGGAAATCCAGGAAGATTTCCGGTGGGATACATTGTGGTCCGCCATGTTGATCTAGTTATATTTTATAAAAGCAACATTTTTGATCCCGTTCTTGCAATCGATTATTCTTTAAACCGTACCTGCGTTTCTGACGTTGTGGACACACGCATTTCGTTCCAACCTTCCTAATGGACATGCCAAGTTTTTGAATGGGCTAATAATCCAAATCAAACCTGTTCTTGGTTCGAAGTGAGTCACAGGAGCAGAGCGTTCCTGAAGTGTATTTCACGGCATAGGTTGTGCAGTAGGTGTAGTTTGTTGACAAAAACAGAAGCAGATTTTGGTACGTTAGCATTTTTGAAAGTGGCTGCATTATTGTACGGATGCAAAGCCAGATAAAGTGCGGTCGTAAGTGAGGCATTCACAAAGATGGAGACCACCCCGGATCCAGTAATAACAGCCCTCCACCCACCAGAGGAATGGAGGCTATTTCTTTTCAGCCCAGAATTGGAGCTCACAGTCAGGATAAGACATGGTGGGCACGCGCCACAGATTTTGGGACCCTGAGCTAGCGAGAGAGAGAGATCCCAACAGGGCATTTTTAGTTGGAGGCAAACGAAGTGCCTCGCTTCAGTAAGGAACACATTTAACGGCATTTCCAGTGCATCGGGTCACAAAATATCCCCAAAAAAGGAGGTAGACCATTTGGAAGTCAACATAGGCAGGATGACGAGGCGAAATGGGGAAGCTGGGAAAGTGCTTTTGGAGAAGTTGGGAAGGAAGGAAGTTTCTTTTTCTTGAGCAAGGGAACAGTAGGTCAGTCGGTCAGATGCAACACATGATGCGGCTGAAGCCTATAAGAACTGGAATTCAGCCGTCAGCAGGATTGATGGTATGTTCTACACACCAGGCAAAAATATTTATCTTCAGAGAGCCAGAAAGACACAGGAGGTGCGTTTAAAAGCCTAACTATATTTTAAGTATTTTTGTACCCCTTGCTCAAATCACCTAACAGGCCAAGGAGTGAGCTTAGTGTCGGGGGTGTGTGAGGTGTCAGCTGCAATCCGTTTCTCCTGGGAAGGAAAACAAAATTGTTCGGAGCCCTTGAGATGAGGCGAAAACAGAGACGCTCCCGACTGAGAATACATTTCGACGCAACAGGAACGCCGTGTACTTCCCATGAGACAAGAGGGTGTGGGAAAAAAAAAAAAAAAGACAAAAATGGGAGTGAAGAGTTTGGCCAATTTCCTCCTAATCAGCACGCAGTCACTGACCTCAATTTCATAAAAGATCATCTGGGAACAAATGCCATCGAGGAATCAAACATTTTGTCCCTCTCGGAACTTACCATCACAGGTAAAGGTCACCGGCTGCTGAGAGTCCGAAATCTCAATGGACACCTTTACGGAGCAGCTGGTGTCCCCCCCAGCGTCCCTTTGGGCGATTACGGGACTGCGGAAGTAGCCGGGGTTGGTGGACGTATCGACGTGAGGGAATTTGGAGCGCAGGCTGCAAGAAGGGACCCAAAAATTAAAATTGTGTGTGTGTATGCGCACGCATATATATTTCTGCCTTGAAGAGATAATGGCGAGACAAGAAGAAGGCGAAAGATTTCCGCAAAAGCATGTCAGGTAAATAAAAATCTAAACAAAACCCCAAGTATGAATACAGGCTATTATAAACATTCCTGGGAAGGGTATCAAGTACTTGAGGTTTTGGTCCGTTTGCAGCAGGGCCGTCCCTATTCATGTACAGCCCAGGTGTCAAACTCAAGGCCCGGGGGCCAGATTTGGCCCGCCCCATCATTCTATGTGGCCCGCCAAAGCAAATGATGTATCAAACGTCATGTTTCTTGATAAATACCAACAATGCAAATGGACTTCACTTTTAAAAATGTTGAGATATTGCAAGAATTTCTTTGCTTCCAATCCCTCTTTCAAAACAAATTAAACATTAGAAAGCATTTGAAAACTAATTTAACATGATTACTGGTCCCCGATTTCAAAACTAGTCTTTCATATAATTGTGGCGTGTTTGTAATCTGAGACAACCAAACGTTTATTTGACGTCGCACTGTGAACTTCAGTCAGTATGGCCCTCCGAAGGAAACCCGAACTACGATGTGGCCCGCAACCAAAATGAGTTTGACACCCCTGACGTACAGTATAAAGTTTGACAGCCAATGAAGCATCAGCGATGCTGCCCAGACGTCATACCTCGCCACGTCTTTGCAGAAGGCCACCACCTCCAGGTTCTGAGCGTCTTCTTGCTCCAGGGCATCATTCTTCACTAGACCTTTTCCTTTGCCCTGAATGTGCCAAAACACACACATGTACACGCAGTGTAGGAATTAGAAACACACACGAAAAAAAAACAAAGAGGAACAACCCAGATGAGAATTTGAATACACCACGGACCGCTCTGATGTCAGCTTTCAGGGTTTGAATTCCAAGAATGTTGATGGCGCACGATGACTATGAATAAAGTGAATTAGAGCGTGACATCTTATTTTACTCATCTGCTCTAAATTGTAGAAGGCATGATTTATTTGTTATTAGGCGGGATTAAAAAGGGCTGAATGATTCAGACAAAATCTCCAAAGCGTTGGCGAAGAAACCTGGAACCGGTTCCTCTCAAGCACGCACACAATTGTAAGATAAGCGGCTTACTGCCGGGAAATTGCAGTAACACTTGGTGCTATTTTACGGAACAGGCTGACTCGAGGAATGCAACTTCCCGGGGCACAGGAAATGCACAGCGCAAAGAGCCCGGGCTCTGCAAAGTGCTCAGTCACGGCTTTGGGAATGTGTGACTACGACATCAATGCTGGTGAGGGGAAAAGAGGACCAGGAGGAGGAGGAGTAAAAAGAAGAGGGGGGGGGGAGGTGTAAAAATGCTTGGAATGTGGATGCAATCGTAATTTCCTCCCATTAGAAACTTCTTGATTTAACACACAGAAGCACAAGTTGGACTGCAAGTGTGTCACAATAACACAAAAAAAAGACACAACGGGTCATCCCGTTCATAGTGAACCCTGTCAAACACTTTAAATCGAATCTCATGAGGCTTTGTCCTGAGCTGTTGTTCCTTTAAGGCATATTTGCTATCGCCTGTTTTCAATGACGGACAATGTGAATGAGGAGACGGCGTTAAAGCGCTTTGAGTATTCTGTAGGTAGAAAAGCACTGTATCGGTAAAAGCCTATTTACCACTAACAAAAAGCTTAGGGATAGTCACAGATCTGCAGCTTTCAAATATTTTAGGAGTGAGTATTCTCCCGATTATTCCATTGATATATCATCCCAAAAAATTATTACCGGTAAATACAAAAAGTGAGATATGAAGTGCAGGTGATGTGGGCGTCAATAAATGAGCGTGACGAGTTGGCTGGACGCGTTGAGTAACTCGGTATAGCATGTCAATCGGGGAGTTTTAACAGCGGAGCTGCGTCTCGCCGCATGGAAGAGAGAGAGACACGCCACACACATTCGTGTCGGCCCTCGCAAATTACCGCTGCTGAGGTGACAATTTTTAAAAGTTGCCCCGGGGGCTTTTTCGAGCGACATTATTGTAAGCAAAAACAAACGCAGGCTGAATCAAACAAACAGCGGAGAGCGAGACAGGCCCGCCTTTGTTCAAGCGCTCATGTGATTCCCACGTTGGCTAAAAAAAGCCTTGTCCCTTTCATCACTGTGATGTGTCGCCGTGCCGCTGGTGCAAAGTGATGAAGACGCCGACCGTGGGGAAGGCCCGTGTTCACAAGATGAGTTGGGAATGTGACAAAATGGGCGGAGCGTCACCGTCAGAAGCGCTGTAAGTGATATTTGGCGCAAAATAGCACCTTGCGACCAATATACAGTATTTCCGATACGAACATACTTTCAAGGGGATATATTAACAAGAGGTATACAATGGATGGGACTCGGCAGACATTTAATTGGGAGAATTGTTTCAAATTGGGATCAATTAAAGAGCAACATCTCCCAAATCAAGTGCATGATGTCTTTGTTGTGGGTGCGTGCTATATACGAGGCCGATGGCGTGCGATGTTATGACACATCACGTACCGCTCTATGGCATCACGTAATTACCGGGTCGTCCCGTGTTAGGCTTTCAAACTGCAAGCGGAAGCGGTCGGAGGCGATCACAACCCGCCTCCGATGGCGTGCTGGTGGACACGGATCGATATTGGCCAGTGAGCCTTTCCCACTGCCCAAAAAAGCGTGTTTACCCGTGGTTTTGCGGCAATGGGAAAGGGGTATTACATTTTAACTCATTGTGGTTATTTTTGGATGTGGAATATACTGTCGTAAAAAAATGTTTAGCAAGTTAAACCGAGGGTGCCCAACAGTTTTTAACCTAAGATCGACTTTTCAAGTAAACCAACATCCCGCGATCGACCCAATGCCACACGCAAACGCATACACTCACGCGCGCATTCATTGCACGCACAGGCCCCGTCAACACGGAGTCGGAGATCACACAAAAATCAATAGATTTGCATCTCTAGCAGTTCATTATCCACTTTGATGATGGATGAAAACAATGGCTGAAAAGACGACAAAGCAGTCGGCAGAAAACATCTGCCTCTTGTTCGCAAACATGCACGTCAATGCAGCCAAGTACTTGTTGCAAGCTGTTCGTTCCGTCATCAGAGGAACCAGCGAGACTCAAAACAAATCAGCTTCCTCTTTCGATCAGGAAATGAACGTGGGGTACAATTTGCCCTTCGTGCGATGGACTCAAATCTTCGCACAGAGACTTTAGCTTCATTAACAAAGAGCAAGGACGAGGAAAAAATAAACCTAATATGTAAGAAGTCTGGCCTGCTGTTGATCTTTTTTTAATGTTCTTTTGTATCTCTTGGCCGGTAAACAAGGTGAAATTTTATGCGTTCTGTCAAGTGACTCATACAGTTGTTGACATCCCGGCTCAGCAACGGCAAGCATCCACTCTGCTAAGTGCACTGCAGCATACGTAAGGTGTAATTAGAGTATTGAATAAAAGATCAGAAGAGTCTGGCTTGGGGGTGGGGGGGGGGGGGGGGGCGGGGTCTGCAAGTGTGGGAGATGCAAGTTCAGACGGTTCATTGTACTCCTGTCTGACGTCAACACTCACTGAATTTAAGATGAAATTGCCCAAGCAGATTAAAATCAGCACAAAGACATTTCGACAGGCAGACTGGCAAGCGGGAACACGCTCGATCCGTCTGCGATGGCAAAAACGCTGTTGCGTTTGTGGTATGTCCTCAACTAAAATTTTGCCGACACTTCAAGGGAGGTGCGTCATCTGAGGCAGTGATGCATTATAGCACTTTGACTACATTTAAAGCGAGTGGCATCGTTTGGAAGCGCGCTTTCGGATATAACCAGAAGCAGTTTTAAGAGCGAACAAAGTCAATAAATAAATAATCGATCACAGTTGTTTTTCGGTTATAGGTACCATCATGTGTTTACTTTGGTCCTTCAATGACGGCAAATTAGTGACGTCGCAAAAAGCGATTGCAGACGTAACGACAAACGATTACAGTATACCCCCAATTTTGTGAAATTCATTTGAGTAGAGTTACGGCCGCTTTACCCAACATTGGCAGGAAACATTTGAACTCCTACACATAGTGAAGTGCAAACCAAAATATTGAGTAAAACTGCACAAAACTTGAAAGTTCAAATGACTGCACGATTTATATTTGTGCTGCCACATGTTGGTGATCCTCTGACACGTCTGTTGCCACGAAAAGTCGGTGAAGGCAAGTGACTTGATAGACTCATTTTAAATAACTGAGCGCAGATTCAGCCAAGTTGTTGGGGTAAAACCGATCCTTGACAGTGCAGTTTAGTTAAATATCACCAGGGGAAGAAACTCCACATCAGACGATTGTTGGGCATTGACATAGATGAACAATAAGCAGTGCTTTTTTGTCCGTCCATCCATCCATCCATCCATCCATCCTGTGACTATTTTAAGAGACTATCCCTTTCTTGTTTTTATATTCATGCACTAAGTTCAAATCATTGCAGGAATGACCGTTTCTGTATATCGCATAACCCCAAAAAAAAAAGTGAAAATCGCCACAAAACAGCACATGGTAATTTGGTCTTTTGGGTTAAAAAAAAACTGCAGAAATACCCGCAGCAATGTCCTGAGGCAATGTCCTAAATATTCCTCACAAGACCTCAGATTACTTGTGTTTGTAACCACAGATTGAGGAGAAAAAAAACAACCCATCTCATTCTAAAATAAGTAAAGAGTATGTGAACATCGAGATTGATGGGTTTCGTAGTAAAACGTTTTGGGAGGCCGAGTGACCAGCATTGACATACAAGAGTAGATGCGCTTTCACGTTGCCTGTAATAATATGTTCATCCATCCATTTTAGGGTCACGAATAGGACAAAGATTATACCAGCTGATTTGATGCCACTTTACCAGCGCGGGACCAACTTCGCTTTTTCATCAGCGCGATGTTCTGAAAACAACACGGCATTGAATGCATCAGTCTGCTGAATTGGTGATGATGTGTTGTAAGGATCCCCTTGAAATTGAGATGATGCATCTGACGCGGTTATCCATGAAATAAATGAAAAATACAACACCGTCCAGGGCTACGGCACGGCTACAGACTGTGCAAGCTAATGACGGAACATTTCTTTTTGAGGCATCAATAATGGTTTACATCACCTGCGTGGTTTCCAGTTCCCAAATTCAGAATTCCAGTACCCTTTTAAAATCTGATCACCTGATTACAAATAGAAGCCGCGGTGAAGTGCAGTGTAAAATGATTTCGAATCACAGCACACTGTGGCTCTCCTTTACCACATGTAAATAGTCTATTAACTCATTCCCTCCCAAAGACGTTTTTAAACGTCTTTTCAGACTTGGTCCAGAATTGGCTGGTACTGAATGAGTTAAACAAACCCAAAAATCACTTGAATATTCGCAAGTAGAGAAGCGTTTGTGTGTGCGTGCCTACCTGACTGTTTGCTTTATGTTGCGAGGAGGTTCCTGGAATGTTGAGCGAGTGGCTCCTCGTAACAGCGGCCCCAGTCGACGCCCTCCTCTGTTGCGATCGGCCCGACCCAGATGCCTTCCCTTCAAGCGGGTGACTGCTACTATTACTTTTCCCTTCAGTCTCCAGCACAGCGTCCCAGGGATCCCCAGCAGAAAGCCCCTGCGTCGCATCGGGATCGTCCCCCGGCGTGGCGCCCGCTTCCTCGTTGTCGGGTTTACGCTTAGTCAGCGGGTCCAGATCCAGCCAGTCGAAGCGGCCGATGCCCGTGGATTCCGCAGCCGCCGCCGGTTGCTGGGCCGCCGGGTTGGGTGCCAGGGAGGCAGAGCACGCCGGAGCGGAATCTAGGTCAGTGCAGGTCGCCTTGCCGTTCTTCAAGTATTCCGAGGTGCTGGCAATCTTATCAAAGAGTTTTGCCATCTCGGGGTCCACGGCAGGCGGCGGAGGGAACACCATGGTGGTGGCGGCGGTGGCGGCAGGTTGTATGGGAGTGAAGGCCAAGAAAGACGTCTGCTGGGCGGGCAGCGCCATGAAGGGCGACAGGGCTGGAGTGAAGCCATTCTGAAACGTCCCCGGCTTGGGGAACGGGGCGGAAGGGAACAAGGGTGCCGGCTGATGGGTGGGCGTGGACACAGCAGAACTCGACGGAGTGGACAGGATGGGCGTCCACTGGGAACCTTGGAAAGGAGATGAGCTACAGGTATGGCCACCGGGGTAGGAGGCGCTGAGGTTGAAGCCCAGCAGCGACGACGGGCGCGATACTTTACTGTTGGCCCCAAAGTTTTCATCTAAGAGGAGCTTCTCCAGCTCCTCGTTGGTCAGCTTGTCCACATCGATGTCCCTGAACTTGTTGGCCTCTGGCTGCTTCTTGGTCTCGGGAAACACAATGAGGTCCTTTTCTGGTCTCTTAGCGGCAGGCAAACGTTGAGAACATGCGGGAGCGGAAGCAACGGTTGCAGACTTGGGCTTGTTTGGCTTGGGGGAGGACCCCCCAGTGGGAGAGGAGGAAAAAGTGTGCCTTTTGTCCCTTTGGAGCTTCGCTAACGCTTCTTCTTCCATGCGCAGGGCTTCCTCTTTACCCACAAGCCCCTTTGGCTGGGGGACATCCAGCTTAAACCCATTACCTTTCGATATCTGGGCCATGGTGTCAACTGGGAGGTGCCATGAGCTTGACGGCTTTTTACATTAGGATTCCAAAGCAAAGCCTCATACACCTACAACAAAAGGACGCAGTAAAAATGTGAAAGAAACAAAAATTTTAATGCAGCTTTTTGGTTCTCAAACTTTGAAACCGCAACCACAATAACAACATTGTTAAAAGGAGACATAGGATGCATCACTGACAAAATTTAAAACAGTTCTCAGGTGTCTGACCGAAGGTTTAAAAGATGACAGCCCTCTTTAAAGCCTGATCGAAATGAGGGTCTTTTGAGGGGAGCCATCGTCTAGTGCGGCTTTTGCTACCACAATGGGTTGGAGCGAGGGGGTTGTGACAAAGCAAGCAGCTGCGCTAACTACGTACTACAAATATCCTACATCAAACATTTACACAAGGTGTTCTCATTTTACGAGTCTTTTCAAGTAGCCACGTAAACGTCGAGATGAGATAAGATGGGTCAGTAAGCGAGAATTTATTAATCATCTACTTCCCATTTCCAGTTACTCGAGCAATGACCAACTTCCTTTTGAACGCAGATCCTTGATTGAGTGCTTCAGTGACAGATATGCATTTGAGTTCATCCGCTGGCGCTGTTGAGCACTCAGTGAAGATGAAGACCTTTAAATTAGCTCTCACGCTAGCAAAAAGCTAGCTAAATGCAGAATGATTATTAGCTGCCAGGAGTGTATTCGGATTTAGTTCCAAAATGTGTCATTTCTTTTTCCGTATGGAAGGCGATCACAGAGTCCATCTTGCTAAACACTGCCAAAGATACGTTGAAAACTTTTGACCCGAGGTATCTGCTTCCAAACTGGGATATATGGACCAGCTGAGCCATGTAGTTTGATGGTTCATTTTCTGATCATGTTTACATACATGTTTTGACAAACGTGTTCTATGCAAGAGGAACCGCTTCTACTTGCGTCATCTGTCACGAAAAGTCTTTTTCTATTAGTTCTGTGAACGTTTATGTTTCAACATGATGTGCTTTTAAATGTTAGCGAAATGGCGTGTGAGAGGAATCTTACATTTTTACTGAGGCCATTTTGCTCAGGCCTACAGTGCATAATATTAAATTTATTGTATTATTTTGATGTCAAATTTGTGTTCTCCCATCATAATGAAGGTGACGTTAACCTCGGAGTTAGCAAGCTTAACCTCACAAGTGGTTCACTTTAACTAGCGCGTGTCAAACAACCACCACAACCTGTTAACCCCGCCGTCCCTTTTTCTTTTGGGGGGGGGGGGGGGGGACACACACTGGTCAAAGCTGCCATTCATCTCACCACCACAGGGTTGAGTGAGTTCCTTCCCTCGCCAGGCACTCCTAAAAGACCTCCCGCCCCCCTTGTTGCCCCGCTCCCCCACTGCACCCCTCCCATTGTGGTGGAGGAGGCTGGCTAGGGCCAGCGCTCGCCTCACACCATTGTGCGCCTCAAGAATTTGGCATACTAAGCAACCTGAGGGGTTTCTCTCTCTGAATCACTCTTGCGCTCTGGCGTGTAACTAGCGCTCGCAGCAACAAGGCTGTGTTATCAGCTGCGCTAACACCAGCGGGGAGTGACAGCAAACCTGAAACAGTACGGAGTCATCATATTTTGGCCTCAAAACCAAAGTCATTTGCCGTTCAGGAAATTCATCGTCACACTATGAAATAAGACAGAAAAAAGGTTAGGATAAATGGGCCTCTAAAGTTCAAATTCCGAAGAGGAACCACCGTGCGATATCTCAGGACTCACAATCGAGTATTCAGACAGGTGTGGTCACTAGTTAGCAAAAGTTAAGCTCGAGACAAGACGCAGTCACCAAAGACTCTAATTACTGTTGCATTTCATTATAGCTATGTGGTGCTAACCGCTAGCAAGCGAATTAACCAGTGAAATGGTTATCAGTGCTTTTTAGGGACAGAAGTTGAGGAAACGGTAAATTATACAGTTACCCTTGTTAGCTAAATTGTTTTAACCATTGTTTACATTTTTTTTAACAATTGTAAGACCAAGAAGAAGGCTATAAAATAAGATGAACAAGGCGCAACTTAGCATGCCATTGACGACTGAGGGTTGTGACAGGTCTGTCGCATTTTAATGCAATGTCAGCTTCTCATTCCTGCCGGTAGCTCTTCACAGGTCGCAAACTAACAGCTGAGACAGTTGTCTGGTGCCTTTTTTCCATGACAAAATAATGTCAAAAGATGATAAGTTAGGTGAGCAGACTTACATCCCGATATCACTTGTAAGCAACTCTGTTTTATTTTAGTGCATTCAAAATAGTTAAATTCTTCCTACACTTCAACGACCATGAAGTATGTTTAAAAAAATGAAAAAAAAAAATAGAACGCATGAAGCTAGCATGGCAACGGCTGACTTGGTCAGCTGCTTCTTTGTGACAAATGAAAGTAAAAAGACAGGAAGTGGACACACTTCTGGTTCACCATATGTGCTATTGTAAACAAAGTAAAGCTGGATTGCTTTGATTTATTTATTTTTTTGCATTTTAAGGTACTAGTAGTTTTACCCTTGTACAATTTTAACTATGGTTAAACATTGATCAATAAGGCACAGTTTGGCACGGCTGTCAGTTTTTCAAGTTTTAGATTTTACTTTATTGATGTCTAATTCCTTGATTTGGTGGGCTGGTTGGTTGTTCGAAATTGTAAATTGGGACAGAGCAGTTCCGTTCGTTTCCTGATGGGAAAAAAATGCAACCCGCCCCAACAAAAATTATACTGTCATGAACATTTTCCTGACTTGAAAGAAAAAAAAAAGCTGTCTCATGTCCCATCATTCTTTGGAGATCTGAAACTCAAGGGAGCATATCTGCATGCCTTGATATTTATGTATTTTGGTATATCAACTGGCAATATTGTTAGCTTTGTTCCTCAAAGATCAATCATGAACAATTATTCCAGCCTGCAGAAGAACACCGAAAGCTATCCTAAGATAACAAAAACGCCGAAAGAACCTGACTCCCGATACGCCTATGCTACGACGTAAGGCGATCCGTATATGGCAGCAGGATGCATAAGAGGGAAGAGAGAAGGTGAATTGATCCAAGACTAACTCCAGAACTGAGTGGCTTCTACTGCATTATGACACAAAAAGGGGGGCGTTGTGGCGCTTTAAGACTATAACAACATTGGAGCTGTTGGCTGTTGTGCCGTTTAAGTATTCAGGAGGCAGCCGAGAATGCTCGCTAGAGTGGAAACAAATGGAGAATGCGCGCAGAGGTTAAAAAAAAAAAATCTCTTTGGAAGCGACTTTGTTCATTCACTTCCTCCATGAATTGACAAAACCACACACAAGTAGTGGTGTTGCTGCTGCTTTCCAATCAGAGTTCAAAACTGCCAATGTTAGCAGTCTGTTGGCTCAAAGTGCAAAGAGAACATCTTTAAAATGGAAAATATGTAACTGGGGCATAGACAATGGACTATATGACAAAAACAAAACAACTGTGAAATACGGCAATACGTTTCAAGTTAATAACATCTTTTACAGTAAACGGTGACATACAATTGAAACACGCAGTTGAAATTTTAGACCAGTAAAACACCCACCGGTATTTTCTTAATCATTATCCAGGTTAGGCAATAGAGAACAGATTCTCGTTTGCAATATCAACTTGGCTACAGAGCAAACAACAATAAATTAATATTTCAGTCGAAGTCTGATAGTCAGTAAAGGTTACTTGAGTGGTTAATGCCAGACAAACCAGGATGGTTAACTTCTCAACTTTTTGGTCTTCTACTTTCTTCCTTTTATAACTTTTCTGCTGTAAATTGGGAAGTTCTCCATTGTGAAACAAATCAAGGTTGTCTTATTCTTAAGATGTTCCAAGATGGCGCCCAAGTAGGCAGCAGTCGGCATGTGCTCTTCAAGAGCTTTGTTTTTGTTTTTTCCTTTGGGCTTTGTCTTTTGTTTTGTCACATGGCGTTTGTTGTAACTTCATGTGGACCCGATGTGGATTGTTTTCAGCGTTTTTGGCCACCGCATTCGTCATAAGAGAAGAATCTGTGCTTGGTGGTTGCGCCTTCTCGGCAGCACACGTATACCATCACAGATTTTCATTGGGAGGAAGGTCGGCGCTAATTGACTGTCGCCGCTGGACAGCCCCGGGGCGCTTGTTTTTGCACCTGTAATGGGAAGCATTTTTTACAGCCCCATTTTGTTTAGCCGAGATGTCGGCGCTGTTGGACAGTCTGCATTGGTGCGTTAGGATGGATGGCTTGTGGAGCCGAGAATGAGGAGAGAGAACACGTGGATGCGTATTTGGAATTAAGAGTCGCCGCTTTGAACTGAAACAGATTTACTTGGGACCGGAGAAGTTAACCAATCTCTTTTTTCGTCAATGGACGCTACAGCTTCTTGTTTACTTTCAAACTTAGCTTTTAACAGACGTGTGCACATTTTGAGCATGGCGTCTCTGATCTCTGGTGTCTGGTCTGGTCTGGCGTCTCTGGTGAAAGGACACTTTGATTCTCTCCTGTTTTATCTAGAGCTGCTTCAAACAACAAAGCGTATGCAGGAAAATTGCATGATTGTCCGTTTTTATGTTATGTGTTGTGCTGTATTATTTTATTTGTTTAACTGTTTATGTTATGTTTATGTGAAACCTGTGTTGGGACTATGGCTGAAAACTAGCATTTAAGTCCGGTACAATTACACTTTTTATTCTTGTGTTGATTAATGTGCACTGTCCCAATGAAATAAATAAAATTTTAAAAAATTCAAAGATGATGCATAGAAAGGTCTGGACTACAATTGGCTGATCAGTTAGTGCCCAACTAAAGACAGTTTGCAAAATCCTGTAAGTATTAAAAATAATAAGAGGATCTAAATCCCACTGAGTCTAAAATGACTGATAGAAAAGTAATAACTGTCATTTTTACTTGACGACTTTCATGGCCGGTATATATTTTTAAGGGTAAAATTAGTTTGAAATTATGTTTTCAATTATTTGGGTATCATAGTTTGGGGGTATATTTCAGATTGATAAACGCAATTATAATAATTACCTTGTCTTTCATTCTCAAATTTTTACTGTTTGCTGCCGGTCTTGTCACCTCCTTTGACGATACAGTACAACCATCAAATGGAGCAAACTAAAGGAAGGTAAATACCAATTTGTAGACAAATGCTAACCACATTCAGAATATCGATGATACAGTTTGAGTAGTCAAGTTTACATACAAAAAAAAACAATAACGCGACATCAGGAACATACTGATCACGCAAATGCAATAAATAACATTTTAAGAGTAAAGTTTGGCAGATAAACTAGCTGCACTTACTTACCTGCTTAGTCCTTTTATATTCAGTCCTGTACAAATTCCTGAGGCAGGGCGCGAGCATTTATGAAACAACAAAACAAGTTGAGTAAAGTTCTGTTCTTTTAAAACGCCGGTTAGTTTAAAAAAAACTCAACACTTCGAAGCGATTCGAACTTCCAACTTGACTTGGCTGCTAAGTTAGCGGCTAACAAAAATAGAGAGAACGCGCTGTTAAATTGAAACACACGCTCGGTTCGATTCCGTTTTCAAAAATGACTACGGTGGAGTTGGCCTGAGTTCAATTTAATGATTATAAAAAAAAGTAGACGCGAGTCAAGCGCTGCGGTCTCACAACAAGGAAGAAAAGCAGGTTTTTGCTAGACGGGAAGCGGTCGCTTTCAACCCGGTGAAGGAGCCGCGACGACAGCTGATGACAAAAAAAGTTTCGACGCAAACATTTTAGTTAGGGGGGAATTGTGTCACTTTCTCACCTTTTAGCGGTGATCGAAGCCATTTTTGTCCCGCAGCTGCATTTTTTTCCCGTCCACTTTGCACGGCTTAGACGTCAGTTCCTGTGGAGGTTGAACGAGGAGGTTTTTTGGTGAAGGGGTCGGACCAGAGCTTGGAGGGTTGACTCAATGCGGGATGGCGTTTTGGAGCGGCAAGCAGCGCCGTCTTGTGGACACGTGAACACGCCAGCTTCTGTTTGGCACGTGACGTCTTCATGACTACAGCATTTCTTGGACCGAGATACAGTTCTGTACAATAAAAAAAATGCACTGAGCTACGATCATAAATTTAGATTATAAGTATGTATTACTATATATTTGAATATAATTGTTTACAATTGCTAATTTTATCCATGGTTACATTTTAGGACATAACTCACATGCTTCATTGCTTCAAGTTGACAATACAGTAGAATATTAGACATGAATTAATGAATTTTATAAATAATTGAGAATTTCTCCAGTGTGAGACAAATAAAGGTTTTCTTATTATATCTTATTTCATCAGTGTTTTGCATGGTCTGTTTATCCATGTTAGATATGTATAAAATGAAACTCACCTGAAAAAGAAAATCAATGCAAGACAATGCAGTACAATGCGAATAGTTTGGAAGAAAATATATCAAATAAATTCAAATATGAATAGAAATGAGTAAACACAAATAAATACTATATGAACTACATAATGTAAATAATTTGAAAGCAACCGACCACAAGTTCTGTGCAACATAAAAAAGCGAGATGTTCAGTACTCTATTTACAGTATATGATTAGAAATGCAGGAAATATTGTCTATCGTAGCTTACTGGATCATCGTTTTATTTGATGTTGATATGACTTTTTACCCCAATAAGTGTATAATGCATTGACAACGATGGGCCTGATATGGAATAAAAATACATTAAGTCCATGTTTGCGTCCTGTCAGAAGAAAAAACATTTTAAAAACTCAATAAAATGATACAAATTATTTGGAAGTGTCAGGTAGCACTGACCCCGCCCACTCGATGATTGACTGAGCGCCACGTACGGTCTGCTTTAATCAGCTCGATGACATCCTGATTGACGGGTAACTGGTCCACTCAGCACCTAGCGCGACTGCACCGTTACTATTCCGTCCAATGGGATTGGCCGCGAGCGGGGCGTCACCATGGTAACCCCTTTAGGCTAGTAGGTTGATGCCACGAGCGGCTTGTATTGGTGGCAGGGAGCAGGTGACGGCTGTAAACATACACAAGCTAAGCTAACAAGAAGCTCGTTCAGGAGTCAAAAGTGCATCTGGACCTAGGTAAGTATTATTGTTTTGGTCTTCGTTGATCATAACTATGTTTTATTTTCACAATATACTGTTTTAACCTTCTTTTGGTTCCTTTTTCTCTGGCAGGATCGCCTCAAAGCCAACAGATGGTTCGTTTCTGCCTAAGCAGAGTTGGGTTTCTGCGTTTGTAGATTTAAAAAAAAAAAATCCATTATCAGATAGTTACAAACAATATACAGTGGATCAGTTAAGTTGCCACAGCCCTTCACCTTTTCCACATTTTTGTTGTGAAACAGCCTTTGTCCAAGATAAAACCTAAACAAGAAAAATTCTCAAACGTCCACACTCAACACCGTCAATTAAACGACAAGGTGAAAGATGAGCTTCCGAAATGTTGAAAAAGAAAAAGAAGGGGAAAAAAATAACAACTAAGAAAGCAGGTATTCTGGAAGCATGGTGTCACATATGCTACACAGTTTTGAAGTTTGGGGTTCGAATCTCAGCTATATAAGTGTGAATAAATGTGCCCAGCAATTGCTATTAGTCCAGGTAAATTCAACTCCTGGAAAAAGGCTGTATTCATTAAAAAAATGCTTTACAGCTGCGTCCTATGTGCTGTATGGGCTCATTGTTGAAATTGCACGTCATCATTTTTTTCTGTGTGTATTGTATCCCACTAATGATCTCAAAACCATACATTTCTATTTTCGAAAGTGGATGGCGATGGTACGAGGTAAAGCGTTGGACAATTGCGTACTGGTTCTGCTGAGTCTGTGGCTGTGCATCCACTCACTGCCCATTGCTGTGAACAAGAGCAAAGAGAACACAGCGCCCAAAGAGGATGAACTGAATGCCCCACAAAGTGTAGTGAGTCACAAAACATTTTTATTGATTAAATTACGACATGATTATTTAAGATCTAATTTGATGTTCGCCAGGCAAATGTACCCATTTTATTGTCAAAATGAATGGAACTTGGTGTCCTCTCGTCATATCTGGACATGTCCGCTGGAAGCTGAATGTGTAATTTAGTGCCATCTACAGGCGAACTAACAGAATGCAATGAACTCAACTTGAAGTGCGTGCATTTCAAGCACACGCGCGACGATAGAGATGCAAGCAAAATATCCTCACAAACGACTTATAATATTCTCACAAGTGATGCAGTGAGTTCAGTTGTAGTCATAATGTTGAGGAACCACCTTCACTAAGTTCGTCTCCCTCGGGTGTCCTGAGCGGAAAGATGGCGGCCAAACATGGCAGCCTCTTGTAGCGGGGCGCGCCCAATGTAATATAATCAGTGATTTCTTCACCTACAATTACATGGAAAAAAATACGTTGATGTTTTCGAACATATTTTTTTCCATAAATAATGATCATTGAAAATCGATACATATTCACACACTGTCCCTTTTAAACAAAAAAAATGAAGCATTGCCTTTGACTTTTGACCCTGGATTTCCAATGGGGAGTATTTTGTTTGAAAGTAAAACCGCTTCACAGAACTACTTGTGTTGGACTTTGGAGATTCCGCTGTACGTCAACAGCTACGCATGCTTTCCATTCAGTTTAACAATAATAATGCAGTATATTTAATTCATGCCTCAGGACACCGGGCTACACTATGACCGCTACCTCAGGGAGGTCATCGAATACCTGGAGAAAGACCCTCACTTTCGAGAGAAGTTACAAAACGCCAACACGGAGGTAAAAATGCAGAAAAAAAAAGTTTGTTGACTCATACACTTGCACTACTGAACTGTCGTCCTAACTCACAGCCAGACAAACTTGCCAAAGAGCTGGACTTTGTCCACAACAATCTGCGCACCAAGCTGGATGAGCTGAAGAGGGAGGAAATGAACAGGCTGCGGATGCTCATCAAGGCCAAACACGACATGGAGCTGGGAGATGGTAACCCCACATTATGCTGTTGTTGCGACTTACAGGCTTGTATCCCAATTAGTGTACAAGACGTGTTGTAACGTCCATGGTTTGTTGAAATATCCTTGCAGGCTGGAAAGTGGACTACCAGGCCTTGCTGAAACAATTTGAACACCTCAACCACGACAATGCGCATTCATTTGAAGTTGAGGACCTGGACCGCCTCATCAAAGCGGTATGAAGCTTGAAACAAACATTTGTACACTGTATGTCACATATAAAATACATCGATCACCTCCCGACAGGCTACGAAAGACCTTATGCAATTTGACAAGCAGCATCACGAAGAGTTCAAGCGCTACGAGATGATGAAGGAGCACGAGAGGCGGGAGAAGCTGAAGGCCATGTCGGAGGAGGCGCGTAAGAAGGAGGAGCAACACCACGAGGAGATGAAGAAGAAGCACGCCGACCACGCCAAAGTCAACCACCCGGTAGGTCACCAGTGGAAAGAAGTGACCAAGGTACACATGCCCTGTTACTGTACTTAAGTAGATTTTCAGCTAGTGAGGATTCCCAAATCCAAATTCCATTCCAAATTTATAAAAAAATCGGAACTCTAACAAATCACACATATGTGTAAACCAATTGAGTTCTTCCTTGGACTTCATAGGACAATATTGCCAGTTAAACTAATCATTACGTCAACTAGCATTTAGCGTTAGCGCATGCCTAAGATGACGCCAGTGTGTCTGCGCATGCGTGTGTGTGTGTGTACACGTGTATGTACAGCACGGGTGTCAAAGTCAAGGCCCGGGGGCCAGATCTGGCCCGCCACATCATTTTATGTGGCCCGCGAAAGAAAATCATGCGATTCAACTTGCATGATCCTTGCTAAAATCTGTACTGAAATGTCAAATTGTCACGTGTAATAAATGACGTTGAGATTTTGCAATGATTTTTGTGACCCCGTTTACATTCACTTCAACAATAATGGAACAAACAACAAACCAAGAGTTGTTTTTAAGACACGTCACAAGGAAGCAGTGACAGCTCCGATGAGGCTGAAGTGACAGCCGAACCTGTCAGCCAGTTAAGAGGTGAAGAGAAACTTCACCAAAAAAAGACTTTAAACCTAATTTAACAAATAGTTGACATTTCAAAACTCGTAATCCATCAGTTGGTTGTGAACAAGTTATGCCAAGAGATGATTAAACATTTATTCGGTTTCACTATCGTAATGGCCCGCCGAGGGAAGAGGTAACTCCTAAGTGGCCCGCGACAAAAAACGAGTTTGTCATCCCTGATGTACAGGGAAGCGAGGACCAGCTGAAGGAGGTGTGGGCGGAGTCCGACGGTCTTGAACCGGACAACTTTGATCCGAAGACCTTCTTCAAACTGCATGGTAGTCCTGACAAGTTTCACACCAATGACTAGAATTTTTTTGTGGATGTTCAAATTTGCCTTGTATGCCCAGACAACAACGGCGATGGCTTCTTTGACGAGAATGAGCTTGAGGCTCTCTTCGTGAAAGAGGTATGACATCATGCCATTACGGTTTTTCTGTCATGACCGATATCTTCTGTACACTTTAACAAATAGAGTAGACCAGAACATATTGCGAAGGCTAATATGGATTATTTTATATATTATTCTATATTTGACCAGTTTCAGCCTAAAAGTAAAACAGTTTGCACTTCAGGTTGAGCGGCTCCTCTTGTTTTATGTTGAGAAGGAAGAAATTTTCATCTGTGCTGTATGTTACACATACCGTACATTTGACAATAAAGTTTATCCAATCCAATCAATTAGTTTTTGCTAAAATAATGATTACGTCTCTTTCGGTTCCGTCGCTTGTAATATTTTGAACGTGAGCTTGATATTTTTTTCATGAATTACCCCAAAAATATTTATTTTAAATAATTCTTACAAATGTTTTTATATTTAAAAATGATTCAGTAAAATATGTTAGTTTGTTTTTGTTGTTATTCCTCATGTTTTGGGGGGGAAAATCCATTATAAAATGGAAAATGTTTTTTTTTAATTGATTAGTTGTAGTGACATTTGTTTTTCTCTTTTCAGTTCTTTTTTCAAACACATCTTTTGCCTATGTATAACAGTATTTTTTTTTTGGGGGGGGGGGGGGGGTCGCGCTATCGTTTGTTTACTCTGGACCGAGTGAATATTGTCTGTTCTCTCCTCAAGCTTGAGAAGGTGTACAACTCCAACAACGAAGAAGACGACATGGTGGAGATGGAGGAGGAGAGGCGGCGCATGAGAGAGCATGTCATGGCTGAGGTGGTATGATTCATAATTCAGATGCACAGTGCATCTGCAAAGTATTTATAGCGCTTCGCTTCTCCACATTTTGTTATGTTACAGCCTTATGCCAAAATGTAGGCAATACGCCCCCCCCCCCCCCCAAAAAAAAGAAAACAAATCAATTTTGGAATAAGGCTAGAACGTAATCAAGGGTCGAAACAGGAGTGACCGTTCATGATGTGTTCAGGTGGACACCAACAAAGACAGACTGGTGTCACTCGCCGAGTTCCTGGTGGCCACGAAGAACCCGCAGTTCCAACAAAATGAGGAGTGGGAGGTAAGAATTCCTTCACGGAGCCAATCAGAAGCCATCTTGATTCAATGCAGTTGTTCGCAAATTTTTGACACAAAGGACGACCACCGAAGGAAAAAAACCCCCCAAAGCTGTCCATGTACCACCACTTTGAACAACATTATTATCAGTATTATGTTTGAGGGAAACCAACCCCGGTACTGCTGATTTCCTCACACCATGATTGAAATACATGTTGGACTTTGAGAATCACTAAACTGTTGCGTGGCTTCCAGACTTTGGAGCAGCAAAACTCCCCTTACATGGAGGAGGAGCTGGCGATGTTCGAGCAGCAGCTGGCCAAGGACAGCAAAATGATCGTGGAACAAGTGGCAGAGCTGCAGAAGCAGCGCGAGAATCTTCAAAATAAGCAAGACTTGCTCGATATTCAGAAGCGCAGCATTCAGCAGGTCCTTAAATAGCACAACCCCCCCCCCACCACCCAGTCATGGGACGCCACCCGCCTTCACCTTTGAATCAGTCAGATTTTTTTTTTCCTTTCTCTATTTAAGGCCATGAGTGAACTGGAGAAGAGAAAAGTCCAATCCAAGTCAGACGTCAAATGTGAGTAAAGTGTGGATGGGGGTCTGAGCCTTGTTGCTAAATACAGAAAAATTGGAAGCAATTGAACCACCCCCAAAAAAAGGTTTGTATTTTGAGATGGCGCAAATGAACTACTTTCATCTTAATCAACTCCAGTCTTTGAGGGCTAGCAACATGTAAAACATGCAGGCTAGGGGCCCTCGAGGACTGGAGTTGGTGACCTTGGGTCTGAATGAACCTCCTCAAATCAGTTCAAGGTGTTTCCATGTCACCAGGTGGCGTCAATGCAACACTGTTATTGTTTTGGCCTGAACACATTCATGGATTTTTTTAGGGGAGGAATCGATCCTGTTATGTTTGTTTTTTTTGTTTTGTTTTTGGGCTCAAGCAAAAGCCATATCGAATATAAAAGTATTGGTTTGATGCCATCTCCATGCCACGAGACTATGTTGAAGTGAAGGAGAGGAGCTTCATCAGTTGGACGGGTCCCCTGTCCAATAGAAGTGACCCCAAGTTGTGGCATCAATCAATAATTCTAAACCCTTGAATTACTTGCGGATTTCCACTTTTATCGTAGCACAACAGCAAGGCAACATAAATTTAATTCTCAAACTTATATCTCACAAGATTATCCTAAAAAAACAAATGGCTTACATATGTTTTTTTTTTTACACACCAGTAAAAATACAAATTTCTACTTTTTTGTTAGCTTTTTTTTTTTTTAATTGTGTTTTGGACTCAGTGACAAGTAGATACTCTAATTTTAGCATTAAATGAGTTATTAAGTTCCACAACCTGCAAAAGCGATCTGTACCTTTCTTAGCATCATCTTGAGAAGTTTACCAACCTGCGGGAATCATGTTGTATTTGATGTTTTTTGCGGGTTTTTATTGCAGAGTCCGGAGCCGCGGGAGCTGGAGGAAAACAGGCGTTAACCAGACACCTGTTGCAAATGACACTCTTGACGGGTCCTATCAGGGTGCGCGTGTTTGTTGGCATTTCAACCTTCTGTCTTGTCTACTTTTGTTTGTTTGCAATACCACTGGATAAAAGTTGGGCTACAAAGCTTTGGAAAGTTCCTGGTGCATTTCCATGGGTATTTAAGGTGGGGAAACGGAACTTTATGGTATTTAAATATATCTAATTTCAATATTAGGAGTCAACCTTTAATTAAATTCTTGATTTATTCCCTGAAGTTGGAAGTTTCCAACTTTGAGAATTCCTGGAGTTTTGTAACGCCGAGATGAAAGCGTTTCTTGACCCTGCAAATTGTTGCCCTTGAAACTCAAGGAAAAATGATTCATAGCATTTATAAATTAATTTATTTTTATCGACAACTACTTTTGTCACGAGAACCACATTCTTGAAGATGTTTAATTTTTTATGTCATTTTATTTATTGAATTTGCTAATTGGATTTTTTGAATGATTCCTTCTCCATTTTGTCATGCACGTATGCGTCTGTACTTCCTGAGTCCCAACATCCGCCATTTCGTTACGAGTGGCAATAAAGCAAATCAGGTGGCAAATTTACAGTGTGTCTAATGCTTTTTCTTGATTATTTATTTATTCATTTATTTTGTGTGATGTTTGCAGTGATAGCATGTAACAATAACCATAGAACCCGAAATTTACTGCGACACAGAAAAGGGGCTTGCTGCTAAGTACAAGAAAAAGCATGAATTAGAAATTAATTCTACCAATCAGATGCGAATAAAAATAAACAGTTTTTTACATGAGGCGACCGTATGGCTGAGCTTTTGCTGTCTCGTGAGTCTGTCAAAAGGGGTAAGCAGTTGTAGTAGACGTTTTTTTTTGTTTTTTGTTTTACAAAGAATTTAAGAATGTTAAAGTGAGGCAGTCTGATAATTGAAAATATAAAAATATTTTCCAAATAATTGCACTACATTGCTAAATATGTTGCCGTACAACTAGTTGTCTATTTTCGAGGGGGAAAAAAATATGCACTTGAGAATAACTTGTAAAGTCATACATTAGAGGGAAAAAAAGTCAAATAATTTCATGAAAACGTATTTTTTTTGGGGGGGGGGTACACTTTTGTTTTGTATTTTGTATAGCGGTACACAGTACCTGTATTTATATTTTTCAATAAATTGGGTTTTTAGTTAAATTCATTATTGATAGCATCTTTGTGTGCATTGTTACAATTAAAATTACTTTTTAAAAGCATTTTGACTAGTTTTTTTAAGCATTCTTTTCTTTAATGATTGGGTAATTCTCATTACATTAGAATAATTTTATGATTAAAAAAAAAATGTTTCCCCATATATATTTTAAGCATTTCCCTTGAATGAAAGAATTGATCATTCAACTCTAATTAATTGTAAATATTAAAAACTATTAATTCGTATAACTGAGGAGGAATTATTTTGGACAGAGACATATTGCACATTTTACATTCATTTTTACATACCAAATCTGTGGGGGGTGGGGGGGGGGTTTGTTTTTTGTGATCGTCAAGTGAATGAAGCTGCTCGTCGGCGGTGTGGGTGCCTTCATGTCCGCCCGTAGGAGTTTTTGAAGCGCTCGATGAGGTAGGCGCCCGCTTGCACCGGAGGGTACAAGTTGGATCCGTCGATGCAGCTGACCACGGCCTCGTCGTCGGGCTGAACAAAGAAAGCCAGAGACTGGCGGGTGCTGCTGCAATCGCCGGCCGGGGGGAGTAAAACTCTGTGGAGCTGATGGACACATATGAATGACAAGCTTTGGATGGTCTCTTGATGCACACCCTCAGATTAAACCATTGCAATGAAGGTGCTGCATTAGTTCCAGTCATTTAAAAATCTATATTTTAAATCAGTGATAAGGCTATGTAAATGACTAAAACAAATAAAGTCATCACTACTGCAGCAATATAGAATTGTAAGAGATCTTGAGCATGGGAGCAAAAACAAATAAGCCTTTCGGGAATTTTATTCTAATTTGTACATGTCAGAGTATCGTGCCCATCGGGATGGCAGGGCTAAAATATTAACCAACCTTCCCGAAAGACTCATGAAAAGGAGACACTGGAAATAAAAGTTAGTACAGCCGTGAAAGCTCTGCGATGGGAAAACACCTAGTCATGATGGATACAGTATTTAAAAAAAAAAAAAAAAGTACGGGTAACATCTTCAAGTTTGTTGATATTGAAGTTTTCTATACTTGTTTTGAAAGTGCTCACCACAGAGACAAAATGGTCGCTGGTCCAACGCTGCATCAGGTCGGCGATGTTGACGAGAATGGCCCCGGGCACGGAAGGAGCGCAGATGAACTCGCCGGAACGACGGCGCACCTGAACAAATAAACACACACGTTCGGGAATGACATTTAGACTCCATCATCATCATTTTTGCTTGCATACTTGGAGACCCTGTGCATTCTGGAAAAGCAAAGTGATGCTCCCGTAGTCGGAATGCTCTCCGCATCGCAGCTGACCCTCCTTGGCTTGCTCGCTGTTGACCGGCGGGTAGTAGAGCGAACGTAGCGTCGTACCGTTTTTATCAGCTACAACGAGACACAAAATTTCAGACAACGGAATAATGCGCTTGTCTGTAGAAGAGCATTTTCCAGCCTTTACATTATTGCGACATAAAATCTTGTAAATACAAAATACATAATTTCCTATAAGAGCAAAGCAGGTTTCATCGTGCATCGTACTTCCAATCAGGCGGTGTGCGCTCAGGAGGATATCGGAGTCCACATCCAGACTGAGGGCCATCACCCTCAAAACGCGCAGGCACAGCTCTTTGCAGCGGTGGAAAAAAAGCCGTCTGGGTCTCCTGGAATCCCGGGGCAGCCTCGGATGAGGGCCATTTCTACAGAGGAACACAAATCACAATGAGTCACTAATTTTATTGGAGATAGTCTGTCTGCCAAGCTGATGCAGGGGTTGTACTTTCAATCTGAACAAAAGGCTTACTATGTCAGGCTGCAGTGATGACAGGTTAAACGCCTCTTTTAGATCTCCCGGTTTTTGTGGATCTAATCTGAATGTGTACAAATGCAGAATTCAAAACAAATCGTACTCGTTGGTTAAAAGGAGATTAAAAAAAGTCATGTAGTCATGCACTTGGTTTACCTAAACGGGCGGGGAGGAGGGGTGCTTTTCGCTAATGGTGCTTTTCCATGAATCCGGCTTCCACACCGGGACGGCCTTGATTGGCCCACGAGTGGTGGTTGTCTCGCTGGCTTAGTCTCAGAAATGTGTGTATTGCGTTACCCGACCTGGCTTCTGTTGAAAAGTAAATCATCCACCCTCACCCCCTCACCCAAAAAAAGAAAAACACCTTTCGGTCTCCAGGGATACCCAGCCGTGGTTGGGACTGTTTGGGAAGGATTTCCTGCTGAACGGCCGCTTGAGCTGATCTGGTTGCAAGAAGAACCTTCTGGAAACATCCATGACATTATCAACCTGCATGGAAAGGCAGAATAATATGTTCTGAATTTGGAATGATATCCAGGAGAAACGTTGTTCCTCAATAATATTTTAGAAATGGGTATTTATTTTTATTTTTTTTAAATATAAAAAATTGAGTTATTGCATTTAATGTTGAGTTCTTGTTGAGCATATTTGTGCCGTCCTTGAATGATATGTATTTTTTTTAATGTGCCTTTTGCACTGGGGGGGGAAAATGACTGAATGTTGTTATTTTGTTGTTTGGTTCAAACCCTCTGCTACTGGGTAAGATTAGTCGGTCTTTTACATTGTCCATGTTTATAAATAGTACTTTGTTCGTATTTGGTTCGGAAATTAGTGTTTCTATATGGCCCCTTGTAACACTGATGAAAAACTCTCGGCCCCTTCAGCATTTACGTGATCCGTCCCTGATATAGAGTCGCAAAGTTGAGCGATCTGTAAGTTTCAATGCTTCATTGAAATCATTTACAAGCATGCATTTTAACAACCACAAAATGTAACTCAGTGGACCTGGAATTCTGCGGCAGTTTCCCTTTCGCCGTTTTTTTTTGGGGGGGGGGGGTCGCAAAGTTGAACGATCTGTAAGTTTCAATGGTTCATTGAAATCATTTACAAGCATGCATTTTAACAACCACAAAATGTAACTCAGTGGACCTGGAATTCTGCGGCAGTTTCCCTTTCACCGTTTTTTTTTGGGGGGGGGGGTAAATTACCGACAACAACAACAATTTGTGTTCATTCTCACCTCCGCCTGCGTGATGCCAGTATTCTTCAAGAAGACGAAGCCCACGTCCGTAAAAGCCACTTTTAACTCTCTGCCGAGTTGGTGGAGCTCTGCGTTGGAAATATCCTCCACGCTGAGGCTGGCCACGCTAAAGTCGACCACCGGAATGCTCATCGTTTCGAATTAAAACGTCTAAAACAAACAAACAAATAAACAAAAATAAAAATAAAAAACTAAAAGCAGCAGAGTATAACTCTAAATAAAGACACATGGGTATTAGTGATGTGTCGTTCGCGAACGAGCCGGCTCTTAGAGCCGGCTCTTTGAAGTGAACGATGGGAGCCGGCTCCTCATTGGGAGCCGGTCCGAATAGGACCCGACTTTTTTTTCTCCTCTTTTTTTCCCCCCTTCGGTTAAAGCCGCACGTGATTGGTCAAGATCCGTGGTAGAAGAGGAAGGCGAGGGTTTTACACACACACACACACACACACACACACACACACACACACACACACACGCACACGCTGCAGTTTAGAGAAGGGGGAGGGGTTAGAGAAGAGACACACAGCAGCACACTGAGCAGCACGCGAACAAGACAAACGAGGAGACGAGAGAGTTAGTTAGCGAAAGAAACAACACGGTGGAAAGCGGAAAGGTGAGAAAATGGATAGGAAACGCAGTGAAATTTGGACTCATTTCAATTTAATTGATAGTTCAAAGGCAGCGTGTAGACTGTGCAAGGTTAAAATATCCCATCGATCAGGCTCCACAAATAACCTGCACAGGCACATCAGAAAAGTCCACCCATCAGTACAATTTGAAGAGAAAAGACAAGCAAGGGAACCAGCTATTAATGAAGGTGCTAGTGTGTCTGCAACTGTTGCTGCTGCTGCAATGTCACAACTGCCTAGATGTACAACCCAGAGCTCTATGAGCCACTTTATGCAAAAAGCTATAAACCAGCAAAACAGAACACAATTGACGAGGAACTGGGTGAAATGATTGCAAGTGATTTTCAGCCATTTTGTGTTGGCTGTGTGTTGTCGCAACATCTGAGAGAATCTTCTCCAAAACAGGGCAAATATTAACAGAGAGGAGAAACAGGATCAACCCCTCAAAGCTGAGGCACTTGGTTTTTCTTCATGCCAATCTTCGCGAAAGACAAGTTAAAACTTTTACCTGGGTGCTGCTTTCTTCTTTTTGTTTTACAAATTTTAACTTATAATTTGTTGTGTGGTATTCAAAGCTTACTTATGTTGTTTTACTGTAAATAGTTAAAAGCTTATAAATATACACATTCAGAGATTGGAACTTTTTGTTGACCTTGTTTTGATATGGGTCTTTGTACTTTGTTTTTATTTTTGTAGCACTCCATGTTGTACTCCATGTTGAGTATGTTCAGAAGAATATACATAAAGCCATATAAATAATAAATATTTGATATACTGTCTATTTTTTGCATTAGTAATTCATTTTACGCATAATATTACGTTATTTTTGGTAGTAAATTAATTTAAGCAACAAAAAAACTGAGGAGCCATTTGGGAGCCGAAAGAGCCGGCTCTTTTTAGGGAGCCGAGCCAAAAGAGCCGGCTCTCTAAAAGGAGCCGGAATTCCCATCACTAATGGGTATGTGGCAGGCACCATTTATTTGGTAAATTTGCGGTCACGTGATCACTCCTGTCCAATCAGAGAGGTGGGGTGTGGCGTGAGTGCTGTCAGATCACCTGCAAAACTCGTGATACAAGTGGACGCGATACAAGCACACATCTTAACCGTTTTACGAATACAAACAAGAATATCGAGCTCGAGGGAGAAAGAGTGGAGCGTTTTCCACATACAGTCAAACTCAAGCGAGAAATTGGACTGAACGATTTTGGAAAATAATCATTTTATTGCGATTGAGATTTAATCCGTGATTTTCTGATTTCTTATTTCAGCAAACACATTTAATAGATTAATCTCCGGTACAATCAACAATATCAGATTTTGTTTTGCTCTCATGAGTTCAAGGAAAATTATGTTTTTTCGGGAGAGAGCGAGAGAGAGAGAGGGAGAGAGAGAAAGAGAAAATGCCCATTGACCGACCAAGATTGATCTTTTTTTTTCCACTTGCAGCCTTTGCAACATGAAAATTGCATTCGACTACATTGCGATGTCGGTTCGAATTTGGTTAATTGTTCAGCCCTAGTGAGAAACATGCCCTTTTAGGATCTGCATGTCCATATTCATAAAAATAATATTCATTGTAATACGGCTGATATAAATTAAACTGGAGCATCTTTGTAGAATTCTGTCTAATTTGGCATCCAACGGGACACAGAACATAGAGATGAATTACTTTTGTGGCGCCCCGCGTTTCCTCAGGTGAGTCATCATAACACTCCATTTTCAAGGCACACCCTTAACTGACTCAAAAAGTTGCACAAATTCCGAAGAATACTTTCCAAAAAACAGCAGACCTTCATATCTATTTTCGTTTTTTTTTTCTCTCCTGCCAATAACTCATTCATCCAGGTTTCCTCACAATTTAATTTCATTCAATGATTCTCTCAAGATGTTTTTTGTTTGTTTTCAACATCTATTTGCTTTAAGACATTCAATGTTAGGTAACCCCAAATCAAACTTCAGTGACAAATTTTTCATTAAGGATTCTTTCCGGCATTAATATGTATTGTGCAATACAGTATATGTGGGGTGGTACAAATTAAATTGTTGTGTATTTGCAATGTAATCTGTATTTTGGCATTCATCTCTAATTGGTCAACAAAGGGGCACATAACATATTGCTGTTGTGAAAGCACGACATACCGGTAAAAAAAGATGGATTGTCTTGCATTGTTCAATTATAATAATTTTGTGGAGCCGTGATGGCCGCATCCACCCAGCCTTCTGGGTGGCGCACCCTTTTTACTCATAAATTGCACAAATTCCATGGAACCATTTCGAAATGACAAGGAAGCTAAATCATACATGTTGTTTTTATTATTTTGCTCACTCTTGCCAATAAGTTTCATTCATTTCCTGTCAAAATGTAAAAATATATCCGTGCTTCCATTTGAAAAAACCCCCAAACAAATTATGTATTTTATAAAGGCGGGTTGTTTTGTATTAACCACATAGTTGCTTTCATCACTTTCGACTTCTGTCATTGTTGAGGGAAGAACCAACCAACCTCCAATGAGAAATGTGCCATTTAATATATTTTTTCCCAGTAATGAAACATTATACATTATATGTGGAATGATTTGAGTAAAACAAGTTTAACATGAGAGAATATGTTGCATCATAATATCAAATTCAGCGTTGAATGGATGAATTCCAAATTCCATATAGAATAGTTTCAAAAAGCCTTTTTTTCCTTGTTTTTTGGTCTCACCTGCCAATAATTTTCAGAGTTTATAGAATGGATGTAAATTTATTCAATGCTTCCATTGAACATATTCCATATGTTTGAGTATGTATTGAGGACTTTGTCAGGATAACGATGAAGAATCATCAAGAAACATCCGGTCATAGCTTTCTTTGATTGCTCCTAGTTTTAATTTCATTACAAGCTTGCATCTGAGACAACACCCCGCGCCCCCCGAAATTGTCTCACAATCTTTATAGGGCACCAAATCTGTCTACCCACTAATAATTGGATTGGTGTAGTCTGTGTGGGGATATTCAATGCCATAGTGCAGCACTAAATCACAGAGCATGCAAGAGGCGTGGCCTCAAAAGTTTGCCCGCAGGGTGGGGAGGACGGCCCAGTGTTGGCGCCAGATTCAACTAACTTCTCATTATGTTGGTCTTGCGGCAGTAAAGCAAATGAAGCTGCTTGTTGGTGGCACGGTGCGTGGGGGGTGCATTACGTCCGCCCATAGGAGTCGTATTCGCGTTCCTTGACGTAGTCGCTCGGCCGCAACGGGGGGTACTTGTCGGATCCGTCGATGCAGCTGACCACGGCATCGTTGTCGGGGTGGAGAAAGAAAGCCAGAGACTGGCGGGTGCTGCTGCAGTCGCCGGCCGGGGGGAGTAAAACTCTGTGGGGCTGATGGGCACATACAAATGACAAGCTTTGGATGATCACATGATGTGTCCGCCGCCGCCACCCTGGTTCCCACCTATTTTCTCACAGCATTTTTGCCCAGGTTCCAGTTATTTGGAGAAATACTTTAAATAAGTGAAAAGGCAGGGTAAATATGTGCACTTGCACGAAAACAAAAATCATCATTACTGCAGCAATTTATAACTGCCGGGGGTCTTTAGTATGGAAGCAAAAAACAAATTAGATAAGCCTTTCGGGAATTTGATTCTAATTTGTACGCATCAGAGTATTGTGCCCATCAGGATGACAGGGCTAAGATATTAAATAAAATACGGATAACATCTTAAAGTTGGTTGATATTTCACTTTTCTGTTATTTTGAAAGCGCTCACCGCAGAGACAAATTGGTCGCTGGTCCAACGCTGCATCATGTCGGCGATGTTGACGAGAACGGTTCCGGGTACGGAAGGAACGCAGATAAACTCGCGGGAACGATGGCGCACCTGAACACACACGCACGCACGCACGCACACGTTTGGTAATGACATTTAGACGCCATCGTCATCATTTTTTTTTTTTTTTTGCTTGCATACTTGGAGACCCTCAGCGTTCTGGAAAAGCAAAGTGATGCTCCCCCAGTCGGAATGCTCTCCGCATCGCAGCTGACCCTCCTTGGCTTGCTCACTGTTCACCGGCGGGTAGTAGGACGAACGTAGTGTCGTGTAGTTCTCTTCGGCTATGACGAGACACAACGAGGAACAATTTGAAACAAGTGTAGAACAGTTTTTACATTATTTATATGATGAATACATCATTTCCTGTAAGAGCAAAGCAGGTTTCGTGGCTAAATCTGAAAAGAAGTGTGACTTAGTGCAGCGTACTTCCAATCAGGCGGTGTGCGCTCAGGAAGATATCAGAGTCCACATCCAGACAAAGGGACATCACCCTCAAAATGCGCAGGCTCAACTCTTTGCAGCGGTGGAAAAAAGTCATCTGGGTCTCCTGGAATCCCGGGGCCGCCTCGGATGAGGGCCATTTCTATAGAGGAACCCAAATCCCAACGACTTTTTTTTTTTTTTTTGCGAAAGGATTCATCGCTGAGCTGATGCAAGCTAAAAAAAAAAAAAAAAAGCTTGTGCTTTCAATCCGTCGCACAGAATAAAATGCTTACTATGTCAGGATGCAGTGAAGTCAGGTTAAACGCCTCTTTTAGATCTCCAGGTTTTTCTGGATGTAACCTGAATGTGTACGAAAGCAGAATTGAAAATAAATCGTACTCGTTGGTTCAAAGGAGACAAAAAAAAATAGTGTACTCATGCACTTGGTTTACCCAATTTGTACAAAATCTTGCGACAGTGGAACCTTGATTTAACGTAATAATAGGGGTTAGGGGTCATCCGCTGGGTACGATTGTCCGTTCTATTGAAGTACTTTTTTTTTCGTAGAGTACCATCCATCTATCCATCCACTTTCCGATCCGCTTTATCCTCACAAGGGTCGCGGGGGGTGCTGGAGCCTATCCCAGCCGTCTTCGGGCTGTAGGCGGGGGACACCCTGAACCGGTTGCCAGCCAATGGCTAGGCACACAGAGACGAACAACCATTCGCTATCACACCTCGGGACAATTTCGAGTGTTCCATTAACTCTCTCAACCCTACCGAGATGTACACAATGCTGTCAGCCTACTCTAGTCTACCATCTATCTGTGACCCAGAAGTATGCGTACCAGTCTCTGTTTGTTAATTGTGTCACAGCATCCGTATAGAGCAGCAAATTGCGGAACTCACGGACTTCGGCGGCGACTGTACAAATGGCCGTTCAGAGCGGACCGGACACAAAATAATACCTTTCAGTTTCCATGGCTACCCAGCCGTGGTAGGGATTGACTGGGAAGGACTTCCTCACGAACAACCTCTTGAGCTGATCTGGCTGCAGGAAGAACCTTCTAGAAGCATCCATCACATGATCCACCTGCATGGAAATGCAGAACTTTTACTTGTTTTCCCTTTTTACAATCCGAAAAAGTTTTAATATTTGCACTAAAAGTAGAGATATAAAAAAATAAAAATAAACAAGGACAAGTACACAACAAATATGACAATACAGAACTCTTCTAACACCGTTGAGCGCTAAATTTGCAACGCAATCCTGGTTTTAAACATACATAAGAGGGCAGTTTAGTGGCCTCATTCATCGTGCACATGAAACGATCTTTAGCGACAATTATCAATTATTTGTACATAGCGCAGGGATGGGGAACCGGTACACCGGCAGGACATGAGTGGCCCTTGATTCACTTTCCTCAAAAACGTTTTTTCCCCCAAACCCAAACAAATCTTCAAAAAGAACTGATTGGCATTCTAAGTTTCCGCAAAACAAAAAAGATGAAAAAAAAATCCCCAAAAGGAAAAACAAATACAATTAGAATATACGAATCTAAGGGTGCCCATACTGCAAATATGATTGGTCATCAATAGTTTTGACTCATTTTATATGTTGCAGGTCAAATTGACCTGTTTGAAAAATGTAGAAAAAAATTATATAAATTAACTTAGTCTGCTGGCCTCCGTTTTCCATTTTTTTAAACATCAAAAACTGCATTCCATTATGTGATATTTTTTATGTGATTTAAAAAAAAAAACAACTAACATGGAGCAGGAGGTTAAATTTTAATATTATCAACCACCACTAGATGACAGACATTTCCTATATTACAAGGTGAGTAGGCCTAATAATTTCTGGGAGGATTTGGAATGATATGCAGGACTTTACCTTATAAAACCACAAATGAATGAGTTTATTTTTGTGGAAAAAAAAAGATAAAAATGAGTTCTTCCACTGAATGTTGGTTTCTTGTTCGGCAGTTGTGTGCCGTCCCTCAATGTCAATTTTGACCTTTGCACTGGAGGAAAAAAAACACAGTGTGAGATTACTTTGTTGTTTGCTTTCAACCATTTTTCTTGGGTTATGATAGTGGATTAGCAAGATATACTGTAAGTTTCAATATATGACTGAAATCTTTTACAGCATATAAACAAGCACAAAATATAATAGCGGACCTGGAATGCCAATTCAGTTTCGCCTCACCGTTTTTTAAAATTATTACTTTTGAAAGCTTTTGTTAAATTGTTAAATATTATCATTTTATATTTAAGCATTATAAATAAATAAAAAAGAGAGAGCTGTGTTCAACGAAGTCGTCCTCTCCTTTTTGCCCATTCTAAACGTAGAGCAATCCATCCAAAACCTACGAACCCCTCAACTTACACTTTTATTGTTGTTATTACAATTACTGTTTCTACTGAGTCTCACCTCCTCCTGCGTGATGCCAGTGTTCTTCAAAAAGACGAAGCCCACTTCCATAAAAGCTACTTTTAACACTCTGCTCAGTTGGTGAAGGTTTGCACTGGAAATATCCTCGACGCTGAGGCTAGCCACGCTAAAGTCGACCACCGGGATGCTCATCGTTTCGAATTAAAACGTCTAAAGACAAAAACAACAACAACAAAAAACGAACAGGTTAAAAAAACTAACCCCAAAAGAGCGTGGCACAAAACCCAAGACGCTCGATGACGTGTTACGCACCGTTATTTGGGCAGTTTTGTAGTCACGTGATCACCCCCCCGTCCAATCAGAGAGGCGCGGCCCTGATGTCACCACGACAGCCCACCTTTCGATGCCAACTCACAGAACACAGGTAATGTGGAGTCCACATTGATTGTGGACACAATACACAGCTTTTAACACAATTTCCTCTCATAAAAATACAAAAATGTCGAGATCAAGGGAGAAAGAGTGGAGCGTCTCTTTCGCCGGTTGTAGTTTTATGGGCATTTATTGCGCAATAATCTCCCCCCCCCCCCAAAAAAAATGGTGCCCCCCACCCATCCGTGTTAGACCACAATTGAGTCCAGTGGTGTTGATGGTCCATTACAGCCACCTACAGGATTTAACTGGAACTGCCTCACCTGTCAGAGTTAATGTGTAATTGTTTTTTGCCTTTTTCCCCCCCGTCACTGCGGTCTGCGTTTTTATAAACTTCTATTGTGAAGCAAATCAAATTCGCACAGGCCATGGCTGAGATCTGCCACAACTGCTGGGCAGATGCGCTCCGCTTCCTGCAAGATAACAATAAGGCAAAATCACCTAATTATTGTTAATCAAACCGGTAAATCTTAATGTGAAAATGCCCTGCACAGATCTTATAGACCGTGATCTGGTTGAGGTGTCGGTGAAAGTTCTAGAGTCTAGTGAGGTGCACTGGTGGCTAAACCCACATGTCATCGAGAACCTCCCACTTAAAACCCTCATAGTCGACCGTTTACGTTAAATGCAATATTTCTTTGAAGTGTCATAGCACAGTACTGCTTTTATTGTCATAAAGGGCAAAAAATCCCAAGGAATTAATATAAACTATATATGTATGGATAGCACAGATGCCGCTGAACATTTTGAGTGATTGAAAATAAAAAAAACACATGCTGGAATAATGCAACATACACAATTTTCAAAAATTGTAAAACGCGTAGGTTCGGTATCAGTTTTTTTCGAAGGGCATAAGGGTTTTAACCTAAAAAAAGGTAGCCCTCAATTTACGGTACCAAATACACGCCGACATGTGGTCACTCCAGAATGTTGTGTGTGTGTCCATTTTGTATGTTCTGGGCAGGGCCTTATTTGACACACCCAGTCTGCCTTGGGCCTTGCTTGATGTGGAGATTTTATTTCTTTAATCAGGATTCACATTTCAGTTGCCTCCGACTTGCTCACTCCACAATGTTGTGTGCGTCCGTGTTTATGTTGCTGTGAACTACGCAACTCATTTTTCATAACTTTTTAACACTTTACAATGTTAGTGGTCCAGCAGACTCTGACATGTGGTCATTCCACAGGGTTGTGTGTGTGTCCATGTTTACATTGCAGGTAGCAATTTATTTCAATCAGTCAATCAACCGGTCAATCACAACTTTGTGAGAGAGCTCTTTTCATACAAAGATTGTGATTAAAGGGGGTTTTACAGATTAAAATGATTCCCAGCCCCACAACCGCCCACCCACTTCTCAGGCCCCACCCTCTGATGAGTCAAACACACTGTCACGTTGCAAGGTGGTGGTGGATCCCAAAAAGCAGGCAGGAGGGAGGAGCAGGGTAAACTTGACGAATTGTATTTAAAACAAAGAAAACTAAATCCAAAACAAACAAAGTGCTAACAACCAAAACTAATCCAAAGTAGCAAAACAAAACCATGACTGTGGCAAAAAAAAATAACAGGAACAGAACCATGACAGAAACAAACTTGACAGCAACAAAGGAGGAACAACCAACCAACAAACAAACAAACAAACACACAAACAAACAAACAAACAAACCTGTCAGTAGCAAGAGCAAACAATGACCCGACACTGAGTGTTCGGGCTGGCAGTCCTTTTAAAGCCCTAATTATCTATGACCAACAGGTGTGCAGCTGCCGGGGGAGCCCTACAGTGCCACCTGTTGGTCCCTAAACCGAATCATGACACACACGATCACGGTTATATTCACCCTACTTGACCCTCTCCTCTGCCTTTGGAGCGCAGGTACTGTGAGAGTTCATACGTTACAAGCAGTTCTGAAAGATAAGAAGGATCAAGACCATTAAGGGGCATAAACTATTAAAAGAATCTTGAAATCGATCTTAAAACAAACAGGGAGCCAATGCAGTGATTCACCAGGCGAGACAGAGATATACAACTGTGTATTACCAGCGTAGCTGAAAGTTGACTCCTTTCTCGTGTTGACATCACCGAAAATTAAAAAGCTGAATTTGTTGAAGTTGGGACTCATATTGAATTATATCCATCTCATGATTACAAATTTCAAATGTATTAGTTTTGAGTACTTTGATCCTGGAAGGAGAAGAGCTTGAAGATTATTTTTATGAGCTCTGCCCCTCCCTCGATGTTATGAAAAGAGTTCTGTAAACTGATCTTGTCTGTTGCGCAACACTGCCCATGTGCGTATGAGAATGAGAGCTTGTGTGTGAGGCGTCGAAGATTTGAGAGGATGTTCGCCCGGGGTAAAGAGTGGAATATTTCCTTTGCTGGCTGTGGTTTCCGCAGTGTTTACTACCTGGGAGCGGTGACGAGCATCCTGGAGCGAGCGCCGCACTTGGTGCGCGGGGCCTCCAAGATCTGTGGAGCGTCGTCGGGATGCCTGGTGGCCGCGGCGTTGACCGTCGGACTTCCCATCGGTGAGAAAGCCTCACTCTAAAATAAACCTGAAAAAAGGAACCGTGAATGAAACCACACCCCCCTGACGGGGGCCAACACGGTGTAGCGTCAACAATAATCAGCAAAATGCTGACGTTTTTCCAAACGGGGTCCTCAGAGCAATTGTACGCGGACGTGCTGGCGGTGGCCAAGGAGGCGAGAAAGCATCACCTTAGCATCTTCCACCCGACCTTCAGTCTCCAGCGAACGGTTCGCAACTCCCTGCTGGAGAAGCTTCCGGCGGATGCCCACCGGCGAGCCTCGGGGAGGCTCTGCGTGTCCCTCACCAGGATGAGCGACGGGAGCAACGTCCTGGTGTCCCACTTTGACAGCAGGGAGGAGCTCATACAGGTGGGTCGCTCACTTCAGAGCACGGGTCTCAAACATGTGTAAGCTTATGTTATATTATTAATTATCATTTTATGTTTGAGCATCATATTATTTCATGTTAAGCATACCTAAATTATATTCTGTTGTTTAATAATTGCTTAGACATTTTTTTTTATGTTGATAGGTTCTGATTGGCTGTTAAAGTAAGAGAAGCAGGAAGTGATTTTAGTTACGGGGGTTGTGTTCAGAATCAGAATCAGAATCATCTTTATTGGCCAAGTATGTAGAACACACAAGGAATTTGTCTCCGGTATAACACGCTGCATTAGTATCATCGTAAACAACAAATCATTGAACCATTTTAGAGTAACCAGTAGCAGTATTTGTAGTACAAGAAGAGTGACTACGTCAGTGACTGTTTAAGGAGTTAATGGCTAGAGGGAAGAAGCTGTTTAAGTGTCTACTGGATTTGGTGCGCATGGATCTGTAGCGTCTGCCTGAGGGGAGTAGCTGGAAAAGGTGGTGGGCAGGGTGCGGGGGATCCAGGAGGATTTTCCGTGCCCTTGTCTTGATTCTTGCAGTGTGCAAGTCCTCAAGAGTGGGTAGGGCGGTGCCAACGATTTTTTCCGCCGTCCTAACTGTCCGTTGAAGTCGGATTTTGTCCTTTTTTGTGGCGGCCCCAAACCAAACCGTGATGGAAGAACACAGGATTGATTCGATGACTGCCGTGTAGAACTGTCGTAGCACCTCCTGTGGCAGGCCATGCTTCCTCAGCAGCCTCAGGAAGTACATCCTCTTCTCGGACGTGCTGCGGTGCAGACGTTTTTTTTCCCCGCTTTTTATTAAACTGCATTGAAGGATTCCATCTCTGCATCTGTCATTCGCAAAGAAGAGCCATCCACTGAAAAACAACGAACCCCTCAACTTACACTTGGATCGTCGAGGGCCGCTGTCCTACGCGTTTCTTTAGTCAATTGCAGCTGAGTGGCACATCGTTTAGAGCAGGGTTCCAATCAGGTGTGTCGGAGGAGGCAAACATCTAAAACATGCAGTTTTCAGGCTATGAAAGGCTATGCTTTAGAACAAGGGGTGTCAAACTCATTTTTTTCCCCCGCCGGCCACTTTGGAGTTACGTTTTCCCTCGTTGCGTCAGTGAAGCCGAATGAACTTTTAATCATCTCTTCGCATAACTTGTTCACAACCAATTGATGGATTACAGGTTTTGAAATCACTCAAGTCAACTATTTGTATGTTAAATTAGGCTTAAAGTTTCTTTTTTTTTCCCCCAGACAATGCTCTTTTTTTTGGTGAAGTTTCTCTTCAACTCTTACCTGGCTGACAGTTTTGGCTGTCACTTCAGCCTTCATCAGAGATGCCACTGCTTCCTTGTGACATGCCTTAAAAACAGCCATTTTGTTTTTTGTTTGTTCCATTATTGTTGAAGTGAGTGTAAACAGGGTCACAAAATTATTGCAAAATCGCATCCTCATTTATTATACATGATGATTTTGCATTTCAGTACAGATTTTAGCAAGGATCATGTAAATTGAAACCCAGGATTTTCTTTCGTGGGCCACATAAAATGATGTGGCGGGCCGGACCTGGCCCCCGGGCCTCGACTTTGACACCTGTGCTTGAGAATGTTCAACTCGCATTATTTTGTCCACGTTTGATTCCATCTATTATTTCTGCCAATGTTTTTGTCTCCATGTTTGAATCACATTATTGCGTAGGTGTTCAAATCCATCTACATCAATGTTAGACCCATCTGATAGTGTTGGTGTTTGATTTACATTCTCGTGTCTATGACTGTAGGTCCTGATGTGCAGCTGCTTCTTTCCAGTCTACTGTGGCTTGATTCCACCTTCCTACAGAGGACAAGTGAGCCAATACCGAAAAAGGCAAACCACGACGATATCATTACCTTTCTTTCTATTAATAAAGTAGGAACCGGTCTGTCTCTTAGCTATACATGGATGGAGCTCTGAGCAACAACATGCCGCTGTTGGAGCATCCTAACACCATCACGGTGGCCCCATTCTGCAGTGAGAGTGACATCAGCCCCAAAGATGGCGCTTGGACCGCCATCTCCGTGCACTGCAATAACCTCAACATCCAGGTGACCGCGGGAAACGTGCGGCGCATTTACACCTCCTTCCTGCCCCCTGCACCAGAGGTTAGGGTTGACTAACCTTATTTGACTCCGTTTTATCCCAAAACTGACTCACATTTTTTTCAATGTTTGATTCACAATATTGTGCCCAAGTTAGATTCAATGTTTGACTCCAAGTTTGACTCATATTTTGTCCATGTTTGACTCACATTATCTTGCCCATTTTATTACTTTGTTTGACTCGCATTGTATCCAAAATTGCCTATGACTTTAATATGTTTGACTCACTTATTGTGTTTGAAAAGATATTTGACTCAGATTGTTCTGACTCTCATTTTTTTTTCCATGTTTGACTCACACTATCGTAAGTTTGGCGTTTGACTCGGTGTCTCCACAGTAAAGCATTTGACTCACATTGTGTTCAACTAACATTGTATAATGTTCTTCTTCGACCTCATGGTGGACTCGCATAATAACGTCAATGTTTGATAGGCATGCGTCCATGTTTGACTCCATGTTTGGGACTCATACAATAATATCAGCCTGTGTTTGACTCATAGGAGCTGGCTGAGATCTTCTACAGTGGCTACACAGATGCTCTCTGCTTCCTGAGACAAGAAGGTAAGAGTTTAATATATATTTCGTTTCTTTTTTCTTTTTTCTGTACACAAATCTGCGTGTTCCAGATCTGTTGGGTACATCTTCTCCAGAGGAGCCGATGGACAAGGTTGACATTACAGAGACAGCTTCGGGGGACCAACCATGGTGGCTGAAGCACAAACATGCACAACAACTCCCGCTCAACATCAAGAGAGGTGAAACCATCCAAAGTAAAAATATACTGTTTACATTCATATCCAAGTTTCAATTAAAATTAGAATCCAAATCAATGAGAGGAAAAAATAAATAAAACCTTTTAAAAAATGACTTTTTAACTTAAAAGCAGTTTCCATGTTTCAAGTCACATTTTGATCATGTGAACTGTCATAAAAATGCAAAAACAACTTCAATATTTTGTCTCCTGTGTGTGCATGCGAACAGTATTATGTGCGGCGTGCAGGGATGGAGGCGATGTACTTGGAAGACGAGGATTGTGTCCACTTGAAGTTTTTTACCGGATACTGACGCCACTGGTGCTTGCGGTTGAGCTGATCTTGCTTCTTTTTAAGAGGTAAAGTGAAAAATATTTCATCCATAACAGTGGTTCAATTGCCAAAAATGAATGCTTACAAGCAAACGTCTCACATGATGGCAATTTGTCCATTTCGCAGTCGAGTGGGTGTGGCATAGGGGCGTTACTAACATTGGATAAATTCTGCCTAACAACAAGCCACAATGTCATTTTCTTACTCCTCGGTGGTTATAAAAGATCATTTGATTAGTGACCTATTGTCGTCACGATTTTGATTGGCAGCCTGACACCACCAACAAAGCTATACGAAAACATAGCAGCAGTTGCCATGACAACAGCTGCAGAAAGAAGTGCGCGTGTGTTCGTGTATGTTAACCATATGTACAGTAGATGTTCCGAAAGCTTTTTTTGGTGCAAAATTCAATCTATTTTTTGAAATAGATCATTCAAATATGCAATGCATTTGTTTAAAAAAAAAAAAAGTCAAATACTCCACTAATCAATAACACAATACTGACCCTATTTAGCGATCATTTCAATGTCGACCTTTTCAATTACATGTACTTGTATTTAGTGCCATTTCCTCAGTAGGATTATTTGAATTTGTCTTTCTTTTTTGACATTACATTTTAAGAAGTGCCTTTTTTATTTAATAGAACTTATTGCGTGACATTTGTATTTATCAAATAGTATTTGTATTGAATTGAATTTGATTTATTGAATTTTTAATTTTTTCATGGCTACTGTATTTAATCAATGGCAATTTTTTTATTTTGTTGAATTTTTACTTATCGATTGGCTGACTGGAATTTGTATTCATTGCATGGCATTCATATTTAATAAATGACATTTGCATTTATTTAACGGGCTCGCAAGATTCTCTATTTAATTGCCTTTATATTTATTGAATGTCAAGACAACCAACCCTCCTTTAACTGTTATTATGGATCGTGATATATTTTTTTCATATACCCTCCAGTATACTTTGTCTTACTTTATGCTGCTGTGGCTTTGACATAGATATGTTCAGTATCTGTTTTATGATTACTGAACTTCCCACATGAGTAAGAGTGATTTTTTTTTTCCTCCATAGAGAAAGAGACACACATACCCACACAAGTGAATAAAAACAAAGTGCAACTATGTATAAAAAGCACCATAAGGACATGTTTTAATGGACAAAACAATCACAAAACTCCTTGAGTGTAATTTTCATCAACCGATTCTAAAAAGTCCTAAAACGAAATGAATTTTAAAAAAAGGCGGCTGAGGTCATTCCCTGCAATCAAAGCAGTAGTTGCGCATGTTGGCTTGTTTACTGCATCGTGTGCAGTACAGTACAACTGTAAACACGATTAAAAAAAAGGGCACCAAAGAAGTTGTTGCTGAGTTGAAACAAAGAATTGGGAGGAACTTCTTAAGGGGTTCAAGTACGTCTCTATACTTTTGTCTCCATAGAAGGAAGATGAACAGCGGTAGTAGAAAGTATTGGGACACAACTCCTAATTAAAAAGTGAACACAAAGTTGTGTTGCGCTACCTTTGTTAACGCTTATTTCCACTGTGTGGACGACTCTTGATTAAAAAAAATTGCCCTATGCCTCAATACTTTTGTCCACGCAGTCGTGATTAACGTAGACAAAGGTATTGGGTCACACATTTCAATTTAAAATGAACAAAACTATTGAAACACGACACCTTTCAGAGGTGTCAATAACTTTGTCCACTCTTATCTCAGTGGAAAAAAAGTATTGAGACGAGCCCCAATATTTGTCCACAGACTCATAGTGGAGTCAGAATTAGACGGTAGAAGAAAATAATGCTAGGGAAGTTAGCATTTCCGTTCCATGTCCCTATTCCACTTCCAGTTTCCTGCTGCCCCCAGCTGGTCCGTAGTCCAAAGTACAGCGCCCTTTTTCTCAGTGGAAAGAGCCAAAACAATTGTCATTGTCCCTGCATTTCATTTGTGTGTGTGTGTGTGTGTGTGTAATGGCGGCCATGGAGAGCATGATACCACAACAACATTTTAAAACCAGTGCAGAAAGAATATTCTGCAAGAATGTCTACAAAGTCTATCTAGGCGTGTATATTCCACTAAGGAAGAAAAACTATATAAAAATTGGAACAATTTGTCATTATACGGCTGAGGACAGGGTAGCTCCTCCGCCTTCTCCTTCTCCTCTTCCCTCTGCGCTTTGATCAGGAATCTGACTGGCACACGATTGCGTCATCCCCTCTCCGTTGGGTAGTTGAGAAGTTTTTGACGAGCTCGCTTCCTGTCCTTCGTCTTCTGCTAGGATGAGAGACTGTTATTTGTTTTCTCACACTCATGCAGAAGCTGCTGTTGACTACGGCACACGCTCAGACACTCACACACTGCCCCACAAACCCCGTCTCTTAAAGGCACATGCACGTACACTAAAATATGTACAGGTATACTATTTTTTTTGTGTTGCAGTTTTTTTGTTTGAATAAATTTACGGCGTGTCTAAAAATTAGGTTTTATGAGGTTTGAAATTTTCTGGGATTTTTTTGGCCATATTTAATTTAGAGAATTGAATCATACAATTTTGATGAGAATCAAGCAGTCATTAAAAAAACCCTGCAGTGTAGCCCCACCTACTGGCGAGGAGGACTTACTCTGAATTCCCCCCCCCCCTTGAAGATGGATGGCTAGTATCGGTAACCTTCATGAGTCCACGATACCTTGAAATAAGGTGTGTATTGGGACGGGCCCTCTCCTAATCAATTTAATACATTGTAGACGTGGGTTAACCTTTTTCTTAGCTGCAATGATCATCCATCCATCTGTTTTGTGTCGCGCGTCACCTTCCGAGCGACGTCTTGTGTGTTCTCGTGGAATTATTGTGTCTCCAAACTTCCACACAGGAAGCGTATGCCTACCAGCATTGTTTTCCTGGCTTTGTGAGAAGGCAAAGTGTCCGTTGGCTTGACTCTGGCCTCCCTCGGCCGGCGGTTCGCCATAAGCTCCGCCGTAGGCGTCCTCGTAGCCGGGATCATACTGCTCCTCCTTGATGGCCACTCTCTTGGCGTCCTCTGCGAAGACCGGTGGTAAAATTAACACAAGGTGGCGATGTACAACATGGCTCGCTTCCCGATTGGCGTACCCTTGGCCAGGTGAAGGTCGAATGAGTAGTTGATCTCTTCAATCTCCCTGGGCCGCTGAATGCCCCGCAGGTGGTCGCGCAGCTCCCGCAACTTAATGTAAAAGTGGACTTTGTCCTGAGCACGAGGGAACTGAGCGCAACGGGCGCTGGATGATGGCATCAAGTACAAAGCCTGGCGAAAGCAGAGACCCGCCCCCACAAAAAAAAAAGAATTAAAACCAATTTTTTTTGGGATACTGAGTAAAACATCCACCCGCCTATTTTCTTATTGCTTATACTCTTAGTAGGGCTATATGATTTGAAAAAATAATTGAGCTGTGATTTTTTTTTCCCCCCTCAGGATTGCAATTGCAATTTAATATGCGACTATTTTTGTTTCGGTCCTTTTCTAATGTATCTTCAACAAACACATTTTATTTAAAATGGACATACGTGTTTTTCACAGGACAGTGACGATATCCAACTGGTTTCACGAAGTATGATTAAGTAAACATGCGGACTGCCTTTTTATCAACATTGGACTGATAAATCATCTAGACCAGATGTCAAACCCAAGGCCCGGGGGCCAGATCCGGCCCGCCTGATCATTTTATGTAGCCCGTGAAAGCAAATCATATGTGTCAACTTGCAAAAATCTGTACCAAAATGTCAAATCGTCATGTGTCATAAATAACATTGAGCTTTTGCAGTAATGTTGTTCCCCAGTTTACACTCACTTGAACAATTTATTATAATTGACTTGACTGATTTCAAAACTCGCAATGCATTAATTTTACAAGTAATAATTTTGTCGGCCCTCCAAGGGAAGACGCAACTCCAAATTGGCCCGCGACTAAAATGAGTTTGACACCCCTGATCTAGACCAATAAATAAATAATATACACGATACATCTTTATTTCGATGGCGCTTTCACAACAGGTTGTGGCTGTGACGAAGCGCATTGCAGAACATTTAAGAAAAAATAACAATAATACACATGAACATTCAAGCTCCAACAGGTAGCTGTCTCACTCTTGTTTTGTACCTCACTGTGACAATGAAAGCTGGGATAATGTTTACTCACCACCTCACAGTCGGGGATCTTGTGAGGCTGCAAACCAAACTCCAGCGTCTTTGGTTTCTTGCCAAAGAGTTCTCGACAGAACATTTCATATATGCCTAGAAGAAAGAGGGGAATAAAGATTTTGGCAAAATATGTGGTTTGGTTGAATGGAGGATGCGTAACGACAGCTGTAAAAAAAATAAATAAATAAAATAAAAAAAAATACTGTACGAGACTTACACTTTCCGTTGAAGACTGCAATGAGAGGTTTGTATTTCATCAGTTTCTCCACAAGAATTTTGCCCCCTTCACGCAGCTCTTTGCTGCGGGGACAAAAAAAAAAAAAGAAGGTGGTTCAACAGCTTTTCCAACAAAAAATAAGACAAAGTTGTTACCTACCTTGACAGGTCTTTACTGCCTGGCGTCGCCCTGGCAACCATGTTGGTGAAGCCCATTTTGTACTTGCCAGGCAAAGTGGTGTCATGCATGTGGTTGAGTTGCTCTTCGGTGAATCCCGAAAGGAAGAGGCACTTCCCTATGGAGGAAAACAAAACAAAAAAAGTCACTTTCGGCCTTTTTGCATGGAGGAGCCTTTTGCAGATATTATAGTGGCCAAAGATCAATTTAAATTGGGGTCTTCTTTTGATGGAACCAGTTTTACATATTCTCACTTACAAAAATGATTTCCAGGACCAGGAAACCATCGTCCGATGAAAGCAGCCATCAGTCCTGGATTGATACCAATCTGCGAGAAAAGCAGGATTGCCAGATTATACCAAAAAACAGATACTTGCCTTTGAATGCAATATCGTCAAATTCCGCTCACAATGACATAGTCCAGATTGTGGTCCAGCAGGTCCGGCAGGGTCTTTTTCATCACCTCCTCCTCCGACATGCCCTTGAAACGATCCACTTTCCTCTTCACCTTCTTGAAGCTCTCGTCAATCTTCTCCTGCTTGCCATCGGCCGCCTGTCCCTGAGCGCCTTTCTTGGGCTTCGGGCCCGGTTTGGCCTTGGGCGCTTTGGGTTCCTTCGGAGGCTTGGGTTCCTTCGGGGGCTTGGGTGCCTTTGGGGGCTTGGGTTCTTTTGGGGGCTTGGGTTCCTTTGGGACCTTGGGGGCCTTTGGCGCCTTGGGTTCCTTGGGCTGAGATGGTCGGCCTCGCTTTTTGGGCGGGGCTGCGTGGAGGATTCAACAAAATCTGTTATTGCAAACAGTCGTAGAGATCATGTTGGTGAAGAAATTATTTCTCTTGGTCTAATTAAAACAGCGGTGTGTAGACTTTCTAAATGCACTCTACGTTTTGTCAGATTAGCAGGCTCCTGCTGCTCCATCGCGGGCTGAGGGTGAACAATGTGCGATGTAGCTGCCGCTGTTCCCCCTGTGTGTTCCTCCGGGCAGTGCGGCAGACGGTTGTAGGTTGAATATTGGGCTTGGAGGGCTTGGAACTGCTGAGCCGACTGAATCCTGAGGCGTGACATTGAGAAAAGAGGAGCAAAGAAACTTGTAAAATCTGTTTCCCTTGACCCGCCCCCCCCCCATCCCCCAAAGCAAAATATCAAAAGAATGAACATAAAACTTTAAATCATAACATGAACAAAACAAATATGATTTAATGTTTGAAAAACGTTTTTGACACTTGATGGTTATTTCGTCGGCCTATACTGTGCAACTCACCACTGTTGTAGATACGCCGAGGAGCCAACAGGCAGGGATCCTTTCATCTCATTGTCCATCTTGTGGGTGCTTTTACTTCATTAAATAAATAAACCGATATGCATGGTGAGGGACAAAAATGGAAGTGGCACATGCAATAAACGGATGATTTAAACACAAAGACAACAGACAACAAATTCAACAGACAGTGAAACTACCAAACCGTCTGACGGGCACTCTGGATCACAATCACTCACTCTTCATGTAGTCCAAATTACAGTATTATAATTTACTGACAGATCAAAACCCCAAACATCACTGATAATTTACAACGTTAATATTAAACAGGTAATTGGTATAGAGCCAGGGTGAGGAGTCATAACATGAGTGGGAAACTTCACAAAATCCATAGTGATTATGTATTTCATTCTGTGGGGTGAGACTTATAAAGGAATAAACAACATGGAAAAAGTCAAGAAACTGGACTTCCCACTCCTTTTGGAATATAGAAAACTTTTGTACAGACTTTGATTGACTATAGTTGATTTTGTTTTGTTTTCATGTTTAAAATAAAAGTTGAAATTGAATCATATCCAACACTTAAAAGATGTCACTGCGTCTTCAAATGCTCTCAAACACGCTACGTGAGCGGGTTCTAAAAATTAAATACCCTCCTTTCTTCCGGGGCTAAAAGCTAACAATGGTAACAATAAACCGAGTGTGATCATCGCTTTTTAATTTTTTTACGAAGACGTGGCTACACCGTTTTCAAACGTTTGACTCACAAAACAACTTATTAATTCCTCTTCCGTAATGAATTGTGCAAATTAAAAGCGATCATTAGCCGCCAGCTAGCAGCTAAGCTATCACGGATGAATGATCTTGCTTGTATAGTAGAATGGGAAGCAATAAGGGCACAACAGTTTAGAGTGTAAACATGCATGAGACGTACCTAGTTAACGGCTGTTTTATTCGGATTCTCCGGTCAGGAAAATAATCTTATTTTCCCCACATGTGTGTTTTCTTTTTAAATTCAGACGATTGGGTGAGCTTCAGGGAGCAACAAAGACGTGACAGCGCAGTCCCAGTCAACTTTGACACGAGACGATTCCAAGTCCAAGATCTAGGGGTCAAGAAAAGGAGACATCAAAATAAACAGAATGATCGACGCTATTTTTTTTACGCAGCCAAATACAGTTGTTTATTGTTTATAAGTATATATGAGCGTTTATATCTTTATTTAATTTTAGCATTTGTAAAGAATATTACAAAAACTGAAGAGAGCCCCCTTATTGGACTCTTGGTTTGAGCTACTCGGCTTTTAAACGTGAGGGTGTTTTCTATTGGCTGAAAGGTTGTGACGTTTAAAGTTTGCGGCGTCGTGTCGCCTCTCAGAAGTGGGCAGCTTTGGGCCAAGTATTTTTAATGAAACTAATGTACATTTTTTTAAATATACTGTACATACATACACCATAAGAAACTGAATGGATGGATGAATGAATACAAGTATATGTTTTTGGTGAAAAGAGGTGTGGTTTTTCTTGTTTTGTACCCAATTAATACACCACCAGTCAAACCAGTACTACAATAGTTTTGAGAATCTACGTTTCACTTGTTGAAAATCTGACTAAACAAGTTTTATTTTTTCCATGAATATGTTCACTTTACTGTACAAAAACAACCAAAGCAAGGCATTGGTCTTCATTACGATTTTAATAAAAATCGTAAAGACAAATTACTTGTTTACACAGATGGTCACACAATTCCATTATTTCAAAATACAGTACAAAAATAAGAAACCAAAGGGGAACAAAAAGATGATACCAAATGCAATAAATAGTGGAAAATATTACACCTAGTACAGTACATGCACAGTGAAGTGTAGGATCAAACATTCGTGTGTAGTCCTTTTTTTTTTTAGTGCATTCCATGAAAATTCAGCATTATGCTGTCCGATTCCTCTTGCTTGCTGATTCCAGTTTGGAAAATTGCCTTCCCGATGTAACTTCAGTAAAAGTTTCCTGGATTACTTTGCCTCACATTCTCATGCTGACCACTATAGCTTTCGTACTCGGGATCCATCTGCTCTTCTTTGATGGTGATCCTCTTTGCATCTTCTGCGCAACAAACAAGCAATAAAAATAAATAAATAAATAAATGGAAGGAATCCAGTGATTCCTGGATGCGGCGATGGTTTACCTTTAGCTTGCTGCAGGTCAAAAGAATAGTCGGTCTCCATCACCTCACGGCGGGGTACGACACCTTTCATGTGGTCTCGCAGCTCTTTCAGCTTGATGTAGAAGTGCACTTTGTCCTGTGCGCGGGGGAACTGGGCACAACGAGGACTGGAGGAAGGCATCAAGTAGCACACCTAGACCCAAAAGGAACAAAGTTTGGCTTCTTCGTGATGGTTGTTTGTAATTTGTGGATGTGGTGTGTCACATACCGTTTCGGTGTCTGGGATCTTGTAGGGCTGCAAGCCAAAGTCTATGTTCTTGGCCTTCACGCCAAAGATTTCCTTGCAGAATATTTCGTAAATACCTAACAGGATAAAAGATGTATTATTCCTATGACATACAAACAGAATACAAGCCATCTGTAGCTTTGGGGAAGTCAAATTAAATATATATACAGGTATATATATTTTTTCTTTTCTGTAGGTTTTAAGACCACTTTCCATGAAATTTAAGACCTCGTTTAACCATTACAACTGGGCAGCATAGGAATTTTATAATATAGTTTTTTCACGTGATGTTGTACCTTTTCCATTAAAAGCTGCTATCAGCGGCTTGTATTTTTGCAGCTTTTCAAGCAGCTGTCGCCCTCCTTCACGGATCTCCTTACTGGGAAGAATAACACGAGAAGCTTCAATGTCTTTTTACATACCAAAATGCATCATCTGAACTGGTCACATTTTTTTCAATTTTATTTTTTAAAAAACATGAGCCCTAATCACCTGGAAAGGTCTTTGCTGCCAGGTGTGGTCCTCTCTACCATGTTTGTAAAGCCGATGCCGTATTTCTCCGGCAGGCTCTCGTCATGCATGAAGTTCAGCTGCTGCTCAGTGAAACCAGACAGAAATAAGCATTTCCCTGCAGACAAAGCAGGATAGAATGCTCTGTCGTTTTATTTATTTTCAAGACACGGGGCCATTATTTTAGGAGGGTGACAATATTTAAAACCTAAAAAATACATTTGTAAAAATGTATTTTAATTTTAAAAAATGAATATCGGTTGCACAAGTGTTCAAAGCTGGTAAACTAGGCTAACAATGAAAAATAGTTCAGTAATGAAGACATACAGAAATGGTTGCCAGGGTTGGGGTAGTGGTGTCCTTTATAGGCCGACATCAATCCTGGATTAATTCCAATCTGAGGAGAAATATTACCATAGAAATCCATCCAAAAGAAAATCACACGCTCTTCAGACAAAAAAATAAAATACCCTGACCAGGTGTCTTCTGAGAATTGTGCACACGTTTCATGATTAAGGAATTCGTATACGGTATGCTCTTTATAACTCACGATCAAAATGTCAAGATTGTAGGTAATAACGTCAGGCAGCGTTTTGGCCATAACCTCAGCCACTGACATGCCGTTGAAGCGATTCAGCGTCCTTTTGGCCTTCTTTGCCGCCGCCTCGTTTGCATCCTCCTCTTCCTCTTTTACCGCTGCTCCTCCTCCTCCTCCACCTCCTACTTCACGCGGATTCTTGGGCGGGCGGCCTCGCTTTTTCTTCACCGGCGTCACCACTAAGAAAAAATGTCGGACACCTCATGGAAAATGTACTTTGTCATTCCTTGTATACAAAGCCCAACATCATTCATCCATCCATTTCCTATTGTGCTTGCCTGCAGAGAATGGTTTAAAAATGTGTGTAGGGGTGGGGGGAGAAGCACATCACATTTACCTTGAGGTGGAGTAGCAGGTGGAGGTTGGTGCTGAACATTGAGCTCCTCCTCCTGTGTTGAATGTTGATACTGGGGTTGGTGGTGTTGTACTGCATGTTCAAACTGAGGCTCCTGCTGCTGCTGTTGTACTGGATATTGTTGTTGTTGGTGCAGGTAAGCAGGATGCTGATCTTGCTGGTAGACGGGCTCCTGGTAGTGGGAGTAGTTCTGATAAAACTGCTCCTGGCAGAGCGGCTGTTCCCTGTGTACCGACAGTTCGGCCATGACGGGCTCATCCCTGGGCCCCTCGCTATAGTGGTTGTGGTGGGACATCACATGCTGCACCTCAGGGTGCTGCTGGCTTGACTGGTACCTTGGAACAAGATTTTAAGCATTGAGTCGCATATCCTGGACACCCAGCATGAAATTCATGTACTCGTATGCTCATTGTCCTCGCTCGTGAGGCAAGTCGTAGTTGTATGCAGGTGTCAACTAGTGCACAATTTTGCCTCCCTGTTAACATGTCGTTGTCCAACTAGTGTGCTAAAATACCATCCATGTTACAAAATAATGTCCTACTAGTTGCCTGTAGTTATAGTCAAAACCCGAAAATGCCAGTTTTGTTGTTGTACAGTGCCTTTGAGTACTATGAGAAGCACTCTCAAATAAAATGTATTATTATTATTTAAAAATATAGGTGTTATAGGCACTAGTGGTTTTGGTACTCCGGTGACTACTCAAAAGTTGGGTATTCGTACTGGTATCGGTCTGAAAAAAAGTACCGGTAATATCAAACATCCGAATTATCTCACTTGTGAGAATAAAGAGTGTACGAGTTCATGGACCTGATGATAGATAAATGCTCAAACTGCTTTCCTTAAAAGAGTACGACATAAGAGGACACTTGAAATTTGGTGATCAATGAAGAAACATCATGACTGCACAACACCAATTGATATTCATTCATTAGACTACTCAAAAAATGTGGGAATAGAGATTTGGGGTGAAAGTTGAGGATGAACCTAAAAAACACAATATTCTTTTATAGGTTATTTTAAATGGACCTTAAATTGAATATCAAGGATCTCGACCCAAAAGTGATATGAAGTGACTGTAGGAGGCAAAAAAAGTGGAAATAGCATCTGCTGTGAATATTTTTGTTAAGTTCTGAGTAAAGTTGTGCAAAAAGTACAGAAACACTCAGTAGTCGGACAACAGCTCCGATGTCAAATTAACTTCAAAGACTTTTAGGTTCATCCTGAAATGTCTTCCAAATGTCGAACATCCCTGATTTGTGTTTTGGTTTTTGTGAGTCGTGCATATACAACCAACATGCAAAATAAAATCATAAAAAACGAATCAATCGATGCTGTTGTTTACTAATGCCACTGCATTCACGAAAATGACAAATAAAAGGGAAAAATGAAAACATGACAAATCGAGATGATGACTGCATTCCTCGGAGATGGGCCACTTGCAGGGAAAACTCACCACTGCTGGAAATAATCCGTGGGCACCGTCAATGGTGTAAACTCGTTTTCCTCCATACTAACTGCTGATTTACTTGACAAAAACATTAACATTCATTGGGTTGCCGTGATAATGGTTCGCTTAGGCGTGAGAGGAACGAAGCTAAGCCGTGTAAAAAAATGCTAGCATCACAAAAAACATCGACGGACAATGGCACTTGTCGGTCTGCGTTACGTTTAACAGACGGTTTTAAATTAGATGCTTCTTGTGGGATAAAACTATCAGATATGTGTGATATTTGACATACCTGTCATACATTTTATGGCTTCTGATTTTGAGGCTTGGGGGCAGGAAAGCGATTCCAAAACAAAGAACATTGAAACTTTGCGACGTGTTCGCTTACTGCCACCTAAAGGTCGGAAGGCGCACCGTTTCCTTCTTCTTCGTCGTCTCATGCTCTTAGCAATTACGCACACTACCGCCACTCATTGGAAAAAAGGAGAATTGCGTTGGTTGATGCAATGAATACAACCCGGATGTAATCTTTTCAGAATGTGACCCGTTCGTGTCCCGATGACCGACAATCCTTGTGAATGAGTTATAAACAACTTGTTCACAAGTCTGGTAATGGATTAGTCTAGCAAGGTTGGTAAACAAACGTTAAAGTGTGGAACGCTTACTTTGTTAGGCACCTATTTATTATTAAAACGTGAGTAGTACAGCCAGATAGCTTCTCAATTTGACAACGTGCAGTTTTGACATTGATGGCATGACACATGTTTGTTCACAGTCTGCAAGTGTGCATGGTGTTCCTCGTTGAAGCAGCGCAAAAATGCCCGCTGGGGTGTCGTGGACTCGTTACCTAAGGATGTACGGAGCCAGTATACTGGCCATGTTTGCAGGGGCACAGGCGGTCCACCAGTACTACTTACCCGACCTGGTGAGAGGGCTGAATTGAAGGAGACCTATTATCTTAAATATTCAATGAAATTTTATACCGCCCGAAGGCTTTATATCTTAAGTAGTCAACAACAAATGTTTTCATGCCATAAGACTTGTTAGTATTCTTATACAGTAGTAGTTTTTCGAGTTAATACAAATAACTTAGACATTTAGCTGTCAGCTAGTATTCCACTGCTTTATAAATTTTAAGCTGTTGCCGTGGTGCTGCCGAACATACCAGTATCAAGGTCGATAAAGCAGATATAGTATGGAAGTGAAAATGATGGTATTGTGACAACACGAAATGACCTCTCTGAGTTGTTCAAGTCAATTTTCGCTTTAATAGTAGTGCACACGTAGATCGTTTGTTTCTGAAACAGTGCTTTTCTTTTTCCATCAGACTATACCAGAGGTCCCACCAAAGCCTGGCGAGCTTCGGACAGAATTGCAAGGCTTCAAACTCAGAGAAGCAGCCGCACAGGAGCAAATGGAAGCAAAACCCAAGATGAACTAATATGGAAATAATATACTGTATATAATGGAAATGGTCTCAGGGCGGTGAATATTTATCACAGACAGTAATCATTGGTTTCAACATATTTGTAGGTAGACAACTGTGTGAACATTAAATGGACTTTTCAGAGTCTGGTGTTTTGTTTTGTTTTGTTTTTAAAGGAACAGTCCGCTCCAAAATGTCAGGAAAATGTTATTTGAACATCTGAAATTTATTTGAGGTTATCCAGCACTTTAAATGGTGGCAGGTGCGCTGACTCCTATGTAACATAAATTTGAATATAAGATGGGGAGGCGGGCGGTTGATGGCTGGATGTGTAAAAAAAATTGCATTTTTTTTGTTGCCTGATATTTGTGTAATTATGTTTTATATGAATCAAACAAGTTTAGCAACATTTATTTATGTACGAAATAAACGGGGTTTATTGTTTTAAATTTGTTGAAACACATTGTCAGACCCTTTTTTGGTGAAGCAGGGTCGTATCTTAGCAACCGACATCAACAAGCAGGATGGATGACAAGATGGCGACCGAACGAGAGAAAGAAGCTTCTGAATATCTGGAAAAACACAAAATCTTCGATCTCATGAAAAACCTCACCAGCATGCTCTTCTTTTATAGACCCGGTTAGCCTTTTATGTATCTATTACAAGCAACAGCTTTTTTTCAGGGCACTTTTTGAGGTAAAACGACTCGTTTTTACCAGATAGTTAGCTAAACTAGTACTTCGCTGTTAACTGTTGAACTGTTCTTTTCTCGGATTCAATAATTTTTTTCATCATCGTATAAGTACATTTAGTTTCTCAGATTTTTTTTGTCTTTACAAACTTTATAAACATTCTGTAAATGTACAGAAGTTCAATGAAATTTTGTTTTCCTCATTTTAATATACTTGATGATTAATAATATTTGAACCACTTAAGTGAACTTGGATAATTCCCGATGCTCTGCTTGTTTGGAATCGCTCATTAGTCATCCTTTTTGTTTCGCTTTCAACTGATTCAGACTATCTAGCTATTTAGCATTTTGTTTACATTTTAAGCTTGTTTCAGTTTGATTGGACGTTACTTTTCATCTGTTTTACACATTTTATTTATTTTTATTATGTCGTTTGATATCTTACTCAATCCATTGGCCTTTTTTGTGCACCTTAGTATTCATGGATAAGCAGTTTGGAACATGGATGCATGCACTCCTAGTCTTTTTTGGCAAAAAGCTTCCTTGTACTTTGTTATCCTTTCAGTTGATAGGCATCTCAACTTGGAATGATTTGTCCTTTTTATTCAGATGATCCCAAAGAGTTTCTGATCGAGAAACTCACACAACTAAAACAAGCTCGAGATAGTGGCCAAAAGGCTCCCAGTCTCCTCAGCCCTTCTAACCTGGATGCAGCGTTTGGTATAGTGGACCCAGCCAATGAAAGACATGTCTCGTTTGCACAGTACAAACAGGGTGAGCGCGTCACAACTCATGAAAATATATATTTTTTTCATCAACTGTACTATTAAAAGAGCCTTATATTTTCCACAGCTCTCATCTCATTGGGCATGAAAGACATAAATGAGTGTCCTGACGGCGTAAACGAAGACAAAATATCCTATGATACTTTCATAACAGAAGGGTAAGAGAGGTTATGAGAATTTTTTTTTCTTACTTCGATGATTTAAAAATATAACATCATGTTCTCTTATTGTTACAGGATGCTTAGCTTGGAGAAATGCTCAGCGACATACAAACAACCTTAAACTTAAAAATTTACTCCTAAAAGTAACAGTTTCTTTCTCTCTTTATACACTTTTGCAATGTTTTTCCAGTATTCGTTGTGATACAGACCAACATGATTGCATGACATTATTTTATAACAATGCAGACCCTGATAAATAAAAGAATAAAACAGCAAAACATATTTGAGTTGGATTTTTTTTTCTTAAACAGGTACGCGGGGTACTCATGTGGTCCTTGAAAGCTACCCTGGTGCCCGCTGGTACCATATTGGTGGCCCCTGCTATACAGTATCTACAGCAGTCTATTGATGCAAAGTGCTCGTAGCAATTATTGGAGCAAAGATTTGCTTCTACTTAAAGACGTGAACACTAATGCAGTGGGATGATTTACAGTATTATATGGAATTGTGGACAGTAGTGCAAGTAAATTAATTATGATCTACATTTTCATCATCTGAACGCTATACCTTTTTCACACATCCATTTGACAGAATGATTAATAGCATTGAGACGATTTGATTTTACTTTTATAACTTTACTGAATTTTATTTTCGTTCCTGTTTCCTGACATTGTATTTTTTTTAAATATATATTTACTGTATTTTATGTCTGGGTATTCATGTTTACTGTATTTCTATTTTAAATTGTTATCTGTACATGTTAATATACTTACTGTATTTATATTTTGTATTTTTACGACATTTTATCATCAAACGAGCAATGGCCGCCTGCTGGTAGGCGTGGCCAAGCCGAATTCCGGAAATGACATGGCTGCCTCCTTGCGTGAAGTTCTTTCTCCTGTCTCCGCGTAATAGTCTTGAGTGTTTGCTTTTTGCGTGTGTCCCCCCTCTGTCAACTGTCGCTGTTTTCCATCGGGTCGCCGTCGCGTGGATCTAAGCATGGGCACCGTCCACGCCAGGGTAAGAAAATGCGACGGAAACGCGTTGCTTTGGGCGTTTGACCTCTCGGCGTGTGTGGCTGCTGAGGAGAAAAGGGAGGCCCTCGGTGACAGCGTCCACCCTTCAACGAGATTTGGGGCATTGGTGGCTAATGCACGGCGCTTGTTTGTCGAGCAAAGCATGTACATTTGGACCTCCTCAATCACATATTGTCCACCGTGCATTTTAAACATTTAACACCACAATGCTGACGCTTTAGGTTTCCTTTATACATGTATGTGCTAGCTCGTTGTCTTCTTGACACCAGTATTTTATTTTTTTTATCTGGGAGTGGAAAGACTGACATTATGGAGATGTACTGTACTGTGTTGTACACTCAATGACATGTTGTTAGATAGACTCCGACTGTATAATGAGATGTAATAAGACTGCATGATGAGCAGAATCAGTCATTTAAGTTTATTGTCCTTGTACTTGTGTGAAGAACATTCACATGTACTCAACCAATATTGTTTTGTAACCTTTTTTACCTGCACTATTTTGTCCTTTTGTCCTATTCAAGCAATTCAAAGTCTATTTACATGCTCCTTCAGGACATCGCTCATCTACAAAACTATTTGGCAAGTTCCTGAAATTGCCATCATTTTCACTATATCGCATTTAGCATTATAAATGGGACAAATATTTGCCATTGACACTCTCCTTCCATATTTCTAGACTGATTAAAATCCTTCCATCTTTAGGTCTCACATTCCACATGTTATCAATTCAATTCATTCCACAGCATTTCATGTCAGTGTCAGCTGCTCAGGTTTCACCCGCAATTTCTCCGAAAAATGCATTCTGAAGTTTGCAGCGTCTAAAAAAAACAACTGCTTTCGGATTGTGTGATTAAAGTAGGCTACAATGCAGACATTGCTATATTATACAGTAACATCATGATTATCTTTGTAAAACCTAACTTGTTTGATGCAACTCCTCTTGTATTGCATGCCATTCGAAAGACTAGATGATGTAGGTGTACCCAATGGAGTGTGCATAACAAAAGAAATACTTGTGCAAATAACTTATTATTCCATAGATAATATCTTTCAGGAAATGATTTATACTGTAATTGTTTCACTTGAGTCACAGCGTGTCTCTGATGGTCGTTTCTTTTCAACATGGTGTTGCAGAGCCTGGACCCTCTGCCCATGCAGGGTCCTGAGCTGGGAGTTCACGCTGATGACATTGAGCCTCCTGATATGGAGCAGGAACCTAAGCAGGAAATTCTGGAAAACAAGGATGTAAGATCCATGTAGTTGCCAAACACGCCACAAAACAACTTTGTGAAATGACATTTCCTTCTGTTCCTTTAATATCCAAAGGTGGTGGTCCAGCGGGTGCATGTAGACGGGCTCGGGAGGACCAAGGAGGACCTGCTTTCCTATGAGATCTCTGATGTTTTCCGAGCAAGGAATTTAATCGATGTACGTACTGGAAATCAAAGGGAAACTACAGCCCGTTAACTGACTCTACACTGCTGCTTTGTTATTTCAGGTAATGAAAAGATCCCACGAAGCCAGGCAGAAGCTGCTTCGTCTTGGAATCTTCCGGAAAGTTGAAGTTGTTATTGACACCTCCAGGGGTACATCAGCCACAAAATACGACGCTATACATGAGTCACATCACATTGGGGTTATTTGGATGTTGTGTAAAATTTGCAGGTGAACCTAAAAATTCACTATAATATTTTCGGGTGAATTCAATTTGAGCTTCTCGAAACTTTTGAATGGACACACCAACTGTTCAATGTTTATTTTCTTTTTGCATTTTGCTCTTCTCGAAACTAAGGGCTGAACGGTTGTTTGATCATGAATGGACCAACATGTTTCCTGGTTCAATTACAATTGGTTCTTAAACAGTCCATTCCATTAATGCTGTTCACATTTTGACATCATTCGATCAAGATGACACTCTAAAAATTGCCAGGCTTCGATTGCAGCAGAGAGACTGATAGAGTAACAGAAAGGCACAGAAGTGGACATTTTGGAAAGTAATGAATTGTTAAAAAACAACAAAAAAAACAACAACAATCAATTCAAATCCAATCCAACTTTATTTGTGGAGCACTTCTAGAGCTCACTTTTGCTACCGCTTATATTTCAGGTGAAGACGCTCTCCCCAACGGCCTCGATGTGACGTTCGAGGTCACCGAGCTGAGGCGGATGACCGGCAGTTACAACACTATGGTCGGGAACAATGAAGGAAGCATGGTGAGTGCGCAATTGGATGGACGGTCTCGCTTGAATTGGCGCCACTAAACGATGGTACAATAATGCTTCACGGCAGGTGCTCGGAATGAAGCTGCCCAATGTGTTTGGCCGGGCCGAGAAGCTCACCTTTCAGTTCTCCTACGGCACCAAAGAGACTTCCTACGGCCTGTCCTTTTTCAAACCGCAAGTGGGGAACTTTGAACGCAAGTAAGTATCTTTTTAGTGTCATGTGTTGACAATTAGGAGCGTAACACGACGTATACTTGTGTATGAATTTTTCGCCGTGACATTTATAACTTGCCTCGCCTTCTGCATAGTTTCAGTGTATACTGAGTACTGAAATCATGATGAAGAGAGAGTGAATGTTCGTTTTAGAAATAGAATCCAAACTATTGCCACTATCCGAAATAGAAATCCCATTACTAGATTTATTAGCGATCGCTTGCATCAAGATTCTCCAATTGCTTTACAATACATCTGATAATCTTTTTTTTGCCGTGTAATAGGAGAGGAATGTTGTTGGGGTTTTTTTCTCTCCCCTCAGCATCACACTCAACGCCTACAAAGTAACCGGACAGTTTCCGTGGAGTTCGCTGAGGGAGACGGATCGTGGCGTCTCAGCCGAGCTAAATGTAAAAGACGACAAATCTTCATACGATCGTCACTGTCATTGTGGAAGAGGATTTTAATGTCTTGCTGTCCATCCTTGCTCAGTTCCCTGTGTGGAAGACCAACCAAACCCTGAAGTGGGAAGGCGTGTGGAGAGATTTAGGATGTCTGGCTCGCACCGCCTCCTTCGCTGTCCGGGAAGAGAGTGGACATTCTCTCAAGTCGTCACTCGCGGTATTTTGGCTTCAAGTCCCACATGACATAATCTCATTCTCACAAGAAACGCACAGCTGCAAACAACAACAAGGTTATGTGCTATAAAAGACAATCAGGTTCCACAAATAATTGAATTTCAAATGAACCCTTTTATGCACCCTATAACCTGAGAACATGATAAACTGTCCACTGTAGTAACTGCTGTCCCTCAAAGGGTTAAACCGTTTTTTAAATGACTTTGAAACTACAGGTACAGTTATATAAATTATTTTTGTAATATACCTGATTTTTAAAAAAAAGTACACAACGAGTGAAGCATTTAATAATTTGGGTGTGTGACTTAAGGGCAACAAAGACCCCAATTCAATCATCTCAAAACGTTAGAATACGGTAGCAAATAAACAGCCCAAATGACTTTTTTTTTTTAAGCATGCCATGGTCATCGACACCAGAAACTCCTCCATCCTGCCCAGGAAAGGTGGCCTCTTGAAAATCCATCAGGTCGGTTGCAGACCGCACGCCTTAAACCACAACCACATGAATGACCTAATTTACGGAATATTTGATGTGACGTGTAGGAGCTTGCTGGTTACACGGGAGGAGATGCCAGTTTCCTCAAGGAGGACTTTGAAATCCAGCTCAATAAAAGCCTCTTCTGGGACTCTGTGAGATTTACACTTTTTTTTTTTTTTTTTTTAACCTGTAAAAATGATCACAGTTTATATTAGAATTGTCTTCACCAGAGCCTCATATTTGTTTTTTTTCTTCCAGGTTCTGTCTGCCTCCTTGTGGGGCGGTTTGCTGTTGCCTATTGGTGACAAGCCAACAAGCATAGCAGACAGGTACTTCATATTTTCTTGTACCCCTTTTGTCATTGCGAATCCGCCAAATAACCATCAAAAATTGGACACTCTATGGGTGGGGCGGCTAGATAGCTCGATCGATCAATCGCTAGATAATGTTGTAGGAGTCTCCACAATGGGAATGACATAAGTCAAAGCAAAGCAGACTTTTTATTTATTTATAACCTTTAAAAAAAATGCTTGGAGCCTCTCTGTCATAACTTCCTATGTCGTCCCTCCAGGTTTTATCTGGGTGGCCCGACCAGTATTCGAGGTTTCAGCATGTACAGCATGGGCCCGCAAAGTGAAGGTGAGATGGTTGGCTACGCTGTTAGCCTCGATGCTAATTTTTAAAATATTTTCATCTTTTTTTTTTGTTTGTTTGTTTTGTTTTGTTTTGTTTTTTAATTGGTATGACAGGCGATTACCTGGGAGGAGAAGCTTACTGGGCGGGTGGCGTTCACCTCTACACTCCGCTGCCCTTCCGGCCTGGCAGGGGGGGCTTTGGCGACCTCTTCCGAACGCATTTCTTCCTCAACGCCGGGAACCTTTGTAACCTTAACTACGGTGGGTTAGGTCCTAAAAAACAAACTTAAAAAAACTGAAGGTAAACATCCAAGAGCTTGGAACTTGACCGTAATATTGAGTTCAAAATGTTAAAAATGACTCGTTAGGCATAATTTTGAAGTGACTAGCCCTTTTCAATCATGTCATTCATCTTTGAACTTTTACCTTTTAATGGTTAACTTCTTTTTACACTACGAATATTAAAACAAGACGTCGGTGATGCACCTCACCTTTGCAATACTCCTCCGTCTTTAAACTCTTTCAACTTATTTTTACAGATACATGCAGAATGTTACTTAAAACGGTTTCGTTTGATCAATATGCTGAAAAATATGGTGTTAGGAGGTTGTGTATCAAAACTAATTGAACCTACCCCAATAAATGAATAAGGATCATTGCGTTTCTCATGCTTAGGAGAGGGCCCTCAAGCACATTTGAAGAAGCTGGCAGAGTGCATCCGCTGGTCATATGGGCTTGGTATCGTGTTGCGTTTAGGCAACATTGCCAGACTGGAGCTGAATTACTGCATTCCCATGGGAGTTCAGAGTGGAGACAGGTAAAGATGCTATCGACGTCAAAATGCCATCTTGATGTTCACAGGTGGGAGGTTTGTTTTTCATTGAAAGGAAACGTACTTTGTTTTTCACAAAGGCATTGTGATACCTATGAAAAATTAAGTATGTGCCAGCTGTCGTGGATATTAAAAGTCTACACGCCCTTGTGCAAATGTGCCAGGCTTTTGTGATATGATAAAGGGCAGAAGTAAATAATTTCAAAACATTTTCCACCATTTTGTAACCTATATAGCACAACTGGAAATGAAAATGAAGTGGGTGAATGAAGCACATTGAAACTCACACCTGACACGTTGGGGGGGGGGGGGGGGGGTTGATGGGAGAAAAAGCTTTGAAATTATTTACCTCACTCACGGGTGCAAGGGCAGGCTTTCGAGACACACTGCTGTTTGTATCCAAGACATGGGAAAGTCAAATTTCCATAAAATGCCCCCTTTAATTTAACCAAACTTGATCATTCATTGTTTTCTTTTGACTGCTGTCTTCCAGGATATGTGATGGGGTCCAATTTGGGGCAGGAATACGATTCCTCTGAAGCCGCCATTCAACAGGAATGCCAGTCTTGTTGCTGAAAGGGAAGACTGCTTGTAGTAGATGTTTGTTTGCAACTTATCACTTTGTTGATAAATATGTTTGCACTGAATTAGCATTGCTCTGTGTTTATTCATCTTTGGAGAGCTCAACAAGTCATCAAGCTAAAAGGTGAAGATGAACGGCTACCAATTGAGTATAATGCTCTGTAGATGTACAAATAAGTTCTGATACCTTGATAACCAGCTTGATAACCAACTACCTTTGGTGTTTAAAAAATTTCCGTCTATCTGAACTCATACAGGCAATGTATTCATTTTTTTCTGTTGTTAAGGGCAGGTGCATCTCATGTAATAAGCAATTACTTCACCTACAATTTCATTAAAAAAATCGTTGATGTCAAAGAACATATTTTTTCACATTATTGAATTTAATATATATATATACTGTATATATATTTTTTAAAATTACAAACCATGAAAAACCAACTTATTTTCACACACTGTCCTTTTAAGTAACTGTGCATTTCTGAGTTTACGTTTTATTTTACTCGAGTAGGTTAAATCAATATTTCTAAAATTACACTTGCCACTACTGAATACAAAATGGATGTATGAATGGATGCATGCGTCAAATGAGCGCCATAACTGCGCGGCATTTTTTGCTCCATTTTGTATCACGTGTTTCTTCATCTCGCCCTGTGGTTGGCCAAACCTGCACATGCGCATCGTCGTCACTTCCGTAACTGCTTGGTTTAGCCTTCCTCTCGTCCATTGAACGTTGCTTGGTTGGCGGACAATTAGTGGGGGCTCATAATTCACAAGCTTCTCGAAATTTCGCCACCCTCTTCCCATTCTTTGGTGCTACGTTCACAACGAAATAGTGCAAAATAGTGCCACCACCCCGTTAACCAGCAGAAAAAAAGAACCAACGGGTATTATTTTGGCGTCTTGTTTTTGCATTGAGCTGAGCGCAAGGCAAATCGGACGCACGCTGATGGCGGTCACTATCGAGGATCTCTATCGAAGCTACGGGGTCCTTGCTGATGCCAAGGACGACGTCAGCCAGGTAAATGAAGAAAATAGCAAAAAATAAAGCCTATGCATTGCTTACGTCGCTTCTAGAAAACGCCAAACCTTCATTTTCAGGCCAATGTTGCTGGCTGCTAGCTTACGTAAGCTTGTGTTGTGAGTGCGGGGGTGCTAAGCTAGCATCTAGCTGTTAGCCTTGTGATGGTGCCATGTTTAATTCACAGTCGAAGGTGCTACGAGCCACGTTTTGTTTTGTTCGTAATGAGAGGGCACTCGGACTTTGAAAGCATTTGTCCCGTCTGACTTTAAAAAATATTAATATATTCCGTTAATACCGGGATCGGTAGAAGGTAGGGACGTACCGTGAAATCTTTTAATTTAATGACATTTCGATCATGTGTATTTGTCCCCCCCCCCCCCCTCCCCTTGTATCCATCTTTCCTTGGCTGAAACGTCTGCTGTTATTTGTTCCTACCTTATTTTTGGAGTTTGACTCGGTCCTGTTTTCCTTCCCCACTTTCTTCCCCCTGGCATCTTTTCCTTCCTGACTTTTTGACATCACCGACGTCTTGTTTTAATATTCGTAGTTTGTTTTTTTTCTTCTTCTTTCTGCCTACATTCTTGCTGCTGGAGGCTGTAAATTTCCCCAGTGTGGGACAAATAAAGGATATCTTATCTTATCCTTTCATTTTTGACTTCGTTCCTTCCTTCCCTCAATCCACCATCCTTTTTCCTTCACTGAAAGCTACTAGTCTACATGACCTCCTTTCCCCTTGCCCTCCATCACACCTGTTTTTTTAAAAATTCTGTCTCCTTACTTCTGGCCTTCCTTCCTTACCTCATTCCTTTTTGCCCTCCTCCCTCCTCCGACCTCCTTTCATTACCTTCCTTGTCCCTTCTTTCTGTTTTTTCCTGTCTTCGTTTACTTTCTCCCTGATCTTAAATTTGCTTTTCTGCCTTACTTCTTCACTCCTTCCTTTCATCTCAGACCTGTTTTTTCTCTTCCTTCCTTGTGTCACACCTCTTTTTTTATGCATTCTCACCTTTGTTTAAGCTTGTTTTTCTCTTTCCTTGATTCCCTGCATCATACCAGGTTTTATTCATGCATCGTTCTATTTTTATCAGTCACTTAACCTTGATTTTTTTTTACCTTCCTTCCTACTTTCATTTCACCCATCCCTCTTTCCCTCAGACGCGCTTATTTATTTTTCTTGTCTCTTCATATTCACTTTTGCCTTGCGTCCACCACAGAACTGTCTTCCCCCTGACCACCACTGTCCTCAATCTGTCCCGACCTGCTGCTATTCATTATGTATCCTTCCTTCTTTTGTTTAAAACTCTTCTTCAGTTTTCCTTTGTTCGACACCTGTCCAAAACTGCTTTAGAATGACTTTTAATTGTTCTAGACTTATCTATTTGTTCTTATTATAGTCGTATTTACATATTCAAACATATTTTGCTATCTTAGCATGAGTTTTTATTTTTTTATTTTAAATTCGTCATAGCTTTGCTTCCCACACCCCACCGCAGTTTGCCTGTATTTACTCTAACATCAATCTACTTTTTGGGAATGAGGAAATCAGTCAGTGTCTACAGTAATGTTAAACACACGCACAAAAACAATTCCAGTTCCTTGTTCTTTGCATTCTGCAGCACAAAGATGCCTACCAAGTCATCTTGGATGGCGTGAAGGGCGGGCCCAAGGAGAAGCGGCTGGCGGCTCAATTCATCCCCAAGTTCTTCAGCAGCTTCCCCGAGTTGTCGGACGCCGCCATCAACGCCCAGCTGGATCTCTGTGAAGATGATGACGTGTCAGTAAGTGTGACGACTATGTGCAGTCTCTCAAGATTTATTCTCGGGCCACGTTCATTCACTGTTAATATCTTACGGCCGCCTGTTCACTTTGGTCCAGATTCGGCGGCAGGCTATTAAAGAGCTCCCGCGCTTTGCGACTGGCGACAACATCCTCAAGGTGGCAGATATTCTCACCCAACTACTCCAGACAGGTACTGGATGTATAGAAAGTAAAGTAGTGCCTTGATTTGACCTGTGAAATATTTTTTCAGCCAAGTACCCCCTAATCAGTGGAAAACATTTTTGGTTTGGAAAAACCAAAAATGTTTTACAGAGTGCTGTAGCATTTTTAAAACAATTTTGCATGGTTGCTACTTTTTAAATATATTTTAAAATCTCACGTACCTCTTGAAGCTCCTTCACGTTCTGACAACCAATCTTGTGTACCATACTATGCTATTTTTATTCAAGAAAACATACAAGCAACAACAACCTCTGAAACATTTTAGTGTTTTTGTTTTTGTTTTGCGGGCTGGAATGAATTATTGGCATTTAGTTCCATTTCCCCTGGGGAAATTGATTGTCTATATAAGTAAATTGAGTTACGTACCACTGCATTGTTTTATAAATTTATCATTCATTTTTATAGCAGTGTTGAACAAAAACCAATTTTTAAGTGTCATATGTGTTAATTTTTTTTAGATGATACAGCAGAATTCAACCAAGTGAACATTTCGCTGATTTCCATCTTCAAGATTGACGCGAAAGGTGCGTGATTGTTTGTTTCAGTTAGCATTTGAATTTTCCCCCTCTGCTAACATTGATTAAGATTGTCGCCTGTTGCACAGGCACCCTCGGTGGCCTCTTCTCGCAGATTCTTCAAGGGGAGGACATTGTGCGTGAGCGGGCCATCAAGTTTCTGTCCACCAAGCTCAAGACCTTGCCTGAGGATGTCATGACAAAGGAGGTGGAGGAGTACGTCTTCACAGAGACGAAGAAGGTTGTGCTCGTGTGTTTGCAAATTTAAACTTTGATGAAGTTATTGTTCAAGACGAGCATCATACTAGTGCTATCGTTGACAGTAGGCAGCCTTCGGCAAGTGCTCTTCAGGAGCCTTGCTTTTTTGTTCTTTTTTGCTGTTTTTGCCCTTTGTTTTGTCACATGTTGTTTCATCATGTGGACCTGATATGGACTGTTTTCAGCATTTTTTGGCTACGACATTCGTCAAAGGAGAAGTATCTGTGGTTGGTGGTTGCGCCTTCTCGGCAGCACACCTGTACCAGTACAGACTTTGATTGGGAGGAATGTCGGCGCCATTGACTGTCGGTGCTGGACAGACCTGGGGCGCTTGTGTTTTTTGCGCCTGAAATGGACAACATTTTTCACAACCCCGTTTTGTTCAGTGGAGATGTCGGCGCTGTTGGACAGTCGGCGTTGGTGCGGCTGGATGGATGGCTGCTGAAGTTGAGGATGAGGAGAGAGGAGCGTTGGCGCAGAGCGCCGATGCGTATTTGGAAACGAGAGTCGCCGCTTGGAATTGAAACGGATTTCCATGGGACAGAAGTGAACCTATCTCTTTTTTCCACAATGGATGCTACAGCTTCTTGTTGACTTTGAAACTTAGCTTGTAGCCGATGTGTGCACATTTTGAGCATGAGGTCTCTGATCCACTGGTTAAAGGACACTTTGATCCTCTCCTCTTTCATCTCAAACTGCTTCAAACAACAAAGCGTGTGACGGAAAAGTGGTTAGGACTGCACGACTGTCCGTGTTTTATGTTATGTGTTGTCCATCCATCCATCATCTACCGCTTATCCGGGGCCGGGTCGCGGGGGCAACAGCTTTAGCAGAGAAGCCCAGACTTCCCTCTCCCTAGCTACTTCTTCCAGCTCTCCCCGGGGGATCCCGAGACGTTCCCAGGCCAGCTGGGTGACATAGTCTCTCCAGCGTGTCCTGGGTCTTCCTCGGGGTCTCTTCCCGGTGGGACATGCCCGGAACACCTCACCAGGGAGGCGCTCAGGAGGCGTCCGAATCAGATGCCCAAGCCACCTCATCTGGCTCCTCTCGATGTGGAGGAGAAGCGGCTCGACTCTGAGCCCCTCCCGGATGTTATGTGTTGTGTTTATTATTTTACTTTGTTAACTGTTTTGTTAAGCGCCTTGTTACAGCTGCCGCTGTTGTGAAAGCGCTATTTAAATCAGCATGTATTGTATTGTATTAACACCCCCCCCGCCACCGCCCTCTCTCTCTCCCCTCAGGTGTTGGAGGACGTGACTGGTGAGGAGTTTGTGTTACTGATGCGCTTGGTGTCGAACCTGCGCGTGTTGCAGACAGTGAGCGGGCGCCAGCAGCTGGTGGAGCTGGTGGTGGAACAGGCCTTCCTGGAGCAGGCGCTCAACCCGGCCGACCCCGACACTGTGGACCGCCTGCTTCAGTGCACGCGCCAGGCGCTGCCCCTCTTCTCTGTGAGTACATCAACAGTATCGTTTCACTGTCGATTTTCCTTGTTCAAAATGTCAAAAATGTTAATGATTTCCATTCTTTCACCTGTAGAAAAATGTCCATTCCACACGTTTTGTGACATACTTTTGTGAACACGTCCTGCCTAACCTCAGCATGCTGACGACTCCTGTGGCCGAGCTCGACATCCAGCTTGAGGTCAGTTTCCTTGATGTGTCCTGTTTTGGGGTTTGAGAGTTTATTTTTAACCTCAACCGGTATCATAAAATTCTGCCCTATTGAGCACACGGGGGCAAAAGGTGCACTCGCGAAATAAATATCATTTGTATATTAAAAATACAAGTAAGTGTTCGCAACAACAACAAAAAAAAATCCTAACTTGCTATGGGAAACAAAAATAAAAGGTGGAATGCAGCGACTTTCCTTTTCCAACTTTTGTGAGGTATGTTGAGAGTGCCATTTACTGATCCAAATGCTTCAACGTATGCAGAATAGATTTAAAAACATGAGCAGTTCACATGTCAACATGGATCTCACCGATACTGTAGTAAACGATAAAGATTTTGGCGTGATGGAGAACCCACGAAGAGACTAACCTTCTGAGATCAAAAAAACGAGACAGATGTTTAAGACACTTGTATTTCTAACTTTTCAGGTACTTGCCTCTACTTACTGTGTTGCTGCTGACGTGTAGTGATAAAGTCGCGTCTTTCAAAGAAGGAAATGACTTAAGTTGTGAAAAAGTGTCCCGTTATTCCCAACAAGAGTTTATGCAACAGCGGCACCCACTTCCAATCGGCACCTCGAGTCCCACCAAACTCGATACTCACGACGGCTGCCGCACACGCAATTGACAAGGTGTTATGTGTATGACGCTCTTTATGACTCAGCTAATCACACTGTTGCTCGTTAGCGCTACGTGCGTGAAGACGTGTCTTTTTAACGCTGCGCGTCTTTATGTGCATCCGCGCAGGTCCTCAAGCTGCTGGCAGAGATGAGTCCTTTCTGCGGTGACATGGACAAACTGGAGACCAACCTCAACATGCTTTTCACCAAGCTGCTGGTGGGTAAACAGCACAGACCACCATCAGCCAAACACCTCGTTGAGAGTATGTGCGACTGCGCCATGCCGTGGGCACTTACCACCGTGGCAGGCACACTCAAATTCAAGCTATTTCAGTTTGGGAGAAACACGCCGTTATGGCATCTTGGCGCTTCCAATCGGAGAGATGGTGGTGGAGTGCCACCCATCCATCCATCTTCTACTGCTTATCTGGGGTCGGGTCGCAGGAGCAGCAGCTTTGACATTGACAGTTTTCATAATCCACTATCTTCCCATGGAATTTAATATTTTGAAATGTATTTTTTATCCCCCCCTCCTCTCCCATAGGAGTACATGCCTCTGCCGCCAGAAGAGGTGGAGAACGGCGAGCAGACAGCCGGCGAGGAGCCCAAGCTGCAGTTCAGCTACGTGGAGTGTCTGCTCTTCAGCTTCCACCAGCTGGGCAAAAAACTACCTGACTTCCTCATTGATAAAGTGGACGCTGAGCGCCTCAAAGACTTCAAGATCAGGTACGCATCACTCACAGGTGATATGAACTCCACTGACTCATCAAATGTCACCTATGTGATGTCATTTTTTTAAAAAACGGTTGCGATGGCACTTACAGGTTACAGTATTTCGCCAGAGGCCTGCAGGTTTACATCAGACAGCTGCGAGTGGCTCTGCAAGGCAAGACGGGACAAGCGCTTAAGACGGACGAGGTATACGGCGCCATCTTTCTGAGTCTGTCAAACCATGTGGGTGCTGACGAGGACTTGTTTTAATAATCATCAGAACAAGATCAAGGTGGTGGCCCTGAAGATTACAAACAACATCAACGTCCTCATCAAGGTCGGTTGCGGTTAAACTAGGAACTCGGGCAAATCTCTTATTTACATCGGCTATCTGTTATGGTATTTCCTCATAGTGACTCCAACTCAAATGAACACCAAGCCATCCGATTTAGCCGAATAAGTGTGCCCCTCAAATTGATGCTTCCCCTGGACATTTCATACTACTGAGCCATTTGAATTCCGTTGTGAACCAAAACAACAGAAAAACGATACTCTAGGCATGAGTAAAAACCGGAGGTAACGAAACCACCTTCTACCAAGGCAGAAACGGTATTTCACCCATAAGGTGATACAAATTCACCTCACTGCACTGTCGGTCGCTCCTCAAATCGTGGCCTCACCTGTGATGGACACAAGGCAATCGGCAAGTTGACCGCTTTATCATAAACATATCCCTCTGATAGATTTGATCCAACTCTGTGTCTCAGGATCTCTTCCACAACCCTCCGTCATTTAAGAGCGCCGTCACGCTGTCCTGGAAGCCTGTCCAGAAGACCGAGGCGGCGGCGGCGGTGGCGTAAGTTTGACACGCTGCAAAGCAGCTGATGCCCGATTCTCCTTACGTGACTGAGCATTACCTCTGCTCTCTCTTTCACGCAGCAGTCTTAAGCGTCCATCCGGTGACGACGCAGGCACGGGCGTCACCCTGAAGAAGCAGATGGCTCCGCAGCCTCGGCGAGACGCTCGGCAAATCTACAACCCACCCAGCGGCAAATACAGCGCATCCCTCGGGAACTTGAGCTACGGTAGGATTGCGAGCACAGTCTGATCATGGCACACGTTGACAGTTTTAGTAGTAACGTATGGAAATGCTCTTTATTGTTTTATGTACACGATGTTGTGGCCACCGAGGATTAAATGTGAATACATTTGGGTCATGGTGAGGAGATTTGCTTTCGATACCTCCAATATTAACATTAACAGGAATATTTTCATAGCAACTTGCTAAATGTTGGCACTCAAAAACTTGAATCGGTCCAAAGCTCAACCCAGCTACACTATATGAGGAGTGAACAATAATTTTATAGTTAATAAATAATTATACGAGTGGACCATTTTTATTTGTTTCACATGGGAGCTTGAAATGATTGAAAAATCTTGAAAGAAAATTCGATTTTTATCCATTAGTTCACTTAACAAAAAACTAAAAGCACTGTAAACAATGAGAATTTGGTTTTCCTTATGTAGCCATTTAAGTGAAAAATGATGTGCTTGCACAGTGATTTATCAATTTCAAAAAACACAAGACAATTAAAAAAAAAAATCATTGGCTCTTTTTTAAAAAATTGTCACCATTTGAATAAAAACAAAATCTATCCATCTATGGGGGCCCTCCTAATTTTTCATAACTATTTTTCTGTTTTCATCCCTTGATGTCCCTTGTTGACCAATTAATACAATTACAAAGCTAATGACAAAATCACTTTTGAGTCCCCTTTTTTTTCATTGATCAATTCGCAATAAAAGTTTAAAAATACTGTAAACCCAAAGTTTTTTTTATCCTCAGAAGTTATTGATAAGATAAGAAAACCTTTATTTTTCTCACAATGGAGAAATTCCCAATTTACAGCAGCAAGATTATGAAAGGGAGAAGTAGGAGAACAAAACGTATCAAATGGATCTGATATACCGGTCTGTACCTTGCTTGTTATATAGGGCGAAATATTTGTTAAAAAGAAAAAGCATGCCTTAGGTCACAGCCGAAACTTTTTGTACAACCTATTATGACACTTGGAGTACATAGAGCACAGGTGGGGAACTTCGGTTCCTCGAGAGCCAGATCGTATCTGTTTTACAAGTCTCCCTCCTCCAACTCATCTGACTCAAGGGATCAGGATCAATACAGGCTTCAAAAGAGCTTGCTGTTAGCTGATCATTTGAATCAGGTGTGTTGGAGTAAAGGATGGCTCGAGAGCAACCGGATTGTGTGTGATTTTTTTTGTGGGCCATGCGCTAACATTATGGTCTTCACCATGGTGAATGTTGCCTACAGAGCAGCGCGGCGGCTTCAGGGGCGGACGGGGACGGGGCTTCGGCACCAGAGGCAACAGAAGCCGAGGGCGGATCTACTGAGTCGGGTCACCAAGAGGGTGGGTGGGGGCGGTGCTTCTTACTCACTGAACTGCATCACGCCTGGATCGTTGTCAACCTTAAATGGATTATGTACCACTATTGTCCCACTTCCATTTAAAAAAAATGAAAGAAAATTGTCACAATGAACATTTTTATCCAGATCAACTAGAATTCGTCAAGAAGCCAAGGCCCGTAGCTGTAGTTTCTCTCCCTTTTTTGTTTTTATGAATGACGTTGTATCCTTGTGGAACAAAAAGACTGCCGAGTTGTGACACACAATAGTTTTTCAAAACAAAACCAAAAAAAAACCAAACAAAAAAACAGTCCTTTTTGGGTTGCAACGTGATGTTGGAATGCATTTGTTTTTACATTTTTTATTTAATCTTGTTTTCATGTTTAAAATTATTAGTAGAGCTTCAGTTTGGCCGACTATTACAACTTTGTATGAATCGCTGATGTTGTCGGATTTTTATCATAAACTTGTATGGAACTATGAGCGGTCGGTGTCATGTCTTCATGTTCGATAACGCACATCCACCAAAGTACAGATACCTTGCTTTTTATTGGCCTTGTTATGCGACCGCAGTGGTGAAGACGTGATCATGACACAGGATGGTGGGCCATAAGTTTCCATCTACAGAGTTTTACAATACATAGGGCATCTAAAACATTTAAAAAAAGAAATGCATGATACATTTTTCTATGTATGGAAACTTATGGCCCACTCCGTCGAACAAGAAATGCAAAATATATACGTCTATAGCTACAATGTGAGTGGAAAAACAACTCCCCTGTTTAAAAGTATTTGTATTTATTGTAACAGTTTCAGAATTTTGAGGTCTGATGAAGATTTTACTCAAATTTCTCTTTTTTGTTGTTGTTGTATTAGAACTTAAATTTGGATGTGATGCGGGATTGCGAGTACCTTACCATGATGCGAGTCCATTTATCAGTATTTGGGAGAATGTTAAAGATTTGATTTTGATGCAAAATGAGGCCTCTCCACGTTTTGCTACTGTCCTTTGTGAATGGCTGAGTGCCTCTTTCAACAGGAGATAGATGTGACTTCACTTTTTTTCTTTCGTTTCTTTTTGTACAAAACCAAAGATTTGAAGGGCAAATATGAAATGTGGTCTTCCAAACCACAAAATTTAGCTTCTGGTCACGCGAAGAAAAAAAAATGCACCTACCATTTGGTGGAAGTCATCCCTTTCCCCGTTACTTAATTTCTGATGCATTAAAGAACAGCAAGAAAATTAAATACATACTCAATTCTCATCCATTTAAAAACAAGCAAAAAAACCCCAACCTATTATTAAACCACTTGTGAATAGTTTACCATAGGAAGTTATTTTTCAATCACTCTGTGTAGGTAGATGTACAGGAAAGGCGGTAGTGACTCGGGACTTAATTAGCAATCCAAATATACCGGTACATGAATTTATCTTGCTGGGCCGGTCGCTGATGCAAAAAAACATCGGGCTTCATGCATTGAAATTGAAACTATTTTAGGAGATATAACCATCCAATTCTGACAAACCATAATCTCAGTTGGATAAAACAATTGATTGGAGGTGGCTGCTGATAAACTGGAGTGTGCACCCCAATGTACTTTTTTCTTTTGTATCATGAGATGACTATCGAGATGAAAGAGCAAAATATTTTAAAATGTTGTGACAGGCTGTTCCCTCTAGGGGGCGATACAGACCAGGGTTTTCCCCTCCTGCCAGAGCAACAACCTGTTCTATTTTTAGCCCCGTTGAACGTTTCAAGCTTCATTCTTTCTTTTGTCTTGGATGCAGAGAAACCACTACACACACACACATTTATGTGTGTATGTATACATATATATATAAAAATACACTAGGCGATGTGAGTTTTGTCCGATTCAAAACGGACAGCAAATATCACACCTTTTACTCATTTCTGTTAAGGTTGACTTTCCACTCAAAATTAAGTGTGTATCATGATTGATATTGGCTTATGGCTTGTACAAAATACACTTGATGAACGTGTGTTGCGATCATGTTGCCGAAAAAGCTCTCAAAACTGATACGATGCACACCACTCCAAACACATTCTTATTTTACCATCCCAAAACTGAGCATGGCGATCTTCATTGGGTTATATTTCGAATGAAATGGCCAGTGAGCTTTTCACACGAGGGTGGTTTTTTATTTTTATTTTTTTTGGGGGGGGGGGGGGGGGCAATTTGTCGTCGCAATCCGCTGACCGTTTATTGTCTGTGGTGCGTTCAAGGTCCTCCTCAAACTTCTCCCCTTTGGCCAGCAGGAGGTGGTAAACAACCGTGGGAAAAGAATCTCTCCTCTGGTGATTGATCGTGACCAGGTATTTCCCAAAGCGCGCGCGCGCGCACACACACACACACACGCACTCACACGCACTGCAGAGCTGAAAATAATCATGCAGTGGTGAAGGAGGAGGCGTGGGCAGATAGGGGATCGAAATTATTGGGGTACATAGCAAGCACCCTTGCCCATTATTGCTGCTATTGTAACGTGTTTGACGTGTGATGTGGTATGCTTTGGCTCACAAGCTCTTTGTCTCCTTTGCCATAGTTGTTTTTCCTCGTCCCATTTTCAGAGTATATCCGTTTTTCGTTTTTTTGGAAGCTAGCAACACCCATAATGCTGTCTCCAACAGGTGATCTGGGCTTTTCTTTTTCCATGCTTTTCCAGTCCCACTTGATGCCGCGCGCCTCCATTTTCAGGAGCTCATAAGAAAAAGAAATAAATCAACTGAAAAATCCTTACTTAATTTGAATTGTGTTTCCATCCATCCATCCATTTTCCGAACAGCTTGAATCCTCACTAGGGTCGCGGGGGGTGCTGGAGCCCATCCCAGCCGTCTTCGGGCAGTAGGCGGGGACACCCTGAATCAGTTGCCAGCCAATCGCAGGGCACACAGAGACGAACAACCATTCACGCCCACACTCCCACCTAGGGACAATTTAGAGCGTCCAATCAGCCTACCATGCATGTTTTTGGAATGTGGGAGGAAACCGGAGCACCCGGAGAAAACCCACGCAGGCCCGGGGAGAACATGCAAACTCCACACAGGGAGGCCGGAGCTGGAATCGAACCCGGTACCTCTGCACTTTGAAGCCGACGTGCTAACCACTGGACTACCGGGCCGCCCTGAATTGTGTTTCTCTTCCCCCAATCAGATCTCAGATCCATCATACAAGCCAAATACACATCGGATATTCCGCTTGAATGGAAACGTGAGCAAAGAATTCCTCCAATGGACGGGTAACTTAATTTCTCGCCTTTTCGTACCCGTTGGAGTCACATTGGGTAACCATGGCAAACACCCAAACCAAACCAATGTAAATATGTCAATTCTTTCCCCGAATGGGAATAAAATGTCCTATTTTTAGTGAATGCAAAGTGTGCATAATCTATTTATTGCCTTGTGTAAAACAAAATGAAAAGAAAACAACATATTTCTAGTTCATGGAGAGTCTGCAAAAAAAAAATCAATTGATTGTCTTGAAATAAATTAAAATATAACATCATATTTCAACTTATTGCAAAGTGTGCATAAATTCTATTGATTGTTTTAAACTAAACTAAAAAATGTCATATTTGTACATTAGTCCACGTTTGCATAGCTAAATGCAATTCAATAAAAAGCACTCATAAAATGATCTCATTTAAAATAAAACGAGATTAATGAAATGACTTCTATTTAATGCATGTAAAATAGATTGAATTGATTGAATAGAATAAATTGATTGAAATGTCAAATAAAATGGAGAAAAAAAAACATTGATTGAACTGCTGATTCTTGAGACAGTGGCGCAAAAAAAGGCGAACGTGCACCCAAACGCATGTTGTGCCAAACCCAAATTTGCGTTGCTTCCAAATTCACCCATTGAAACTCCTCCTCTTGAAGCCGGCATTGGAGCACGTCTGTTCGAGGCCTGTAAAGAGGCTATAAAAAGAATCAACTGCGTCAGCAATGCAATTTTTTTTTCTTTTGGCATCACCGAGAGCCGGCGCCATATTTATACTGCAGTGATTTTTTTCCCCTCCTTTTAAACTGAATTTATGACATCCTTTTTGACATCATCATGTGTTTCTTGAAGGTCAAGAAAGGGCTATTGAGAGAATTCTTTTGGGGGAACTCTCCTTGGTCCTGAAGCGCTGTTTGAGAACGTGTACTGTCACTGGTTCAGATATAAAATCATCCATTCTTTTCTTAAGGGTAGTTCCCCACACATGCTCACCCACCATTTCATGAGGTACACCAGCGCCATTAGTTTTGATTGACATTCCAGTCATCGTTGTAATTCTAGCTTTACGTGTGTGGCTGTCACATGGCCCACCCAGAGCTGTGTTTCCAATATTTCAACATCATCATCTTGCTAAAACGGAGATCCGTAACAACACGCGCACATTCACACGGATACTTTAAGTCCCTTGAGGGGCTCTATTGTACACCACATATACATTGTCAACATTTCTGATGCACTGATTAACATTAACTCAATGTTCACCTAGGTATTTTTCATCCATTGGCTTTGACAGTGCCAGTAGGACATTCTCTTAACAGCCCCCCCCCCCCCATTTTTCCCTTTGCAGCTCACTTGAGTGGCTGTACTTTTCCTATCCTGTCACTTTTCCTATGTTAGGTCTGCCCTCCTGTGGCAATTAGTTGCGACAATCACAGGCTAAGAAAACAAGAGATTTATGGCTGTGCTCCTGCAGTTCCCATAGGCCTGTTGTGTGCTGTATCGATCCACAGCTCATCAAATCACACTTAGAAAGTCTCCATCCCTGTTCAGAGCCACTGTGGCACCACAACCCAGCAATGAGCTTAATATCCAATTTGAATAGGAAGCAAGCACTGGCTTGATATCGGGTGCATGTGTGGCTTTGTATAAAGTTGGAAGTGTTCACATTGATGAGAACTAAACCACTATTGAAAAGAGTGTGCAATGGTCCCAATCCCTCTTTGCCTTAGGGGGTAGTTAAGTGTGAAAGTCATTACCCAATTTTGGTCTATCTGGCACAATGAGCAGCAGTCTAGGAGTTGGGATAACATCATACCCGTGAAACACACAAGGTCATGTCATGTTATGTCTGTGCTGTCCTTGCTTCTTGGATTACAAATCGCTACATTCCCTTGTTTCACCATCTTCATTGTTTATGTCTTGTGACCTGTTGTAACTGTCATATGCTTGTGCAGGAGTTTTTTGCCTCACTCAAATTATCCTCAAATGAGGGTAGTTTGAGCGTGGGTTTTTTTTTCTCCCCCTCTCCCTCCCTTGTTTATTTCTGACTTTCGGGTTGAGTGAACGCTGGCGCGTTTTGGCTGCCGCTGCTCAACCCGTATTGTTTTGTGTTTTTTGTTATTGTAAAGTGTCCTTGGGTGTCTTGAAAGGCACTTATAGATAAAATCTATTATTATTATTATATTATTATTATTTTTGGCACCGCCCCCCTGTTAAAAAAAAGAAAAACAAAATCCAATGATGACTAAAATAATTCACCACCTAAAAAAGTAATAATGACTGCAAAAATACAGAAGGTTAACCAATGAAAACCATTATTTGGACACACTTGCGCCCGACATGAGTAGGGGAGTGTTACTCAACGTAATAATAATCGTTTTGCTGACACCAGGAGTTGCATTGCAACGTGCTGTTAGTTAGCTAGTTTTGCCTTCACCCCAAAAACACCTCCTCCCCCTTCAGATATTCTGCAGTTGTAGCCACTTTAGAGTGCCTCATTGTTAGGTGTGAGTGAGTGTCCGTCACACAGAGATAGGTGCGAGAGCAAGCGGTGGGAAGTGAGTGTGTTGACGCTGGTTTTGCTCTGGCGTGGCTGCTTCACAGCGCAGTTTTCGCAAGACGCCATTCCAACCGCCGGAGGCTTTAGACGGATGTATTTTCACAACGCGTAAAGATGCCCGACGAGGTAGCATCCATTTGAGATCTTTGATTGACAGTTGAGACTTAACGCATTCAGCGGACACGTCCACAGTGTTTGAGAGTGGCGGTAATGGCTTGACTTTTCACAATTTTCACACCTTGTTTTATAGACATCATGATTTCTGTATTTTTCAAGTTTTGCTGGGTGGTTAACTGCATTCTTCTCTGTGCTCTGTCAAATTTAGATGCCATATTTATGTATTTTCAATTCACAGGGACTTAATATCGATATTTTACTCCAGAATAGCATTGAAATTCCTTTGCCCCCATCACAATTTTAAGACTTCCTATGGCAGAACGTACCTGACTGAGCCTGCTGTTTGTTTCACGGGTGGAGCAGTGTTCTTTTCTTTGTACGCGTGGCACAGGCAAAGCTGTGGGTGCGCTTTTGTTTAAGAATGAAAACCCCCACAATCAACAAAACAATCTAATATTTTTGAGATCGTAATCACCGACAAGCCGCAAAGCTTCTGGACAATTTTTGTGAGGGTTGTGTTTGAGTTAGTATTAGTAGCAGACCCAAACATTCCAAAGCCACGTATGTATTTATATATGTGTGGATATGCATGAAAAGCCACCTACCCCCTCATGCGCAATGCTGGGAATAGTAACAGTGCGGCGAGGCAGTGCTAAATATAGCAGCCAGTGAGTGTTAACATGTCAACTTGAGCGGGAGTGCGGGGGAAGCACTCGCTGCCTGCCGCACGTGTGTATATGCGGTATGTGTGTACCTGTATACATCTCAACCCACATACACACATTTAGCGACTGATAATCTCAAACACACTTTTAGACAAAACCGCCATATATGCAGCAATTATCAAAATAATGGCATCATGTTCCAGTGTGCATTGGATCTAGCTATTCTCTTGCATATATATATATATATATATATATATATATATGTATATATATATATATGTATATATCTCGGTTGGATCTCCATTGAAGACGCTTGTGCAGCAAAGTGTGCGTTTATTTGATTGAAGAAGACTTGAAACATGCTCCCCACCCGTCCCAACCGAAGCGTGTTATGTAATGGAGCATGTGAATGTTAGGAGCGAGGCAAGAGGAGAAAGAGGAAGAGGAGGTTGTCACTTCTTCTTCATTTTGCTTCTCCCCCCCCCCCCCCCCCCCTCTCTGACAGATCTCCGGAAACTCCTCCCCCAAAAATGGCTTCCAATTAAATGAACCCAATTCAAATCTCATGAACAACAATTGTAGCCTATCTGATAATAAGGTAAATGGAATTTAAAGTATACCTTAAAATTGGATTTAAAAGCCCATTTGAAGTTCAATTTAAGATAAGATAAGAAAACCTTTATTAGTCTAACAATGGAGAAATTCCCAATTCACAGTAGCAAAGTTATGAAAGGAAGAAGTAGAAGAACAAAATATAGGAGCTGCTGTAAAGTGGAAAGCTTGAAAGCTTGAAGTCAAAATAACAATAAAATTACAATTCAAATTGAATTCAGTTCATTGAAATTAGTGTAGAACTTTGCAAAAGGGTGTTAAATTAACCATTTCCCGACATTTTTGACAGTTTCAAAAGAACAAAAAACGTTTTAATCGCATTCAAATTAATTCATCTAGAAACACTTTACAAAATCTATTTACAAAAATAGGTTTCTCAATCGCATAAAACAATATTGCACTTTAAATGTGTTTAAGAATAAAAAATAAAAATTAAGAATCATTTTTCATTTAGTAAATTAAGCTATTAAAATGAAATTAAACTACATTTTAAAAAAAAATCTGTTTCGAAATGGATTAAATTTGTGTGGCTCACTATTTGGCAAGTCTCTCCAAGCCGCCGTACACACTTTTTCTGGATTTTTCTTCTCACCAATGTCAGATCTTGAGTTTGTACAATTTATCATTCAACAATAATCCGGTTTTACTCACTTACGGGCAAAGTAATATGGCAAAGGAAAAAAAGGGGGCGGAGTTCACATTTGACAGGCCCTTGTGCTGTAGTAGGGCAGCTTTCCTTTCCTTTTTTTTCTTTTTTTCTTTTACGCACCGATATCCCCAAACTCCTGGCGGGCGGGGAACACTATGTACTCTACTCCTCATATGTCCACTGAGACCCCCCGCCCCCCTTCATTGCTTAACACACATACATAAATGGAACACCCCTGCATTCATTCACTTACTCTGCCCGCAAAACGTCGTGAATGAGTGAGCCTAGAAGTGATGAATGAAGGAGTGAGTGAATGAAGAAGTCAGCCCTCCTTCCTCTCTCTCTCAATGGGGCTTGTCCACCCGTTTCTTCTTCTTCTACTCATCTTCGTGATCATCACACAAGGAAAGCAAACACGCACATGAGCAAGAGGGGAGAGGGGGCAGTGTGGGGGGGGGGGGTCGCATTTGTGACAAAGGCGACCTCTAGAGATGCGTTATTGTGTGCAGCAGAGCTCCCAACCAAGCATGTGATGCCAAGGATTCTGCGTGCGTGCGTGCGTGCGTGCGTGTGCGCACGCGCCAAATCTAAAAATAGCCACAGTATAGCTCTGCTCTTCCACTGACATCATTTAGGCAGGAGAAATGGAAAAATAAATAGTGGGGGGAGAGAGGGACGTAAGGAAGGGAGTGTAATTCCTGCATAAAAGGCTCAAAGATTCTTTTTTTTGTTGTTGTTGTTGTTATGGTTTTAGTCTTTTTGTCAAATATTTTAGCATAGGTGTGAAATACTCATCAGGCTGTGTTCATTAACAGTAATCAACAAATAAGGCATGCAATGTGTACATTTTGAAATACGGCGGACGAGTAGGGGAATGGGATCAGGGTTGACCATAAATAGTAAAAATCTGAAAATTTAATGCGGATTATAATTACTTTGAAAAAAAAACACATTTAAAAATAAATGTTATTAAAAAAAAAAGCAAATCGGGGATCAGAAGACCAGGAAAAAGAATCTGGCAAATAAGCGGGGCTTCCCACAAATAACAGGTTCACAGAAGTCTATGAATGCCTCCAAACTGTGAATCCGTGAGATCCACTGTATGCATGAATACCAAAAGGAGTTTTAGGAATAATACACAAGATGGCGTCTTTATGACTGAATATTAGTTCATCAACACATGTACGCTCAAATGAGAGCCAATAAAAGCCAATCTGTTAAATACATTTATAAATAGGTTATAAATGATTCATTAATGAAGTAAAGTAAAACAAATTTTTTTTTAAAATCTCATGAAATCAGATTAAATTGCCAACAACTTAATATGAGGGCAAAAGGTATATAATTTGTTTATGAATGCGTCATTATGATGATGATGATGTAAACACATTGACTCCCACAAATCACATGAGATTTAAAACCGTTTTCACCAAAAGGTGAAACAAAATTTAAAATTTTTATATTCTTAAAGTCATCATCTAGAATCCATCCGTTTACTGCCATTGACGAATATATTCGTCAATGTCATTTTTTTTCAGCGTGTAAGCTTGTAAGATGGTCTCGCCCAGCTTGTCTGTTAAATTCAAGCATCCACGTAACTTATGAGAAACAAATGGCAGTAGATGCAACGTTACATCTCTTTGCATTTGCTATCAGCACAGCATTTGAGTCAAACAGAGAGATTAGAGGCTGAATCTTGCCTTGTCACGTTGATTTTGAGGGAGGGAAATGCCAACATGTTGGAAATCAGACAAGTTTAGGCACCTAACACTTGAACTGACTATGTACATATATGTTAGAAACAGAATGTGTGTTGCAACAATGAGTAGAAAAGCGTGTGTCACAACGGTGAGGAAAAAATACTCAACATGGGATGACACCAGCCGCTTTTTACCGGAAAGATGCGACCCACCACCATGAGTGGGAAGCCACTAGCAGATGGGAAGGGACATTAGAACAAATTAAAAGGGTGTGTATATGTGTGTGTGTGTGTGTGTGTGTGTGTGTGTGTGTGTGTGTGTGTGTGTGTGTGTGTGTGTGTGTGTGTGTGTGTGTGTGTGTGTGTGTGTGTGAATGTTTCCAAGCGCCTTAGTCACGCCCAGCTTCTCGCCGTGTGTCGTCAGCCTTGGCAGCCACGCCTGAGCGCTGCGTGACTTTCTCCAGTGACGTGGTTTTGTCGTGCATGCACGCCCGCCCCCACCACCTCTTTCCTGGTGAGGGTTCTCCTCCATCTTGTCCTCATTTTTAGGGCTCACATGATAATGGGATGGTGGTTCTTTTTGGGGGTTACTCAACAACCATCGAGCAGATTGCTGTGGAAGTGTTCATGCATAGCCAGATAAAAATGCCGCCCGAGTCACAATGGAACCCCAAGATGGAAAGTGATTAAATCCCTATTGTGCTCCATGATCCAAGATGTCTGCCAGTCAACAAATGAAACAACAAAAAAAAATTACAGATTTTTCACTTTCTTGAGAATGAAGTAGCCTGTTAGCTATAAAGGGGGAAAAAAAAACCTTTTGTCAACGGAATTTATTTTCCACATTCAATATTTTTCTCAAATCAGGAAGTAGCCAAAGCTCACACATTTTGGGCCATTGAAAAAACATTACATTTTTGTTGATCCTTTTTTCCCATTTGCGGTACAAAAAAAATGGTTCCCAACCCTCAAATGTAAATGGTAGAATCCTGTTCAACTATTCCGGATGTTATTCTTCATGAAACAGCTAGGAGCCTGTTAGCGAAAAAAGCGAACAGAAATTTAGCACTTAAAAATAAATCTTTGTGAATTTATTTGCCCTTTTTTGGCAGTTTAGGCTCGAGTGAAAATGTCCCCCCCTCTCATCCCAAAATGCGAATGGTACAGTTCCCTTCATCTTTTTCTACTGGCTTATATCATTCTCCGTGAACTAGTAGCCTGCTAGCTAACAAAGCTTTGTTATAGCGTCAGTGCTACGTGTCGCGTTGGCCTGTGGAGTCCATTTTTTTCCTCACAGCTACCTGGAGACAGCAAATGAGAGTCACCTACACACAACGGACACCAACTAAAAAAATGATGCCTCTTCCTCCGCTGCTTCAACAAACACCCACCCAAATGTAATCTTGTGTGTTTGTGTCACCTCTAAAGCTCGAGAAGTACCAAAAGGCGAGAATTGGAACCTCCCACGACACGAGCTACGGTCCACCTCAATTCAAGTGGGTGAATCATAAGAGCTAATTCTGTCCTGATGCCGTGTGTGAGTGTTTATTTTTGTTTGTCACTCATTCCTTCGCGGGTGGAATGTGGAAAAATACAAACACTCATTGGCAGTGAGAAGATGCACCAAAAATACAATAAACAGCTTCAGTCACACCTGAGCATTGTCACTGCAGATTTTTTTTTCTAATACACTGAAAAAAAAAAAAAAAGAAAACGTGTCAACCTAAAAATTCCCCCAAACGCCCTCATTGTTTATTTTCTTTCCAAAGATTTTTAAAAATATGTTATCATTTTCATTGTTACTTTCAGTTCAGAACCACAGACAGCTCCTACTCTGTCAGTCCATTCCTGCCACCTTACCTCCTCCATGGCAAATTCTGATGGTTCTTGTGGTATGGCCTTATTATATGTCCACAATATAAGCAACGTGACATCACAGCACGGTGATAGCCAATGACATCGACAAAGATGAGAAAGTTGACACAGTCGCTCGCAACGGACGACATGTTGACTGTTCTCTCTCCACCAATCCGCAAACCCCTCCGTGCGCTTAGTACCCCAGATGGATCAGTGCCAGAAAATGGTACAATCCAGATAAGTTATTTTGGTGCCCTTGGCATCTTCCGACAATGGACACGCCCTTTCTATGCTTATCTGCCATCATTGGCACCCCTTTTGTTTCAATCTTTATGTATTTATTTATTTATTTATTTGAACGAAACAATTCCTTTCAAGAATGGTCCCGAATGTAATGACGTGGTTATCATCGTGCTTCAACATCATCAGGGGTCCTCAAGGTGTTCCCTTTCCCTGTCGCCTAAAGGTTAAATGGGAGGGGGGCGGAGTGGTGCGCTGTTGAATGTGGTCGGGTGGGAAGGCTGAGAGATATTTTTAGATCAGAGAAAGAGAGAAAGAGACGTTTTCATTCTGACATTTTTGACCCCAAAGATAATTGTCGCGCCATCTGTTTGCATCCCAATGTGGAATCTCATTCGTTTGTGCATGTCTGTATGAATGTGTGCGCGCGCGTGTGTGTGTGTGTGTGTGTGTAGGATGATGATGGTGGGCTGTTTGGGCGATAAAACATCACCCCAAAACACCCCGACCTTAAACGCTCCCTCCCTCTGTCTGTCTCTCTCTCCTGCTCTGCTTGTGAGCTGAATTAATTTGATACTATTTTTGAAAGTCAGTGTTTCTAAGGGATACCTAATGACGCAATGACGTCAATGCAGGTCAATAACACGCTGCCGGAGAGAGAGAGAGAGAGGCTCATGGAGAGTGACAGCTAGAGAAAAAGACAATGAGGTTTTTATTTATTTATTTTTTGCTCCACACAGAGGTTGATATCGTTCTCTCCAGCCCAGCCGTGCTGCCTTGTTTCTGGGTACAACTTACCTGTGACGCCCCGCTATTCTCCATTCTTCCCTGGATGGAGGGTTTCCATGAAAGTATGTTTCTTTTTATTGTGTCCCTTGAAGCCGTCTGGAAGCACACACACACACACACACACACACACACACACACACACACACACACACACACACACACACACACACACACACACACACACGTGCATGCACATGCACCCACGCACAGCCACACTGAGGTGAATCGTGCTTCTCCCCAAATACCCCCCACTACCCCCACGCCCCCTACCTCCTGTTCTCAGCTTTGGTGCGCTGGCTCACATATGTAACTCTGCCCCCCAACCACTTCTCTCTATCGTACACCCGCCCCTATACCTCCAACATGAGCCCCCATCCTCCATTTTTTTCTTCCAGAATCGGGAATTGGCAATGCCGGCAAACATTTGGGTCTGATCCAGGAGACGAAGCATCAGCACCGTACTGGCCTGATTCCTGCACCCTCTCGTTCTCCTACCCTTTCTCACCCCCCTCCAACCCCCCCCCCCCCAAAAAAAATCTCCACACAGTTTTAAGGGTAAGTGCTTCCATTTGTAGTCCAGAAAGTTTGACCGCATGTGTGTATCTTTTTTTTTTTTTTTTTAATTTTGGAGGACATCCTGTGGGCATAGACCCCCCCCCCCCCTCTTGAATCCCTCCCCTCCCTCCTCCCTCCTCCATCTTCCATCCGGGCAATATCAGCACAAACTTGACGTAGTTGCCGAGTGGATTTAGGTGAACGTGTCGATCCATCTTGGTGGAGAGGTTTTTTTTCTTTTTCTTTTTGTGGGGAGTGGGGAGGGAGTAAGGGATCTTTGCGTGATTTTGCAGACACTCCACCAGAGAGAGAGAGAGAGAGAGAGAAAAGAATGAGGGGAGAGCCAGGACGCATGAGGCTGCAGTGATGCGTAGGAGTGTTGTTCACATGCCGGGGGATCTTCCGCCGCGCCGCTCGGCAACAACAAGCAGGAAGCACACAAGGCAGGTTAGGAAAAAAAACAATCTTGGAATACGTTTGTTTGGAATACATTTGTCTGTTTCACACAACTTTATTGTGTCTAAGTGCTTTGCTTTGAAAAAATGAGAAACCCTCGTCTTTAAAACCGATGCATAGATAAGCGTTGTAAAAAGTCAGCAGTCAAGTAAGAAAGTCAACAGCAGCAGCAGGTTGCCGTGGAACATTGAGTAAAGCGTGGGGTGGGCTGCGCCAGCCCTCTTGATTCTTCCACGTGATTGTTTTGTAACGCAAGTCAGTGGATGGCGGGAATTAACATTTTTTCATCCATGAAATTGAATACTTCGTTTTTTTTATTTTACAATGTCCCAAAGAGCATCCTCTGCAACCAAGATTTGAGGGCACCATGTTGTTATGTAACAATTCTCAAGTTATTTTAAGTGAAATTTGGAAGATCTTGTTTTATTAAAAAAAAACAAAAAAAGATCCATTACTGTATTTCCTTACTTTTAGTATTTTGTTTATACTAAAGCACCTTAAAAATATTCATTTAATCTCTGTGTTTGAAGGAGGGTAAATGATATTTTTGGGCAATATTTTCTCTTTTTGTAAATGTTCTTGGAAATGTATTTCTACAATTTCCTTTTCTTATTTTATTCAAACGCTGAAGAATATATTTATATTGTGTGGTTCAAGTATTAATCATTTTTGTCTCTGTTAATATTTTATTCTTGTCATATTTAATTTACTGTATTTTTCTTTATTTTATTGAAAGATAAATGTTCAATTTTTTTGCCAAATGCACCGTGTGGTTGAAATATTTCCAAGTAATTATTTTTTGTCCAATATTTTCATCCCCCCACTGAATTTTAATATAACATTGCTATTTTTCTATTAGAATTTTTCCTCTTGCTTTTAAAGGTGTTGTGTTGTTTAAATATTTCGAGTTTTAACACTACTCCTCTTAACCAGAGCAAACATATCTTAATACTTCTTATTATCTGTAAAATATTTGTATATTGTTTCCTAATTTGTCATTGCTTCCAACCAAACGTACTTGGTGACGTTTGCGAGTGTTTTCTTCTTCTGTCGAATTTTTGGTCTTATCTCTCGGTCGAGTTTGTCGACACCATGCGGCCACTCTCCAGCACTGCACCTTTGCCCTCGGGGCCGCAAGTCCCATTGATAAGCGTGTTCCCTGCTTGATTGGGGACATTTTTTTTCTCCCCCGCTCGCCCCCACCCCGTGAAGTGTCCTGCGTGTGTGTCCACGGTGACGTCACACACACTTATCCCATTGGCTCTTGTTGTCCCTCGGGGAATAGGGAGGAGGGGCATCAAAGGAAAGCAAGTAAGACTGACGTGTATTTTTCATGATATGCGCGTGCGCGTCCGCGCACACTCGCCGTGTACAGTTGGCCCACAGGCAAGGCTAAAAATAGCGCCAACCGATGCGACGGGCGCAGCCCTTTTGCTCCCCACTTGCCCCCCCCCCCCCACCTTTTGTCGGAACCACCTTTTGTTACTTTCAACCACTCCACTCGTCACCCCTCCAAAAGCATCCACTTGTGCAATTCCACGCGTGTCTAGCTGGCATGATGTTGCTTTGATGTTTTGAAGTTAAGAATTACGTCTACGCAGCTGTTTACACAGAACAACTACGTAAGTTCTTTACAATTATTCTTATTATTTACAAATCTAGAATATCTGAATATCACAAGATCCATATTTGATTTTTTTTTTTTGGTACTCTTCCCCCCCACCCCCCAACACATACGCAGGATGGCAGCAGCAAGCAGCATCTTTCCAAGCAGGTTCCACGGGGCGGAGGGAAGAAAAAAAAAAGTGAGAGAATCTGAACGTGACGTCAATGCCTAGTAACTGACGCAGCCCTTCACCCCCCTCAGCCACCCCCCTCAAAAAAAGAAAAACTGCTTTTTATTTATTTCTTTTTTTGCAGAGGGGTTGCTTCTAGTCTCGTCAGCAAAGCAGCTTTACAAATTTTGCTCGCCTATACGCGAGAGGTTTTGTTTTTATAGCAAAACAACAACAAAAAAGAAAGAGAGAAACGGCAGTTCCACTTGTGGAGGAGCGTCGTGCCAGGTAGAATGTGCCTTCTTCATCATCGTCATCATTATCATCATCATCATCATCGGTTTGGTGGATGTTTGGAGTTGCTTGGTGGAGAGACAACATCAACCCCAAAAAAAAAAACATCGCTGCATTGGTGCAACAAACAGCGGCGGCGTTCGTGCACACTTGTGGAGGGCTCATTTGCATGAAGCTTCACGGAACATGCCTCCCTTCTGCTAAAAATAGACTAGATAGTTTTGCATCCTCCACAAATAGCGATGTAAAAAAAAAAAAAGAAGAAGAGGGGGGAGCGCGGTGTCAGTAAGGTGATCCCGGGGAAAACTTGCAGATGTTTTCTTCAGGGCTTGAAATAAAAAACAAATCAAATAAAACCTTAACCAAATGTATTTTTGTTTTTAGGCGGTGTACACGAACGCAGCCAGGTGAGTGACATTGAACGTGCATGCTGTACCTCTTTGGTTTTCCCTCCTTTTCACCCAGTCTCGTGTGTCGTGTGCGGGAATGACAACCGCGCACACTTCCTGCAGGCTTGGAATCCCCCCCCCCCCAGCCCCTACCACGCTGTAGGACACCCCACCCCCACCCCTTCCCTACCCCTTTGTCTGTTCTGTCTCTATCAGTGTGTGCGTGTGTGTGTGTGAGAGAGAGAGAGAGAGAGAAATCGGGTGCGGGGGGTTCCCCGGTTTCTTATTTTTAAAGAGGAGGTACACACTCATACATGCATGGAGGTGGAGGGGGGGGGCAGAGGAAGAAAAAGGAGCCGCAGTGGGAGAGGGGAGACCCGGGAGCTGTCCATCGTCAGTGGTGCTGATCGCACGCCAAGTGGCAGTAGTGAGCTTATTTTCAACGCCTGTGAGAAAGAGATTTTCCCCGAGCAGAATATTCGGCCTCCGCCTTTCCAAGTTATCTTCCAATTCAAATGTCCCATCCGTTTCCTGCGCGTTCAATCATTGGGGCCGGTGGCATCAAATTTTCCGACCACCCGTGCCGAACTCTCCAGCTTGAGCTCGGCAAGCTGCCCATCACTATGGTTCTTCCCTCAGGTGACCAGCAGGGCGCGCAAGAGGGAGGTTCTTGCGAGTTTTGCTGTTTCCGCCAACCGAGTTCAGTGGGAATGAGCGCGCCAAGTGAATGGCGAGAGAAAGGGGGGCTGATAGCCACCCGAACTACCCCCTCCTCTTTATTTCTTCCATGACCCCTCTTTTCTTTTTATTACTTTATTTTTTAAAATTCATTCTGCATCAGGCAAAGCGCGGGAAAGCTGCGCGGAAAGGAAGGAAGGGACGAAAAAAAAAGGGGGGGGGGTGCACATCTCATCCCGCTCCGTCATGACGTGGGTAGCGTGCGCGAAGGCTGGCTGCGTCAGGAGAGAGGCAGTCACTGTGCATGAGCCCAGACGGCAGGGGGGAGAATCGTGACTGACTGGCTAGTAAATAAAAAGACCACCATTACCATTAGAGCCGAAGTCCAACCATGTCCTAACTGAAGCCGAAATCAAGTAACGAGCTTGTTTGGGTTTTTTTTTGAGGGGGGTTGGAAGCAGGTAAGTTTATTTACTCCCCCCCCCCCCCCCCATGCACGAGCATTGTTTGGATGCTGTGTGGACACATTGCATTGCAGGGTTTTGATTGGTTTAGCTGTCCTCTCTCCCCCTCCCCTCCTGTCTAACTCTTAATTTAATTTGCATGTGTTAAGAAAATAGCCCGATCCTCTATCATTGATATTGATCACAAATTGGTTCCCCAACACACACAGACACGCACACACATCCGTCACCCCCCCCCCCCCCCCCCATTTCTTTTTTCTTTTCCTTTCTTTTTTTTTTTTTTTTTCAAAAAGGGGGGTCCCTGTGCGAACGAGGCTGCGATTGGCTGATGACGAGCTCGCCCGCGCACCAATCACACGCCTCCCCTGCTCTCTATTTATTGCCAGCAGTCTACAGCCTGGCTCCCTCCTCGCACGGAGCGGCTGCAGTAGCAGCAGCAGCGGCAGCAGCAGCAACAAAACAAGCAGCAGCAGCAGCAGCAGCATCTCATCGAACACTATACAGAGAGAAGGGAGGCGAAATTTAAGGGAATGCATGCACAGTGACGTGCAAACAACTTGCAGTTTAGAGGAGAAGGAAAAGAACCACGGACAGCTCTCAAATTGCGGAGATTCCCCTACCTTATTCCTATTTTCATTTATGAGCGCGTACATGCGGGCGCGCGCGCCTGTGTGTGTGTATGTGTGTGTATGCGCGTGTGTGATGGCGAATAGAGCTGGAGATACACTCGAGTGGAGTGCAGGAGAGCGAGGGGGAGATTCACGGCAGGAGAAGTCACGGAGGAGCACCCGAGGGGGGGGGGGAACAACAACAACAAAGAAATTGCCCTTCGTGAATCTTTTTGCGGTCTGGGCTTGCTGTTCTGAGCAATGCATCTGGGAAGCCCTTACCCCAAAAAGCATTCGCGGGGGGCGCGCTCGCCGCCGACAACATCGACGACACATCGGGAGGCTGGATTTCATCGCGGCCACTCGTGGAATTTCCCCTGACACGCTCCTCGCTTGCTTCTTTTTCCTTTTTGTTGTTGTTTTTTTTTCCCAGTGTCGTTTTTTTTTCATTCTTCATGCTCTTGTCTCCCTTACCCGTCTTGTTTGCAGCAAAGTAGAACCCCTGCACATTATTTCGTCATCTTATTGTAGGCTTTAATTACACCCCCCACGCCCCTTCACACACTTTTTTTTAAAATTCCACTTGACTTTTACTCTAACTCCTGCATGCTTCACTGTAAGAATATTTTATTTAGTTCGACAAAAACACATCAACTTTGTGAGTCAAACACACACTAACCTCCCCTTAAAGTAACTTTGTTTGGACCCCCCCTCCCCTACCGCGCCCCTCCTGTAATGTTGCGGGTCAAATTGATCCTATATTTAAGTTTAAAAATCAAAACATAACACTTTAAAAAATGTCAACCTTCCTCCATACAAGCCTTCGTGTTATTATTTTATCTTTCATATTATTTCTTGAATTTCTTTTCTCCTATGACTTCTGACGTGCAACATGTTTTTCTATAGCAAAGAAGCAAACATAACAAGAGGGTCGGAAAAAAAAGGTGTGTGACAATAAGCCCACCCCACTCTCAATCGTGTTTTATGAATAGAAGTGAACGCACCTCAAGCATCCCCCTCCCTCTTTCAGCCCCCCCCCCACACAAGTACACGTGTGCACCCCACGACCACCACCTGACCCATTCAAATAAAAAAAGTGCAGCATTTAAAGTGAGCAACGATAAGCGCGTAAGATGTTGAGGTGGCCCCTTTGAACAACAACGTGCACGCGAGCGCACCGCTCCGTCCCACCGATCCCGCGTGGCGTGCACAGACGTCAACAAAAAAAAGTCACAAGAGCGGCGTGATTGGTCGCTTAGTGACGTCACCTGTCCCGTCCACCCGCCATCGTCATCATCATCAACATTAAGTGCGTGTGATTCGGTGTCCAGCAGAATAGTGCCAAAAGGGGGTAAACAATAGTCCCCATGTTCAAAATTCTGAAATATATTGATATCATGAAGGGGGGGGGCACTGTAAACAGCAATACATTGTATTTGGGGGGAAAAAAAAGACACGTGGCAGACAAAGTTGAGTGATGCGATATGATGAGGGCAAAGGGTACCGAGAAAAATCTGAAACCGCACTCCCCATGATGAAAATGCAGAACGTTTATTGATAATAATATGATTTCATTATGACGAGGGTTACTATATTTTATTTATAGTGCACTTCAAAAACAACCGCCGGCTGCTTATACGATGGGCTTGTGCATCAAAAGTAAAAATCTGACGTGTGTGTTTGTGTGTGTGTGTGTGAACACAAAGACATTTAAAACAACATACAAACAGTTAAACACAATAAAACACCACCACGTTAAGTTTTTTTAAAACCCTTACATTGACGATGACACGTGGCAACCGCGCGGAAAGTTTAGTTTTCTGGCGAGATTTTTAACAGGCTGGTACCAAAAAAAAACATGAAGGATGAAAACACCCCTACGTCACCACTTCAAGTGCACCGTATTAAAAAAAAAAGACACGTGACAAACATAGCGAGAATATCACGACGATGGCATTTTAAGTTCTAAACAAGGGTACTAAAAAGTTTCAAACATAGGCCCAAATAACCCCACGATTGACCTCCAGCAATACCTTGCCTTGAAAGACACCCACGTGAAAAAAAGGATGGACGTGCGTGAAACAAACAGATGAGCTCTTCTAATTGAGTGACGTCATAGGCAAACCGGGGTGCAAAACACGCGTTCACGCGCTCGCTCTTGCAAAAACTTCTCACGGTGCGTTTGTCTGTCTCGCAGGTGAGGAGGAAACACCAGACCCGAAGACCACTACCAGGAGGCCGATCCAGACGCGCACGGGTGAGCCACAATGCATGCGCGTGTTTTTGACAGGGACGTCGTCGAGGTAATTGCGCAAGCCCCGGGAAGGTTCGAGGCTGCGCGTGCCATCACGAGTTTGTCTCCACCACATCTGTACGTTTGAGATCAACTTCAATCAACTCCAGTTGCGTAGGAGGATACAGTAGTCGGATTAAATGAAAGAAAGTCGTACTGGTTGACGGTCAGACGGCGACAAAATGGACGCCGCGAACCAAACGTGTGCGTGCCCGACACACACGTTTTCTGATACTCTAACTTCTAATTTAGAAAAAAAAAAACGTTTTGGCATAGCTACGTAATCAATGGAAAGCGGAAAGGCAAAGTTTAGTGAGTGAGCTCTTTCTGGTCCCACGTACTGAGAGATGCGGAGTTTAATTGTGCTCGAGGAGGGGTCTCAAAGTCATTTTTGTCACGGGCCACGTTGTCCTTATATAAATGCAAAGTCACCTTCAGTCTAAGATTAGTACAACTATTGTTCCCTTTATGATAAGACTGCATTAAATGAAAACATGCTTGAAACGTCTGTCAAAAGTGACCGAAATTAGCAAGTTTGGTTGAGAGTTACTGCCAAAATAAGAACAAACAGGTTCAGTCATAAAATCGATCACCTCAGTTTATAATTGCAGTGAAATGTATATTAAGAAGAGATGTAGTGAGAAAAGGTTGTAATTTATATTTAAAGTCAAGAAAATGGCTACACTGGTACAGCTTTTGTTTGCCAACAAAACAAAAACAAATCCAGTCCTGTATGTTTAGTCATCACTGCATACAACTGCCGTTCAATATATGTTGGGCATTTAGTGGGGAAACTGCCTCACAGTTTTATTAAAAATGAAGAAATGTAGCAATTTTGGTGCAGTTTTTCCAGCCCAAAGCACAAGAACAAACCCATGCAAACAAAATGCATAAAGTAGCCCCTAGACTTGAATTGCTTTAGTGGGCTGAATCAGAAACTTGAATTTGACACCTGCCTTTGTATTTGAGTTTGTGAAATTTCTCTTGCTTGCTGTTAAAAGTAACAAATGTCAGGTCCCTAAAATCAAATCATTTTAGGACAATTATTTGCTGCTTGTAACATCCAATTGCACATGGTGACTTTCTAGGATAAGTTGAGAACACATGAGAATTTCTAACACAAGCCCAAATTTCACATGCAAGTAATTTGTCCAGTTTTTACAAATTGGCAAATGAATTTCGATACACGCTAAATTTGTGTTTGTGAAGTTTCGTGTGCTGTTTGGCTCAAGAGTGGCTCCAACAACTGACAAATACAGATACAATTCCTCGTGTTATTTTAGCATACTTGGCCACTATCGCTATTTCTGATTAGTGATCGATGTTAATCGCTACTGTAATACCTTCGCACGAGGGCAAGGAGTGCAGATACACTTTCGGCTGTTTATTGAATGAGACAAACAGTCAAGCACAAACATTTCAAAATAAGAACAGTGGCAAGGAGCTGCAGTTGGGCACAACAAAATAACCAAACTTGAGTCTTTCTTCCTCCGACATTGCAAACGTTTATACGTGACGTCGACAACAATAAAACAAACCTAAACAAATGCATTTCCTTTTCAATATCATTCAAGTGACATAAACAAGTCCGCTCCTCCTTTGGGGTGGCGTGGAATCATCCAATGTCCAAAGCACCAGACCTCGATTTAGCGCGCTCTGATCCATCAGGTACAACGTGACAAATGGTTGAGGACCAAAATGATCCATGTACAAAATAATTGGTTCTTAACTTCGCGTTACACAAAACTTCAGGTCTTTATTCTCTCCAACACTGCATCTCAACTTAATCCTGTAGATAAACTGGAGGTCAACAACAGCAAATCTATTTCCCGCTAGGTCTCAATTAAATATACATTTACTTCCTCTCGTATCCGACATATTGATTCCGTAAACGTATCACCAACATGTCTCACTTGAAATCGTTCCCGGCCCGTATTGCCATACACAGCAAGTTTAGGAGCATTTTTAGGCACTCCTAAAAAAATACTTTCATGCTCTACAATGAACTTTTTCACAATTATCTAGTTTGCAATAACCTCACACTCCGGCACCAGCGTCCAACAACGGACAAACGCATGTTTTCCCGAGCTCTGTGTAGGTCAACAAATGTGAGGTGTTGGTCTCCACCAAAACCTTTTAGTAAACGAGAGAATATTACCAATCAGTTAGACAATCACTTATCTGAACACACGATCGATTTCTGATGGTACTAATATAATAAGTAATAATGCATTCAATAAATTGATTTCGACAAAGATTCAGAGGGTTCGATGCACGCTGTTGTAACATTGACGAATGAAATGCGATGACATCCTCCCTACATATCAGCGGAGCGCAGAATCTGTCTGCCTGCGCTTCGATCAAATCCAACATAGTCGCCTCACGCCACCTGCGCCACAACTTAGACCTGCTCTTAGCTCATCTACTTACTGTCACCAAATTGTCAAGTGCGCTGGGGGCGTGTAAACGAAAACGCCCTCACTGCGCCGTAACGCCCATCATGGCACCGCGCAGCCCGCCAAATTATCAAAATGGTAAACCGGACTGGCCCCGTAACAAAAATGAAGATGGGGCCAGTTTTTACACCGAATGCACCTGTTTATGAAAAAAAGTGCTAAATTTGGTGAGAACCTCTAAGACACTCGTATAAGCACATTTTAACATAACAAGTAATGTTACTAATCACAGCCTATTTAATTGTTGACGGCGTAACTGATTGCAAGACGCTCCACAAATAGGGATGACATGGTGCCCTGCTAATTTTGCCCCACAACTTGTATTTTCTTCTTCCACCATCGAATACATACACGATGTGGTTAAAGACTCTACAAATACGACTGACATGTTGCATTGCTAATGTGACCCGATTTCAGAAGAGCATTTTACGCCCTATGTAACAAATTTACAGTCCATCTTGTTATTGACAAAATGTAACCCTCGTGCCACAAAAATGGCTGACGATGTTAGCAACCTTGCAAGAACTTATAATAGGCAATGATGAAGATATTCTTTGCTCATGGCACACAAAAAAAAATCTGAATCCGGCACATTTTTACTGTAGCTCAAAAAAAAAAAAACATCCATATTCACGGACTGGTTTGCAAGACCCTCCACAAATATGGCCGACACGCTTTGCTTCTAATATTATATCCCCAAAAAATCTACTTTGAGAGAATTTTTTTTGCATGTTAACTTTAAGGCATGCTACGCTAATATTTCCCCAGATTTTTTTTCCACTTTTTTTGTTAAGAGATCCTTTTAAAGCTCAGTTAGAGGAGAGTTCTAATTGGCCATTTGCCTTTGTTACAACAATGCAAATTTTCCCCCCTCACAATTGATTTGTATTCCTTTTTTTTTTTTTTGAAAGCATTCATGAAAGACATAACTCAGTCTTTTCAAGTAGTGTAAAAATCTGTCGCTTTTCCACTTATTGCAGTGTGTTACTTTTTGTTAAATAGCCAACCTCATTCTCAGAGGAACTGACAGCAATTCAGTGATAGGTGACCAAAACAGCTTTGCATAGCTTGTGTGTGTGTGTGTGTGTGTGTGTGTGTTAGTTAATCCTTCAATGATAAAAATATCATTTATACCGTGAATGATGCAAAAAAGTGAAGCGCTACATAAAATGGTACATCTTGCCACCGTTTATTTTCTTGTCCGCGTTTGTAAAGCAGAAAGTGGTCGTTTGTCACACTGCTAATCTATTTTCAATTCCAGTCAAAAATAGTCGAAAATATCTGACAGCATGTTTTTAAAATAGTTTTTTTTTTGTAATTGGACTAATTTCCACAACATTGAATATTTTGATTCCTGCTTGTGTGAGCTGCACGAGCAAATTCAAACCTTACTGTAGACAAAAGAACCGGATATTGATGAAGTAGGAACTTGTACAAGCAAGTTAGAAACCATCTTATGTCACGATGTTAGCGGCGACTCATTTTGAGCAACATGGACATCATATACTGTATATCACTCCATATAATATTTGTCAGGTCACATATAGCCAATGAAAAATATTAATCGTGATGAAAGCAATTTAGTAGGACGTAAAAAAAAAAATTGGTCTCCGTAAAATTGATTTGATAGTTATAAAACAAATAGTTATAATTATATCAGGAGGATAGTGTGTGTTATTTTCCCACAGCATTTACGAATAAAAGGAAACAAATACTTTCTGAAAAATAAATAAATAAAAAAATTAAAAGTTTGGTGCTCAAAACACAGTCTTGTTTTTGGTACAAAATCTAGTCATTTCTGACCAAAAAAAAAAAAAAGAGTTTGGGGAGAGCGTACTGCGCAGAAATCATGAACAACCCAAGCGAATGAGCGTGCGTGTGTGTGCATGTGTGTGTGTGTCATTTTTTGTTTGCTCTAAAATGTAATGGAAAATTGTCCAAAATGTTTTGTTTCCTGTGTGAGCAGCACATGAAGCATCAACCCCTCTCCAGCCCCCCGCACCAAAACCAAACCTGTCACAACACACTTGCGCTGGAAATATAACAACAAGCAATGAGACATGTATGTCGTTAATAAAATGTATTCAAATAAATAAAGAATAGCAGTAAGACTAATACAATTACAACGTTCAATATTTAAAAAACAATGAGCAACTCTTCTTTCTGTTTGTAACTTTCTACTTGTTTTTGTCTTTTGTTTTTGCTCAAAGTCCCACAAAATAGTCTTTTCGCGGAGAGACAGTAATTACAAATGTGAGAAAACAAACAAGATTGCATATTGCGTTGCTTGTGTGGGACAAAGGCCGCTTTTTTTCATCCTCTTTAATATGCCACTATGATATTAATTGTATCATATATCTGGATTTCCTCTTTTAAGGCAAATGAGGCAGGTGAACAATTGGGAAGAAAATGTTCAGATGTTTTCAAACGTATTGCATGTGCAGTATGACAAATTTGGAAACCATCAGACACATTGTTTGCCTGTCAAGCAAGTTCTGTTGTTGTTGTTGTTGTTGAGTGCGTTGATTTTATTGACTTCATTTCTTCTACTTCCTAGCATGAAAGAATTTAGTAGGGAATCAAGGAAAGATCTAGACACCACGTTATGTGACAACCGGACTATTTTAAAGCGACGGGAGATTGTCTATTTGGTTGTTGGTTGGATGTTGTTGGATGTGTGAGCGGTACGACCACTGATAATATGGCGAATGATGACAGTAATGGGTTTTCAGAAGAATTTAATCTGGAATCCTCCAAAATATTTTGACACCCAGTCATTGTCTGTCCCTGAACCGCTGTGTGAAAATCAGCATCATAAGTGTCCCATGGAATTCTTTCCAAAATAATTGACACCATGCACTGCTTTCTAACATCATGTGTGTTATGCTATGCTAGAATATTTTGTATAGGCTACACCAGGGGTGCCCATTATAAGATAAGATATCCTTTATTTGTCCCGCAATGGGGAAATTACAATCAGAATTCAGAAAGGAAAAACGCTGGGTAGGGAGAGGGAAAAAAAAACACGCTCGAACTATCCTTTTCCGAGGATAATTTAAGTCCAGGATAAAAAAAACACCCTAGCACATGAATAAGCATTAGACAGTTACAACAAGTCACAAGACATAACATGTATAAGGGGGGGATGAATGGGAAAGGGGGGAGGGGGGGGGGTAGGGTAGGGTAACCGCGACGCGGCCGACAATGACCAGCTGCACGGTCACCGTTGCGCTCCGCATCATCGAACCACGTCACGGCCGATCGCGATCGACCAGTAGATCAAAGTCTGGTCCCAAGTCGAGCTGAGGGGTGGAGAGGGGAAACCCCCCCCAAAAACATTTGTGTTTCTGTGCATGCTAGTAATGGGCTACACTGTCAAAAAAAAACAAAACATAAAAAAATGGATGAATACAAAATTTCAAGGCAACAAGCTTCAATAAAACCCTTTCATGCACCAATAATGATAACCAGTAACCTGATAACTTGCTAAACTGTCCACTGTAGTAATCGCTGCCCCTGAAAGGGTTAAATTGGGCAATTCAACAAAGTAGTCAAAATTTTGCTAATGTTAATTGTGTCTTTCCCGCACTTTCCACAAACTAATAAGAGTTGTCAGAACAAAGCCCCTGTTTAAAGACGGAAGTCAAAACAACTCGGCAAATTGTTTTGAAGCAAACGACTTTGCTTGCTTTGTTGTGCTCCTCAACATACATGTCAATAATTCATCTTTTCAAGTTGTCCCAACCCTACATTACTGTTTTAGTTGCCCCAAAAAATACACATTGTGTGTTTTTATTTTTTTACAGTGTACAGGGTTGAATGCAATATGGCTAATCAAAATGTTATTCCCATTGAAATCGATTAATTCTGCCAAAAATGTAATTGAATGTTTTTTTTTGGCCTTTCAGCGAAGAATACCCGCAAAATAACAGACGTTGGTTGGCAGTGGTGTGAAAGAGAAGAGTGGAAGGAGTGTCAAATTTCACATTCGACGCTCACCTCTTCCACCCTGTTGTGTTAAAAGCAACGAGTGACATTGATGTCATTGAATTCCCAGACTGCGCATTGTCGTGTCTCTGCGTAAATTGGCTCGTTTGTGTGTCAAAGGCACCAGCGGCAAAATTTTTGTCATTGTAGCTCTCATCGCCCAATTTTGCTGAAACTCTCCTTGAAATCCGGCTGCTTCATTGTATTTAGCCCTTTCATGCACCAATAATGATAACTTGTAACCTGATAACATGATAGACTGTCTGCTGTAGTGACCGCAGTCCCTGAAGAATGTATATATGTCACATAAAAAAATGTGCGTGCAGTTATACAGGTTTTAATGACACGTCACACTCTGACATGAGGGATTCGCTCAACTTGAGTTCAGGTGGAATTTAACTGTTCTCCTGGCATTCGCCAAATGACTGAAATGTGCCTGGGCACCTGTCGAAGTCTGAATATTCAGTCTTCAGATGCAGTGGTCAGCACGAGATTTGAAACTCGGGAGTCGATTTTTTTTTTGGGTTAACGGCATCAATCCAGCGGGGCGTGCAGCTCGACTGCGCGGACGAGCGCAGGGCGGTGGACCTGAGAGAGGGAGGTGAATGCGCCGCTGTGGGAGTGGGCACTTACGAATACATTAGTTTGGTCTCTGGAGATATAGCAATCCAGCTTTCTCGACCACTTTCCTTTGTGTTCCATCATATTTCATCATCGTGGATTATTTTTCCATTTTTAAAAAATGTGTTTTTTTTTCAAATGATGACAGAATAACGATAGTGTGAGTGGCGCGCACACGCGGAAGAAGAAGCGCATGCACTCAGCCTCGTGTTTATCGGTCAGATCTTGTTCATATTACAACATTAAAGAACATGAGCCTTTTTCTAGATCTTATGATTATATGCATGTTTTTAAATGCAGGATCTGTTTTTTATTTTTTTGTGATACCTCACCGTCTTGGAGGCCTTGATGACAAAAGTGGTGGCCCGCTCCGTCACTCGACAATTAAAATGGGGGGAGGGGGGTAGTGTGTGTGTGTGTGTGCGCGCATGTGTGTAAGCAGTGTATCATCACTCTGGGTCGCCTCTCTCTCTCTCTCTCTCTCTCTCTCTCTCTCTCTCTTTCCATAGCACTCTCTATTTTTTTTATATACGACTGAGCGGTAGGCCTACACACACACACACACACACACACACAGGAGACATCTTTGTCGCACAGGTAAAATTTTTATTGTCCACACAGTGTTCAGTTGCCCCGACTTTTTCTTCCCCCATAGTACTTTGTATAAAAACCACTTTGAGGACCGTCTTACATTTGTGATTGGTCCAGCTCAGGTTTTGCCATAAATATGATGTATTTTGCCATCATTTTAAAACCTAAAATGAGATCCAGCGACCTAAAATGATGTCAGTTTTGTAGTAATGATAATTTCTGTGTAAAAGATATCGCAAGGAAAGGCTCTGTGAAGATGAAATTGTGTCCATATAAAACCGACAAGGTCATTATTTTAAAAACGTCAAATAGTACCCTAAATTTAAAAAAAAAATCTGTTTCATCTTAATGATATTTTGGTTCAGAATCCATAAATGAACTTTATTCAGCTGACACATTTTCAGTCTTTTATAGATTGGAAACAAGATTTCACTGACAGGATGAAGAACCTTGTCAATTTTGGAATCCAACTTACATGACTCTCGTCTCCCATTTTGAAAGTATCAGGAAGAATCCGAACTGCACGTCTGACTGAGATGTGCCGGCTCCAGGCTACAAATCGATTAGTTACGATGTAACAATGATGTAATAACAATGTTTGTCCACAAAATAAGTCAGGGCCCAATGGAGTTAAGGAAGCATTTTACATCTCTGTGAAGTGGCTAAAAAGTAACAAGAGACAAATAAAGCTACAAACTTAGTAAAGCTTGTCAGCCTCTGAACAAACCAGGATCTCTGGTTATCTCGACAAGGTTAACTTCTGTTCCATATTTAGCTCACTAATTAACAAATTGCTGTTGATTAATAATATCATTATGACCTGTAATGTAGATTTCTTACTCCTGACTGAAAGTAGTTATAATGCTTTTATTGATGAGGCAGCACCAACATATTTTTGTTTCACGATTAAATGTTGCATTGGGTTGTTCCCATTGTTTAAATCACTGGGCGATGTATTCGTAGACAGCGCATGCGCACTCGGGTGTAAAGAACTGGTGCAGCTTAATTTTCATGCCCATGAAAGCCTTGTTGAGACTTTTGGGGAATTTGGTAGGCCAGGAAGGTGTTTTTGTTTTACCTGCCAATTTGGTGGCTGAAAGTAGACCAGGCTTTAAACCAGATGAAAGCAGGTCTAAGTTGTGGCGCGGGTTGGCGTGACATGATTTGAGTAAATTTGATCAAGGTGCAGGCAGACAGAGTATGATATGTGTGGTGGGAATTCAGTCACCGCTCTCTGTTTCTGACGGGCAACCAACAATGACGTCATTTCCAAAATGGCTGACGGAAAGAGAACAGGCTTAAATATAACTTATTTTTTCTTTTTTAATAAACAAGTATTTAAACTAAAATCCATGAACATTTCTGAAAAAAACCCCATCAGTTATTTGTAGGTCTCCTTACGTTACTTCATACCATAATCTATCTATCTATCTATCTATCTATCTATCTATCTATCTATCTATCTATCTATCTATCTATCTATCTATCTATCTATCTATCTATCTATCTATCTATCTATCTATCTATCTATCTATCTATCTATCTATCTATCTATCTATCTATCTATCCCTCGTGATCTCTCTCTCATCATCCATCCATCCACCACCCATTACTTTGTGTAGGAATAAAAAGCAGGATTACAACAGATGACATTCTAGATTTTCATTTTGCGCTGAAATATATTCCTGGATCAATTCCAGCTCCAGCCTCCCTGTGTGGAGTTTGCATGTTCTCCCTGCATGGGTTTTCTCCGGGTACTCCGCAAAATTTGCCGGAGTTTAACTTTGAAAGACTTTCTGAAAATGGCCAAAATTAGCCTCAAAAAGACCTCTTCAAAGACTTCTTCAAATCACAGAGTTAGACTTCAGTGGCTAAACCAAACTGGCTTCAGTGGTTGGATTTAAAAAAACAATTTTTTTTTTTTTTGGAGCCAACCTCTGATGTAAGAAATAAGACGCATGAAAATACTACGTTGTCATTTATGTTGGCATTGGCCTGATCAGCAAATTAAGATAAAGATGAGCAATTGCATAAGTGTGTGTGTGTGTGTGTGTGTGTGTGTCAGAAGGCAGGAGGGGAAAAAAAAAAGATGCAGGTCGGCCATCTTGTTGTGACGAGCCTCAGGGCTGAGGAGTGTCGATGAATGTATGAATGAATGTATTGATGTCATCGTTTCATCCCTTAAGAATGCCTTTTTCATGCTGTTAACCCCCCTCACCCCCAAAAAAAGAAAAAGAAAAAAAAAGCCTCCCCCTGCTTTTCAGTGGCGCCTCGACAGAGAAAATGGCTGCTCAGGTTTCCCACCCCTGCCCTACTCTCATCATATAACACCAAAGGAGATCCTTAGCTCTCCAAAATTTGTACCTCGATAACAAATCCATCTCATAGCTTTGATTTTGTCAGTAGTGAGACATTTGAAATATATGAGGTCATATTTTGGTCCAAAAATGAATAGGTGAAAAAAAAGATGCAAAATTGTGATCATACAGTATGTCTCTTAGCTTCATTAATATGAAGACACTTTTTGGGAGTTGTATTGTGTTGATGTCAAGTGCATTGAATTTCGTCTGTGTATAAAACGGCTTTGATACGCTTTAAATAAAATATTTTATAAAAGGTAACACTTGAGGATTTTTCTCAATGTTGTCATCAAGTGTGATGTACAAAAACGTGTTCAAGAAAAGTCACACAATAAATCCTCGTTTGTTTTTTTTGTGCTTTTACATTTAATTTTCACTCCGATGAAAGACAAAAATAGGTTATTGAAAAAAAATGGATCAGCAGTGTTTACTTTGCAGCAAGTCACTACAAATATGAACATTCTTTTAAATTTTTTTGTGTGTGTGTTTTATAACTGATTTAAAAATGGCATAAATACAAACCATTATTCTGAATGTGATAAATAAATTGGATGCAGTCTATGTTGTTCTTGTGAGTTTAGTCATAATTCTATTTAAAATCAAGGGAAAAAAAGCCAAAATATTTTTATGACATCAAATAAATGTCACCATAATGCAAAATATAAAACAAATGAAGCTTGCAACCACGTGTGCTTCACTCACGTTTTTTTGGGGGCAGGGGGTCACCTGATTTTCTTCATGTCAATTTGACCCAAACTTCTGGGTTGTTTTGTCCAAAATGACCCCGTTTTGGGGGGTGTTTTGCAGGGGAAAAAAACAAAACAAAACACAAAGAAGGGTGAAATTGTCCCTAGTAGTGGATTAGTCCTTTTTTTAACCTGAATTGGGTTCTTTTTGACCCACCCAACTGTTTTCAGAGTGAAGCGCTGGATCTGAAACAGACTTAATGCTGTGTTATTTATACCCAGGGCGGGCCGGTGGTCGAGTGGTTAGTCCGTTGACCTCACAGTGCAGAGGTCGTGGGTTCGATTTCAGCTCCGGCCTTCCTATGTGGAGTTTGCATGTTCTCCCCCTGCCTGTGTGGGTTTTCTCCGGGTACTCCGGTTTCCTCCCACATTCTAAAAACATGCATGGCAGGTTGAATGAACACTCTAAATGGTCCCAAGCTGTGAGTGTGAGCATGGATGGTTGTTTTGTCTCTGTGTGTCCTGCGATCGGCTGGCAACCGGTTCAGGGTGTCCCCCGCCTACTGCCTGAAGACGGCTAGGATAGGCTCCAGCACGGCCCGCCTTCCTTGTGAGGATAAAACGGTTCAGATAATGGATGGATGTATGTTTATATCCAACACATTGGGTTGAGGATTTGACTCAGCATGTTGGGCCAAGAATTTTATTCAACAAGGGGTAAAAAATAAAAATAACTATTCCTACCGATTAGTTAAAGCTACCAAGAAATGGGCTTCCGGCTTATAAATATAATTCAATATTCATTTTCCAAAGACAACCCGTGGACGGTCTCAAGTTGTTGACACTCTTATAGCCGAGGCCGTCTTCATGTACAGCAACGTTTTTTTTTCCCTAACAGATCTTGAGCGCTCAATTTTGTTTGTGATGAGGTGGTCTGACGTTTTGTGCTCTGTACTTGGTGAAGCAGCATGTGGCTCATCTTTCAATGCCCCGTTTCAAATAACCGTGGGCATGCAGGTACTGTTTGGATGCTTGCGATCATGAGGCGGTCGATGTTTTTGTGCGCGTGTGACAACAGCTGCCATATTTGTCACATGCTGCATTCCCTGTGACTGCTCTCTAAGTGAAGCAGCACGTGGCTGATTTTTCAGCACCCTGCCTCTGAGTGGCTGGAAGCAAATTTATGTCTACGATCACGAGGCAAACGTATCCGTAGTACGAATCTGACAGCGGCTGCTTCACGCACTGCATTCCATGTATTTGCTCAATAGTTGGTGAAGCAGCATGTGGCTCATCTTTCCACATCCTGTTCCAAGTAACTATAAACAATTGTATGTTTGTGATCACGAAGCAGATCCGAATGGTGGTCCGCTCGTGACGGCAGCCGCCGCGTTTGTTACCTCCTACTGCATTCCATGTGCCTTCTCTCGACTTGGTGAAGCAGCATGCGGTTCATTGTCCAACGCTCCGCTTCTGAGTAGCTGTAAACAATCGGGTGATTGAAAAACAGCTCCACTTCTTGTCGGTTAGCGTGGCGGCAGCTGCCGTGTCAGTTGGAACAGCTTTTGTCCTGCATCCCGCGTGTCTGCCATGTACCGTCTTTTCCCTTCTTTCCTCACAAGAAACCCGGTGGAAGTTTTCTTCAATTTCACTCTTCAATTTTCACTGATTACAATAATTGTGAATCGAGAATAAATGCTTGAAGAATTGGAATGGCTAAAATGCACAATGCTGCATAGTTCTCAGATAGGAATTGACAACTCGTGCGTAGTTTGTTGGTGTTTGTTTGAGTGCTTTTGTGTTTGCAGTCATGTGGTTATTCATAATTATTGAACCTGCTTATGTGATATTAAAACAATTTTACATTTGATTGTTATGGGTTTGGAACCAAGTTTTAAATGTTTTTTTTCCCATGTGAGTGTGTGAGTGTGTGAGTGTGTGTGTGTGTGTGTGTGTGTGTGTGTGTGTGTGTGTTCTTTCATGCGCAAAACTGATTTAAATTGACCTTTACACTGAGGAATTTTTTTGAACTTGAATATGCAAGTGAAAATGTATTTAGAGGTAAAAAAAGAAAGAAAGAAAACCGTGGCTGATAAGTTAATTTACATTGCAGTGATTTGATATGTTCTCAGGCAAAAAGTGGAGGTTTTTTTCCTCCTTTCAAATTTAGCTTGATTTTTGTCCCCTTTTTATTAAATTTTGGCTTGGTTTACCTGAGGCATTGCTTATTTTTTTTTTCTCCTGTCGTAGACGATAGGTGTGAGAATATTTTAACTTCTCAGAGTTGATGTGTGCTCAATTCTTTGGTATGAACAAAATTGGATGCGTGTGTGTGTGTGTGTATGTGTTTTCTATATATATACTGTATAAACAGTATATACATATATATATATATATATATATATAAATTGTTTGTGTGTAGTTATATGAATAAACGTAACACTATGCTCTTTGCTGTATGTTGCAGGGAGCACATGATTGTAGGGATGAAGCTCAAAACCACACACACACACACACACACAGGTGAGTGTTTATGTGATTTTATATATATATGTATATATATGTGTATATATATATATATATATATATATATATATATATATATAATAACTGGTTTATATCAATAAAAATAGTACACATAAGGCAGCACACACATGCCCAATTTTTTGATTGACAACGATTACATCAATAATTACATTAGTAAAAAAAATTCTAAGAAAGAATAAAAGAGAGTGCAACACACGCACACAGGGTGCAAATTATTGTCAGTGTTAAAATAGTGGGTAAAGCGTCATGATAATGTAACGTTTTAAATCTTGTGGATTGACTGAATTCGAACATGTACATTGGTCGCACATCCTTAAAATGTGGAAAACCGAAGTGATATATGTCACTTGAACACATTTGAATTCAAAAGCAAGCTTTTGATTTGTAATATGAATCTTGCCATCTTTGACTCACTTTTACAAAGTATTACATCCATTTCAACTACCCCAAAGTCGTACGAAGTCATAAAAGATGCGCATGTAGAGAAAGAAATGAAATCTCCTGCAGCCTCACAAACAATGCAGCAACTTTACAAAAAAAAAAACTCATAAATGTGGCTAAAAAAATCAGCAAGACATAATGAGTCGTTACAACAGTTTTGTACATCAGTTTGACATTTCTCCCCTTCCTTCTCTCGCTCTGTGTGTGTGTGTGTGTGTGTGTGTGTGTGTGTGCATGTATTCAGGTGTACAGACGTCCGCCATAAAGCCTGGGGAGGTATGTCATGACACATTCTTTTGTCATTCCATGTTTAAACGTGATATTCAGATGTGAAGCGTGTGTGTGTGTTCTGTGCTCTAGACAATCGTGTTTTCTTTGTCGTCACTTTCCACACTTGTCGTATTCTTTGTCAAGAGTATATTCCAAGGTGGTCGTCATTGGGTTTACATGTGATGATGATGATGATGAGGAGGGGAGGAGACACGCTAATACTTGATGTGAGCGTGTCTTTTTATACAAGTGTCGCTGTCCACTTGGGTGGTGCTGAAATGAGAAACCAAGTGTGTTTCAAACTAATGTTTTCAAAAAAAGCACAGAGACGATGATCAATTGGTTGAAAACGTACACGCTTAGATTTATTGCTAGTTTTACATCATGCAGTATGTTCACTTTATTTAAAAAAACAACAACATTAAACGTCTTATTTTAAGTTGGTCTGTCTGTCTGTCTGACTGTCTGTACACACACACACACACACACACGTACACACACAGAGATAAATACAATATGTTACATACTACATAAATGCAGCATTGTAAATGCGCGTGCATATGTTTGTGTTTGTGTGTTCAAGCCTGACAGTAAAAAAAATAAGTGTGAGAAAAGTTGAGTTGTTCTATACGGGCTTTGTGTGTTTGTACATCACGCGGAGAGCTGTTTCGAATATATTGAACCATGTCGTCCCTGTATAGCTCAATGTAGTCACAAAAGTATTACACAAAATCTCCCTGTGTGCTACACCCACAATTGTCGTCATCTCATCATGCTATAAATGAAGACGAATATAGATGAAGTGACCAGTGTGTTTTCAGAGAAGGGGCAAGAAAAAAAAACTTTGCAACCCAAGGAGGTTGTGTAGGTGTGTGAAGGACGTAAAAGAGACTAAAACTTTGAATTACGAAAAATAATAATGTTTATTGTTCGTAGATAAAATGCTTTTAAAAAAAGTATTCATCCTATACATTTCCCCCAGTACTAAAATTTCACTTTTTGTCCTGTTTACAGCTTTCTGGACGAGCCACGTGTGAAGTGGGACGCTGAAAAAAAATGTAAACCAAAACTACAAAATACTTCTTTGTCCATATATGCGTGTGTTTGTGTGTGTGTGTGTGTGCGTGTGTATGCGTGTGTTATACTTCCACGTGTACTGTACATTATGTGTTTAAGTTGCAATGTTACAAAGGCGACGTCACGTGTAATATATATATGTAATATATCATTATGTGACTCATAATTGTAATCCAGTACGTGTGTGAGGTGCCTGTGTGTGCGTGTGTGTTTTGAGCTGGGTAACCGTCGCGTGCACGCGCATCGGCTGGCACTTGTGACGCGGATTGCGAGCCGACGCGCACGCACACCGGCTGTGCTCGAACATTTTTGTAGTCTTACACGCTGACAGACTACGCGGCAGGCCACACGTGACGTCGTCACAGTTCATTTCGTGTACATTTAATGTTTCGTTGCTGCGCGCGCGCGCGCGTATGTGCGCGTGAAAAGCGAGAGGATGGCGACTGCGCTTGTGCGCGTGTGTGTGCGCCTGTGTGTTTTGGTGCGTGAGTGATGAGGAGGAAATTGTACAGAGGATGTGTGCATGAACACAACGTTAATGTACAGATTTTTAAAATAAAATGTAAAATAAAATTAAAGGGCAAGCGTGTTGTCCCTGTGTTTATGTAACATCGCCCCCTTCTCGAAACTTAGACTCGTACACTGTCATGAAGAGAAAGGGGGAGGGCAAATCTCGCGAGAGTGGGAGCAACCGGCAAAAAGCGATGCTGGGAGTTGTAGTTATGTTATATATTCATTATTTATTTAAGAGAGGGAGTCTTTTGTCACAATTTATTTTGGATAGACAGACAGATAGACAGATAGAGAGATAAATAGCAGGTGTATTGTGGTTTCTTTGCAGACGACCGGATACCTGAAATAACCGAGTGAGTGACTCGCGTCCGAGGAGTTATGTGATGACGTCACCGACTGACTTGTCACGCAGCTAATAGACACGCGGTTCTGACCAATAAGATGCACCTTTCATTCATAAAGCGGCGTGTGCACTCCAGCGGGGTTTCGTAACGCATCCTGAAACCGACAAACCTGTCCTGCCCGCCAGCCAATGGCTACACTTGCCAGTCTCATTTGGATCCGCCGTCCTAACTGAACACAAGCCAATAAGAGGCGAGAAATCGCTTGAAAGGCGGCGCACGTGGCCAATAGAAGCAGCGGAGGTAGGCGGGGCGTGGTCAAATCTGGCTCTGCAAGTGTTGCGGGGGGAGGAAGTGAAGGAGTGTGATGCTACAACCTCCTTATAAAGCCAGTCTCCCACGTCCTGCCGTGGAAATTAGAAATTAGCCTTACAATTGAGGTCTCGTCACACGGCAACTCGCACACACACTTTTGGACCGAATAGCTCCGCCACTGCAACTAGAGCCGCCGCCATGACGTGGACCGACGCTCAGGACATGCTCCGCGGGGCCGAAACGCTTCTCTTCTGGGTCGGCGCCTTCGCGGTAGCCTCGCTGCTTTTGTGGATCCTCTACCGGCTCTTGTCCGGCTTCAGGGTGTGGGTGCTGGGCAACGGGCAGCTGGTCTCACCGCGGCTGGGCAAGTGGGCAGGTAAGTGTCCCCCTCTTACTTTTCTCTGACTTCACCTCCACACAGCACTTCCAGTGAAGCCAGGTGTGCCCAAACTTCACTTTAGGCGCATTCTATTTCGTCTTAACAATAATTAATGTTATTAATTTTTTTTGGCGGGTTTGGCTGGGGGTGTTTATGAGCTCAATCAAGGTTGTTGCGGTGGTTGCATAACCAACGCAGGTAAGCAATTGATTGCTTGGCAAGATGACGACCATGAGGTTCAATTATGTGTGAATGGGGTTTTCACTTACATTTTGCGTGCCCCATTCGCTTGTTTTGATTTCCGGCTATAACGCACTTTTCAGCCCCATTAACTCCTCACAAGGCACCTGCTCTTTTTTTTTTTTTTGGAATGGGTGACCTACATTTCAATACCTTTTAAATATATGTATATTGCGACATAGGATGAGTATTACGTGGACATTTTAGCGTGTTTATGGTATTTTTGCAAGGATGATCTCGCTGGAATCTCCCCTGCTAAGGTTTGACCCAATTCTGCATGGGCGAAAATACTGCGCAGTGTGCCAGTAATACCCCCCACCCCTCCACCCCCGGCGCGCACACACACACATTTTTAAGGCACAAAATCTTAATTTGATATGCTCCAAATGAAGGTGCATTGATGAATGGTGCCTTTAGGGATGACTAATGCGCATTTTTACCCCCCAACCCGCCCCTCCCCTTCCATGTCACTGATGTTGCGCACACACACACATACCGGTGCACATCGATGAGTCATGCACTCGTTCACCGCTTAGTCATCTGATGACCACGTAGGAATAGTCATCACACACCCTTTGCATCCGTTCTTTTGGTGCATTGTGAAATCCAACGACACTTGAAAAGCATCACCTTCATTGACTGAGGTATCATGCCTTTTAATAATTAGATTCTTCTCCATGATATCATCCTTCTTAAGTATGGGAAGAGAACCTTTGTGGAACCCTTTAATGTTTGCGGGATTGATCACTGTAAAATAAGTCAAATGAATTTAAAAATGATGACACAGCAGCTTTATGACACACGTGTGGACACACAATTGAGATCAGCCCAGAATTTGGTCTCAAGTTGGTTCGCTTGCCCAGTGTGAACACAAAGCTCGAATGATTCACTGCCTTGCCTTGTTTTGTATTGAATAAAATGGACTACAAGCAGACTCTGAAACTTATAATGTGAACCCCAAAAGAAGTCTCCCTTTTCTCCAGTCCTTTGTTCAAAGGACTTAACCAGTTTACATTCACATTGTGATCTAAACCTGGACATGGGTCTTTTTCTGATCCAATTCAGATTTCATGGCTTTGTATTTCCATTGCTTTGAGACTGTTGCCGGAAGTGACCTCAGTTTGGTTTTTGCTTCAGAAGTGTGAACCATATTCACTTGGACTGGATTGTGTTTCAAATCGACTTCCAATGTGACCCCCCCAAAATAACGAATTTGGTTTTGCTTCAGAGGTGTCAGCCAGATTCGCTTTGTATTGTACTGACTTTGTCGAACGTGGACTAAAACCTGAACCGCATCCCGTTTCAAATATCTTTGGATGTGTGCACAAGTAGAACAAAGACCTTTTTTTTTTTCTATTGACAGAAACTGAAGTTGTTGTCATCAAACTAACACAGTAAGGGATTTAATACCATTTGCTTTCACATTGTCGTTTACAGTATATGGTGCACCTGGATCCACGTCTCTTTTAAATCGAATTCTGGTTGATGATTCCACTTGGAATTTACATCCTTTAGACCGCCAGAGGTGATCTCGGTTTGGTTTCAGAAGTGTCACCCAGATTCACATTGCCTTTTATTCACATTGTGTTGAATGACAAAAGTTGATTCAACACAAATAAGTTTTCAATGTGAACGCAAACACAGGTGAATAAATTTACGAGGGAAGCTCCTTGTTCACAGTGAATCAACGCAAAAAGGGTTCACTTTGAGTTCACATTGAGAGCCCATTTAAACTTGGACCCTGGCCTCTTTCTAATCTTTAGTTTGATTATTGCACTTGGATTCACATTGCGCATCCTTGCGAGAGGTGAACTGTTTGTTTTTACTTTAGAATGGTCACCCAGATTTACTTGGCCTTGTATTGACAGTCTAATCAAATGAGGAAAGTAGACCAGAACTGGATCTTCAAAACAACTTGTAATGTGAATGCAAAAAGTCCCTTTTCTTTTGCATCTCTTCTTGGTAAACCTTTAGTTTTTGTTGTTGGGGGAGGGGCGGGTTGAAATTCATTTCAGATCAGAGTTGCAAAGTTGTTCACAGACCTAGAACCAAGATAAAATGAGACTCTGTTCAGTTCCCGTTCCCATTGCAACCCCATTTATACTCTGACCCAGATGTCTTTCTGATCCACTTTGTGTTCCCATTGCACATAGTTGATACTATTGCCGCAGGTTATATCAATTTGGTTTTACCGAGGTGTCGCCCAGATTGCATTTGCCATACATTGGATCAATCAAGTGGACCCGACTCAGGTTCTTGTTGTTCAAGTTAAATTGGAATATAACCCCCCAAAAGTCCACTTTGCTGTTTTTGCCACTTCTTGACCAACTCGTTTTTTTTGTCCTTCCTTCCCAAGCTAGTTTGATCTACCTTTTGTGAACCAACTCAAAAAGGGAGTTTGTTCTGTTGGGTTTCATCTTGCGAGCCCAACCCGAACATCTTTCTGATCCTGTTTGTGTTCACATTGCCTCATCGAGACTCTTGTCAGAGTTGTTGAATGTCCATCCGGTTTCACCCAGGTGTCATCACATTCTATGTAATGAGTCAAGTGGGGACCAGAATGGGTTGCCACAATATAAATGTAAAAGGTTCCTGATCCCTTTGTGTTCACATTGTCATTTCAATGTGGATCCAGCTCTCTTTCTGGTGCACTTCAGTTGGATGCTGACACTTTGTGTTCCCTTTAATGACATGCTGATTCCCTCCTCCCCCTCACATGTCCTCTCTCGCTCTATTTACGTAATGTGGGGAAAAAAAATGTTCATCATTTGTATGTGTGTGTGTGTGTGTGAGGATGTCGACCCCTTACAAACACCACTCCCAGAGAAACCTGTTTCGGAGTCGCGTGGTGAGCGCGGCTGGCAGTTGATTGAGACGGGAAGTGTGGTTAAAAAAGGCTCACTGGCTGCAACGAGCGCTCTCGCCTCGGCTGGTCGGACCAGATACGCCGGTCGGGCTTGTCGTTGCGGTGAATGGCGTGATTTTTTTTTTGCCTGTCGAGTGTCGTCGTCCTCAATGGATTGGGGAACCCTTATCGACTGGGGAAAAAGACCACATTAGGACTTGGATAGTTTTGACTTTTGTAATTTTGGCTGGCGGTGTACAGGGGGATGAACTGGTTGTCTGAATCCAGACTCTCGGGCTTTGGCTGAGCAGTTCAAAGTCAACACCTGAAATGAAACATTACGGGAGTAAATGGAAAAAAAAAATACACATTTTTCATAACTTCTTCAAACGATAAGCTTCCCCCGTAATACCCGATAACGGTGCATCCCAAAATATTTCATTTCGCTGAGTAATGATTGGGTTTAACAGGTACAACATTTGAAACGTAACCGTCTCCAGATTTAAAGATCTTAAAATGGTAGAATTACCCCAAAATACTAGATTAGAGTGCATTTTAAAAATATTTGTTTTCCCATCTGTAATGATTGCATTTAAAATGAATAGTTTAATGCTTTCATGCACCCTGTAACCCGATAACATGATAAGATGTCCACTGTCCCTGAAAGAGTGAAAAAAAACCCCTACTTAAGCAAAGCTAAAATTCCATCATAAAGAAATATACGATTATAGTACTTTCCCCTGAAAACATCTCCATTACCCTTTATTTTTTACTTATTTTCCTTCTTAGTAATGACAGGATTAAATTTACAGCACTTTAAACAAGACCTATTTTAATAATGTTTTCTAATAAATTTACCGGAAAATACGCACGGTGATTGCGTTTATACATTTACTCGTCCATCATGATTAGATTTGTAAACAGTTTTTATTCTAGCCAAATGTCAGACTTTAATAATACCATGAAATGAAAGTACTCCAAAAGTACTTAACCCTTTCAGGGACAGCATATCATGTTGTCAGTTTACAGGGTGCATGAAAGGGTTAATTACAATGATTTAAAAAAACATTTTTTTGGGGGGGTGAATATATTTTCTACTCTGCAATGAATGGATACAAAAGTTCAATGTATAAAAGAAAAACTACTCATTTAAAAAGAACATTTCATATCTGAATAATGCCTTAAAATAAAGGTGGCGCACCTTTGCAATCAGTTTTTTAAAAATATATTTAGACTCTAAAATAGTTACTGAACAATACTTCACACAAAACCCAATCAGAAAACCCCCCAAAAAAAAAAGTTTCAAATTTTAATAATGCGTTCAAAAAGTCGGCAAGGGCCCCAAAATATTTCATTACAGTGCAAAAAGGACGCTTCAGGTTGCAAATGATTGGCATTTTTTTTTTCTCAGTGAATGGAAATTCTTTTTTTTTTTTTTTTTTCTGCACAGCCCTTTCGTAATGTGTTGCGCAACGGAGGCCCCTCAAAATGCAGCGTGGTGACACCCGAATGCCGGTCCCGGCGGGGAATGCGGCCGCGAAACCACATTCTCACCTGCGGGTCTTTTCATTCTCGTTGACGTGCGTCTCCATGTAATTTGCTGCCGAACAATGTCAAAAGCTGCATTCCGCAGGCACTCGCCACGTGCGTCTTTCAGTCTGTACAATGTGTGATGTCAGCCATGAGAACGCCTGCGTGCGCACGTTTCTCGTCGTCTTACGACACAGGCAGCGGCGTGCTGGTCCAACTCGTTTTTCGGCAGCGCTCGGCCCCGTTATGTTGAAATCGGCTTGACAAGACTTTTAAGGAAATGTTCACAGAAAATGTTTAACAGTACTTCAACGCTATTCTTATCGACAGGGGCGCACGTGCGTCCATCCTTCGTTTTGATAAACGATTACTTGTCGGCCATGTTGTTTGCTTGATGTGGTGTGAAAGCAAGGATTTTGATTGACGGTGACTGTTGGAATTGAATGTTCTCTTCACGATTATTTTTGAGTTGACATTCAGATCAATGATGTATTTAGTCTTTAAATATGCAGTTCATATTTTAGGGTGTGTGCTTTTCCATATACAGTGGACCTCCGATTAATCGCAGCTTAGCATTTGGGGACTGTTGATTTGAGCTGTTTGGAGACATCAGAGCAAGATCACGGCAACTCACTTCGCAGCAAGCTGTTGAGCACGTCGTGAGAAATTCTCAGAGAGGAGGCCTCAAGTTGGGTTTTCGCTCTCCGTTAAAGTTGGCCGTCAAACTAAACCTAAAACAAAAACAATTACACGTGTATTCAAAACCGCCACATCATTTTTGACCGTGTGCGCTAGCTTAATGCTATATGGGAGGGTGATAGCACTTTCAGTAACAGATATTTGATGACTGTAGTTTGAGATAGGCTTGGCCTATAGCCACCACAACCGGCCCCCACCAATCACAATTTGTGATTGACGGTCATCAGAAGTGGATAGATAAGATGGTGGCACCTTTGTCTGCTTTGCCTCGTGATAGTTTGCCAAACCAGGACTAAGCACAGCCTCCAACCTCGAGGAATCGGCCACAGCAGCTCAGCGGAACGTCGCTCAATCTCGCTCCAACTGCCAGTTTCGTGTCATCGCTACTTGGATCCACCGATTTTGATTTAATTTTTCAAAAGTGCCATTTTTACTCATTTATTGGACGTATTGTCACATCCATCCATCCATCCATTTTCCGAACCGCTTGATCCTCACTAGGGTCGCGGGTGTGCTGGAGCCTATCCCAGCTGTCCTCGGGCAGTAGGCGGGGGACACCCTGAATCGGTTGCCAGCCAATCGCAGGGCACACAGAGACGAACAACCATCCACGCTCACATTCACACCTAGGGGCAATTTAGAGCGTTCAATCAGCCTGCCATGCACGTTTTTGGAATGTGGGAGGAAACCGGAGAACCCGGAGAAAACCCACGCAGGCCCGGGGAGAACATGCAAACTCCACACAGGGAGGCCGGAGCTGGAATCGAACCCGGTACCTCTGCACTGTGAAGTCGACGTGCTAACCACTGGACTACCGGGCCGCCGTATTGTCACATCTCTTGCAAATTTTTTTCCCACCCCTTTCTAGGATGAAAAAGTTAAATGTGTGCTTTTAATTATATTCCGTGTAAGTGAACTATAGGACAGCATATGGAGTGAATGTGGTTTGGATTTGTGTGCTTTTTCGATAGTTACATCCATTTTTTAATTTGTATTTTTTGCGAGGCATTTGTTTTGTCTGATAGCTACAGTATGTTGTTTTCACACACACACATCACAAAATATGGTCACTGTTTCCAAAATTCCAAATGTTCTTTTATTGACTTTTTCCTTTTTAAAAATATTTATATTTCTAACAAAATGTAACAATATGTTGTCTTTGACTTTAAAAGTCCAAACATACTTTTGTAGCTATGACACGGGGAAAACCGCAACTCAGAATTTTGTGAGATTTCTATTTCATGGTTGATGTATTGATCAAATAAAACCATTTGTCTTTTGGCAAAATAATGAAGAGAACCCCCCCGCCCTCTACATTTTGAAAATATTGCAATTATCCAAAGAAAAAAATGCACAATTTTTTGGACATAAGCTCATTTAAAAACATTTCAAATTTTAAAAATGGGGTACCTCTTGGCTTGTTTTATGTGTATCAATACTCGCATGCTTTTCCCACAGAAAACACGTCGATCATAATTTTATTCATGACAAAATGAAAGTGGGGAAAAAAAACTACTTGATGAGATACAATGCCATTGTGATTCGCTTCGCATTGAGCAGCAGGGATTTTCCCTGGTCTTCCCCTTTTTGTAGAGCAGGCGACTCTTAGTGGTAGGACTGAGCTTGTGCAGGCAGCGCCAGTCAAGGCGGCTTCCCCCATTCACTTTCTCCTGCGCGCGCACACACTCCACCGACTCACTGCAGATGTGCAAAAAACTTCAAAATGTGTGCGCATGCGGAGGTTTAATCTTCAAAAAAAAAAAAACAACCCTAAAAATCTGAACCAAATTCATTTTTAAAAATACTTTGGTCAATTATTACTTGTTGCTATGGGAAGGCGCTGATTGCCCCTTCTCGTGTCCTGATTGTGAACACGGTGGCATTATATAAGAGCCATGAAGCCGGGCTCCATTCATGTACTTAAAGGCAAATGTGCATGTAGAAGTGAATGATGCGTTTGTGCGAGCGACATGAATGTCTTAATCCTTGTGAATGTACTTCCCTCAGCTGGTGTGTGTGTGTGTGTGTGTGGGCGGACGGAGAGCGAGAACACCGCTGTTCATGTGCCGAACACGCTCAGCGACACGTGCCGCAGCCAGGGATGCTGGGTAAAAAAAAAAAAGAAAAAACCCTTATGCCGGAGCTTCCCTTTCAACCTCCTCAGCAACACGCGCAAAGCAGGAGTGGGTGGGTGGTTGTCTGGGGGGGGGGGGGGGTGTTGAGTCCGTATAGCTACAGTATCTTCTCATTCATTTTTCTTGGATTGTCCGCTTTGTTTCAGTCCTATTCGTTGTCGTTTTTCTTCTGGTCGTGTCGTCCCCTTTTTCTACCCCCCCCCCCCCTTTCGGTGATGCACCAAAATGAATTGAGACCAAAATCCTAGTTGCCATTTGGCAAAAAGAAGCAGTTGATCAACGTGAACGCAAAGCTGTGGCGCGAAGTGCATTGGAGTTGAAGATTCAAACGCAAATCCAGCCCTCCGCTTAACCCCAACCCTGACCCTGAGATCACTTGCAAGGAACTGCTGGAGACCACAGCTCACGCCCAAAGGCTCACATGCAGACTAACCAGCCAACCCGATTCACTGGGCCACACCCCTAAAAGTCATGCACGCAACACGCTTGTAGAATCAGTTTCTTTCTTGATGTCATTATTAAAAAAAACACCCTAAAAATGCAATGTTTTTTTTAAATCAAAAATGTGCCACAAAATTAGTTTTTGTTGTGTGAGTATTTTGATGTACATTTTTACACTCTATCGGCCCTCAGGATATTGATTAAAAAAAAACAGCCTTTTGACACTGAGCGCGGGTGTTGAAAAATTGGGGTGGGGGGGACACCCACATCCCCATCGCTGCAACGCACCTGACAACTACTAAGGATCCATTATGATGATAATGATGATTCAAAATCATCATTGTACTAAACGGGTCTCGGCGCTTTTCTAGTGATGCAAAGAAGCTATTTCCAACAGAAATAGCGACGTTGTTGTTTATAATCCCTCATGAATTCAGATATCTCAGTTCCACAAAATCAAAAATGTTTCCTCCATCTTCTGCTGTCTGTGAACATATCCTCGTCACAATGAACCCTTTCCCCGCACCCTGTAACCCGATAACACGATAACACGATAAGCCGTGCACCGTAGTACTCGCTGTCCCCGAAAGGGTTAACCAAGATCCTTGAAAAAGTGTCCCCTTATTACTGATTGACTCTTGCTTTGTTTCAGAATGTGGACGTCTGCTCAGAGCAAGGGCGGAACAATTCAAGTGGGACCCAGTGCTGTCGACCACCCCGAAATCATGAAAAATCCCAAACCGTTTGCCTTATCACCTCTAAAAGTTATTAAATAACTTAAAAAAAAAAAAACGGGTCAACAAAAATATGTGAAAATGAATCTAATACATAATTGCTTGATGACTTCATTATTAGAATAGTTGTCGGTTGATTAATGATCCATTGGTTGTCGATTTAATCCCTCAATTTTGTACGCAGCAATGGACAATTTATCAGAATGGTGTTATTTGTTTGCTTAATGGTGACAATTATTTGTCCGTATACTGTAATGAATCGAAATAGCTCCAGCCAATCAATGACGGCGTTGTTGCCGCGGCAAATTCCAGTCCAACACCTCCTCGGGTTCAGTGTGACCTTCACACACTCTGCGTGAGCGCATAGCGTCCCCCTTTTGATGTTGCTTGCGTACCAGGACAATTTTTTTTTTCTTTCAGATTTTGAAACCTTTCCCCTCATTTGTAAGCAAGAGGAATAGAAATAACCTGTCCAAGAAAATGTTTTCAAGGGGAAATAATTTTTTTCTTTTTTTTCAAATGATAGTGTCCTAACAAATGTCTGAAGCCAGGGCCACTCTGCTAACACGGTGACCTTTCCGACCCCTCGCGCGCCCTCTTTTTTTTTTTTTTTTTAACTTTACAAATTTAGACCCTTTTTTTTGGTGTTATTTAAGACATCGAAAGTCCTTCCAGAGCAGGAAATGTGCAACTTTCCACATCCAGACGAAAAATTACGGCCGCTTGCGCAAAGCCACTAGTGGCTAATTTAAGGTTGGTAGGCAAGCCAGTTACCCCGCTATTTAAAAAAAAAATAGCCATTTATCAAGGTCAATTTTCCAGAACACGTGCCCTTCAGGTAACAATTTAACATAACTCGCTGTCAAAAAAAAAAAAAAATTAACATGATTAATCTCCAACCCAAATGTTGCCTTCATTTTCATTGTGAGGTGAACACACACACGCAAGCTTGGCTTTAGCTAACCGGTAGAACGTGTGGCGGTGTCTTTGGCTTTGAATGTGATCCGACGTCTTATTTGAACACCTTTTTCTTGAAGTGCGCCCAAAATGGAACAAGTACTCATGTATTGTACATCTCACATCTTGCGGGTTTGCGGATTGGAAGCCCATCTTTGGGATGGATCTCCTAATACCGTTTTGTGTCCTACAACTTCCAGGTTGTGAGGTTTCCTCCAAAATCACTTCAACTAGTTGAAAGAAATTATTTACTTTTGTCGTATTTTTTTCTCTCCAAACAATGGTGGGTGGGGTTTTTTTCCCCTTTTTTTTTTCCAGAAAGCTATTTTTCGCTCGATCCAAATATAGATGCTGGATCTATCTTGGTTGACTCTGAAGTACAAGTCCTCAAGCCTCCCTCCTTCGCCGTCAAGCTTTATTTTTGTCGACTTTTATATTACCCATGTGACTTTCTCCCTTGCTATTTAAAGAAATATACACGTGTGTGTGCGTGTGCGTGCGCGTGTGCGTTTCCATCTTGTGCTGCATCCCTCCCTCCTCCCTCAGTGTAACGTAGGAGGCCTCTGCTCGTTGATAGGCGAGTTTGGGGTGCGACAGATTACATAACAGGAGCAGGGCATACGAGGACCGCAGTCTCTCCTCACCGAGAATCTTAATTGAGGATTTGCCGGACGCTTATTTTTACAACGGTGTCCTTTAAGAGAGTGATGGAAAGCTTTTTATGTCAAACTTTTTTTTTTTTGGGACAAATCTGAACATTCGATGTATTGATCGTGTACGCCCACCCACCCATCCATCCATCCGTTTTCCGAAACTCTTTATCCTCACAAGGGTCGTGGGGGAGGTGCATGAGCCTATCCCAGCTGTCTTCGGGCAGTAGGCGGGGGACACCCTGAACTGGTTGCCAGCCAATTGCAGAGCAAACATAGACGAAAAACCATCCGCGCTCATAATCACACCTTGGGACAATTTAGAGTGTTCCATTAGCCTGCCATGCATGTTTTTGGAATGCGGGAGGAAACCGGAGTACCCGGAGAATACCCACGCAGGCACTGGGAGAACATGCAAACTGTAGGAAAGTATATATGAAAAGTTAGGCTGTGTGGGACAAACTGACTCCTGTCTCTTTACACTAAAGCATTTGTCATCCCACCGGGCCCCGCCTCTTAAAGGCCCGCACGGTATTGACATTTTACATTTTATGTATGCATTTTTTTTTGTGTTGTTGTTTTGATAAGTTTGAATGTGTTTGAAGCGTATGGGAGGAGTAAAATTCTCATATATGGGAGAAAAATGATCTGTGAACGAGGGTTCACTGTATTGGGGGGATTTATGATTCATCACTGAAAAAGGTAAAACCTTTTTAATAGTGCCACAATATCGATATGTGTTGCCGTCTTATCGCTACTATATAGTAACAGACAACCATATGCTATTTTTAGTTGAATTCCTCCGGTTCTCCATCATGATTCCAAGTGTGTGTGTGTGTGTGTGTGTGTGTGTGTGGTGTTTCCCAGCATGTAGCGTGGATGCTGCAGCCCCGGTTGTCGTGGCGATGATGCTGACGGTGATGCTGGTGATATTGTTTGGTATTCAGGTGCATGCGGCAGGCAAGCATGCAAGGCGGGAGGCGATGGATAGATTGTGGTGTGTGTGTGGGGGGGGGGGGGGTTAGCTCCCAGACGAGGCAGTCGCTGCTATTTTTACTCCTCCTGCTGCTTTTTTTAGAGGCGCGCCGTAGCGAGCAGGCAGCGGCCGCTCCTCAGCCCAGGGAGGGAGGATGGTGGGGGTGGGGGGGGGAACAAAAGGCTGGGGGATGTCAATATCTCTGGATGTGAAGTGCAGCGCTGAGGTGCCGTTTATGGTGCAAAAGCGCCCCCCTCAGGCCGCTCTCGGTGCTTGAGAGCAGCGTGGTGAGAATGGGAGACCTCGGCTGCAAAGTCAAATGAAATCTGATCAGGGATGTTAGTTCAATATGGGTGTTATCATGTAGCTGCATATAGCAGAATTCAGTGACTTTCCCCCACTATTCAACCAGGGATGGGGATGAAGCACTGCCGCAAATCATGAAAATTCGATTTCGCCCCCGAAAAGGGTTTGCCACTGCCTGTATGTGCCTGTAGAGAACTTAAAACGGAACAAATTTAACCTAACTACTTCAAGATGGAGCCAAACCAATACATAATTTGCTTTGATTTGAGCACAAAACAGCAAATAGGTGAGTTTTCAGCAAATAACGGAAGATGAGCCAAAATACGCAAATAAGCAGGGGTTCACTTTAAGAACAGACCTTAGCATATGGCTGGCAATTTTTTTTTCCCCAACTGAGAGCCACCCACAATTGTTCAAATTATTGTCCCCCGACTCCCAGTAAAAGGAACTCTGAGCGCTTCAGCAAGCCAAGTCATTTTTGCAACCGTTTTTCGTATTTTGGTTACCTCATTTACCAAACAGGATTTGGAATGTTAAGAGCAGTCAAGAGGGTCAAAATATTAAAAAAACATTCCTCAGGATGATGCACTGCTCTACGTCGAGAGCAGTTTCTAATCTTTTGGTTGCCTCGAGTAGCTACGGGAGAGGGTCAAAACATTAGGAACCGCCCTTTCCCATCATTCGGTTGCCCTGTGCAGTGAAGTCTGTCGTGATCATGCGGTGCACCGCTACCAACTACAATCACGCCCCTGTATCGACGATTAAAAACCGTCCCGCTGCATTGTCTTGTATTTGATTTCAGACAATTGTGTAGGTATCCCTCTTGTTGTGCGCAAGGAGCGTGGGGGTCAGGATAAATGAGAATATGCTTTCAAGCACCTTCATCTATATTTTGGATTAAAACAATGAGAAATGTCTGCACGCCGAATGACGTAGCTTGGTTTCGTCCTCCTCTCAGAGCCCACTTACACACACACACACACACGACAGGCGACGCACGCACACATGCAACTGTTATTGAGAGAATGGGGCTATTATATAACGGGTGGGAGGAGCGTTGTCATTCATAAGTACAGCAGGAGGATATGGAGATGTGCGTGAGGAGGAGGAGGCGGTGCTGAGGGTTTGCTAGGGGGTGCGATAGCTCCCCCTGGAATGCCACTAGCACTCTCTAAGAAATAGTTTATTGATTCGTATACGTTGTGAACGGCGCAAGTACAGTTTTCCGTTTTATAGGAAATTGTTTCAAATGACAGTGGAACTTGCGGGGCTGGCAGACAAGTGAACACCCGAGTCAAATTACACGACTCAACCGCAGTTGTTAATCAGTGAGATTATGTGAGCCTGGGAGGTGAGTCTCTTCACATCAATGTGAAAGACAGTTGGTATACATCCTGGTTGGAAAGTGTGCTTAGTTGTGCGTAGGCATGCGTGTGTGTGTCTGTGTTTGTTCGGGCTGGGCATTAAAAGAAAAAAAAAACGATGGATGTGTAGAATGGCGCGGTGCCTTTGCAAGTTCCTCATGAAGTAAAAGTACTTTGCAACCTAAATGTTTGTGATTATGTGGTCAAAGCCCCGATACCACCGGGGGCCGAACTTTTGCGACTGTCGGCAAAAAATAGCAAAATGCGGATTCACGCCAGGGTTCGTTCATGGTCGTAAATGTGTGTGCAAGGAAATTTCGAATGTGTTCAGGATTCCCCTGCGGCAGAAAAGCATCGGAGACCTTCAAGGAACACAACCTGCGTACACACTCGCGAATGTTCACCGCTCAGTGGGATCGGAGCTTTAAACTGTTTAATCACATCCCAGTTGTGGTTACTGTAAAACTAAACGCACGATAAAAGAATTACACACATTGTACTGCATTTAAATACGAGAATTTTTTCTTTTTTTAAACATTGCTAGTGCTAATGCTAAAGTCAATGTAAAATCCCATTCACATGCTAACAGGAAATAGGCATCAATTTCAGCAGTGATATTCTTTCAAACGACGAATATTCACACACCAACGCTGTTGATATACACATATACACAGCTAATATATTCTCAAAGGTGCAAATTGTTCCCAATTTGTGAAGAATTAATTAAATCTACAATGAAGTCCGAATACGCTGCCTCCTTAGAGGCCAAAGCGCGTGCACGGCAGGGACAGACGGTGTTTGTTTTTGTTTGTTTTAATTCATTGCGATCATTTTTCATCTTAGTAATTTATTCTCATTGCCCTTTTCAAGTTCGATTTAGAGTTGAGTTTTCGAGGATTCAAGGAATTTTACTTTCCTCAAAATTCAAGGATACAAAGATCCAAGAAAATGGAACGAGATGTGATTCCCGAGGTCCTGCGTTAGCCTAGTAACTCCCAAGACGTGCAAAAATCAAGATATAACCTAAGATCAAATAAACATGATAGAGTGATAAGGGAGGTGCTTATTCGCGGTTTGAAAGAGTGCAAAAGTGCGATCATCACAGGGACTTACAAGGTTATTTTGAACTTGGGAGCTGGGGGGGCAGGAATTTTTTTTTTGTTTTGTAAATTGATGAAAAATATATTCATGTATTATTTGTTTTTGTTAAATTCCAACTCAATTGTCTGAAATTTATTGAATTTTTTTTTAGCGAGCTAGCTTGATAGCTAGACAGATATCTAGCTAGAGAGATTTTATTTTTGAGTGAATGATTCATTTGATTAAACAAAATGAAGAAACAATACTTAAGGAATATCACATGAGTGGGGGTGATGTACTCGCAAAAATGATTGAAACTGAGCACTTTTTCGTGGTGACTGATTTAGGCGAAGGACGGACTGATATACACGAACGAGGCTGCTTCAGGTTCACCTCTATGTCAATGACAGGTTATTTTTCCCAAAAAAATGTATTCCTATTCGGTTACTGCTTTGGTCCATAACGTCAGAAGATCGTCAGAAAATTTCCTGTTGACAGGATAAACTCATCAGATGTGATGCTTGTTTGGGTCTCCTCGTCAACTGTTTGATTCTTCCTCCCCCTGTGGCATGCATTGGTATGATCCGCTCCCATTGAGGCTTTTGTGCCGGAGTGTTTCATTCTTAATATTGAGGAGGGTGTGGGTGGTGGTGGTGGATGGGGGGTGGGGGGGGGGGGGGGGGGGGTTTGACAACGAAAGAGTCGGATTTAAAAATAAATTCTGCTTGCCTTTTTCACTTTTTGACTTTGTGCTACTCTCGCTCGCCTTCCTCTCCTCCCTCCTTCTCTCCGTCTCTCTATTCCATTTCTCCTTCACACGCTCTTCTATTTTTAGACGCCCCCAGGATCCCTCCACATCCCGCCAGCCCCTCTTCTTCCTCCTCCTCGTTCATTTGTCATCGCTCCCTCTCTCTCCTCTCCTCTCCTCTCGCCTGTTGCCAGAGAATGTCCTCTATGCCTCCATGAATCTTTCATCAACTGATCAGAGATGTGTTGCGCGCACAATCGTGGCTATCGGCTTTCTGTTAAAAAAAATAAAAATAAATTCATCATCATCAACTTGAGGCTTGACGGACGCACTTGGTGTCCTCCATTGTATATTAGTCTAAAGCGGTGTTTGGCAAACTGCGGAATGTCGACCACGAGTGGTCCCCAAGAAAATCCCAAATGCAGGGGCGGAGCGATGTGGTGACCATGGTCACTCCACATCCAGGGCAAAATTTGCATTCCTGTAATTTTCCTGCCATTTTCACAATAATGCAGTATTCTGGCATCCATTGATACGCCGCCGCAATTCATTTATAATAACTGTCTGTCGGAAATGGTTTAATTCTTCCAGTCAATGTCATTCAAAATCATTAGAAGTCGCAGCAAGTGACATGACTGAGAAGTCATTTTTTTATCATACCGTCCACAGTCGTGGTTTCAAGAAATAAAATGCCCACATATTTCCAATCAAAATGCTTTGTGTTTTTTAATTATGATTAGTTTGAATGGGCGATCAATTGCAGTATGCAAAATGGTGTCAGACGTTAGTGACTATTGATCACTCTGAATCAGTAGCAGAGAAAATGGCAATGTCTAGTAAATTATATAAATAATATACATAAAATATAAATAATGAAGTAATGATGCTGTTGTTGTTGGATAGCAAGTGGTCTGGCGATTTATTGGTCAGGTGGTCCTTTTTAACCTGAAGAGGTTGTACTGATCTAAACTGCAGATTTTTGGGGTCTAAACATTAATGTCAATGCCCCACCAGTTTTTGCAGATGGCGCTGCGGGGGAAAGTCTTCCCATTGCAAAAGGAATGCATCTAATTTTGCCTTTTGTGCTACATTTGGTTTGGTTTTAGTCATACTGTCGGTGTCTGTACATTTTTCAGTCAGAAATGATCTTGCCCCACAAATTCTGCCCAGTAACACGTCTCCAAACTTTTCTGTTTAATCTTCGCTGTGTCGTTGTGGCAGTATACGGTTCATAAACTCTAGCTAGCTAGCTAGCTGCATATCGATCTATCCATCCATATTTTCAGCAGCATCTTCCGTTTGCTTGGCTAATGTTAGCACATTTAGCTCGGAAGCTTGCTTCCGGAAGGTGAATGTTTGTTCTGCTAATTTAGCTTGTTTATAGCATTTTAGTTCCCATTCTTGTTAGCATGAAACTGGGGTACTTTTGTCAGATGAAATTAGATAGCCACGGTGAACGTTTTGCTGTTACATGGTTTAATTTGCTTTCGTTTGAAAGTAAATGTCAACTGGGAGTGACAAACGGTTTCAAGCGAGCACTTTTTGCCTCTTGTTTGGAGAACAGTGTGAATGAAAACATTCGCCAAGGATATATATATATATAAGATATATACACCTTCTCAATGTGTGGCTAAAGAGGTGGGATAGGTAAAACTGTTAAAAAATGTTTTCCCTTTTTTTTTTTTTTTTTTTAATCTCAGATATTGCCAAACCTTACTGTGAGAGCTTCTACAATATACGCTGTACAGGAATGTTGCATGAGAGAAACCTCTCCCCAGGTTTCGTTGACTTAACTAACGCCTGTCCTTGGCCTTTGTCTCTCGTGTATTGTCTACAATGATCCCGTTAAGCTTTGAAAACCTGCTCCCCATCTACCTGTGATGACATGTCTTATCTACGAGCATCGCCACTGTGTCACAAGGAATCTACGTCACGTTGAAGCTTATTCAGTGCTCACTCACCATAACAAGTGGTCCAACCAGAAGTCGGGGTGTGGTCATAAATGAGGTTCACGTTTTGTCTCTGCTGCAGTCAAGCAGCACGGGTGGCCATGTTCCTTAACATCATAGAATCCCACTGGGTTACGCAGAGTTCAGCTATTGCTGTTTTTTTTTTTTTAAATCCAATTCAGTTTCCAACACATTTCATTCAGTGAAATGTATTCTAAAATATTAATAACTTCTACAAAATGAGGACAAAAGTTCATACAAAAATGATTGGAAATGTATGCAAGGACAGAAGAAGGCACATGTTAATTTAAAATTGTAAAATGTATTAGAAAATTATGAATTCCCCGAAACATCACCCAAAATTTAGTGAGCTTATTTAGAAACTGCAAAGAACTAGATGCCACCTTGCGTCAAACGTTATTGAGCGCTACATACGCTCCCTTTATTTTTATCTCACCATTTTTTTTTTTTGGTGCCTTCTAAGTACGACTCATTGTTTTTAAAGTCTATTAAGCAATGTGAACGCTTTGTACCAAAACCCATTGCTGACCTTTTGCCTCCCTTGTCTGCTTTGTTCAGTTGTGACGGGAGCCACTGATGGAATCGGGAAATCCTATGCGGAGGAGGTGAGTCTCCTGAAAACATTTTTTTTTCTCTTTATCTTAAAATGAAATAAACATTTATTTAACTTTCTTTGACAGAGAGGCTGTGACTCATACGTACAACACAGGGTTCAGTCTAAGGCCGCAGCCGCTCTACGCTCACGCTGCTTTTATTGTGGGAAATACACACGTACATAGACTTTTAGTATGATGCTTGCCATGCATTTTGGTGCTACTGTTGATTAAACGGGGCTCTTTTTTAGTTTTTTTAAACGCACACTTTTTTCTGGGTTTTTACACTATATTTGATGTAATGCCCTCGCATGTGGGGAAAAGTGAGCCACTTGCATATGTACTTATCAGCTGATTATTGAATGCTGAGAAACGGTAAGACGCGTAGCGACATTGAGCTCACTCACTGCTGTCGGCCACAGCTCGCTTCCAGTCACTCGCACGCAGGTTTACCGATATCACATGCCACCCCGCCATGTCCCGCCCCTAAAAGACATATGCACAGACGCTACATTTGCATTTTCGGATCGTGTTCGGATGATACTGGCGATTTGTATCTTTCCACAAAAGACGTTTCGATATGGGTGGTGCGAAACGGTGCTCGGACGGTTCGATTTGAAAGTGGAACGATTCGATTCAGTTCGACTCGGTGGGATTTTCATTCGATATAGTCCGGCTCAGTTCGAGAGTTTTTTAACTTGTCATTTTACATACATTTGAATGAACCCATCAGTACTGTAAGTGTGACGTTTCCTTCGAGCATATATGTCTTCGAAAATAGAAAGGGTGGGGTCGGGGGGGGGGCGGCAACATTATAGTTTTTACATTATTTGTGAGCTGTAACCTGACGTCTTTTCCCTCCAGCTTGCTCGTCGAGGGTTTGCCATTGTGTTGATCAGCCGCTCCCAACACAAGCTGGATGACGTGGCCAGGTCACTTGGTAAGGGTGCAAATTTGACCAGCACCATCCTGTCCGGATTGGAAATAATCTGGTCAGACTGTAATATTGTCATTCTTTTCGGACGTTGCTTCAGGCATTGTTGTGCACGACCATCAACTGCTTTTAAAGAGTCTTTGGGCATGCAATGACAAGTAGTCTACTTTGTTTGGTCTGCGGTGCCCTCTGCTGTTTAATTTTGACACTGCATTAGGATTCTCACAAGAATCCCAATGCTCAGAATCCTATTCTTGATTTACTGCTCAGTAATTGCTTTCCGCCCCCGAAATGTGATAAATAAATACAGACAAACAACATTTTTTTCCCATACTTTGTGCCACAGAGGACCAGTTTGGAGTGGAGATAAAGACCATCGCGGTGGACTTCGGCAAGACCAACATTTACCCCTCCATCGAGGCGGGACTGTCGGGCCTGGAGATCGGTGTCCTTGGTGAACAACTTACATATTTACTGGAACTGATTTTTAAAGTGACCATTTTTTAGACCAGTGTTGGTTTCGTCATTAATGTAGGGAACCTTCATCGTAAGATGTGTTATTTTAAATACAAATAAAGTATTTATACTTTCTATATAATAAAATATATTATAAAGAAGAAGACATTTGTTTTTACATGTACTTAATGTGAAAAGAGCATTAAGAAAACAACGCTTGGTCCTTGTTTTATATGCAGTTGCTTACTGGTTAAAAGGTGTGGCTGGTTGAATCGTTTCTTTCTTTTGCTTCTACCACCTCCATGTGGACATTTTTAGAATGTCATGAATTTGTATGTGTGTGTGTGTGTATGTGTTTTTTTTTGTTCGTGTTTAACAGTCAATAATGTTGGCGTGTCCTATCCATACCCTGAGTACTACCTCCATATCCCGGATCTGGACAGTGTATGTATGATTCATTTATTTTGGGCGGGGGGTGGGGTTGATTGTTGTATTAAAATGTTTTTGTCGTGGTCAGGCGAATTTTGAATGTTGTATTCCCAATTTGTGTTTCAGTTCATCACCAACATGATTAACGTCAACATGACTTCAGTGTGCCAGGTAATCTTGATCCATTTGAGCCTACTGCTTCCATATAAATGCCATTGTGTTGCTGCTTCTGCTTCTTCTTCTTTGGTGGTACCTGCAGTGTCTCGCTCGTTCCCAAAGCAACGGTGGACTACACCAACGCCGTCTGCACCCACCCACGCATCTCTCCCTCCTTTTCTCCACTCTCTACCTCGCTTCTATGTTCTAATTATTTCACTCTGTCAGGATCCTCCATGTGTTTTTTTTTTTTTTTTTATGAGCTTTTAAACACCAATTTTTGTCTGTTGTCCACCAGATGACCCGCCTGGTACTGCCCAGAATGGCTGACAGGTGAGCCCCCCCCCACCCCCCATTTATTTATTTTTTTTGTAATGCACATTGATGTCACATTGTTATTAATTGTTTTTATAAAAATGAGCTAAAGGATCAGCGAGTCTTTCCCCACCATGGCTGCTTCCTCTTCCTCTCCTTCCTTTTGTTCACAAATGCTGACAAGCTTTCAATTCACACAAAGTGCCCTCCCTGCCCTGATTGGCCCCTCATGTGGCCACGTGACTGGCACCGGCCAATGAAGTCGCAGCACATTTTGGAGCTGTGTGAGGCCGAGCATCTCTCTCTCTCTCTCTCTTTCTCTCTCTCTCTGAACTATATCACTGCAGCAACAGGCTGCCATGGCAACGCACACTGCCACGCTCTGTGTGTGTGTGCGTGTGTGTGCGCGTGTGTGCGCGCGCGCGCGCGCGTGCTTGTTTGAGAGGGCAGACGATGGGTTCCCTGGGAAATTGTTGATGCGATTTGATCCAAAAATAGATGCATAGAAGAGGTTTAAACACTTGAAACTGCTTCCTGTGAATGCATTTTCTAAAATAAAAAAGGTGTGTGTGTGTGTGTGTGAGAGAGAGTGTGTATATGTATTTAATATACTGTATATATAAGAAATATGCTTTTAAAACTTTTATTTTGTAACTTTCTTTAACAAACCACATACACTTTGTATAATTTAAAATTTTAATTATAAAAATATTTTGCTTTTAAATTTACCACAATATTTCACAGGAGTCAGATTTTGAATTTTTTTTTTTAAATTTGATGGAAATTTGAATGTTTGTCACTTAACATCAAATATTTAAATGTCATGGTCAAATTAATTTTTACACAAATAAGTGCAAGTGTTTTTTGTCTTTTAATGAATTGAAAACATGTTTCCAAATGACAAGTTTGATGTTTGTTTTTTTTTCTTTAAAGTATTCTTGATTGATATTCAAAACAACAGCAGTTAGCTGGATGTGACCTGTCTTTTGAGTTTGCTCTTGTCGGAGTGCACACCGCTGCTTGCACAAACAGTTGGTCAGTGAGACCCAATTTCAATTTGTTTTTGTTTTATAAATTCTCTCAATGTTGTTTCAGATCCAAAGGTGTGATCCTCAACATCTCCTCGGCCAGTGGCATGTACCCCGTCCCTCTGCTCACCATCTACTCTGCCACCAAGGTTCGTGTGCCATCCTCATTTCACTGCGTCGAAGCGGAAATTGTGACTATTTCTCATCCGAATCTTTCTTCCCCACACCCATTTCAGGCCTTTGTGGATTTCTTCTCCCGTGGCCTCCAGGAGGAGTACAGGCGTCAGGGCATCATCATCCAGGTAAGGCTACCGCCTGTGGTATTGTCTGTGGCACATATAGTATCCTATTTAACATAAGGTCGTGAATTAAAATAAAAACGAGGTGGTAAAATAAAACAAACGTATTAAAATAAAACTGGCTGTAGAAAAAAAAAGGTGATATAAAAAGATTAATTCAATGAAGACGTAGTTGTTGATTAAAGTAAAAAAGAAGTGGTTCAATCAACCAAATGCAATGAAGTACATTAAAACGAAATAAGGCAGTATACCGCATCGAAATAAAATAAGGTCAGGCATTAAATAAGGGTAAAATAAAACATACAATACATAAAAATTCAACATGCAGAGCAGAAAATGGAACTGTAAAATATATTTCATAAAACAAGGCAACGCTTTAAAATACAGAGAAATAAAACATAGTAAGGAACTACAAAAGAGTAAACCAAAGCAATGATTGTCAAGTGAAAGGGACATAAAATAAAAGCAGTAAAATGTAGTCGAAAAATGCTATCAAATAAAACCGGCAGTAAAATGAAGTTAAAAAAAAAAAAAAGTCAACAAGGCGGTGAAATACAAAAAAAATAAAACAAAGTAAGGCAGTACAGCGAGGTGAAATGTAAGTAGGTTCAGTAAATACAGTCGTCAGATAAAGTAAAAGTAAAGAAAGTAAAGCGCAATAATGAAATTAAGTTTAACAAAGATGGTCAAGAAAAAAAAGCAGGGAAGTGAAATTAAATAAAATAAAGCAAAGATGGTAAAATTGTCATCTGCATCAATCTACTGGGAATATTTGTTCAAACTTCGTGATTAAAATGGACCACGAGTTGTTTTTTGTTTTCTTTTTTTTTTGTCTTTGCCCAAACTTTTCTGGCGAACGTTGTTTTGAGCCCCTGCTCGTGTTAGTTACTCTTACGACATCTGCTGTTCATAGACGGCACTGCACTTTGACCTCCGCAAGTACATTTTGAATACATCCAAAGCAATTTTTGCCCAACATATTAAGTGTTCACAACACTTTTTCATTTCAAGACTACTGCACGCAAAAAATGGCAAAGACAGGAAACATGCACACCAAATCGTCCATATTTGTTCGATATTGAGCTTTTTGAAAGCGTCCGTTTGACTCTAGCTTTTCGTATCCGCGTCCTCCCGCAGAGCGTGCTGCCTTTCTTCGTGGCCACCAAGATGACGCGCATCAGGAAGCCCACTTTGGACAAGCCCACTCCGGAGCGCTACGTGGCTGCCGAGCTCAACACCGTGGGGCTGCAGAGTCAGACCAACGGCTACTTCCCCCATGCCGTCATGGTAAGACACTCGGGCGGTACAAACATGGAGCGACCTTGACTTTGTTAAGTTTATTCCTTGACTGGCTGTATGTTGTGAACTAAAAATAAAGTAGCAGAAGATGAAGACAGGGGGAAAAAAAACAACCTCATGACGGTGCAGAAAAGGCACAAATATAAATTATAATTCAGGTCCCGGGTTGGTCCGTACCATGTCAGAAAAACTGCCAAAATTTGGGTCGTTGTTTTCCAAAGTAAAAAAGGATGTTCGCAAATGTCTTATTTGGAAAAAAAGACTAATCTAGTCAGTTTGCTTTCATGGAAAATTACAGAAAACTGTGAAAATGGACTGACTGTTGAGGGCCTGAAATTCTGAGCATTTGGAAAATTTTAAATCTAACAAATGATGAACAGATGATCAAAAATATTTATTGACTTTTTAAATATCATTTTTAATTTATTAATTGTGATAATCGATGAGTTATTGATTCATCATTGCACCTAACTTTTCTTTTTTTTTAATGTTTGATCAACTTTTATGTAAATGCAAGTCCACCTAATGCCTTGCCCAATTAACATCCAGTACTTTGATTTTATTTATTAATGCGCACAATACAACAAGATCAGTAGAATACCATAACCACTCACCCAGTAAGAGATCGTGTAGGTGAGATCAGAAAACACGCCGGGGTTCATGATTTTAATTTCTTTAATTTATCTGTTATTCTCCCTTTGCCCCCCCCCAACACCACCACCACCATCCACCAGGGCTGGCTGACCACCAAGCTGGTGCCCATCGGCATCGTCATCTTCTTTGGAGCACGAATGAACCGCCTGCAGCGCACAGGATACCTGCACAGAAGGAAGTTGCGCGAGCAGAAGAATGGAACCGGCTTAAAGACGGACTAAGATCATCAATGTGACCCAAACGCAGTGTTTAATTAAGTGTTCGTGTGTGTGACTGTGCGTGTGTGTATGTAAGGGCTCCCTTCTGGGTGACTTTCAAGAGCTAGGGTGCGTGAGTTTGTGTTTACCTGAAGAACCTCCACAGAAAAAGAACCTGAATTGTTACTTGAGATTAGATGCTACTGCCTGAAAAAAAAAATACAAAAAAAATATTAACAGAGGTGTGTAAAACCCTGCTGTTATAAGCAGTGGAAAATGGTGGTGGGCTTTTTTATATTACATATGGTGTGTGTATATAAATATATATGTACAATTATTTATTTTATATTTGTATAAGACCACATGTACACACACACAATCTGCCTTAAGACTAGGTTTGAGCCAAGTCGTGTTTTTGATGCTAATCATATGAAACTGCCCGTTTAGTCGCTTGCAGTGAAGTGTTGACACTTTATTTATGATGGCGACGCCATTTGATGGTATGCTGTTACAAACCAATGTATCACTGGTTTTTTGTTTTGTTTTTTGGTTTTGTTTGGCTCGACAAGCTACACAGAAATGCCTTTCTATGGTCATTGATGCTGGAATTACATGGGAACAACACTGTGTCTCATTTGGTGTGCCTCCCCAGCAATGGACAATTTTCTACGATAAAAACCGTTCACATTGACTGCTTCACATATATTTTTCAGCAGTGACACACCGAGTTAGGTGTATGAAATGTTCTCATGAGTGCCTCTCGGGTGCCAACAATCTTTTTAAAATGCTTTATATTCTCTACTTTATATGTAATATTGGAATATGCACTGTTTACTTCTGATTGTAGCTTCTTATTTTTGCTACCGTTTGTTAATAAAAGTACACGCTTGACAGCTGGGGTGCTTTTCTTTTACGTTTGCAGACCCTTCTACAGTATGTCACGCGTGTGGAAACGTTTTTTCTTCATTCCCAAGACCTCCAGCAAATGTAGAAAAACACGTCCTCTTTTGGCTTTACAACCTTTTTGAATACGAGCGACATTTAATTAGCGAATCTTGTTGATGGACATTGCTGTTATTTTTAAAACAAACAAACAAAAAAAAACGACAACCAAGGAACATATTGAAGTGTTAGAAAAACATAATGATTTGTACTTCAGTCCTTTAAAATGTGCTATATAAATGTAAGTTATTAAACATACGGTAAGAGCATGTTAACTGAGGTAAATGTTCCACTGAAAGTTTAGCTGAAGAAATTTGTAAATACTGTATACTACAGTCATCTAATACTTTTTTTAACGTAAACTTTACTTTGTATTGTACAGTAAATCTAATTGTTTAGAGCAAAACCATGCACTTGGGCAGTTCCTTTCGATTTTATATAAATTCCCGACTTGTAACATTTACACGAGAGAAAAATATGCTTCAGTCGGAAAGAGCGGTACAGAATTTTTTAACCGGACATAGGACCTGTCATTTCCAGATAAGGTTTCTAAACTCATGCATTTCAATTAAAAAAGATAAAAGGCATAAGAGCTTGTAAAATACGTTTAGATAAAAACAATCATGTTCGTGGTAAAAACATCTCACAAAAAGATTAGCTAAAATAAATTAAGAAACGAAACGGCACGGCACTATACGTCTACATCTTAGTTCCGGGTGGAGTTTATTTTGATGTAACACATCAATAATGGCCGGCCTGCCTGATGAGTAAATGTACCTCCTTTGGACACATGATTATATGTTCTTGTTCTCTCAGGCAAGTCATTTGACTATTTAAGGATTAGTAAACTTGGCACTTTCGTTTTTGTGTGAAAATATCCTCGTGTTTCTATTAACATGCAAGCCATCGAGAGATGCGTTTCAATATGAGAATTGGAAAACTTGAATTGTTGCAGTAGTTCACCGTTCAAAACAGAAACTCATAAACTGTATAGACTCGTGATACTAAAGCATTTCATGGCTTGAATGCATTTGATAAAATAAAATGGATGTTTGTATCGTACAGGCAATGGTAACCAAAAATTCACCACCTCGAGAAATTTGAATATCCCCCCGAGGACCCTAACCTTTCCCTGAACAGGTGTGATGTCAGATAAACGCCAGCGTGCTCGGGTGCAGGGTTCCTGGGCTAAACAGCTGCCCAAAAAACCGAGGCCAGCAGGTACTTAGAAATTAAAATTCTTTATGTTCACTCAAACCCACTTTAAAATTGTAGTCTTCAATGTGTCATCTTTTTATTTGCCGTGTAGTTCCTCCCAGCCAAAATGCCACTCCAGCTGTCGCATCCTGGGGAATACATCAGCAGACGACATCTGCAAATTTTGAGTTCCACCAGCCCATTAAGGTCTTTTTGCGCATGAAAAAAAAAAAAAGAAATTCCAACAAAACTGAATCTGAAAGCAGAAGCTTTACTAACAAGACATGTATTTCTCTTCTTCACAGCCCGTTAGAGATGTACCACCAGAGAAAGTTATTGAGTAAGTGTTGGATTTGAGTAGACTGGCTCATAATTTTTGTGTAATACTACTTCTAGTATGTATTTCTGTTTCTATTTTGCTTTCGACAGCCAGGCAGGTGATTACGAAATCAGCCATGAACCCTCAGGTGTGTCAAGGTAAGCAATGAAATCAATTGAAATGTCAATAATGTGTACCCACCAAAAAAATAATTTTGGGTTGCGTGTTTAGTAAAGAAAAATAGCGCTCTAATTGTTTAAAAACAAATTAGACGTGAATGTTAAAAAAAATAAACATAGGTACTGAAGGGTTCTTGTGTTAGATGTGTGCCTTTAAGGGGAACGCCCCAGTGAATTATGTCTTCAGGGGCCTGAGTCAGCTTGGACAATTAGTCAGCGTGTGAGTGTCTGGGCGCGAGTTGCGGCATACAGCAGCTCCTTGCGAGTGTTTTCATCTTGTCTTTTTGGGTTTGACTGTTTGTGACGATAGCTCTCTTTGGCTTCATAAGAGGGCATTATCGTTGATTTATAGGCACTCTCGTTTTTATTTGATTTTGTCAACAAAAAAGATTTGTTTTCAATGTAGATTTATTCATTTCCCTCATTTTTTGTTCACTCTATTAACCTTGAATATGATATGTGTTTGTCTTATGCGATCAGATTGCGACTGGTGCCCAGCTTTCTTCCAGCAGACAAAGCTGACTGGATATTCAGTAAACTGCTGGCAGAGCTTCCCTGGTCACAAAAGACCAACGTCCGACAAGGTGGGTATAAAAAAGTCAACATGATGACCACATGCTCATCGAGTGAAAACATCATATTTTCACGTTTCGCTTACATTTCAATGTACAAAACGCCTTCATAGACCGCAACATTGCACAATTAGGACCAGTGTAACTTAGCAGTGTGCAAAATCTTTTACGCTAAATTATTATTGTATAATTTAAAAATGTGTATTCCTACAATCTACCAATAAAAAACAAACAAAAAAACAAAAAACAATTACCCTTGCCTAGCTTTGATCTTGGCCAGTTAGGGTGATTGAAAATTATCGTATCATCACACAAATCTGACATCCCAGCATGAATAAACTGGAGTTAAAAAAAACATATTTTTACAGGAATAAAGAACATTTTGTTTTTTTTGATGAGGTTTTTTCTCAAAAATGTCGTTCTCTTAAAAATAAATAACTAAAGAGGACTTTGCCAAAATAAAAGAGAAAATATTTTGTGTGTGCGTGTATGTGGGTGGGGGGTATTTCTTTTTATTCATTTAAAATGTGACTTTTTTCCATTATTAAACTTTGACTTGAAAATAATATTTTGACTTGATCTTGGGAAAAAAATGCATTTAATCTTGAAAATTTGTGACTTTTCACTCTTCCAATAAAATTCAACAACGGGGCATTTTAGAATATCACAAGCAAGAACAAAAATAATAATGAGATGGTCGTAATCATGCCCTAAATTGCTCATATTTCACAAATTCTGTCAGTGTGTGTATGTCAACTTTCGAGCAGAAATGAATGCTCTTATTTTTCATGCACCCTTTCATACGGCTCCCTACGTGCCTGAAATAATGTTGCAAAGGCTAATTGTGCCTCCCCTCTTCACCCCCCCCCCCCCCCCCCCCCTTCGCCCTTCCCCCTTACTGCTTTAGGTGAGGCCTACGCAGAGCCCAGGCTGACCTGCTGGTTTGGAGAGTTACCCTACACTTATGCTCGTTCCACCATGGCCGCCAATACCAAGGTCTAAAAAAAACATGGAATACATAACCAACAAACACAGCATCCACACACAATACAGTATAACCTCCCCCCCCAAATGTTTGTAATTGCATCTCGCTACCACAGGATGGCGGCAAAGCGCCACCTGTGTGTATTTCTCAATTCACTTCAACATACAGTATTTGACACCTTGCCTTGTCACACTATCCCGCTATCCGACCCTAGTGGCACCCGCTGCTGTTGAACCTTCGCCGAGCGGTTTCCGAGGCAAGCGGCGGTGGCGACGGCGAGCGCTTCAACTCGCTGCTGTGCAACTTGTACCGAGACGGACACGACAGCATCGGCTGGCACAGCGACGACGAGGCCTCGCTGGGCCCGCAGCCCGTCATCGCCTCGCTTAGTTTGGGTGACAGCAGGGTGTTCAGCCTACGCAAGAAGCCGCCTCCGGTCAGTCACACACTGGCATGCAAGCACAAACATTTGAGTTTGAATCGTTTTTTGGAAGAAATAATAAGTTTGCGTATAATCTTGTTTCTGTTCTACAGTGTCAATGTTTCAACAGGTTTGAGATTTATTGGGCTAATCTGGCATTTTCAAATCACATGGGAATCACGTGGGAATTTGTGTTGGTGTACAAGCAAAATTTGTTGAGATGATATTTTTTTGTCACAGGAAGAAAATGGTGACTACACTTATGCGGAGCGTATTAAGGTTCCTCTGGGTCACGGCGCTCTGCTTTTGATGGAAGGAGCCACGCAGGATGACTGGCAGGTAGGTTCCACCAATCACTCCCAACATAGAGAAATGTTACACACCGCAAATCACAAACATCGTCTTCAAGGTCAGGAATGATCAAGAGCCCCGTTCGTTTGAAAGGCTATGCAGTGGTTAAAATCCATCGGAAGTCAGTTGGCTGCCCCTGATTCGTCCGCGCCTCACTCGGTTGATTTTGATGCCCGCCTCTTGTGCTTCTCAGCACCAGGTGGCGAAGGAATACCATGACCGCGGCCCCCGCATTAACTTGACCTTCAGGAGCATCTTCCCCGAGCCTCAGGGCCACTGGCCTGGCACCAAGTTGCGCTTTACCGGCCGCCAAGCGGACGTGAATCTCACAAATTAGAACCCGACAATAAAAAGAACTGCACCGGTTGAGATTTTTCATTTTTCTGTTTTTCCCAAAGAGCAAACCCGAAACACAACTCGTGTGACCAGGACGATGCGGTGTGTTTTACACTTGATCAGAACTGAATTGTCTTGTTTTACTTAATGAGTACAAGAAGTGGCACGTACTGACATTGAGAAAAATATAAATGAGTCTAATCACCCCCACACCCCTTGTCAAAGGAGTGCATGTTTACTTGCAATAAAAATAAATAAATAAATAAATAAATAAAACGAATACTTTTGAGACATTCAAACTGTCAAGTAGTTATTTGAAATTGAAAAAAAACCCTTATTGTGATCTTATTTTCTGTAAAATAAGTGGAACTCATAGCTGGCCTGGTGGAACAGGATTGAAGAGCCTTGTCCTAAGACAAACCACAAGTCAATAAAATCCATGAATAATCAATCACAAGTAACAGTGATTTTCGATGTTGAACCAGTTATATAATGTCATCATAAATTTAGATCCTTGTAGCATGTAAAAAAAAAAGGTACCTATGCTTTGCCCAAACATGGTACAACCCCGTCACCTTTACTATATACGGATTTGGTTGAATCCGTTGTTGGTTTACCAGTTGGACGATGGTCTGGAAGACTGCATCTCTGGAATCAAGAAACCTTGCCACCCGGTAATTAATCCATTTGCTTCAACTACTTGGTGACATTGCAAATAGTCTCAAGAAAATTGATTTTTTTGCGCCACTTGAACTGATCACGTGTTTTAGCTTAGCTCGTGCTTTCGCTCAGAGAGCAAAAAGACCATTTGCAAGTGTGGCTTGCTTTCTTGCAAGGACTTGACCCTCGGAAGGAAAAAAAAAAGATTCATTAGTCACTGTCAAGATTTACTCCAGTTTGAAAATCACCCCCAAAATTGTTATTCATCTATGTTTGATGCTAATCTGTTACAATGTAGTCAAAACTCCCTGAAGTCTTACAATGTCCAAAAAAGGTGCACATTTCAGAATTTGCATTTAACAGAAGAGGTTGAAGGCACCCTTGGGTGATCATTTCACACATAATGTCCACATTGGATCAAGTTACAACCTAAAATGCAGAAAAACATCCATTATTGCACTACCTTGTGCTTTTGGAAACACAGTTCACACGTTTGGCACACCATTCGGGTCCACTCGGCACGAGCAACAAGGCTGGATTTACACTGTGTGTGTCAAGTGACTCATTTGGGATAGGAGCCATGCCAATGTCGATAAAAACATTTGTGCGCGGAATAAGACCTCTTCCAATTGTGTGTTATTTAAAAAAAAAAGAGAATTGCATTGCATAAGTCAAGTATCAAAGTCGAGGCATGGGGGCCAGATCTGGCCCGCCACATCATTTTATGTGGCCCGCGAAAGCAAATCACGCGTGTCAAGTTCCATGATGCTTGCTAAAGTCTGAACCAAAATGTCAAATTGTCCTATGTAATCCACAATAACAGTCATTATTCTTGACTTCTGATTTTAAAATGAGTGAATCATCATTTTGTTTTGCGCTGTGTATGTAAGATGTGGAGGGGATTAAACATTTTTATGGTTTCCCAAAATTCATAATGGCCCTCCGAGGGAAATCGTAACTACAATGTGGTCCGCGACAAAAATGAGTTTGACACCCCTGGCATAAGTGATACAGTCCACTTGAATCAGAAATGGTCACTCGGAACCCGTAGTGTGAATCCAGCCCTGGTGAACAATGCAAAAATGAATAGATAATCTCACACACACAAAAACACAAGTTAGCTTCAAATACAGCAGCGCACAGACTGATTACATACAATCCGAGACACACAACTGGCGCTTTACTAGAACACAGTCAAGGCACAGTAACTTTTCCATATATCCATGGTTCACTATTCACCAAATTGTTCAACATTCCTAGGAAATTATAACGGCGAGCTATTTTTAGACGACTCATGTGGTCCTTTGGGGGCTATCTGGTGCGTGTGGATTACAGTGATACAACACTAATACTTGATGCCTCGTTGTTTAACCAGGCATTTAGGTCTTAGTCTCTCATTTCTAATGTCGACCTGGGGGCAAATTAGGGTTCAGTCTCTTGCCCAAGGACACTTCAACAGCAGGCAGTCAGAGACGGGAAACCGACCGCTGACCCTTTGGTCATTGGGTGATGCGCTCAAGCACCTGAGCCACAGCCACCTTTCCGGATGGCACCGAGGCACTACTTTTCTATTCGATGGTGCTTTTGATTCCCCTTATTTCAACATGGTTCCTTGTCACGAAGATGGCGCCACAGCATTACTTTTCGATTGTCCAAGTGTTTGCTGCCATCCTATGGAAACCTCTGTCATCGGAAAGCGCACAAAAACCGTGAAGAAGTCTCAGCAAATAAAGGAAGGTTTCACAGAACCAAAAATGCACGGAGATAAAACTCAATAGTGAACTGCCAATGTGGTGGAGAACACTGCCGCTAGAGACGTGTTTTTAATTAGCTACGATAATTCAGTGTGTCGAATGAGGTTGAAAATACTAAATAAGTACCGTGAAATCGCACAAGTAACAGTTAAGAATAAAACTTTTGTTGGGTGATGAATTTAAGTTGACATGAGTGCAACAGGTTGTTGAAGGCCGACTTAAAAAACAAAACAAAACCCAACAACAACAAGGCGGGTATTGCACGCGATCAAGATATTCAGCTTCAGGAAATCCAAACGGCGCGTTCTATCCTGGTTCGGGTGCACCAGTACCAAAGGAGCCGGTCCCAGTCCTGTTAGACGCGATGGAGGAGGTGACGCTGCCACCTGCTGGTGAGGCTTCGCCGCCGTGTTGCGTTTTGAAGTAAATGATGTAAAACAAGGGCAGGACGATGCCGATGAGCAGCATGGCCACCACGGCGTTCCACCACTGGATGCCCCAGTCCGCCCCCTGACCCTTCTGCCCTTTGACGATGGACCTTTTGGAACCGACATCCAACAGATCCATGTCAAAGTCGTCCGAGTTCGGGATCAGCTTCTCCGTGTCGTTGTCCACTTCGATGAGGAAGTCCATCACTTGGTGTCTGTTTGGCTGCGGCTTGACTGGCGTTTCCTTGAAAGAGTTACTCGGGCTGGCCTCCAATTCCGTTAAAAGGCTGTGCTTGGGAACGGGAATTTTGATGGTTTTCAGTGCAAATAAATCCTGCTCCTGTATGAGGTTGTTCACACGCTTTATGTCTGCCACCTGTTCGAAGAAAGAAGTACCCAATTTAAGCTGGTTGAAGTTCAAAAGTTGATTGAATTAAAAAAAACAACAACATATATATATATATATATATATATACACATATATATACAGAAAAATCTGTGAATATGCAAATTCACATGAACTGTAGTTTTAAATTGTCTTATCATTATTTACCACTAGATGGCAGATGTAGCTGACTCACCCTTCGACAGGTTCTTATACTGCCCTAAACTACAACATGAGTAGGCCGAATAATTTTTGCTGATTTGGAATAATGTGCAGGACTTAGAACCTCAGTAATATTCAAATTTTCAGTTTTTGCGAAGAATGCACAAAATGAGTTCCTGCTCTAAAAATTGGATTGCTGTTCAGCAGTTTTGTGACATCCTTGAATGGTAATTTTTACGCAAGGGAGTAATATATTAAAAGCATGTGTTTTGCACACATGCACATATTTTGTCCTTATCTAAAATTGCATTTTTTTCATACAACTGGTCGGTAAGTATGTGGTCCTATGTGGGCCCTCAGTCGCACTGATGGAAAAATTAAGCACGCTGCCAGCATTTATATTGCCCTTCCCTTATTTCAAGCCAACACTTTCGCAGCCAGATACTACAAGTAGAGTATGTGAGAATGGCGACCCCAAATGGACAAAACTAATGACCGCACCTCACACGCACATTATTGTTTGAACAGGCAAAACCAAATTTCATTTTGATTAAATCGGTGGGATGATCGGCAGAATATTTTATTCTAAAAATATCTGCTGGCTGTTGCCCTATATCACTCCCCTACCTTGCATCCGTACTGCAAGGCCAGTTTATTGAGATTGTCGCCGTCCAAAACGTCACGTTCCAGCAGGTGAAAACTCCCCAGCCTGTCCTGCTCCAACTCTTGGAACGCCCGAGGTATCATTTCCATCAGGCCCAACTCCTCCAACTCGTCCTCTTCCTCCTCGTCCGATGACGCAGCTGTGCCGTTGGCTTTCCTCTTGAACATGTAAACCTGGCCATCGGCGCTGGCGTGGACGTCCACCGGGGCCTGGAACGCGTGCGACACATGCTCCCCGCGCCGCATCTTTCAACACTAGCCAGGAAGAAAAACAATTTGAAGAACCAGTCATCTCAAAAAGAGTTGCTAGAAAAGAATAAAGGTGGTCCTCTGTTCACTCAGTGCCTTACTTTTTGTTTTTCATTGAATTGTTTTGTATTTATGATGTGGAGGTGTTTCTGCGCTCACAATCGTGTGGCTCTTAAATCTTAAAATTATGTTTCCGATCATATACATTTGCACCAATGTTTTTTGCCTCGTGTTGATGAGAAAGCGCGAAATAACTCTCGTGAGTGTTTCACAGTTTTGACTAATTTTTACATTTGTATGACTCTTAAACGCGAGTCATAAAACATTGCATGAACAGTTGAAGGTTTCATGATGGCAAGCCTGACTCTGGAATGTATTATTTCTATTTTTGGGAGGATTTCCTATTGCAATGTGACTGCACTCTTGTGTATTTCTTCAACGTTAATATTTAAATCAATTACATTTAAATGTAATTGATTGACAAGACACAATAGCACATTTGCACTTATCACAAAATTTAACGATTACCTGTACTTTGAGAGAAATCCTGCCGTCATGCCATATGTGGAATTGCCCGAAAATTACTAAAGGGGAGCAGCATTTTTTTTACGTTTAACGTTGGCAACAGAGGCCAGAGGGGATGTTACCATGGTAACATATTTGACTCGCTTTACACTTGGCTGGTAACTGCCTGCCTGTTGCTCTGAAAACAATAAAAAGGTGAACTGAACTACAAGTCACTCAACTAGAAAGATTGAAAAAGACGATATTATTCATCTTTTATATTAACACGTTCAACTGGGGAGGCACGGTGACTGGTTTGCTCGTCTGCCTCACTGTGCAGAGGTGCAGGGTTCGATTCCGGCTACGGCCTTCCTGTGTGGAGTTTGCATGTTCTCCCCGTGCCTGCGGGGGGTTTTCCTGGGGTTTCCAGGTATTCCGGTTTCCTCCCACATTAACGGAACACTCTAAATTGTCACTCGGCGTGACCGTGAGTGCTAATGGTTGTTCGTCTATGTGTGCCCTGCGATTGGCTGGCAACTACTTCAGGGTGTCCCCCGCCTACTGCCCGATGACAGCTGGGATAGGTTCCAGCACACCCGCAACCCTCGTGACAAGTTGATTAGAAGATGGATGGATGTTCAACTGGTAGGTTATACGACGTTAGGCCGGTCAAGTGCCACTTTTGCTCATGAAGCTTGGAGCCGTTTGACTTCAGCGACGCGTTAGCCTAGTTAGCACATGTAGCTCAGTTAGCCTTATTAGCGCAGTACTCTCGTAACGTGTTACCCAACATGACGTGTGTCACTTCAAGAGGACATTTTGTCTCCCACGCACAACTATAAAGTCGCGCACACTGTCGTAGGCAGCTCCAATGTAGTTACCTTAAAGGGAAAAGCAACAAAAGGCACCACACTCGTAATACTCTCCAACCCCTCCACCAGCTACTTTGTGCTAAGTAACTTCAAGTTGGTGTGAGTGACGTCAGCGAGCAAACCTTCTGTGGTACTCTAAAAGCGGACACACTCGGCCAAAAATTCACTACCGCCCCTCTGTGTTAAATTACCAGAAATGCAGCCTTTTTTACAAGCTGTTATTTTAAAAAAATTCTCAAGCAATCAATTCATGCTTGATTGCTTGATACATTTTATTATATTCATTTAATTGTCATAGCCGCCAAACCACTATGCATTTAGTTATGGATGGTGGCTTACAGCCCCAACCACAAGCCACTGTTAGCTATAACTCCGGCTGAAGCTTGAAACATCAATCAATGAGTCAAATTTGATTTAAATAACACTTTCGTCACATGAAAATGCAATTCAACGTGTATGCGTATCCGTTGGAATGGTTGATTCTCTTCTATAACCCAAAATGGATTCACTACTCCAGAATCCCCATCGGTGTGATTAGAATCCCACTGAAATATTCTGACAGAAACCTGCAGCGGTTGCATCTGGCAACCAATCTAAACCATAAAAGACTACTGCAGTATTTTCGATTGAGTGTCCTGCAGTTTCAGACTCCCAAGTCTCACGCTTCCACCTGTGCCAACCACCGACCGTTTTTCCACCTCTGCTGCACAGTACAAGCCTCAGCCTTCTGCTGCTTTACATCTGTTGCGCCCACCAGAAGATCTTGGCATCTAGTTTGGTTGGCAGGCGTTTGGGAGCGGCAACTGTGGAATATTTGGCCAGAGGCACTTAACAGACGCCGTGGTCGCACATGTCTGAGTCAGGCATGCATGACGACTGCTGGTTATAAGATGAAGTGTTTGTGAGAGTTACACACATATGTGAATGTGATTTTTAACAGTGGGGGAGAGGAGGAGCGGGGGGTCAGGCCCGAGAAATCCTTTTCTACTGGCCTTAATCACAGAGGCGCTGACCTTCATTAAATCATAGCATCTTGTTTGTCCGAAGCAGAATTCTCGTAATCAACGTAAAAAAATATTCAAGCATGGAAGTGTGTTGCTGCAACTACATATCATTTGTCTTCTTTGTCGTCGCTGAACTGAGGTTTTGAATTAGGATTTTTTTTTGGTGCAAATTATCAGAAAATTGCATGCATCCAACAGAAGTTAGTTCGACAAACTAGATCATTGTTTATGCATTCATAAAAATATAATCTCCCCTACTGGAATGATGCGTTTGATGTAACTTGCTCAGTGTTGACAGTATTCTTGAGATGTTATTGCAGCCTTTGGACACATGAGGTCGCAGCAGGACAACGAAAACGCTCTTGCGCTTGAGCTTGACCCATTAAAAACCCACCACAGCGTGTCTCTTCGTTCAGAGTAATTACGCGGGAGCAACATTACCTTTTAAACACCTCACAGCGTCACAAAGACTTTGTTTTCTTCGCTTAACACAAACTGATTTCGTAATAACATTTGCGAGTGACGCTCCGTGTTTTTGTGGTGTATTTGGAAGACGTTTCTTTACGAAGGGGAACCTGTTGTGACGTCACAACTCCTTCATCTGGAACATGGTACAGTAGGATCAAACATGGCGGAAACACTGCTGTTATCTCCCACCGAGCGCGTTTTGTTGTAATTGCTATTTCTAAAATAATATAATGGTACTACTTCCATCTCCAAAGTATTGAACTTTTTCTTGGAAATACTCTACTTTTGTTTAAAATATGACATGTTCAAAACCACGAAAACTTCAGGCTCGTTATGACTTTAAACTGGAAAATATACAACTTTAGTAATTCTAATACTTTGTATTCCAGATGGATTTTCAGATGTTTTTATATGGAGTATTATTATCATTGTTCAGTATTTTCACTTTCATCTTGAAAATCAAAATCGTTATTCTAATCTTATGACTTTGTACAAATATGTCATAATGTTCTGATGTAATGGAAAAAAAAGCCGTTTTGAAATTATATTACTATTCTCCAACTATTTTGATTTCGAATGACATTTCAAAACATACATTTTGTTTTTATCAACTTTATTCTAATCTATTTTAATCTAAAAAACATATACTGTACGTTTGTTTATTCTTGTAATATGACGACTGGAATCTAAAAAAAACGTTAAAAATAAAAAAATATCAAGACTGGAAAAAATGCTGTACATGACCTATTAACTATTTAGACCTGTATTCTTGTAATATTTCAATTTTAATCTCGGAAATATTGAAATGTCTTCTTGTAATCTTGAAACTACATGAATTTAGCCTTTTAATATTACGACTTCAATCTTGAATTGATACAAAATTCTGGACGTAACAGACATTGCCACTCCAATCTCAAAATGATGACTTTTTGTTTTGCTATTACACTATTTTTTCTTCTCTAAAAAGATCCTGACTTAAACCTCATCGTTGTACTATTTCCTTTTCAGTGTGTAATAATAAAATAGAAGCAGTGTTTATTCTATCCGACACTTTTGGATTACTCTGCATGCCCCAGGACATTGTTGCTATTTCATCAAAATGGATCAAAGGGATTGACAAAATCAAAGTCCTCATTTGACAGAGAGTGAAACTATGAGCAGTTCTGTCTAATAGCAGTCATGCATATTCTAGTGATGCTCCCCACATATGTGCCGCCACTCAGCTGGAAAACACCGACGACCTCCAGTTGACTCCCGATCTACACAGTTGACTCTCACCGCTCATCAGATATTGTGTCCAAATGCTCCATTTCACTTATAAAAAAAAACAACACGGGCTATCTTCACTTTGATTTTAGGACTATGTTAATCTCGATCGCTGCAAGAATAATCATCCCTTTATTTATTTATTCAAATTGGTCCATGATGGAAAAAGAGTGTCTCTCAAATTCAACCCTTGCAATCGACGAAGGCGTTAACGATCATGAAGCTAACGTTGCCTTCGAGGGCATATCATCATATCGTTTACATCGCGTTCAGATGCGGCGTGGAATGTGAACGATGAGCAACAAAGCGGCATAATGTGCTGCATTTCAGGGCCACTGAGCAGCTTGTCAAACACTGTCGGAAGAGAGGGAGAAAGAGAGAGAGACAGAGGAAGGAAAAGAGAGACAAGGAGAAAGGGAGCGAGAAGCTAGGTATGGAAAGAAGTGTGGTGGGGCCGTAAAAAAAAAAAAAAAGTGTATACTGCTTTCACATATTGTCCTGCAAAACAACAGAGTGGGCCTCTTCTTTAAATGATTCATAGCAAACGGTCAAATATTTATGGAGGTGAAACATTCATGGTTGCCACATCTATGAACTTATTGCTGTGTGGCTGCAATATATGTTGACCCCCCAAACCCCACAAACACACACACACACGACTCCGACAGTAGGTGGAGTTACTGTTTTGTGAATGTAGTACCACAATCTAACTTTTGCAAAGTTTGCTCACACATTTAGGATGGGCATTTGACTAAATTTAGCAATGAGAAAAAGAGGAGAACAGAATTGTTTGGTGTGGATTAATTGCCTCCTGTGAGTATAAGAATGAATAAATGAATGTACTAATGTGGAATAAAATCATCCATCTATTATCTGAACCGCTTATCCTTGTAAATATTCTTTTAAATCTACAAATATTATTTTCTGGATGTAAATATTTTTGATTTGATATTTGATAGTCTATTTTAGATGGAAAATATTGTTAGAAAGGTGCATTAGCCTCACATAATTATTCATATCCTGGCCAAATATATCTTTTTTAAAAACAAACAAAATACTGTAAAGCATTTTGTTTTGGCCCCAAAAAAAATCTAGCAATGAATCTTTTTCAAAAACATTTTTAAAATACTGTAAATTCACAAATAATGACCTAAAATAATTTAATATTTTATAGTGTAAGTGTAAACAGACACTGAGCTCCGTCGACACGTGTGGTGAGCGTCAGACACATTTCATTCATAATATGTGAAGAGTTAGCATCCAAACCTTTGAAGAATTGCAGATCAGTTCAGCATTATTTTTATGATTAGATTTTTGTTCATACATTTTTCAAATCATCCCACTGGGCGGCAAAGCAACGGAGGCGGGGGACACACAATAATCGTGGGTCAAGGGCGTTCCTTCCAAATGTCCACTTCACTGCGCAGATGTGCGCTTGGCAATGCTGAGACGCTAGCGCGCAACCAACGCGTCATATTTAGGGAGAACGAGAGTAGCCGCTTTTATTGGCCGTGGTGGAAGTTGACTGTGACCACTCCCACATCGGCGCAGCCTTTCCTCTCTCAGATCCGGCATCTGCCACGTCACCAACATTGGATCTAATACTTGTCCTCACTAGAAGAAAACGAAACCAACAATCGTCAGAGCACTCACTGAGCAATGCTTTCCTAGTAGATTGTTTTCATATAGTACGTGACATTTGATTCATTTGAAGATGTCACCACAGCATTTTTATAACTCGAGCCTTGTTTCCACTTGTCGCCGTTCTCCACCAGATACGTTTGATTATTTGCCTTGCAAAAACTAGAGCGTGATGAATGTTGACATCAACAGCGGGTGATTGGAGCTTTGTCTCGGAAAATCCGCGGGGGCTCCGCGCGAGTCAGTGTAATGAAATTCTTATGGGTTAAGGTCACGGCAACAGTTCAGATGTTTATTGATTAAATGTCGACCCACCAGGTGAATGTGATTCACATCTCGGGGCAGACGGATGCAACGATCCATCCATCATCTTTGAGGAAACATACACAACTAAACATCATTGGCGCATGTCGACAGCACATTTGAATGCAACATTACAACAATTTTTGGTGGACTGTTCTTGGATTGAAGAACAACTGCAGTCTTTTGTAACGATGTATCAGTATATCCTATAATCTGGTTAGTCATTTATTCCTTTGTAGTTATTCATTGATCCTAGAAGTAAAAATGCAGTTGTAAGAACAGGATAGAATTCTCCTGTTGGCCGTTTTCTTTCCTTGTGGTTTTGGCGAATTGTTGAAGTGCTGCCTCCATGAGTGAAAATACAATTGATGTGTTGTGTTGTATTATTTTACCATTTTATGTTAACTGTTCTTTATGATGGCGGCGTGGGCACCCGCGGCGGCTCCTCTTGTTGTCTGGTTGAAAGGGAAGAAATTTCATCTGTGCTGTATGTTGCACATACAGCGCATTTGACAAAGTTGTACTTTACTTGACAATTCACTCGTTTACATTTTTTGATGGGGGTGCACTAGCTTCTTTAGTCTTTGAGGTTAACAAGTATGCTCCTCACTCGACATCTAATCGTCTCACAATGACAAAGGTAAAAAGTGCGTCGGTTCTCCGTTCTCACATACCAGGGCGTTTGAGTACTTTAGCGAACAGTCGATACCCATTAAAATAAAGGGGAATACCGTGTATCGTAAATTACATTACTGTCAATTCAAGCATGTGGATACCTTGTCATTCATCATCAAATTTCCTGTGCGAAGGCAGCAAACACAAATTCTGATGTGATGTGTTTGAGGCTGTTTGAAGGCCTTCCACCGGAGGAACCTCGGAGCTGATTTGCTGATAGGAGCAGTGCAGTCGTGGTGGAAATTAATTTGGATCCCGACGGCCCCTAGGGCTGACCCTGCACCCCCTGCCTACTCACATGAGACACAACCCTGGCAGTGGTGGTCTTCATGCAGGCCTGGAGCATACAGTGACACATAACCTTGCCCTGTCACCACCCTCACCAGTGTGTCAGCTAACATTACGCTGATTGACGTTGAACCAACACTCCGGAGCTATGAGATCTGAGGCTCTGTATAACCTCGCCCTAGCTTCAACCAGGGCTAGGACATTTGGGGGCATAGTGCCGGATCATGAGGCCATCTGCGCATGTGAGCCGCACAAAACATCAGTCGTAGCTTTTTGGGAATTAAACATTCATAAAACACTGTTGGGTCTGAAATGGTAGGTGGGATATTTTCTCGGTTATAAGGCGGAATGTAAAACACAAATAGAATGGCTGCAAATTGAGCTTATTCACATTTTAACGTCAAGAAACTGCAGCCTACCTATTTTTGTTGACAAGTAAGACCCAGCAAATGTTAAGTCAGTTAATTAGTCAGTCAGTAAGCCTACTTTACACAGCCTATCTTTATGACTTTATAGCAGTTGGTATGTAATCATATCGCCAGATAGCATCCTTAGTACAGATAAACTTGATAAAGACTTAACTTTGTGTTCTGTTGTGAAGTACTAATGTGAAATAAGAGAAATAACAGTGAATAACTCAAATACTTTTATGCTAGCAGTTGTTATGCTAACAATCAGCAAGACAGCAACTTGAGTGTAGAAAGAGCTGCACATATATAACGATTTTTTACATTGTGGTGTTTTCAGGTACTTTTTTGGAAAGAGAATGGCTCCAACGCTAACAAGCTAACATTCGGTATGCTACTAAGAATGCAATCTTAAACACTGAGGTAGCTTGTAAGCATTTGACATTGTGCCCCGTTTTCTGGTCTTTTCTGGAAAGAATGTTTCTTGCCAGAACAGTGCAGTTGTTGTATACATCCTGTTATAAAATGCCAACATTTATTATCAGTACCTAAGCTCAAGGGCAGTGCTTTGGTAATCCAGTCTATATGGTTGGATGGGCTACAATTACAATGAAAAAAAAAAAATATATATACAATTTTTCCATCGAAACAGGACAAAAGTTACAACTATAAATAGAAAAATTCTGGCTCAGTTGTGGCTACCTCAGTTATCAGTTATGCAAAAGTGGCACTGTAGTCTCAAAGGTACACCGGTGCTTGGTTGATTGACATATTATCACATTCTTTTTACTGGACATCAGCAATACACAGAAATAAAAAGCAGCTTCCGACACATCTGCAATGTCTTTGTTATCGAGGCCGATGACATCTGACTTTTTTTTTTTAAATGCAGAAGGGATAATAAGCAAAAAGGTGTTTATGTAAGATATGTCTGTCAAAGTCAAATCTACTCAGATGCTAGTGTGACTCCATTTGTGAGCCTTCTGACCTGCAGCTACACGAGCTTAACAAGCTCTGATGTTGACAAGAAGGTTTAATGATGAACCACGACCTCACTCACTGCATGCTCCAATGAGCCTTGGTTTTCACTTCCTGGGCTTTCTTTTGAAACCTTTCACTATGTGACTCCTTTTGACAGAACATAACCAGTCCACAAGGCCTGGATGGACTGTAGTTTGATCCACGGTGCCTCTTTAGGTCATTTACTAATGCATGGACTTGGCATCGGTCTGACACGTTACGTGTTGTGCCGTTCTGAGGGAGCATGTAAAGACGCTTGTAAAGCAGTGCGTCTTTAAAGTGCCGTCGTGTGGCGACTCGATTGGCGTTGTTGAATCTAACGTGAGGTTCCTTGTGACCTTGGGGATTTGAATAATGCATTGAAGTTGTTTGTACACTGCAAAGGTCATACCTGAACTTTGACTCCATGTTTCCAACGAGTGATTACGTGTGAAAACGAAAAGCAATGCCGTTCAACCCAGGGGAGCGAGAAAAGAAAAGTTAGTTAGCTGGTGCAACTTTGTTCGTTTGTTGAAAGTTTTCAGCTTCTTTTTTATTTTTTTTTATGAGAACCATCTATTGGGAGCCTGCAAACAAAGCATTTTAATAACAGCCATCTTTCTCTTAAAAGTTCATTTCATACAATACAATAATAAAGTAGTATTGTATTAACCCCATGTGGAAAATATCACGACCTGCCATCTTCTATCCACATATACAGTATATGTGAAAATCCTCTGGGAGGGGGAAGAAAAAAAAAAACAATTAGACCCCAAAAAGAGAAAATGATCAACATGAGAAAAAGATTGCTGCATTTCCAGCGGCGCTCCCCATTTGCCACATTCTGGAGGAAAATAAAAGAAGACAGACAAAACTGAGAGTCAAATCAAAGGTTAATTGGAGCCGGGAAAATGTCAACCAATTTTACCCATCACCCACGAGGGGAAAACTGCCCTCGGTGGAAAAAAAGATGGTGAAATATCTGGAGTGCGTATTAGCCTCTCATCCATAATGGCCTCCTGAAGAGAGCGATGATGACATCTTTTCAGCACTCTGTTCCCCCTCAGAGCATTTTAGGTGTGCGCCATGCCAAGCTGCGTGTGCGCTCGCAAACAAACATGTTATAAGGGTGGGTGTGCGTTCTGCAATGGCTTGGGGGAATCCACAGGTGTTAGCACAGCCTTTAACACTCCATGACTAGGCTTGTACAGTCGGCTAAGGGTATCACGATTGACTCTTTTCAGAGCTTTGTAATTAATCCACTATGACCAAAAATAAATAAATAAAACACTCGGAAATAAATCGGTGAACAATTGAAATAATGAAACTCAACAAGTCTAACCTCAAACCGAAATATATGTATGATTACCTTCACCAAAAAGCTCCTCTCTCTCTCTGTCTCTCAAATATTACACACAAATCCGTGTCACTATATTGTTGCAGCCCCGAGACAAAAAGAGTGTTGTCTTTTAGACGTCCACTTTATGAATTCGTTTAAAACTCCCAAACGAATACAAACACGACATTGTGCCTTCTCTTCTGAATTCGGCTCGAGAGGCGTTCAAAGAACACCTAAAAAAAAAAAAGAGTAAATTAAAGCTATTCAATGGTACTAAGAAAATCCAGCAAGAAAATAAAATACATTCTATGTGGACACACAACAAAGGAATCTTTTTTTTTATTTAACATCAACATAGCCACAATTCTGAACCAGTCCAGTCTCCTACAATATTCTGAGTGAGCACTTCTCCTTTGCCGAGATAATCAATCCACCTCAGATGGTTGACATATCAAGATGCTGATTAGACAACGTGATTATTGCACAAAGGTAGCACAATGAAAGGCATCTGTAAAATGTGCAGTTTTGTGTTGTGGGACTCTGGGGGCGGCGGTCAGAAAACCAGTCGGTATCTAGCACGACCACAGATCAGGTTGTTAATTGTGGCTTGTGGAATATTGGTCCAATCCTCTTCAAAGGCTGTTCAAGGTTAGCGGATATTGATAGGAACTGGAACCCGCTGTCATATATGCCGATTCAGAGCATCTGAAACACGCTTATTTTAGACAGTCCTTTTTAACTATGGACAGCCCGCGGCACATCTGAGCAATAATCATCAAAATGTCTAATCGCATTTTTGTATGTGAAGTGGAGGGATTATCCCGGCAAAGGAGAGGTGCTTACTGACAGCTGTAAACAGATTTGGGAAGGGAGAGAAATAACCTTGTCTGCACATACAGGGTTTTGAACTTTAAGATTACAGTCAAAACTCGGTTTTCGTCCATAATCCGTTACAGAAGGCTGTTTGAAAACCGAAATTGTTCGAAAACCGTAACCACGCTCTTTTTAAAATGTCTACTGAACACGTCTGCTCACATTGGAAAGCAAGACGAGGAAGCGTCACTTTCTCGTGTAAGGAAGGCAAGAGAAGTCAAATGGTGCATTCAAGTGCGCTCAGTTTGTTCGAGAACCGAAATTTGTTCGTCATCCGAGGCATAAAAAAACTCGACATTTTTGGTCGAAAACCGAATTGGGCGAGAACCGAGACGTTCGAAAACCGAGGTTTGACTGTATTATTATAATTTTTTTTGTGGTTGTTATTTTTCTGAATAAAGCCTGTCGGATAGAAAGGAACCAAAAGTTAAATTACAGGTACGAGACAAAATTTACTTTATTCGGTTTTGCTTTCATTGTTTTTGCAAAATACCGAAGCGAAATAATTTTCTTTTTTGACAAATGGTCTTGTTACGATGCTTTGATATTGACATCTCAAGTGAAATATTGATGAGGAGCTGCAAGGGAACTGAACTGAGGGCGCGATGATGACGCTAATTTGAGTCCAAGTGTCTTGTGGCTCAGCAGTTGAAAAAAAATGGCCTGACCTTCCTTAAACAAAAATCAAAAGTAGAAGATCAAAGAGTGTTATGTGGTGCTGTTTTTGTACTGGGTTTACTCTTCGTGGACCTGAATAAACTTGACACAGAATCCTTTGAGAATTGATGACGTTCTTACATCCACTCCTGTATCACGTGACCGTACAAAAGCAGTTTAGTGGACGGAAATGTGGGTGCGATGACATTTAAAATTGATTGGCTAATTATTAAGACTATTAAATCTCATTGTCAAGCGTGATAGATATGTCTCTTCCTCTGACAAAGGACAGCTGAGCCTTGATCTTCCCGGCAGGACCGCTGTGACGAATGCCAATAAAAAAAGGATTAGTCTCGGAATAAGAGAAGGTGCTGTAGTCCTCTCTTAATTGGCCGGTCCTCGGCTTGATCTAGTCTTGAGGCTGCCACTTGCTGAACTGGTCAATTAATCTTCCCTCCCTTATAATGAGGCGGGGGATTTCCGATGGCTTGCTCGCGCACACACAGACAGAATGTATGCCGAGAGGATCTTCTGCGCCGTCACAAAGTGACCTGACAATTAAAAAAAACGAGCCCACCCCCACCCCCCACCCCAGCCCACCTCACCAGTTGGCAAATATCACTGACCCAATCTACTATTAAAAGGACTAACAATGACTTCAAATCAACTACCGGAGGCACAAAAATGCGGGAGAAAGTGTCGAATCCCCCATGAAATAAGATTGTTGCAGTCCAACTCTGCCCTTATTCCTTTTGAGGTTAATAAAAAGCGACTTGTTGGATCCCCCCCCCCGCTGTGGACAACAAATGCGCTCGGGGCTGCTATTAATTTAAAGATAGATGACAGTGGAAAAGGTTAAATATGTAGGGTTTAACCGTATTTGACCTTGAATTGTTGCTGGCATTAAATCCGGCGGGTGAGGAAGAGGATAATGGAGGAGCCAGTTGCAATCAAAGGCAAAATCTCAAAACGGCGATGACGTTTTGACCTTGACACACATTTTTCCCTTTGCATATGAATGCCACGAATCTGCTTTGTCGCATCTCCGAAAGTGATTGTCGACCCTAAATGGTAAACACAGCTGCTTACCATACGCTCAGTTTCATTTTGTGTGGATTTGGTCCGTGGTTATTGTCGTCAACTGGAAATGGCTGGTTCAAACAAAATGGCGGACTTTTTTTTCAATTCTGGGCATGGAGACACTTCACTGGGATATCTTATAATAGATATGAGCAGCCAGTTTCTGGTCTGTCAGAGAGAGGTGGATGGCAGGCTTTTTATTTTATTTTATTAAAGTTTCCTTTTTCATGCGAATTCCTGGAAATATTATTCAGACTGGGATGGCATTCTTCGCTCACAATTGATGGGTAAGGGTAAACATTTTTGGCTATTTAGCATCAAGGATCCTTGCTCACGATCGGGGCTCTTTGAGATGAAAACGCTTATAGTGTATAAATAATACAAATATGGGCGGCCCGGTGGTGGAGTGGTTAGCGCCTTGACCTCACAGTGCAGAGGTCGTGGGTTCTCCCCGTGTCTGCGTGGGTTTTCTCCGGGTGCTCCGGTTTCCTCCCACATTCCAAAGACATGCATAGCAGGCTGATTGAACACTCGAGTCTAAATTGTCCCTTGGTGTGAGTGTGAGCGATTGGCTGACAACCGGTTCAGGGTGTCCCCCGCCTGCTGCCCGAAGACGGCTGGGATAGGCTCCAGCACCCCCCCGCGACCCTCGTGAGGATAACGCGGATAAAAAAATTGATGAATGGATGAATAGATAATACAAATATGTACAAGTCATCCATTTGTCTGAGCTGTGTCACGAATTACGAGATGGACACTGCGCCTTGCTCAAGCTCCACGTCTCAAAATGAAGGCTTCCGGTGAGATCGTTGAAGTTCACTTTCGTGACAATTCCCCGCGATGACGTTGAAAGGCGCTGCCATGCAGAGTGCTGAAACAAAAGGCCATCTGCCGGCACTTGGTTTGATTGCTGACACTTTATCATTGGTCTGCTCAATGTAAATAGTACACAAAGGCACTTGACCATGTCAAAATAAACCAGATAAAAGATAAGTTAAGTTTCCTGAAAAGCAAACTATCAGTATGTCTATGTCATAGACTCTTTGTATTCACATGTCTGCTGTGTTGGGTCTGTCTCAGTGACAGACTGAGACTGCGGTTGTCTTCTACTCTGATCAAAACAGTGTGTCCCCTAGCGGAGACTCTGTGAATTGCACCTTATAAAAAAATATTCAATCCGTGTCTTTTATACATGTTTTCACTTTTAAATGATCCTGCTGGCCTGATCGAACCTCCTTGGGGACTGGTTCCGGCCCGCGGGCCATATGTTTGACACACCCTGACATGGAGCAAATGACAATATGAATCTGTTTATTTTAATATGAGGATGTATTTAACCCTTTGAGGGACAGCGGTTACTACAGTGGACAGCTTACCATGTTATCAGGTTACAGGGTGCATGAAATGGTTAAATGTCTGTCCGGTTTAGTAGTCCTTGTTAAGTCTTTTAAGAAGTATCTTCTTTTCCGATACAGGCTACACTTGCCGTGGTGGCGAATGGAGCCGAACCTGCACGCTTCTGACATTTTATGTCCAAACACAATGCCGAGCTCCTTCGTTTAACATGGACGGAATTATTCAAGTCTGTTTTCATAGCGGCGGGCACCTTAAGTATGGGTCAAAATCAGAGTCAAGTCTTTTTGGCTCTGCCGTGTGGAGCGCAGACTCCAGCGAGAGTAATTATTTGTGGAGGTTTTAGGACCTCGGGGGGTGACGGAGTTGGGCGGGAGGGGCAGAGGGTGCGCTGAAACGGAAAGTACGCCAGTCCCACTCACGCTTGATGCTCAGTGAATCTGAAAGGTCATGTCATGTTTTCTGGCAATTGACTCGATTGGGTTGGATTGTGCAACATAAGGCCGGGACGCTAGTGTGTATGCGTCCTTTGTGTGTTTCTGCCTATTTGCTAGCTATTGTGCCCCCCGGGTTGCATTTTGCATTGACCTTATTACCCCGCGCAGTGACGTACTTGTCCCATCACTTGCACCCTCGGACTCCCGAGCAGACGCGCCACTTGCGTGACAACGGTTAACACAGGACATTAACTTTACATTCTTAAGCTAGTTTTGGCAGCGAAGCACTTTTTCTTGTAATTGAAACGCTGAAATGGTCTATGCTTAATCAGCTTTAATCAACTCTTCTCTCTCTCTCTCTCTCTCTCTCTCTCTAGTCAACATGTACAAGCTTGTGCCTCGAAGCCATTTAGTGCAAATACTGTAAATTATAAGAACAATGTGATGGTAACCTTGCTCCATCAGCCATCATTGGAGATGTTCACTTTTGCAGCTGTCAACATTAGTGCATTGGTACTGCCTAAGCATAGATACCAAAGCATGTGCTCAAAATATGACTGCATGTACAGCGAACCCCTGCATAGTTGCTGTGTGGTTGTAGCGAATTTGCCTATCACGATAACAGTCATGCAACGCTCCGCTGAAAGTGTCATTTGTCTATAAAATTGTTGTAAGTACACCTCTGCATAACATTGTAACCATGTAACATTAAGGAAAACGAACAAAAAAAAAATGTCGATCAAATTACAAGGAAGAATAACTTTTACTCTGTAACAGAAAAAAAATTGAAGTGCATCAATTTGCCCGAGATAAAATAAATACATGAGAGCGCCATTGCCACCTACTGTAGGGGATTTGCAGTTACACTTTATTTTTGTATGACCCCCCAAATTAATACATAAATAAATAACAAATAAAATGCCATATTAATGTTATTATTGTTATTATTATTACTTTTGAGAGCCTCTTTAAAAAAAATCTGCATTTTTAATTCAATATTATGCCTTTGGCAATGGCATCTTTCGAAAACTTTTCCTCGTCCTCCTGAAATGATGACAGATGATCGAGCTAATAATCACATACTTACGCAATAAGTCAAATAACTACCTTGAGAAAGAAAGCGTCGTGAAGTGAAAAGAAAATGACTAGTCGGCTTCCAGAGGATATTTCGAGTCCGATGCCGCGCTATTATTTATGGAGAAAGCCAGCAAAGTGAGTGTTTCCTCAAGGCAATAGCCCACAACATGTAGTTTTACCAGCAAATCCTTCGGCAGGCCTGACTTCTCCATGCCTACGCGCTTGACTTCTGCACTCCAGCAGATCGGTGGCAGAGGTCCAGAATCACTTAGATCATTTTACCCCGGGCGCAAAGGGGGCAGAGAGGAGCCACTGACCCTGTGCTCTTCAAGGCAGGGCTTTACGCCTCGCTGGCTTCCCTGGTGTGACATTTCTCCTGTATTTGCCCCCGCCCACTGTTTCCCCTCCTGAGCAGAACCACCAAGGCAGTGCAGAAAAAAGGGGGGGGGGGGGGAGATCATTGTCTATGAAGATATCAATCAAATGCACAGCATCTGGGGTCACTCTGCTGTCAAAGCTCCTTGTTTACTGTCCCGCCTCTCATGCAAAGTGACAATAATGTCAGAATGTCATCAATGTTCGCCAACGAAGCCCGTTAATGCAACACGACGTTTTCCTTTGGAAAAGAGATATCATACCTGTCTTGCTCCCGTCATCTTTGCCCCACTACAAACATCCCCTCCGCCCCACCACCCACAACCCCACGTGCCCACTGAGGGTCATACATCAGTCATGACATTATTAAAGGTTCAATCGTGCCTTAAAACAAGGCCTCTCCTCACTGAGGATGTGTTGTAGAACAGATGGGACTTACGCTGAGCGGCTTTAACGTCTATTTTAAGTGCTTTGTAGACAATGATCTAATGAGACATTTACATTTTGTTCAAGGGGGGTAGGGGGGGGGGGGTTTGAAGATGGCTCAGACCAAAGAGACAGTCGCTCATCAAGCGTGTCATCATAAAGCATAAACTGTGGTGTTTTGTGACCCTTTATTTAGCCAAGGCACATGAAAAAAAAATCTCAAGGCACAGCAGCAAACAAAAATGTTCCAAAAAGTAACGTGTCTTACATTTTATTTGAAAAAAAAAAAAAAAAGTGTCACAATTACACTTGTACACGCACATGCGACAAAGACTCTCCAGAACTTCCACTCACAACCCTGAAACAAACAAATGTCTTCTCGCAGCTTCAGCAAAACTTCCTTGGCAGCCGTTACTACTTTCCTCCCAATTTTTCCCTTCCAAATCCTGCACACATCTTCACAAAGAGCAATGACATGACATCATCAAAACATCTGTTTCCCTTTTTATGACAGTTACAATAAATAAATAAAAATAATAAAACACACGCACATCGGTTTCCACAGCGTTCTTCATTGATCCACACGAGATCAATGAAGGATGTCGTTCAAGTGTGCGTTAGCAGACGGGAGTCAAGTTGAAAGCCTCAGATGTTCTCCCAAAGCATAAGTGGCTGTCAAGGGAGTTATGAGACTGGCGTTTAGGAAGGGTAAAAGCTCGGACGTGGTGTTGCGCCCGGTTCAACACGTGCCAGAGAAAGCCCGAAGGTTCCACTGCAATCTGTTCCACTTTGGTTCCCTCCAGTGCTTTGACCTCAATTCCCGACTGCTGTGAAAGCGTCCTTGCGCACTTTTTCTTGACGCGAGTCGGCGCGCGGGCAGCTACACACTCTCCCCTCTCTGAGCAAACAGAGCGCAGAAGCTGCTCAAATATCAAACCACCGCGACGCTGCGGAGGAGCCACGCGGTTAACATCCCACATCCTGGGCCGTGGCAGTATATCCCAACTTGGCGAGCCCGTTAAAATGACACTTTCAATTGGGGTCAATTGGAGCCCTGCTTCTGGATTTCCGACAGCTTTCTCTGCCAAGGGCTAATCACAGGCTGCGGATATAATTAAAGTTACAGGCTGTAGATCAGCTCGTGTAACAGAATATTTCAGCAACACTAGGGGTCACTGGCAGTCCATCCCATCATCCAAGCACCGTCGCCGTCATGGATAACATGACTGCCCACAAAGGAACAACACATTTGTCCAGTCGACCTCTGTTCATAACGTCATCGTAAAATCCAAAAACCCAGCCGAAAATCTGCGTTCTCTAGAGACCATAGAAAAATCCAGTTTGACCCTGCACTTCAGAATGTATTTAATCTTCTTAAAGCATATGTTTTAAACACGTTTTGGATGCATTTGAATGCAACCAAAAAATAAATAAAAATCAAGAAGAAAATGTTCATATCCTGTCTGTCACTTTCCTGGTGAGCCCGAAATGTGATTGGCCAACAGCTCCTGGGAGAGTGTGCTCATTGTTCATGTACTGTAGTGTTTGACCAGCATTCAATCAACGTCTAAAAAAGGAGATTCCTTTCTCATTGTGCGGGGCATGACAGTCAGCCAGGGGACCGTACAAATCCATAAAAATATTACAAGGATCTGCAACATATTTACAGTCGAGAATACAGTGGTGCCTTGAAATACCAGTGATCCCTTAGCTAAGGGTGACTGTCAAACGAAAACAAGAAGAATTACGTTGTTTCGATAAAGCTACCACATAGCCTTGGTTAGCTGAATGCTAAGAATATACAATGGGAAATTCCATTCTCACTTTACCTCTGTGTGGCATGGTTGTTACCCTCTCAGCAATGGATATCCGAACACAAACGATGCTGCAACATATTTAGACAGACCATGTAACAATAAGGTCAGGCGTCCATTCTTTATGCTCTGCGAAGACAAACTATGATGCTGTCTTGAACCTGGAATCGACTCATGGCATTTACATTTATTGACCAACACAGCACACCACATCTAACCATATCTTCACCAACAATTGTGATTCTCCTCCCCCAAAGCAGCTGTCTGTCACAGTACCAAAACTGACCTGTGAGAGGCAGTACAGTGCTCCAAAATACAAAGAAGAAGAAATGGGAAGTAATTGGATAATTGTTCCGATAGCAGGTGCTATCGGATGGTAAGACAAGACAGGGCTGGACAATTTGGACTGAGCCTGGGAAATATTATCCAAATCTCCACGAAAAACTAACTGGTCTTTCCAGTGAACATGTGGCACCACTCGACAAACTTTTGGGGAATTTGACATCACTACAAAGTGAACACACCAACAAACATGAATTCCTCTTCACCTTTCCACTTTTGTACTTTGTGGAGGTAATTATTCGATCATCAAAATACGCATCTTCAGTCTGAATTGATTCCCAAAGTGAGACTTGGTTTCTCGGCCCTTTCCTCTCTGCGAGACAAAACATCTCGATGGCGGCGAAACGGGATTGTAGTAATTATCTAATTGTTCAAGCCGTGCCTTTCTTTTTGATTTATGGTCTCGTATCAGTGGCCGACTTGATTTATAATGAGGTCTCTACCCCCCCTCCCCACACTTGTGAAAATATGAACCTGAATTATGTGGCACCGGTCCAATTATTTTTTTGCCGGTGACATTGACAGTGTGCATCCACAAAGAGCTGCCACCGAAGCTTTCACCTAATAAGAATAATATGATCAATCAGTTTTGATGGGCCGACCACACCTCTCACGATGACTATTGGGATGTGACCCTTTTCACTCGCTTACATTTTTCTTTAATCTGAAACCAATACCATCAGGGGACAAAATTTGTCTGTCTTTTTTTTTTTTTTTTTTTTTTATCATCAAAGTACATTATCATCAAGCATGCACATAATTTTCTCGGCGCAGGGCTTCTGCCGGCATGTTCGTCCCGGTCATACAAAAAGGGAACTTGTCCCAGAGATGTTTTTTGGGTCCGACTACCAAATTTGAGCAATGGATTGATTCAGTAGTGCACTCCAGAATTTGTGGAAAATTCAGCCACCTAAGACAGTTTTACTTAGCGTCATCAAATTTGGTAGGCGAGTCGATCATGACACTCAAGAGGCCATGTCTGAAAAGGCATGAAAGTGAAAGCTTGCCATTTTGATTTGAAGAGGCCATAAATCATTTCCTGGGATCTCCTCCCGAAGATTTGGTTTGACTACTCCCAATTTTGAGCCGTGTATGTACACCAGACAGATGGTTGTTAACAGCGAAATGTGAGTTTTCCTCAATGTGTGTAGGCGAAGCGTGGCGGCAAAGTTATGACGTTTAGTCGTTCACCCCACCCCAGAATTTTCTGAACATCCAAACCCAAAGCCAGTTTCACCTCACCACATGAAATTCGGTAGGCGTGTCTATCATGAGTAGACTCCCCCCCCCCCCCCCCAAAAAAGTCTCAAGAAGCCATTGAAAGTCTGCCATTTTGGTTCGAAGAGGCCATTTTAGCCATTTCCAGGGGTACTTCAAAGACAAATGCATCTTTGAGATTTCATCTTATCGCAACTGATTTTGAGCCTGGTTTAACAGGTGGACACATTCCGAAACATTTGATTTTGCGTCATTGCCCATGGAGCACATTGTCAAAAGTTTGACAATTCGCAATATGGTTCCCATCCCCACACGAATATCTTGGCTCCACAAAGTCAGATCTTGACTACATTATTCAAGCAATAGCTGCTTGGAGGGCTCATGTCGAGAGTGGGTGAACAATGCAAATTATTTGAGCTGAATTTATACTTTTGCAGCCTCGGGGCGATGTGAGTCCCTGATATACATGACAGGTCAGGGGTGTCCAGACTAAAGCCCCTGGTGCCATTTGCAGCCTGTTATCCTTTTTTAAATTTTTTTTTTAAACGGCATATATTAAAAAGAACATTTGAAACAATGGCAACACTATTGTCTTTTTTTCCTTTTTTAAAGAAAGGGTGAAGATATCATGAAAATATTGCTTTTGTTTTGGTTGTAAATGTGGAGAGCTGTGTACGGGCGGATTTATTCAAATGAGATGCAGAATTGAGAAAAAAATCGAGAAAAATGATCAAATATTTGACTTCCACCTTAAAAAGAACCTTTTTAAGCATGTTTAATTAAAGTGAAAGAATGTCACACACCACTGTTTTAGGTGGACTTTAAGGTAATACAGTGGTGCCTCTACCTATGAACGTCTCTTCATATGAAATGTTCAAGTTACGGAACGCCTCAACAGGAAAATCTTGCCTTTTACGAAAGAAATTTCAAGATACGAAATGTAAAAATACAGTATGGGCTGCTCCTCGCAGCTCCCAGTTTCCTGAACGCACCATACCTATAGCTGCTCTGCCACTGGCTATTACCGAGCATCATCCTGGTATCCCATTGGCTAAGAGGGACCTCCGGAAGTGTCTATGTGTGGAGATAGATAAGTGTCTATGCAGCATGCTCGTCATTCGGCCCTTGGGCCATGAGGCGTCCCGATACGTTTACGTAAATGTGAAAAGTGAAAAGAAAAAGTGTTCACAAGTCTGGTGATCGCTCACGAAGCTGATGTTAACCTTGGACATTTTCGAAGGATTGTTAAAAGCCGACAAAAGCAAACGATCTTGGATCATTCTTCACAAAACGCCAGGCAAAAAACCACTTCTGAGAGAGAACATGAACTACAGAGGGCAAAAAAAATTATGAGGACGCAGTTAAAGGTTAAATGACCATCATTTTTATCCTTTCCTCTTTTCTTATGCTCAAGTCTCATTTATTTTGCAATAATCTAATTGTAACATGTATTTGTTCCATATTGTGATGCATTTTTAAGCTTTAGGAAACATTTATGACTGAATTTTGGGGGGGGCTTGGAACGAATTAGATCATTTACATGGAAAACGCGTCTCTACTTTCAAACTCTTCTATTTAAGAAAGTTCTTCCAGAACCAATTAGTTTCATAAGTAGAGGTACCACTGTGTTCGATACATTTTGGGAGCTGGAGAGAAGACAAATGTAAAATTCGGCTTAGAAAGTCTGTGACACCCCGCAGTCAGGTTGGATGGATCAGGTGTTTCCAAATCCTGATGTATTTTTCATGATAATGACCTGACTCGTACCTTCCATTTATCCAGGTGTCCCCTTATTATTAAGTTTAGGGCGTAAAGTCAACAAAGAGCCACGATGTGGAGCAGCCAATGCAGGCGCAAGGACAGAGTTGACAGAATATATAAAGTCCCCAAGCCCCCAAGCCCCCCCCCCCCCACACACACACACACCACGTGGACAGCAGGAGGCTGCAACTATATTGGTTGAAGAATAGTGCCAGACACAAGCGCATCCACTATACAGATGAACGTTTCTGCCCCCCTCGCCCCCACCACCTTCAAATTAGCACCAAGCACAGAGACCGCTGCTGGTGTGCGTGATGAAAAGATGCACGGCTGCCACTATTTGTGCCGCTGAGGCATTCATCAAATTAATTACTGGCTGTATCCGAGCACCTCTCTGATACCTCTTTATTTTGAGTCCGGTAAATGGGGCCTGAGACTAGAGCTGACAGGAGAAGCCTAATAGACCCACAGTATTTCTCCCCCACCCCAGCCCCCACCCCCCGCACATAATTAATCGAAATCTTCACTCGCTTGACAAATTGGAATGATGAATCTATCTTCTATGAATAGCTTAAGAGAAAAGGCATAATCAGTCAAAGCTATACAGTTTGAAGCAACATTTCACTCCTGCTCGGACTCTCTCTCCGCCGTCGGGTATGATCGATTAGGCCGCAAAGCAAACATACCTTTTTGAAAAAGACTCCCCGTGCTCTCGGCACCTCGATTGATAACTTTGGCTTCTTACTGTAATAGAGCGGTCAAGGTTGAGAGTTTGCTTGTAGTTCAAAAGAATTGGAGAGAATATAAATCAAACGGCCGTGTTCTTTAGTGCCGCAAACACTGATGCATACCGATGTTAACGTGACAAATGTGAACAGTGGAAATGTGCGTGGCATTGTTTTTTTTTGGTTTATTTTATGGGGTATACTGCTGATATTTCATGTCAACATAATGCAGTTCAACTCACTTTCGGGAAGCTGTTTAGGATTGTGATGCAGTCCTGCTAATGGAATTATTACAGCGGGAATACGGCAAATAGTGAATATCCACAAATTGTTGACCCTTCCCTAAAAATGCTTGTAATTTTAAGAGTTTTAATATGATTTACCGGACACCACAAACGATGATCCCCAAAATACTTACATACTTACTTATCAGGGCCGTCTTATAGTCGGGTCAATACGGTAATAGTTGTTGCGCTAAGAGGTGGATGAACTCAGTCCCCACTGTAGACCCAGGTACCAAATGCATGTACTCCATTTCCCAGTGCTATGGTGCCCTTCTAAGGTGGCATCGCAACCCCCATCTCGCCCCCACAAAAAACAACTTGTTGAACCTTTTCTTCAGCTGACGTCTCATCAGCTTTGCGGAAGACTCGGTGATGACAGTTCAGTCACCACGGCATTGTATATAAAAGTACGCTATTGGATACAGCCAGTCACTTGTTTAAAGGGGAAATCAAAGATACTGGTCTTGAGGTTGTGCTCAGCTCCACACACATTGTAGTCCCACACTTGTTAAGACTGCGAGGACAACTCTTTCATATGTGCGAGTGGATGAAAAATCACTCAAACAATATACTGTGTGTGTGTGAGAGAGCGGGAGGGGTGGGCGAGCGTGTGGGTGAATGTGAAGGTTGTCTTTTGAAGGACATACAGTATCTTGTCTATGGTAAGTAGTCATCCCTAATAGCTTTTGGTTTGGATGTGAAATATCGTCTTGCCACATGCGGATGTGACATTATTGTGTTCTCCAGGGAAAAGTGCAGACCGATCTTGGTTCAGTGGGAAGAGGAACAAGAAAGGGGGCTAAATAAAGGCTTGTCGTCATGAAAAAGTGCATCGATCCTTTTGGTTTTGTTCTTGCCAATTGAATATGCGCCAACTTGAGTCTTCTAATCCTGCAGGAAATTACATGTAACAAACTTGTAAAGCTTGTGAAGCTTATTTGAAATTGATAAATGAATGCCTGCAATTTTAACACTGTTCAAAACACGTTTAGATCGAGGTGAACCAAACTATGAACAGTGTTGATGTTGGTCTGCTGGTATATATTGTATTTTTCTGACCACAAAAATTGTTGCAGAATTAAAAAAACAAAACAAAAAAAAGCTATGTTTTGAGCTATGTTTTTGCAATTTGTTACCCAGGTAAGGGTTTTATTCAGCAAACAAATATGACAATAGAACAATTTGTTTGCTTTTTTTATTTATTTTGTTTTTATTTCTTAAATTCACGTTGTGTACATCAGTAAACGGTATTTTCTTGTGTAGAAGCAAAGCTAAATTGATAAAAATTAGGACAAGATTGATTGTAATTTGGAGAACATTTATTATGCAGACCTCAAAAGTCAAAATCAAGAATCGGGACTCTATCGCGGAAACAAACAAATAACATTGCTGATTTTACTAATATTTGTATTGTATTTTAATATAGTTTTAACCTGATAGGCAATCACTCTTTGTTGACATAAAGTCCACTGTAACGGAAGTTAATACATATCCAGTTCCAGTTTAGCGAGTTTGACTTTTTCTCTGGAGTCCAGACATTAATTTGCCTCCTATTTTATTGTTGAAAGTTCAATATTCTCCACTTTAATGCAGTTCCAGTCAGATTTCTGTGAAAAGTGTAATTGATCACCCAAGCAATTAATTCCTGTGTTAACATGCGTGACCTGTGTCGATCTTAGGTTAGCTTAGCAATTAGCATGGCTTCTCCATCTTTTCTCATCCTATCGTGAGAATACCACTTGGAAGAAATGTAACTAATTTGCCACCACAGAGCTGATGATAATTCATTTCGGAGTAACTCCACCACTTGTTTAAGCACTTTAGTAGCCAGATGAAGCTTGTTGCTAGCTAGCTGCCACTATGTAAGTAGTGCGGATCTTTCCTCAACCTCCGACGACCCACGGTAGATGATGTGAGCCCAGCAAAGCTTTTCGGGACTGATTGTCAGTTTTGCTATTCAATGTTTTTTGATGAGGCGCAAAATGCTCATTTTGCTTTGGGAAAAAAAAAAATCAGTCTGCACTGTTTTGACTTCATGAGTTTTATAAATGAGTTTAATAAATAACTTTACTTGTACCAAAGTGTTTTATGATACAAACATCTGTGCTTTTACTCCCACCGGTGAGACCGCAATGGCTTCAAGCATGAGATGGGCTGTGCGTGTCAGGCAGTCACAATGTGGGCTTTCAAAGGATTCGAGTGGGTCGTCAAGCTGGCTGCTGAGTGGCTGCCAGGCTACTCGGCGGGGGCAAGTCCAGCGGAGACGCTATCATCAGATTAACCTTCAAGCTGAGCCACAACTACTTCCTGTTTGAGTACCTCAGATTCATTTTTAATTGAAAGGAATGTCCAATTACCCCGCGTTCCATTGTCGCCACGGCCTCTCCGTGAGTGAAGACCGGCGAGTGAGCTCATTTACTCGGTTTCACTCTTGGGGCTTCTGTGCTACGGAGCTAAGCTGCATTCTGAGAAGTCCATTGTCTTATTGCAAAGCTGGTGAATATTGGATAAACCAATTTTCCACCCAAAGCCTTTATCTGAAAGTCTCCCTCCCTGGGTGCACCTCCTCAATTTTGGATAAGAAGATACAATTGTGCCATACTCTTCATTGAAAGTTCGGTAAATGTCATTGCAAAGTGCATTTTTGTTCATTCCCTTGTATTTGACACTCCAAACACATCACACTTTCTATTTTTTCAGCTGGTATTCCTTGTAAATTCAAGCGTTTCAGGGCCCGTTGCTCGGAGCGCCGCAGAACAGAGAGGTTGCAGAGTTCATAAATGAGTAAGACTCTCCAAATGAGTTTGGTGACCTCTTAAACTCCATGAAATTAATATAAGCAGACATCCTTCTTGCCGCGGGGCTAGCACAGGGCTGGAGAAGATCACTTAAGCTCCCGGAGTTTCATCAAACTTTTATAAGCCGACTTTCAAGACACATTGTTGCTGCTGCCGCTGACTAAGGCAAGCATTATGGAGCCAAACAAACCTGTACTAGCCCCACTTAACCCTTCATCAGAAACGTACGTGGCGGCGGGAGGGGGGTTCGCGGGGGGGGGGGGGGGGTGCAAAACCACCATCCGCACATGCAACATCACCCTGGGGCTTTTCACAGCGACCGTTTCTGATTTGTTTTTACAAGCTCACCAGTTCGCAAGCTCACGGCTCGAGGTAGTCCAAACATTTAATTTATTACCGACACTAAGTAGCTCAAGATTGAATTCATTTGCTACGGCTGATTTGCGCTAGAAAGTCGTCACGGGGTGTGAACATTTTACTCTGTTATTATTCATAGCAGAATAATTCACTATGCTGTAATGTTTTTGAAATACAGTGAAGCCCGATTTATCGTGGGGGATACATTCCAGACCTCCCCGTGATAGCTGAAAATCTGCGATATAGAAAGGCCATATAAAAGATGTTTTAACCCATCCACATGCTTCAAATCCAAAACACGCAAGAAAACAAAAACAAAAACAAATTGTCAGCATAAAATGTGGGTTCATGTGCCTTTAAGAGGCGGGACCCTATAGGGTGGTTTGTGACATCGCCAAATCTGCGTGTCTTCGTCTGAGTGGGAGCTGTGGCAGACAGCAGTTATTATGTTTGTGCGCTTTACAGCTGTTCCAGCGTTGAAGAGTGCATCACGGTCGTGGCTCTCCTTTCCCATCCGCAAGGGCATTACAGTGGATAAAAATTGATTTTAAAATTCTGCTACTGGTCGATAAATATTAACTTGAAAGAAATGCTGATTGAATATGAATCCAGTAGGGCTCTAAGGTCTGCGGATTTGGGTCAATTAGTGGAGCCTCGGTTTCAAAGCAAACACGGTGCAGTGGCAATTAAGTGTTTTGCTGCTGCTAGTGGAATAAGCTGCCAACAGAAGTGAAGTCTGCCCCAAATGTAAATGCTTTTAAATCCAGATTAAAAACGATACATTTTACCATAGCTTCGATGAATGGCTTTTAAGCATTTACAATCAATTTCACTGTCACAAATTTTAGAAAAGTACTTTTGAAATTTTGCTTTGAAATGCCTTTAAATCTTATATGTAAATACTTGTAAATACTGTCGATATGTTTTTCAAATAATATTTTTTTACTATTAGTTTTGCCTTTAAATGTCTTTAGCTGTTTGTTTGTAAATATTTTTAGCTATTATAGTTTAGGTTGTGTGAAACACATTGAGTTGCCCTTTGTATAGAACTGCCTTGCTTTTGCCTGTTGTCAAATCCCACAAAAAACCTGAGTGATATAGAATGGAAAAATTACCTTGGCCTTTCTATCATTCAAAATAGTTATGCAACCATAAAAAAATGTGTATTTCTCCATATTTATCCATAGGGATCGTTTGGTACAATTTCAGTGGTCCCCAACCACGGGTCTGGGATGCAGAAATATGTCAGCGATGTGATGAGTGATGCAAAAAAACAAAACAACAAAAAAAACCCCTTGTCAAAATCCAAATGAAAAGCACAAAATGTTTTTTTTTTTTTTCCTGAAAACATGTGTGTCCAACTCCAATTTGTATTTCCTTGGCTGAAACATTGATTCCTAATTGCAATAGCACACCTTCATATTTTTTCATGTGACTGGTGTAACGGCTGCACGTAGAATACCGAGCATCTGATGAACTAACGGTGTGACTCATTTTGATATAGCCCATTACCTCTGCCCTATGCCTACACTAACGTTACTGGGGTCTTTTTATTTATTTATTTTTAAATTAAGATGCGACACTATTTGTACCTGTGGTGGCCAAGTGCTTGTAATGACTCCCTGGGGATGAGTGAGAACGCGTTAACAGCGTCTAAACCGCTACAGCCTGCTCATGAATCTTAATGTTGATCTTATAAACGGAGCCGCGCGGTGTCAAAGAGAGTAACTCAGTGAGTGGTCGGCGCGGCGCTAATGTGAGCGTGCCTCTGGACATAAAGTGAGAGAAACAGGCGGCTTGAATACGATCACGTATAATACTCAAAAGTATTCGCTTTGGGGGGATGGGAGGTGTTCCGGCTTCTTCAGGTTCAACATTTGAAGAAAATGGGGTGGCATGGATAAAGAGATGACGGCGAAATGGATTCCATAAGGATGAAAATGAGCCCCGAACCCCTCAAAAGATTGACAGATGTTTGAGGCAACGTTTTAGTTGAACAATATGACATTTAGATGAAATTAAATAGAATACTTTGCCTACAGTACCTCACCATAGTGAAAATGACGGTATAGGAAGTGAAAATTGCCGAGGGCCTGTAATTTGGAGAGATTAATGAATGTGAGATAATTCCATTCTTAATTAACCTGTTAATCCTTTGATGATGGATTATAAAAACAGAACGTGCCGTTTATGGGATTGTAAAAAAAAAAAAAAAGGAAAAGAAAAGCACTCTTTAGACCTACCGGTATTTTAATTGCACCTTTCCACAGAGAGTAAAAATTCCTCTCTGTTTGGTGTACTATTTTGTTGCAAAATCACTGCATTCAAAGGTTTTGTGTAACCCTCAATGCATTGCATATCGAGTGTGCAAAATTATTCCGATGTGCCGGCGTTCATTGAAGCGCATTTCATTCTATATTCTATATTTGTGTTGCGAGACAAAATTTGAGTGGGCTTCAGATATGTCCGTGCTCAAATGAGGTGGGGAAAAGAAAACCGGAGCAATTAAAGGCCTGTCTAATGCCTTTGCTAATGGGCAAGGAGAGCTGATGCACTTTCCGACAACAGTCAAACGCACAAATACAGAAGGAACTGCTTCGGATCTCAACTCACGCCCAGATAGTCACATGCAAAGTAAACGTAACTTCAGCTTCAAATGTCACTCACTATGCCACACCCCTTAAAGACACATATACACCACAGAAATATTACAGTATGTACAGTAGTTGCAAAAGCAGTTTATATCTTTACATTCTCTTTTATGGTGCCATTTTTCTTTCTTAACATGTAACAAAAAAAATAATAATTTGGGGGGGGGGTGAGGGGGTTCGCGGCTGGAATGAATGAAAGGAATCAAAGTCATTTCATTTACTTTCATCGCCTCTTGTGGAACCAAATGGAACGACAAAACTTTTAAGCCGCGCTTTTGAAATTGCCCGCCTTCTGCATTCGCCTTGTGCGGGGCCATCTGTCCACACAAAGATGGCAGCGCTGAGAAGCGAAATAATTACACACCTAAACGGTATCCGCTCATCCCTCTGCAGAGCACTGAGGGGGTGAGAGTGATGCGGTGCGGAGTGTGATGAGATCATTAGGCATGAGTGAAAAAGCCGAGGTCAACACTGGGGCACTCTATGTAATCATCTCACTTACATGCACCATCAGTGTGTGGAGAATGTGTACGCACACCCCCCGCCCCCGTCCCGAAGCTCACCTAACTCTGTGTGTGTGTGTGTGTGTGTGTGTGTGTGTGTGAGAGAGAGAGAGAGAGCGAGAGACAGAGAGAGAGAGCCACACACACACACTGAGAGAGAGCCACACACACACTGAGAGAGAGCCACACACACACTGACTGGATGCTGCTGTCTTCCCCCATGGGCAAATAGATGCAAGATGACATGCTCGCTGCTTCTGTGCTGAATGTTCACTGAACTTTGTGGCGAAAGGTTGCCACTAAAGAGGGTTCAACCACAGGTTAATATACACACAAACAGCAAAAGAGAGGGAGGAAAAAAAAGGCCGAGCCAGGGATTATTAAATATTGGGATGATCCCTCGTTGCTGTTGCGCCACTCCCCCCCCCCCCCCACCACCCCTCCCAAAAACAAAAAAACTGCCCTCTTCCTGTTCTCCTATTGAGGCGGTCATCTGGATGACCATATTGTTGACTGTGATATGCTAACGCTAAATCAGTGGTTCCCAAACCTGGGTCGAGGTACTCCCAAGGGTCAGAGATGTTGTCGCTTGGGTTCCACAGCATAATTTGCCATTAAATAATTGCCGTATCATTAAAAAAAAGAAAGGGTAGTCGAAAAAGAAAAAAGAAATTTTATTTCAGCCATCACACATCGTGAGATCTAAAAATACAAACCAAAAATTAAAAAAATGTATTGTTTAAAAAGTCTGAAGCCAAGATTATGAAATGAAGCTCTCATGATACCAATGTGCCGCGTATGTAAACAACTAGAATTATTCAAAATGAACTAAATAACTAAATAAGGGAATTTTTAGAGAGGTTGAAACAAATTTGGATAATTTAATGTTATGGATATTTCATAAATCAATTTGGATATATTTCTGAAAAAATGTTCTGAAACTTGGGATAGTTTATTGAAAGTGTTTAGAACGCTGGGGACTGTAAAAATTGCAACTAATAAAAAGGAATTCTCACACGCATACACACGCGCACACACACACATACAAAAAATAACCCACCCTCAATATAGTGGGATGTTGCCAAGAGATTGCCTTCCTTCTACGCAATGTTGTTGATGTTTTTTCTCCCATTTTCGTGCAACAGCTTTTACAAATCACGTCCTTGATGGGCAAACCTTGACAAATATTTTCTGTCACTGCAGGAGGCCCCAACAATAGAGCCTTTTGCAATTGTTGTTGTTGTTTTGTGCGTGTGTGTGTGTGGGGGGGGGGGGGTTGGGCACACTCAATCAGAAAGTTCAGGGCTATTCGCGCTGAGTTGCTTTTGTGACTCCCCAGAACACAACACAATGGGCCAAATATTGTGACGATGGTTCCGGAAAGTTGAAAGACGGGTTCAAAGCGTTCACACTCCAACGAGGTGTTTCAAGGAAAGGCAACAAAAATAAACAAAGTGATATGTAAGCATTTCAAGGAGTGGTATATTGTATTGTATACTGTTTACACACAGCAAATGTAGTATGATGACATTTTTATTTCTTGTTGGCGTGGGCAAGCATACTGTAGTTCACCCTTCATTTCTGCTTATCTTACTGTGTTATGCGCTGTTGTTCAAGACACTTTTCTACAGGTGCAGTTAAAAAAAAAGAAAGAGAATATGGTCAAAAAATTGATTTCAGTAGCTCAGTTCAAAAGTGAAACTCATGTATTCTCATGTATGACCAATAAGAAAATACTTATATATAATCATCCCCCCCCCCCCCAAAAAAATCATGAAATTGTCAGTGTAAACCTAAAAAAAAAAAATGTATACACCCCCCCCCCACTCACACACACATATACAGTATATATATATATACATATATATTTTTTTTTACTTAACACTTTCTTCTGAATTTGATAAATTACAAATGGATATTTTGTCTTGGAATGATTTTAGCAAAGGGATTAGCCAGCGACATTTTGTTTTGATCTTAAAATGCATGAGATCACCCTTACAAAGCAGTCCCAAAAGTGCTATATTTGAAGCACTTACAACTACGGCTGTACAGCAATCCATGATTACATTTGCTAGAGTAAAAAAACAAAACAAAACATGGCAATAAGTTGAGTTAAAATGAGAGAAACCAAACCAAAGTGAAGCAGACTTTGTGGCTGTGATTCCCTCATGTCAGAGATCACACCCGGCAGTGGGGGTGGGAGTTGGTTGTGGGTCACCTGAGGGGCTGAAGGCCAGCCAGGCAGACCGGCCACCTTACTGGGAGTCAAATCGGAGGCGCTCACTTGGCACCTCATGCCTGACTGGCCCATGACCCGCAGGGGCGACACCCGCGTCTGGGTCACATACAGTCCTTTGACCTACTTAGCCACTGACGAGAGTGCGACATTTTCCCACGGCTTTCTTGTAGAGCAAAGCTAATTTGAGCAGTCAAACTGCAGAGCCACTCTTGCAATGTACAATTATTATAATATTTGTTATAATTGTAATTGTAATCTTTTTATTTTTGACAGTTCTGAACGCTTTTTCCGATGAGCATTTCTTTTGAAACCGTCACATAATTTCAGTAGATCTTTGTCACTTGTCAGTGAAGCTGAGAGTGGATTTTCTATGTGGAAAGTCATGAACGTATTTTATTTTTTAGTCAGCCAAGAAAATGTGACTTTAGACATTGTTTATGCAGTCAATCGAGAATTTTTTTTCAAATTAAAATTTTTTTTTTAAAGGGGAACTCTAGTCAAAAATGTTCTTGACAATATGCTCTATGCAGCTCCGCTAGTTTGTGGAATGTGAATTAATCAAAATGTGTCTGTTTTTATCCATCTCAGGGATGGCCATTTATCAAAAATGTTGATGCATTTTTTTAAACAAAATGTTGTTATATTTGAATTTTAATACAAATCATAATTATCAATCCATCCATATTTAACACTGCTTAACCAGCTGACTTTGGGCGAAAGGCAGACTACACTCTGAAATGGTCGCCAGTCCGTTGCAGGGGACAAATTGTAATTCTTTTTTGCAATTGCAACATATTCTTACTTAAATACGACATCAATTTGTAATTCAATTGAATTATTTTTAATGAAAAAATGTATTATAATGTGATAAATTGAATTACATTTTTTCTAGGTTATCCATCCATCCATTTTCTGATCCGCTTTACCCTCACAAGGATCGCGCTGGAGCCTATCCCAGCTGTCTTTGGGCAATAGGCGGAGGACACCCTGAACCGGCTGCCAGCCAATTGCAGGGCACACATAGACGAAAAACCATCCATGCTCACAATCCTAGCTAGGGACAATTTAGCGTGTTCCGTTAACCTGCCATGCATGTTTTTGGAATGCGGGAGCAAACTGGAGTAGCCGGAGAAAACCCACACAGGCACGGGGAGACCACGCAAACTCCACACACAAACTCCACACCATCAAACCCCGTAACCCTGCACTGTGAGGCGGACGCGCTAACCAGTCGATCACCGTGCCGCTCTTGCCTAGATTAAATCGTTTTTATTTAATTCAATTCTTACTCAAAATTTGATTACCGTATTTTCACGACCATTCGACGCACCGTATGGTTGGGCGCAGTCTCATTAATGGGTGCTATTTCTGTATTTTACACATAGACAAAACGCACTGTATTATTGGGCGCAATTTTAAAGTGGTAAAACATACGCCAGCTTAAACATACGGCATGCATGCGCGCACGCTAAAAACACGTTAGCTTGTAGCATACGGTAGCATGCCAAGACATACAGATACAAGCTAAAAACACGTTTTTAAAAAGGCAACGGAAAACTGAGTTCCGTTGTATTTTATTTAGCCATCGTACAATGTACTCACGTTTTTCGATCAATCGTCACCCAGAAATCCATCAAAGTCCTCATCCTGTGTATCAGAATTGAACAATTGTGCAAGTACCGGTAATCCATCAAAAACGCCGTGTTCCCTCTCGTTGTCAGTCACTCTCATTGCCATGTGGCTCCACAGAAATGATGCCGGCTTTGCCAAAAACTCGAACAACAGTGCAAGCAGACACGTTCGTCCAAGCAGACACAATCCATTCGCAAATTGTGGCGTAACTCGCCCGGCGCTGCCTCTCACTCTTTGTAAAGTTGTGTTTGCCATCGATCATTCATTGTTCCCATGCCGTTCGCAACTTTACTTTGAACGCCCGGTTGATGCCGATGTCCAGCGGTTGGACTTCTTTAGTCAAGCCTCCGGGAATAACGGCAAGCTCAGAGTTCATTTGCTTGACTTGGGTTTTCACCGCTGCTGTGAGATGGGCACGCATGCCAAAAGCATAACCGATGGCTTGAAGTTTGAACTGAGCTTCGTAGGCGTGTCTCTTTGTAGAATTTATTTTCGGGGGTTCTTAGAAACCAAAACCGAAGTTGTTTTGCAACAATGCACATAGCCACACTCTATACAGGTGTTGGTACCTGCTTGGGGCGTACCTTTAGCGTCCACTTACACGCCCACCCTTCACTCATTGGCGGACTTCTTCCCCGCATGCCTGTCCTCACTCACATCTGCCTTTTCTCTCTCTCGCTCTCCATATGTGTATATATATACACGCCCACCCTTCACTGATTGGCCGACTTCTTTGCCGCATGCCTGTCCACAGTCACTTCCGCCTTTTCTCTATATAAACAGCGTGTCGGCTGTCAGTCAGGTTTTGGAACTCGGCGCATAGACAAGACGCTCCGCATCATAAGGCGTCCTGTCCATTTTGGAGAAAATTTAAGACTTTTAATGGCGCCTTATAGTCGTGAAAATACGGTATTTTAAACGTAAAAGTCAATTTCATATATTTTTTATTTATGTTTTTATTTGAATTTAAACATATTGCCTTAAATTACATTTTTAAATAAAATGGTAGTTGTTAGTAATTAATTTAAAACATTTTAATTCAATTTTTTTCTTTAATTTGAATTTAAAAATGGTAATTTTGTAGATTATTTCTTTTCCATTCTGTGTAATTGAAACCTCGTAGTTGATGCTTGTCATTAAAAGCCCTCCAGGAGTGTGTCGGCTTTTTGATCTCCACATTTTGACCCTCCAGGACTGATTATTTCTCATTCCTATCCGAAGAGCATATTTCTACCCCTTGAATATCAAGTTTCTTGCATCCCATCTTAAAACAACATCCATACCTCTGTAAAGACATGCATTGGGTCATGTTTTTTAAAATACCGTAGCTTCTGACCCTGGAATCAAAGCACATGCGTGGGCTCACATGAAGCGCTACTCATGAGAGCTGACATGTGATCTCTGGCGGGTACGGAGACGCACGCAGCGAGAAAAGTGGCGAAGGGCCACTTGGAGCACATCAGCTGCTTCCCTTGTTGTCACCCTCTTCATTGCAGCCCTCCAGGCACCGCACTCCGAGTCCAGTGCACACTCCCATCCCCCAACCTCCTTGTGTCTCCCCTAATGGCCTTTCCACTTCAATGTCACTCCTCAGCTCCCTTGGAAAAAAAAAATCTATGAATATACATAAGCGGATTCTTTGGCTTGAGAAGTGACTTCATAGCATAGGCCAGTGGTTCCCATTTTATATGTAAATATATATTTTTCCCACCACGTACCACCTCCCAAAAATGAATGACGACGTTAAATTTCAGCACAAAAACCAGGAAGAGGTTTAATTTAATTCCATTATAAGCCACTGTAACATTACACTTTTTTTTAACGTCAATGTTAACAGCACACTTAAATATAAGGAAGAAAGCTGCACGTAAACAGGTAAGGAGAGGCTTTGTTGATATTGCGCATTTCATACAACTGGTAACTCAATGTACTTTGCAAAATTAAAAGTTCAACATTTGAAAGCATTTACGAACAAAAGAATTAAAGACATTCAAAGGCAAAATAAAGTATTAAAAATAACGAACTAAATTGACCAACAGAACATACAGTGCAAGAACATCATTTTGGAGAACATTATTTAAAAAATGGTTTGGAAGACCTTAGTCATAGCTATTGAAATAAAACATAGTCTTAACCTGGATTTTTAAAAAAAATACGCTTAGGTCTGATTTCACTTCTCTTGGCATCTTATTCCATTTATGTGCAGCATAACAGCTAAATGCCGCATCACCATGTTTGCATTGAACTCTGAGCTCCACTAATTGATCTGAGGCCGCAAACCTTTTATATTTCGTTCGCATTTCTTTAGTGTCATCAGGACTAAACCATTCAGCAAATAATAATTTTATTCAAAATAACACATTCACTTAAAATGGTACCTAAATAAATGTTTTGAAAAAAAAGAAGAGTTTTCAAGATGAAATGGAAATGGATTGTATTTCAGATTTGAATACAACTGAGCTTTACTTAACAAATGTACTGCAGCTGACTGGATTAAAAAAAATCTTTAAGTCACATTTATGCATTTTATGAACATTTAATTCAGTGCCTTGCATGCCACTAGGGGCAGCCGACATGCTAAAACTGGTACAGGTACTTCTGCCTGACGATGATCTAATTTCAACCACCACTTGTGCCACAGGCGGCCATTTTGTTGTGTTCAGGCCACAGGCTCAAGAACAGTGTTCAGTTGATTCGAAAAAGTCCGCTTTTTAAATAGAAAACTTTGGGCAGGAAACTTGTGTCAACCGTGCCTGTGGCCAATATTCATCGACTCATTTTTTTAATTTTGAATTGCGATGAACCCATCCATGCACACACGCTACATAACATTACAAAAACAACACACAAACAATAATCTCAAAGTAAGTCAAGTTTATTTGTTTAGTAGCGTTAAGTAAGTGTGACGTCATGGTAAAAAAGCTATACTTCCTGTGACATGATGGTGTACCGTGTGATGTTTGTAACGTAAAATTGTGCCTTGATTCTACACTGCATAAACAATCGGTTAGCATGAGAATAATATGGCTGACAGGTGTTGGGCAGTCGGGTGGGGTTTTAAAAAAACAAACAAAAACAAGCAGTACTGAATCATTTTAGCGGAATATGTTTAGACACTTGGAGTGTGTTGTGGACTCGCGCGATGTCTATTAACTCAGGCGACAGGCGGCAGAGTGCGTCATTTGAGTCTGTTACGGCGGCAAAGCGCCTCGTTACCGCCCGCCGCGACGTGCCTGTGCAGCTTGACCAATTACTTTTGACGCTGAGAGGACGTGACATTTGTAGGCTCCACACTCTGCAGTGGCTGTACACGTTAAAAGATGCATCGTGGCTTTTTTTTAACCCCCCAGGGCAAATAATTAATACGGTGCTTCAACCCCTGGATTGACTCTTTGAACTTTAAAAGTATATGGGCATTTAAATATAGACACATGATATGGCAAAATTTGTTCCATTGTTGTGAGAATGTTTCTGAGGGGTAAAAATTAAAATAAAATAAAATAAGACGTTTTGATGACAATCATGAACCCTGTCACCACTTGGGTTACTTTTTACATTCATGCCATGACATTTATAGACCAGTAAAGAACAGTAACATACAGAGAAGCATCCTATATGCATGTCGTTGCGACTCAGAAAGTTCCAGAGTGAATGCAGAAAGCTTTTTTATATCTGCACAATAAAGCAGGCGAGTCCGAAACAATATTCGGAATTGTTTTTACTTATGTCTCTAAGTTGGGGGACAATACAAGGAACAATTAGTTAATATGTAGGTCTGCAACGAATGATCATTTTCATAATCCATGAATCTAGTGGTTATTTCGGCAATTAATTGAGTACATTTCATGACATAAAAAGGAATTATTTAAATGTACCATTGTGGGACTTGTTTATCTCATAATTGATAATTTGTGAGATGCCTCGAGCTGTATTTAATGGCAACATGGACTCCCTATCAGTGAAGCATGTCGTTCATGGTCACATGCAGGCTGTCGCCATGGAGCAGATGACATGCATATAAAATCAGACGTGGGTCATCGGAGCCTGAGTGTTAAAGCCTCCTTCCCTCTGCTGAGTACACGTTACCACTGTGGCAATTTGTCAAACACAAACACATGCACGCTCCAGGAATCAAGTGCCCCCTGGTGGTGATGTAATGGAGCAGAAAAATAGATTTTGATTGTTGCGCGCCAGCCGCTGGCGCTCGCGCATCACTTTGATGAATTTGCATAAGGAGGAAACAGCTTGTCACCAAGTGGTTTGCGGCAGGCCTCCAATGACGTTTTTGTTGGTTTCCTTCCAAAAGCGCAACGTAGCCAATGAGAAACAATGCGGAGGTATCCGTCCATCCATTTTCTATCACACTTGTTCTCATTAGGGTTCGCTGGAGTCTATCCCAGATAGCTTTTGATGACCGAACAGGGGATTCATCCTGGACTGTTTAGCAAAGCTGAAATTTGAATTGAATTTATTTGCTTTTCCAACTTTCCAGCCGGCGCCACTGAGTGACTTTGGGTTTGTGTTGGGCAGAGTGCAGCCCTTCTCAAATAGTGGGGCAGCCCCCCAAGGAGGGGAGGGGTCATGGTGTGATATGCCCCCGGGGGCGTTGATGACCGCAGGGAACATGATTCTGTTTTATTTTATTTCTTTATTTTTTATTAGAATAAAATGTATTTGCATATCCACTACAGTAGGTGGCAGTGGCACTCTTATCGTCAGAGTAAGGGCAAGGAGTATAACAAATGCGAGATGTTTTTTTTTGTTTGCTTTAACGTTAATAAAAACACAATTTTATGCAGAGGTGCAATTGTGACAATTTAATAAACAAATGATAAAGCCCTCTTTGTCAACTAAATTTAGTAAAACTGAGTGTGATTAAAAAAAGAAAACTTACTGCAAATACATTTTTTAAAATGACTGTTTTCATCTCTCTCAATAAAATTCATTCGTCAGTTTTCGGTGTTTATTTTAAATGGGCTTACTTTGGTTTTACTGTTTGGCCTTACAGGAGAGGGAACGTTGTTTGGAAAATGTAGTTTACTTTGTGACATCATAATTGTTGTGACTTCTTTTTAAAATCTTCCAGTCTATATAATACAACTAAAACTAAGACTAAAAAATTAAATAATAATAAAAATCCCTCCTGCCCCACAAAAGTTAAAAAAAATAACACACAAACTCTAAAAACTAATCAAAATAACTGAATTTAAAAAAAAATAAAAATGAAATAAAAACTAACTATCATGAAAAATCCAAAACTAATAACTACTGGTTTGAATCCAAGACCTCTCGACAGTAATTTTTTTTCCCCTGAAAAGCATAGTCACAAAAACTGCTCTTGTCCGCCCATTCAAATTGCCGTAAAGTCACAGCGTGGATGAGTAATCATTATCACGTTGCGCACACAAAGGAAACACACAAACAAGGGACAGGAGTGTCCAGCCAGATGTTTTTTTTTTTTTTTACTTTGATTATGTCAGGAGGTCAACGCATGAAAGGGAGCCAGAATGGCAATTTAATCCCATCATCAAAAACTGCATTCCCGTAATGAGAAATAAATAACGCAAGCATGCCCTCAGATTAGACAAAACAGTTAGGACCATTAGATCGTTTTCATTGCTGGCATTAGGGCAGCGGATTCGTTTTTTTCTCCCTTCACCTAATCCAACAAAGTAGGTCAGTGTCCATTGAGTATTAGTGCTGTGGCTGTGATCCTGTTGTTTCAGCTTCAGGACATGGAATTAACCCCGGTGCTGGCTAAACTGGATAGGGCAGAGGTTACTGGTATGTTAGCCGGAGGGGTAGCGGGGGGGGGGGGGGGGGGGGTGGGGGTCATAACTTCAGGCATCGTTACAGATCTATTTGCTTCTTCCCATCAGACAAATGACGTCTTAATGCTCTTCCGCGACACTTGTTTCGGCTTATTCTGCATTATATAAATTGTATTTTTTTTTTTTTTGTAGAAACAACGACACAGGGGATTGCTACACTTGTTGTTCAAAAGGAAAGTGTATTTTAAGGGTAATTGGATTGAACAAGAATGGCCATCCATGCATACAACTTAACCCTTATAAATATCTAAAAAACAGGCTATTTTAAAAAATTAATTAGCCGAATGTTTAGTGGGAGGTCATTCCAGAGAGAGGGACCAGCAACAGAAAAGGCTCGATGCCCTCTGAGCCTAAGTTTAGTTCTTGGTACTTCTAATAATGTCTGGTCCGCAGACCTGAGGCGCCGGTGCTTTCAACCGTCTTTATTTCCGATTTGTTTTGCAGTTTATTGTATGTTAAATTGCTCCATGTACAGCACTTTGTATGAAGCGATGTCTGTTTGAAAGTGCTCTATAAATACAGTTGAGTTCAGTTGAGAACAGTAAAATCAGGACAAAAATTGTGCTGTACGGTAATTCTTGACCCTTGGAGATTTTTTTTTTTAATATGGTAAAACATAACTCCCTTTTTGTCAACTTGTGTCATGTTTCTATTGCGTGATCACTGTTTTTTTTAAAATTCCAATATGGTTCCCGCAGAGAAAACAAAAGTTCTCACAGCTGAGGGATTCCATCCTCAGCTGGCCAGCAGAGTAATCAGCGAGCAGCAGGCCCGTTTAAGATCAATGTCCTAAATAACCACACCCAACGTGATGATGTTGTGGTGGGGGGAAGTCGCAGATCGGATGAGTGGATCTTATGTGCTTTGGCAGTTGAAGCCTCCATGCGTCTCTTCTTTGCGGGCGTGCACGGGCACAACACACCACACACTGCTTGTTTGGCACGGCTGCCCTCCTAATGTGGAAGCGACCGCGTTTATTGTGACAGATCAAAAGCGAGTGGCAAAAGAACACATCACAACTGCTGTCATGTAATTGGGAGAAAGACATGACAGTCAAGACAGTGAATATTCTAAACTATGCTGTTGCCCCAGAGCCGACCCCCACAAAAAAGTCAAGTTGCTTTAATGTCATTTTTAAAGAACAAAAACAAAATGTAGTTTTAGTCATTCTACCTACCTCATATGGGTTACAGCCACAATGGCAAAGACGACATAATGTGATAACCATATAACAGGAACTTATTTCCGAAGAAGTAGACATGTCACTGTGGTTGAGAGCAAAGAAATTTCATCTGTGCTGTATGTTTCACAAATTTGACAATAAAGTTGACTTGACTTGTCTGATTAATTTCAGGCATGGTAACTTTTTCGTGCGTCCTGTTTGGAGCGACATGTCTTGCTGAGTCAAATGCTAAAGAATACAAGTGAGCTTTGAGGCGGTGTATTGGTGTATACAGTGGTGGTTGTTTTAAAGTTCGCTCTAAGTACAGTAGAGTTGAGTTTGGTTGAGAATGTTATTCATATTTTTTGGGGGGTGGGGGGGGGCAATGTTGAATGAAAAATGAATGAAAACAAATGTGTTGTCTCTTTAGTGTTTAAATATAGTTGTGCGTGCTCACACATTGTGTGAAATTTCCTGATTTTTTTCGAGAATGTCATGTCATGGGCAAGTAATTTGTTAATGTTGGTTGTTAAACTTGCAAGATAAACACCCCATAGACCCCCCACCCACCCCCCAATTGTATACAAGCAATTAAAAGTGCATTTCCCACAATTCAGTTAATAAAGGTTTTACAATGGTGACAGTTTGACATAGCAATGGGGACTATGGAACAGATACCACACGTAGACAAATGTTGGTCTCTGTTCATATATGCCATTCTTGTGGAATGTTCGTCCCGAGGTTTTGATTCATTTCAATATTCTCAAGGAGTCACCTGGATGGGAACGTTTCTTTCAGTACATGTTTCTGTTGGGATGTATTTAGTGACGGACCACCGCACCATTTTTAAAAGGTTGCAACTGTTTGGCAACGCTTTTTCTGTCAAGCAAGGACACAAGCCACGTGAGCAGCCGGTGAGAAATGTTTGGCTTTTTTTTTGGGCTTAGCATGTCAAATGGTGTTTGTTGTGACAGTGAGATGAAGCATCGAACCACTTAAGCCAATTAGTTTGAGAATGGATTCATCTTTCAAAGCTTCATTGTGCACATAAAAACAGCTATCGCGGGATAAATGAGGGTTCACCTTACATTCAAATGAAACATGCTCTTGCCAAGTGTCTGATTTTGACCCGGAAAGGGTGTTTGAAACTAGATAGACAGCTCAGGAAAGTATCAGATTTTCTTCTGCTTGTGAAAATGTACTACGTAATGATGTGGGGGCTCAATCGCTCCGATATAGCAGCTAACATCTTAGTACTGCTGCTGTGATAATGGATGAGTCCCAATGGAATTACACTCTTCCAATCCCGTAGCAAACGTCCAAGACCGTGATGCCAGTGAAGGAATATTTGACGGGGTTAGAAGTGATAGCAGTTGCTCTCTCTGTCCATGTGCACTAGTGATTCCCAAACAGTGACCCTTCCCCTCCCAAGCCAGTCCTTAAAGACTCAAACTCCTATCGAGCCCCTTGTATTTTCAACAAAATATTGGCTGTCTTGAATCATGACAACAGAGACGATGTTAGCTGTACAGCAAGTTGCAGGTACACATTTGTCTGATGGAATCTCTGGCAAATATGATTTGTGTAGTTAACTAAATATAGGACTCTTTGACACGTTTACCTCATATGCCCCAGACAGTGAGGAGGCGTACAAGAAGGCAAACAGAGGGCCGGTGAGACCGGAGCTTGAACTGCGAGGAGAGAGTGAGGGAGGGAAGGAGTGAGTCAAGATAGTGAGTCACAGCATGCAGATGTTGACATCGTACAGGGTCAAAAACAGGGTAAACATGGCGCAGTAGCTTTTACAGATGGCACGTTTTCAGCATTTACACATAAGGATTGTGTTAGTTCTGCGTCAATTTACGAGAGACTGGAAACTCGCCAAGTTTGGATGAAAAAGCCTTTAGGACCCATTCCTGAAATTGAAGAGGAAGAGAGCCATTTTGATTTGAAGTACGACTTTGCGAATACACCCTGAAAAAGGAACTTTCATTGTTGAAAGAGAAATCACATATTTCACCCATCAACGCAAAATTGGATGGAATTGTCTACCATTATAGTACACACTGAACTGGTTGCCAGCCAATTGCAGGGCACACATGGAAAACAACCATTCCCGCTCACAATCACACCTAGGGACAATTTAGAGTGCCCAATCAACCTACCATGCATGTTTTTGGAACATGGGAGGAAACCGGAATACCTGGAAAAAAATCCACACAGGAAGGCCGCGCCCGGAATCAAACCTTGCACCCCTGCATTGTGAGGCCAGTGTGTGAACCAGTTGTCCACCGTTTCTCTATGATTCTACTTTATTTTAGATGAACCATTCTAATTAGGATGGTGATTGTGGACTTTTTGTTAGCTATTAACTAAAATAAAACATGATCTCTGAATTACTTTTGCAGTCACGCTTCTTAAATTGAGGTTCTGAAACTGATCAAAATTTCCACCATGTTGTAATTTATTGATGCACTGTGTATGAATACCTCCATGTGAACCAATGTTTTCTATGGCTGCTTCAGCACCTACCATATTTGTAAAATTAAATTGATTCATGATGTTACATGCCGGTGTCTTTGCAGTCTTTTTTCAATATTTACCATATTGTATTTTTAGTGACTAATAAAATGTCTGTAATGCGTATGGTAGCGCAAAAACATTTGAGGCGTAAAATGACAGACCGTGTAGAGGCATTGCATTGTACTTAATTGTACTGTTTTTGTGCTTTCTACTGTTTTTATTAATTTCCATCCAATAATCCATGTACAGCACTTGGTATATCGTAGTGGTTGTTTTGGTATATCGTAGTGGTTGTTTGAAAGTGCTCTATAAATACAGTTGAGTTTAAAGTACGTGCACTCGGAAGTTCAATAGTGACAGTGGCAATATGGTCGTCTCCGTCCTGCAGAGGGCAGTGAAGACACACGGTACCGTGTAAAAGTGGCACCCTGTTCCTCTTCCGAGTTCTGGCCTGCAAGCTCTCAAGTGTGTCGAGCAGAAACACGACACTGCAGTTCACGTGGACATCTGCAAAGGTATGCGCAATCCATCAAAGCGTTTTATAGAGCTGCTCACCTTCTTGCGTGCACTTAATGACAGGCTAACCCGACGATTGTGATGTTAAGTTTGCTTCATTTTCATGCCCATTTAAAAACAATAGTTGTGGCTGTGTCTGAGACTATTGACGTTTAAAGACAATTAGTCAATCACAAGGGAGAAGCGGCAGGTTGTGACATCTGCTTAAATGAAGAAGAGAGGCCGATGTAATGCTACGTTACGGGTCAACAATAACTGGATGCACATAGGGTAAAAGTCTGATGGACCCATTCCTCAAATCGAGGAGGTCCACCCCAAAATCAATCAATAAATAAAAAATAACATGCAATAGTGTCATCTGTCAATACAAAATTGGGTGGAGTTTCCTGGCATCACAGCATGCACCAAAAAAAAAAAAAAGGCTCAAGGAACCATAATGGAAATTGACCAGGGAGGCAGCCATTTTGAACAAGAAACCGTTTGGAAGCGAACTTCGCGGAAATGAGATACATGGGTGATGCTAAATTGTATTTTTTTTTCGCTTACACGATCTAATGTGAAAAGCGTGACATCAAATTTTGATCATTCTGAGGATTCGACATGAATAAGGAAACCCAAGTCCCGTTTAATCAATGTGGGATTGGGTGGATGTGTCCAGCATTAACGAGATACATGAAAACGTTTCGAGGACCCATTCATGTAATTGAAGAGAAAGTCAGCCATTTTGTTTTGAAGCAACCACTTCAGGTCCATTCTCGAGCTTTGACAAACTCCTTCAAGGGAAATTATTCAAATGAGCCCGAGTTGGAAGCAAGTACGCTATCATACACAGATGAATAGCGCTAAGCTAATGTTAGCAGAACGTGGCATCAAAGTTTCATGATCATGCTGAACATTTGTTGTAAAATCAGAGGTGTTTGAAGTAGCCATTTTGGGATCATCTAAAGGACTTGCTCCAATGAGGGACCCACATCATCATCCTTAATCTTTTCAACTATTCAGAAAATCTTTTGCCTGCTCATTTAATTTCAACAAGTAATTAAAATAGAATGACCCGGTGTATTCTTGCACGTACATGGTCAAAAAGCTTTTTTTCCCCCCCAACCGTAAATTACCGTAGTCTTTGCGATTTCGGGCGCCTTAAAGAAATCTTACCTTTCATTTTTATTTATATTACATTTACACAGGTTTTCAAGAGTCTTTCACAGAATTATTTGAAGCAACTACAGCAAAGTATTGGTTTTAGACATTTAAACACCATCTACATTTAGTTTTGGGGGTCAGGTTCGTGGCTAGCAGGCCCCCCCCACACACACACCTATATTTATATATTCACAGAAACACAATTCACTTTTTTTTGGCAATCATCACATTATGATCCAGTTTATCCTTCGATTTAACCATGATTTAGCTCCGATTTTATTAAAATGGCTACTTCTACTTCTCACTGTTTGCCATTATCAACGAATGAAGGGGGCAGGGGGGTGGGTGGGGTTGTTTGGATCGCAGACAAGGCTGGGTCACAGTGGCAATCTTCCAAACAGCTTTTAAATGCCGCTTGGCCATTGATAAACAACCACGTCTGTAATTAATATTGTACATTGGCGGTAAAAGGCATTCTGCATAATTACTCCAGTGTCTCCCTTTGGAAAACATGCACATTCAGGGATATTATAAAGAGGCCCAGTATATCGTATCAAGTCATAAATAATGCGGCGAGAGAATTAATTATATACATATACACACCGCCTCCTCCTCCTTCCTCACGCGTTACATTTAACTATGTCAGCAGTTATTGATGCACTCTTTAAACAATGACTGTTTACATGCCTCTTTAATGGAGGCATTTTCCGATGGTATTCGAGGACAGTACGGTTTAACTTGAGGGGGATACTGTTGTCTGGATGGATTTACTGGGTAGAAGGTGGCGAAGAAACATAGTAGTGGAACGATGATCATGACCCTCATGATTATCAGTGTTATGATATTGGAAACACTTTCAACACGTACTTTTCTTTGGTCCGACTTTCAAAGTACTCTGTAGTCAAAAGAACAAAAGCAGGAAGTAAGTTAGCTGTTCGGACTAGCAATAGATTAGTTATGACGATTTCAAGGATCACTGGTCAACAAATAATTTTTAAAAAATCAGAGATGCTCGTTAACATTTATAAAAATAAAAATAAATTGGGTCTGATTCCAGCCTGCCGTCTTTTTTTTCCCCTCATGCACTCGGTTTTCATAATAATAATAATAATAATACTTGTTAACTAATATTTAGGAACTATGTGTGAGGTTCAGCAACAAGTAGGATGTTTCTGAAACAACACATGGTAAAATTGTGCAAGGTATTAAACGTCAAACTTAAAAACAAGAAATACAAATATCAAAAAAAATCTGATGTGCTAAATACATTTTTTAAGTCTGAGTCAACAAATATGTTTAGGCACGCCATCCTTGATCTTTTTTTTTTTTTGGGGCCAGGGGTAATTTTTCTCAACTCTTCAGTCAAATGTCTTGCACATGTAATGGCATGTCAAGCGATGCGATTTGCGTGGCTAACCTGGTCCACTCCATTGCTCTCCTCCGCTGGATGTTCTGAACTCCTGTTAGCACACCAGTATGGTAGTATAGTATAATACTAAGTTATCTGCATTCAACGCGAAGTAGTCAAATCCACAGTGCCTCTGCTGGTTGCAGCCATGTAGTGAGCTCCGCTTTAATTTTGTTCCTTTCATGAATCAACAATCGAATCGGTACAAATGATTGAAATGAATTTTTGAAGATGAATCAATTAGTTTTGGCAAATCTATATTGTAAGACATTTGGATTTGTCTCTTTTTTCTTTTGACTGAAAGAATACAACAAAACTGTTTTCATGCCTGACCCGCATCCTGCCCCCCCAATATTCTCTTTGTATTAAGTGAACCATCTTTTTGTTCAGATAAGTGAACCATGTTGATGTTTTTCTGCTTTGGAAACATCCTAATAACAACATACCGTACTCTAAACGAGACCCAATCAGATAATGTCGTGACCATTTGCGACCATCTTTCCAGTGCTCATCCTCGTGTCTGTTTTTCTTCTCTCTATTTTCTGTGTGCGCGTGCGCGCATTTGCGTGTGCATGTGCGTGAGATGTTGTCTTTGATGGCTGCTCAACAAAGAGAGGGCTGTCTTTGGCTCTAACCTTTCTGCACCAGAATCTGGAACATGACACATGTCAGGCTGTGATAAATGGTGCAGAGTCTCAGTAATTTCACCAGGAATGCCCTTGAGATGCCCAAAACCCCAATCGCAAATGGTATTGTTGAATTAAACCATAAAAAGAATTCCTCCCTACCCTTGACAAGATAGTGTGCACGCTGGAAATGAAGGATGTTGGGTTGTTTGTTGTTGTTGTTATTCTATTCTGTGACTTGTCGTATTTTTGTCTTGTGTGTGCAAAGGGTATTTATGCAATGTCGCCTTGCTTTCACAGGCACTTGAAGGTTGTGTTGGATGTGGAATTAGATGGATACTGTCGTGAGTAATGCCCCTAATGCTGTACAATTTGGATTTTTCTCACCGAAGCGAACAGAGAAGTCGCATAAGAGCTCGATTTGATTTTAACAAGGATGAAATCCACAAGCTAAGAATAAGTGTTGTATTTTTCAGACCATAGACCGCTTTGGGGTAAGTCACACCAGTCAAAAAATGCATCACGAAGAAGAAAAAAACGTCTGGAGTTGCATTGGACTTGGAGTTACGTTTTTAAGGAGGCGAAATGTACTTGACCAGGAACAATAGGGCTCGGACAGGCACCCAAAATCTCCATTTCCTAATTGTGTTGAGGGCAGCGAATGAATAACTTCCACATCTCACTGTTCTTTTTAGTTTAACATGGCTTACCTGAGCTAAAGTCCTGCGTTCCATCGTGGCCAAAGGTCAAATTATGGTTGGTAATTGCTCCTTTTATTGCTCCCATGGCAACTAGTGTGTGACGTATCACTAGGTTAACAAACGACATCCACCACAACAAGGATGCACTCTTCACATCACCAAAAGGTGCAATAACTGAATTTTTGTTTAGTTAAGCCATTTTAAACTAAAAAGCTAAAATTTTCCCATAATCAGAATGTGAAGTTTGTAATACATTTGGAACTCTTTCGCTGCCATCAACACGATTTAGGGAATGGGGATTTTGCGTGCCAGTCCGAGCTCTAATTTCAATATATACATGTCGCGTCTAAGTACAAGTCATGCGACTAGCCAGAGGTTCTTTTTTTTTTTTTTCCTGGTATGATGTCATGTCAGTTTTTTTGCGAACATGCTCTTTAGGCGACATGCTAGCTAATACCTTTGATGAGTCCTTCGTTTGTGTTGAATAATTTAACTACTCAATACACAATCATTTATGTAACATGGGTTCATGATTGCGGGCATGCTAGATGCATGGTGTTGATACTTTATGATCTTCTGTTTTAAGAGCTTTGCACCATCTTGTGTCATGTATATGCACTTACAAACCGCGCTTAGGGCAGATGTCGGATTCTTCCTTTTTACAGTAGGGGGCTCACTGTACTGTAAAAACCCATCAAAAATGATCGCTTACAGTTAATGTGTGATATAGCTGGGGCTCGAACAATGACCTGAGGTATAGTGGGGCAAGGATGTAGCGCAGTAATTGAAGGAGATTTTATTTTTAGTATAACGAGATTAAAACATTTGAGTCAGTTTTCATCTACATTAAATAAGTACGCACGATCTTTTCTCAGACGCAATATGGAACGGCACCAAGGTAATCTGATTGCGACAAATCGGCATTCGGTTTCGCAAGTATGCATTTAAAGTGGAGAATGTAATGACTATGCAATTAGGCTTAACCAAAATAGATGATGGTCGCTGACAAATAGTACAGATGTAACTCCCCACGGAGGGTCTGAAAAATCACACAATGCAGAATTAGAGTCCCTGGGAGTCTCTCGCTGCGTCTCGTTCTGACCGCTGATTTAGCTGGCAATTAATCCACAAAAGCCCCCTCCCCCCAATAAATAAATAACTGGCTAAACTACCCTGTGCTAAAACAAATCTTAATTAGGAGTGATGTGTTAAAGAAGTGAAGAGGCCGACTCCAGCCACTGCACCCCCCCACCCCCCCCGTTGCTTTTTCAATCTGTAATAGCACAAGGACGTTACATAGTTTTTGCTGTCATCTGCACAGTGCAACCGGGGGCCTCCAGGGGAACCTGATTGGGGAGGGGGGGGCCCACAACTTGAGCTTCTTTGGTATGACAGGGATCAGCAAACTTTGGTGCTCAAGATAGGCCACAGTTGGTTTAAAAAAAACAAAAAAAACAAAACAGGTCACGCCATTTATTGATGGGGTAAAATAAGAAACACAAAAAATAAGCGTATTTGAAAAAAACGTAAATGACATTGCTTTGTATTTGAATTAATCGAGGACATTAGTCAAATGAATGAATGTTAATGTACTATGTGCCCTGTTACTATTATATGCAATTCATTTTATTCAAATTATTTAACAAGTATAAAATGCTGACTAAATGTAATTTTTTTTTACTATTTATGGGTGATTTAATTGAACTAACCATTTTTTCACAAAATGTAAAACAAATCTATTCCATTTTAATTATTTAACCACTTAAAATCAATAAGGATGTTAATGTTACTGTGTGTGTGTGTGTGTGTGTGTATATATATTTATATATATAACATTTTTCTTTGTATTAAATGTTCACTCATTTGATCCAGCTTCTCGCCTACTTTTAATTTTAATCAACTGCAATTCACAAACCAAATGTCTGCTGAAATAACGGAATAAAAACACAAAGTTAAAAAAAAAAATAGGAAAAAGACAGCCAAAATTGTTGCGACAAATTATGAAAGCAAATGCTCTGCGGGCCAAATTGAAGAAGGGCCACACTTGTGTTTTTTGCCAATACAGAGTAGTTCAAGATTTCCACTCCGTAGCAAATGCTTTGCAGCTTCAAAAGAAACGGCTAATAAATCATTGCATCATATATGCATGGCTTTGCCCCATGTGCACTTCTTTTTTTTTTTATTAGCTGTTTCAGCTTTCGCCGTAGGTCATCGAGGGTTCCCCTGTTTTTGAAAAATAGCCCTGGTTTGACTATGCCTGTTCAGATGGCTGCCTTCAATTTTATACCTGCAAAGTTTCAATCTCGGGCCTCCCCGCGTCCTTTAACACTCGGTTCCCACACTTGCAGCATCCCCCAGTGACGCTACCCCCCCCCCCCCCCCCCAGTCCCCCCTTTTACCTGATTACTGGTGGAGACCGCTCTTGTGCTGTTATTTTCAACCAGGGTGGTGGTGATGGGGGGGGGGGGGGGTGACAGGGGGGCTTCTTGGCTGTGTATTCTGGAAATACGTCAAAGAAAGGCAAAAAGGCAACAATTTTCTGCTTGAATATCCCTCTGACTAAATCCATTGATCATCCTCGAGCTTCCTGGGAGAGAGGGAGAGAGATGGAGAGGCATGTTTTATCCTCTAATAACTCCTACCTTCACCCCCCTCCTGCCTCGCTGTTGTTCAGTTGTTGTTGGTCGCACTTGCGCTCTATTCCTCGGAGAACCGGCGAGATTGAAGTTATTTTATGCTTCAGCTCCCCGGGTCCCAATTTGAAAAGTCCTGTGTGTCACTTTTCACACTCAGCTGCTGTCAGATAGCGGGGGGAGCACCACACACTTCTGTCTTTTTTTGCCCCGTTCTCCCGGCGAAGGCGTCCGGGGTGCGTATACAAAATGGGTCAACGTAAAACTAGAAAATAGATGGGTGGATGAATGTTTATTTATATTTAGACTCAACAAATAAACAGCGGTATAATTTTATACCAAAAAGAGGCAAAAAAAACAACAACAGGCGAGTTTTGTCTATTTTATTTTGCTGCAAAGTTAATCAAAGGACAAAGTACAGTAAAACAGTAAAACGTTACCAGCTTTATTGTTGTAGGAGTTAAGGGACACCAAAAACTGGCTGATTAATCCGATATTGGTCTTTTATTCAGCCAGGTTTCAGCATTGGCCTAAAAAACGATAATTGGTTGTGCTGTTAATCATTGTAGACAGAACAATTGTTTTGTGTTTTTTTTGGTATGTGTGTGGGGGGGGGGCGGAATGGCTTCATATTGTTTCAAAGTGAAAATTTGATTTAACGTATGAGAAAATTGCGTTGCAAGGTTGGTGCGAAAAAAAACAATCTGAACATGGCAATCCCAAATGTTTCCAGTTTGCAGCAAAAACAAAGGGCTCACCGTTCCAATACTTTTGGAATGTCCATGTATGTACTGTATTGGCAAAGTGTCTGAATCCAATGTCCCCCCCACCTCAAGTTCATAGTGTGTGTACGTATGGCCTTTATCATGTTTTGTCTGGCCTGTTTAGTCACGGTGTCAAAGGGGGCACAGTAGTGGATGTCTAATTGTGCTTTAGCAGCGCTGGCACCTTCCAGACTGGACCCTCTTCACCTGCCAGCAACCTCCGTCTCTGGCAGACTCAATAAACTGCAGCTAATTGGACGTCGATGACAGACAAGCCGGCCCCAATTTATTGCAGTTTGAAGACAAGCCATTCACCTTGCCTCCGTGCTCCCCTTGAGTCATCATGTCGCAGCATCGCTCTCAGACATGACCCCCCCCCCCCCCCCCCACGCCCTCCCCACCACCACCACCGCACCAAAGCACACATTTGGCATGTGATGTCTCCATTGTGTGATGCAATGGACATTGGACAACCCATATTCGCAAATATGAATACTTTGGTATCAGCTTTGTATTTTAAAAGAGCTCTCGAAGCGTAGTCTGTCATTTGTGCTGCATTAGGAGGAGATTAATGCGTCGTCTGTAAAAGCCTTTGTCATTTTAGTCGTAACTAGCTTAGCTTGAGCTCAATGGTTCTTCATCTTGTTAGCGGTACCGAACCCAATCAGTTCATATGCATGCTCACTGAACCCTTCATGAGTAAAAAATAAAAATGATTTTTTTAAAACAAATTCAAGACATGAACAAAACACATTTATGAAAAACAAAAAAGTAAATACAATTACATGGCAAAAGTACAGCTACCGTATTTTCACGACCATTCGACGCACCGTATGGTTGGGCGCAGTCTCATTAATGGGTGCTATTTCTGTATTTTACACATAGACAAAATGCACTGTATTATTGGGCGCAATTTTAAAGTGGTAAAACATACGCCAGCTTAAACATACGGCATGCATGCGCGCACGCTAAAAACACGTTAGCTTGTAGCATGCCAAGACATACAGATACAAGCTAAAAACACGTTTTTAAAAAGGCAACGGAAAACTGAGTTCCGTTGTATTTTATTTAGCCATCGTACAATGTACTCACGTTTTTCGATCAATCATCACCCAGAAATCCATCAAAGTCCTCATCCTCTGTATCAGAATTGAACAATTGTGCAAGTACCGGTAATCCATCAAAAACGCCGTGTTCCCTCTCGTTGTCAGTCACTCTCATTGCCATGTGGCTCCACAGAAATGATGCCGGCTTTGCCAAAAGCTCGAACAACAGTGCAAGCAGACACGTTCATCCAAGCAGCCACAATCCATTCGCAAATTGTGGCGTAACTCGCCCGGCGCTGCCTCTCACTCTTTGTAAAGTTGTGTTTGCCATCGATCATTCATTGTTCCCATGCCGTTCGCAACTTTACTTTGAACGCCCGGTTGATGCCGATGTCCAGCGGTTGGACTTCTTTAGTCAAGCCTCCGGGAATAACGGCAAGCTCAGAGTTCATTTGCTTGACTTGGTTTTTCACCGCTGCTGTGAGATGGGCACGCATGCCAAAAGCATAACCGATGGCTTGAAGTTTGAACTGAGCTTCGTAGGCGTGTCTCTTTGTAGAATTTATTTTCGGGGGTTCTTAGAAACCAAAACCGAAGTTGTTTTGCAACAATGCACATAGCCACACTCTATACAGGTGTTGGTACCTGCTTGTAGCGTGCCTTTAGCGTCCACTTACACGCCCACCCTTCACTCATTGGCGGACTGCTTCCCCGCATGCCTGTCACTCACGTCTGCCTTTTCGCTCTCTTTCTCTCCATATATGTATATATACACGCCCACCCTTCACTGATTGGCCGACTTCTTTGCCGCATGCCTGTCCACAGTCACTTCCGCCTTTTCTCTATATAAACAGCGTGTCGGCTGTCAGTCAGGTTTTGGAACTCAGCGCATAGACAAGACGCTTCGCATCATAAGGCGTCCTGTCCATTTTGGAGAAAATTTTAGACTTTTAATGGCGCCTTATAGTCGTGAAAATACGGTATTTTAAATTGTATGACGTACTATCACGACAGTCACAGGGTGACTACTGAGCGAACTAAATTTCCCACAGCACTGATTGGACAAGCAATGTCATGTTATCATCTGTAGCTCGCGATGGCCAAGCAGGTGTGTCATAACTAATTGACATCTTGAGTCGGGTGTGTCTGAACCTCCATGGCAGAGGCTCCGTCGGACCCCTGAAACTGATTCAATGAACCCCTGGGTTCGATCGAACCCAGGTTAAGAACCGCTGCTGCAAAGAAAAGGGCATTATTTCTCGAGTGTACATTTGATGACGTTATATTTTCCAATTTATTCTAATTATTTATCGTGGTCCCAGCAATTAGTGGTGTTTCATTAGAATTTTTCTCGTGATTGAATCACAAATTGCGAAGCTTTTTTGCCTTTGCTATAGGATGTGAGCATATAGCATGACTTAAAAAAAATCATGAGAATTCCAAAAATTTGCTCTGAAAAAGGAAACGTAAAAATAAAAATTGGCCCCAACAGTACCTTCACTGTTCGACCCCAAATTTGATGGATATAGTTAGTTATCATAACAGGGCGCACAAAAAAAGTCTCAAGGACCCATAACAAAGTGAACAGAAAGTCATGTCCGTGCAGCCATTTTGGGGCAGACCCCCGGGACTGGCACTTGGACAAACTCTTCAACCAACCAGTCCCAATCTGTATCCTCGACTGATGGGTGCTGCTCACTCAACAAGCATTTTTTTTTTCCGCGTGCGTCATCGAATGTCAACGCAGCGTGGCGTCAAAGACAAACATTTCAAAGTTTCGCCATAAAAAAGGGCTTTGGATGCGCATTAATCGTTGCTAACAGCTATAATTTCATAACCGATTGGCACTACCTGCGTGGAAATGATTCAAAGAAAACATTCACGTTTCATTGCAACTGTCACTGGTCTCAACATTTGCCATATCATGAAAGGCAAAGCTACGCTCAACATGGAATTGTCTACAATTGCATTTTTTTCCTTTTTAAAAATGAAAATAAGATACTAGATTGTTGATGTTTGCATGGAAACGTTACATGTCCGAGCCATGACACTTTTGACTGCTCTGCCAAGCACATTAAGTATCTGAAAGTGATAAAGCTTCAATTTGCTACACCATTAGACTAATTACCACCATAATTAAGCAACTACTTGATTAGAACTAATGGGCACCTAATTATCCAGGAAGAAAGGATCAGGTGGTAATTAATAGAGTCAAGTTGATGTCTTTTGACTTACCAGTGGCCATTACCAAGCAGAAGAGACCGGCAAGAAGAATGAGGGCAAACAAGAGAATATTTCAGTGTTTGTTTGTGTTTTTTTTTTTTTTTTAAACATTGCTTCACAATCAATGGTTACATCAGCATGTTGCTCATGAAATTGAATATAACAAGATTACTCAGAGTATTTAATTTGTTGTTACTGATCATAGGTGCACTTTTTCCCTACATTTAAGTGTGTGTGTGTGTGGGTGTGTGCGTGCGCGTGCGCTCGTGTGCTCGCGAATGCTATCACTTGACTGTAATTGCATTCCACAATGAGCATCTCCGTGCGAGAAATCGAGACAAATCAAAAATTTATAGAATTTCGCCATTTGCATAAAGTGTATTATCTAAACACAAGTGAAAAGTGAGGGTGCTGGGGAAAAAAAAGGTCATTAAAATTTAACTGTATCCAATGTGGAAATAGGGGACATAATCAATCCATCAATCGGCTGGTTATTTAAGGCGCGCGGTTGCAATAAGGCGGGCGGCGGCGGTCACGCAAAGTCCGGATAGAATATGCATGACCGAGTGAAACCTGACACTTTTTGATGTATCCTTCTTCTTTATATTAATGTTTGAATAATATGTGACTGGCGGGTGAGCTGTGAATTAAAACAGAAAATGTAAAGGGATGTCTTTTGAAAGAACCGCCAGCGTCTTTTCTCATTACGTTGAAACACCTGAATTAACCAGACTAATTCAAGTGATTTTCAAACTTTTGTGCTGCCGGTCCGGCTTTCAAGAAACAACTCTGCAAGTAGCCCCATAATGACAAACATTAAGTTACAATTTGGGTCATCGGTTTATTCCTAAAATCTATTTTGAATATTATTGTGAGCCACTGGGACATGAACACACAAAAATTGCTTCACGACAAGCATCAATTGGGCAGATTGGTAAACAACGCATTCACACTTCAATTTCACTTTGAAGTCTACTTGATTAATGCTATCACGTATTTGGAAATGCCGGAGTCAGGCGAACAAATAGCAGCATTGGCGCTACAGATTTGAACGCAAATGGTGGGGCAGCACATGTAGACGGGCGATACTCACGGGCATATATTGTTCCTCTGCCAAGAACAACTATGATTACTGCTGTACTGAAGAGTTGAGACTTTTATGATTATTATATTTCGAGTATATTTATATCATCCAACTCCAGGTGGGGCAAGCCCAATATGTATCCATGTTGAGATGAAACAAAAATGCCAAACTTTGATTTCTTTATTCTTTTGCATTATTACAGTGTGCTTTTTTTTCATTTTTTATTTTATTTTATTTTTTTTAAACATTACACTCTTGTGCGGAGGCTGAAATGGACTACGGGCATTTCCATTCATTTCAATGTCACGGAATGAATTAATCTCTCAAGGCACTATACTGCATTTATAAGGATATAGTTTAAAATACATTTGAGTTGTAATATATTAATATTAATGTTGCACTTTTGTGTTAACTATTATTTATGGCTATTGTATTACTCCTTTGCACAAAATATTGGATATGATGAATTTATATCCAGGCTGCCCACAAAGTCTCTAACCAAACTAATGAACTAAATCTGCCCCCCCCACACCCCCGCCCCACGCACAATTTTTTTTCAACCCAAAAAAGGTGAATAGTCACAAAGCGAGTGACTTTTTGTGCTGTCGACTCCTATTCGCTTGCAGACAAAGCATGTGATAGTCATCCCTACAAACATGAGTGCACATGATTCTCACTCATGGAGGCAACACTTCCCCAGGCCACCTAATTACACTTGACTTACAGACACATTTTTGTGGAGTGACAGATTTACTTAGGTGTGGAACGAGGGGGCAGGCAGTCCAGAGACCCAACTTATTGAACACGGGCCCTTAAAAAGTAGCGTAACATTTCCATAAAATGTCCTATTCAAAGTTACTTTTCAGGAAGCCGCACAAAGAATGCAATCCCACGTGGGCGTGTTTGACAATGACACTCGACTCTATATTCACAAAATTGTTCTAGTTGCTCTGCTTTTTATAGGTCGGTGTTGTTTTGACAACATTCCGGTGCATGTGTACAGGAAAAAGTTGTTACCATGGCTTTTGGAAATTGTCCAGGGAAGGTGAAGGACATTGAGGGAAAGGGTTTGCGTCTTCTTTTGACAAGCTCCCAAAGCTTTGGAGTAGCTTTTCTTAATAAGATGAGGAGATTCAATACAAGCCTATATCGTATTCCTTCACCAGGGATTAAAAAATAAAAATAGTGTGTTGGGCAATTCTATTACAGGTACAGTTTGGCTCCCAAACTATGACACTTTTTTTCGTTTATTTATACTCTGAGACTGGAGGGGGAAAAAGGTGAAGGGAAAGCATAACCCTGAGTTTTTGCGGGACTGAAGTCATTTTTACTATAAATGTTGGTTGAGTTAGGGGAAAAAAAATTGAGCAGAAGTTTGGAACTTCTTTCCAAACACTGCACTGTGTGTATGCGGCACGCGGGCAAATCGACACACACAAATATCTGGCACTGCCGCGGCGCTTACAACATGAAGCCATCAATTGCGTGCTAATGCTGTTCTGATACAAATTTACGCAGCTCTGCTTACCTGTTGATTTGACGTCATGGCAGGGGCCGCGGAGGATTTGAACAGTACCGAGCTTAGCTTGAATGGTGTCCTGTGCAAGACCACCCTCCACCATTTCTTCTTGCGTCCCTTCTAGAGAGGGTGGGGTCCACAAAGGGGGGGGGGCAAATTTACCCCGTAGAGACACCAATGATTGACATGGCATAACGCCAGTAGAAAACCACTTCACAAAGTATATTTGTTTTTTCTTTTTTTCGCTTGGGTTAAATGCACCATATAAAATTTACATGATGTGATGTCGTTCAAGAAACATTTCATTCTTTATTTTTTTTAATTTGATACTTTTATCACATATCTTAAAGATATGATGCTATGACCCAGGAATACTTGACGTGAGGTTTTTAAAAAAAATAGGAATTGGAATTATCAAATAGCTGTAATAAAAAATATCATCCTCACAGGGCTGTAGAATATTTAAGAAAAGATTAATGAAATCAATTTTGGAATATGGCTGTACTATAAGGTGTAAAAGTTTGAAAAGTGAATTATTTGGACTGTCTGCGTGGGACAAGACTGAACCAAGTCACTTTGCCCTTCCCTACTGCACCTAATCATCTGCTCAGAGCGAACGGGACGTAAATGGAAGTAATTAGGGATATGTCAAACATAATTAATAAAACAGGTTTGGCTTGTGAAAACACTTGTCAGCGGGATGAATAAAGATTGCACCTCTTGTGGGTCTCTGACGTTGCCTTCCTTTTGCACGCTTTTTTTTTTTTTTTGGTTCAGTTTGGTCACACATTGCTCCTGTTAGTCAGCGCTGCCGTCTCACTTTGCCTCTTGAGCCTTTCCTATTCTAGCATGGAAGCGACCTGAGATGTGGTGGAGGAGGTGTAGTTGGGGTGGGGCAAAAGGGGCGAGACACCAGCATCCTCTGGAAGGGAAATAAATGTGCCTGTCCGTCCAGCGCCTGGATGAAATTAATTGCAGGCTCCTCATGCTGTCTGGCTACAACTGGGGCATTAACATAAGCAATTTGCGTCCAACTTCTGCTTAATAGAGCATCGGACCTGGCCCCCGATAAGGCTTTTTAAGGTCCCTAATGCATTAGCATAATCGTAATATCCAAATATTATAGCGCCGTGATTTGCTAAAGCCCATTCATTATTGATAAGAACAAAAGGTTTTATAAATTACAAAAAGGGGAGCGTGACCTATAATTACGGTTGGCAAATTAGGCCGCGCCGCTAAAGTCGCTTTTGAAGGGAAAATAATGATGTTGGAGACTTCCCCTCCCTTCCGGACGGAAACAAATAATCAATGCCTTCACACGTTTACGCGGAGGAGCATGCTCGCAGGTTCAGAAGAGACTAGGCCAGAGAACGAGAAGCGTTCCCGACTTGACCCAGATAAATACATTAGCCTCCATGCGACTTCTCACCAGTGCGTGCAATTTTTTTTTTGGTCCTGGTCAATTAAGGATTCAGCATATCCAAGGAAGGATGAAAAAAAAAGTCGATTTGGTATGTTGTTTAGCAAAAATGTACGCACAGAAGCATTCATTTGCGTTGCGTCCTCTGCATGCACAACACATGTAGACAATTGCAAACTACAACTAGGTGTTGAAGTGCTGCCTCCATGAGTGAAAATACAATCCATGCTTTTAAATGTTATTATGGGCGTTCATTTTTTTTTCCTCAATACTTTGAGATCATGCTTCCAAAATTCCACAGCTCCACCTTCAGTTTTAGTAATTAGTTACTCATTTGCAAGAAGCGTGTTCTTCAAAGCAGGCTGAGCTCTGTGAATCTAAAAAAAGAAATAAGAGAAACTGGTTGAATTTTTACCAAAAAGAAAAATGTCCAATATTCAAGTTGCATTATGCGATGGTCCAGCCGCTAGCAAGAGTTGAACATAGCTTCACTTTATTACCCGCCCCCAACACCCTGCCCTTGGGTCCACGACAAAAGCCACGGCCCTCACAAATGTGCATGTGACCTGCAGTTGTATGTGCATTGTGTGCAGACATACGTTAGCCAAGGCTGCTGCATTTGTAGCATGCCCTATTCATTCCAAACACGAAATGTTGCCGGTTTGTTGTTGTATTTTTGGGGGATGTACAATCAATTAAAAATATGACAGCTGATAACCTGCTGAGATAGACGACTTTCACGGTTGTTTTCCAGACACAGCAATGCAGTTCTCTATGTAGAAAATCAACATTACATATACAGTTTTTACCCTTTATTTGTCCTGAAGGCTGTTCAATTTTTTTTTAACGTTTAGGGCTCACGAGAGTCCAATAAACCGTCAAAAAAATGTGCTGCATCTGGAAACGGCAGACTGAGTTCTGCGTGAGACGTTGTGCATGCATACATCAAACGTAAACATTATAATTACAGGGGCCGTATTATTTAAAACACATCACAAATGACACCAAATTTTCTAGGAAGCAGGAGCAGAGTTTAAAAAAAAATCGGGAGATATTTATCTTGCATAGAAATGTTCCTGTTCTTGTTTAACACCAAAATGACCTCAATGGAGAGGAAGAAATGGCTTTCATAATGGAAAGTTCTTAATACAATAAAATTCTGACAATCGTTTGCTTTCTAAATGAATATTTACATAGCAGGGATGCTAGGGTGTTCAATTAGATGAGATTATTTTGCATTTTCAAAAAAGCTGATTAGAATTTGCCGGGGGGGGGGGGCGGCGGCGTGACGACACGGTTTGATTCTGTGTACAAAAGGCAGAGTTTGTATTCCTCATTCTTCCTCGTTATCAGACTGAAGTGCCTGGGGGAGTTACTCTGTTATCTCCCTTATTTTTAGGGGGAAAAAAGGTGGACCAAGAGTCCCCCATGTGGCCCGCGATGCAGCACAGTCCTTATCGTTCTTTAACCTTTCTTTACAACGTCACTCACGCAACTCTCCAGGTCATACATCCAGAAAACGATGTTATCGAGGGGCGGACATATTGTGTGTGAATCAACAGCTTTGTTAAAGGTGACTTATAGTGTTTCCACTTCCTCTCCTTGTCCCTGTCCAAGTTTTCTAATCTCCGTCTGTCCACAACAATAAGAATTAATTAGCCTGCTTATTTTCCTCTGGATGTTTCGAGTCCTCCCCATCTGGTTGGAAGCGGGTCCTCTGTGGGCCTGATTAATGGCGTGCACAGACAGTCGCCACTTCCCCCCAGCCATGCCGTGTGGTCTGGGTCACAACTTCCAGAAGGCAACCTAATGGCGGGGGTTCGAGAAGCAAAAGTTGTACCTAAGTAAAGTCAATTTCACTACTGCTTGCAAAATATCGCCACCAAAGTCATGCCACTCCAGTTGCCACCCCTACTGTTGGCAACGTATTTATCAATAGTAAATTCAAAATTGTATTATAGTGTAAATGTTTCTGATCTTGTCTCCACAGTTTGTATGATCATTTTAATCACGGTTTACTTTTTTTTCTATTAATTTTAGTCTGCGGCAATCAAAAAAGGAATTTGTTAGTGTCTGATTTTGTGAGAACGCACAAATGGTCATTGGAAAATAGGCCATGAGGGTATTCAATTGTGCTCTTTGTAATCGATGTGTCAAGAAAGTATCGTTGAAGTCCTACCCCTTGACTGAGAGACAAAGATCTTTCTGTCAGGGGGTAGCTAAGTTTAGCCTGGGTCATTGGTGGAAGTCTTGGAAGTCTTTACAGCATTTGCATGTACATGTTCACTTTCGGTGAGTTATTTATTTAAATCAAATCTGTAAGGGATTTATTTTATGACGGCTACTATTGTTAGTTGAGCTTGAAAGATTGTATTTTGGGATCACAATTTGATTTTGTTTACATCTTTAAGTTGAGGGACAAGGCAAGGGACATTTCGTTCTGTAAACTCGGTTTAAAATGCAGGAGAGCCAATAAGCACTTTAGCAAAACTTGAAGTATTTTTTTCGATTTTTTTTTGAGACAATTATTTTGGAAAAAAAACCCCCATCAAAATGTTGACTTCTTTAAAACCTCTCCTCGATGTATGTGCGTTTGCAAAGAACCGCTTGTTAGTTGGGCCGAAGCGTCACTCCGACTAATGGGCCCATGACTCGCTTGTCAGTAACGTGTCAAAGCAAAGATGACATTTACAGCCTGCTCAAGTCATTGCCTCCAAAGCCCCTCAGGGCCCCCCTCTTGTAATAAATGCTCACAAATTTTAACAAAGAGGTCAGTGGGTTAAGGTTTATTTGATTTTCTCACACGGTGGAAAAATATTTTTTTGACGCGCAGGGCTCCCTGCCATCTCCATCCCCAGTTAAACTTTCAAACCAATGTGAATAATGATGTCTTTGCTGATTGGCTGGGAGATGTCACATGGCCACATAGCCTTCGAGTGAGCCGAGTGGCATCCTTTTCAAGAAACAAATGATTTAGAAGAGTTAATGTAAGTGACATGCTTTTGTTGAAATACCTCAAGGATCCCAAATTAAATCACACTTTTCACCCCTTGAGCATCATTGATATTAGTCTGTGTTGGACGTGGGCGGGTCCTGTTTGATTCAAATGAGCCACGGCTAACCCCACCCCCTCTACTGGGGGGCCAACACCACGTATGGCTTTCTTGACCATGACAAACAGGGAAGAACCATGCAACTACTCTTAGCTCAGTATAATGGTTCCATGCACATGACATTCACAGCAGACATGTTGTAAAGTATGATACTATAGAGTCTGATTTTCCTTATCGAAATGTAAAAATTAATTTATATCTAGATAGTTTTTGGGCCAAGCGGGAATGGATTAATGGCATTTCCATTCATTTTAATGGGGAAAGATTATTTGAAGTGTTTTGATTTATGACCGTGGCCAAAGCGCAAAATAACCTCTTAAGGCAACACTGTAAGCACATTTTTGTTTAAATGTACATTTTCCATAATGTGTCCTCTTTAATATAAATCGGGACATACAGTGTACTGGATTGTGAAAAGCGAAACTGCATTGTCCAGACAATGACCCAACCAGCATTTTGGGTAAATGTAACTCTCCACCTTAAACCGGTGGAGAGTTACAGCAGAAAGAAAAAAAAAATCCCTCATAAAGTGGAGATGAAGACCGTGTGTTAGAGCTTGAGGGAAAAGCTGGAGTGCATCACACCCGACTCTTATCTGTGCTTGCATCGTTCCCCCTCCCTCCGGGAGCTGCGTGCACTCCGGCAAACAGCAGGATTCAAAAGTATATCAGGTGCGTGACCTTAGGCTTTAGTGAATATCTACTGCCAAGCATATCGGCACTATGACACCCAGCGAGACATGTTGGGGCCATTGCACATGTACACACTCACACGTTGCAATTTTCTCTTCTCCTTTATCATCGTGTATAATAGAACACATCTTCACAAGGTTGCTACGTTGATGGCTCTATGTTAATATGAGCCAGAATAAGTTCTTTCAACCATCCAGTTTTATCTGGAATTTGATATAAATATGTCATATTGTGGAAAATGTACTTTGGAATGGTTTTTATGGTAATAATCAGGTCTCTGGAGTTCCTAGCTAGTCGCCGATTTCCCAAGTTTCGTTGAGCAAGCCTTTCTGAAGTTTAACGAATTGTTACGTCGCAGTTCGACTGTTTTACATCGCGCCGAGTTTCTCCACCCGTGACTTGGCAGCCAGGTTGGGTGAAGATCTGCCATTTCCAAGGATTGCATTCATCCAAAACAAATTCGCCGGTTGGTGGAACATTGACAGTGATCTAGGTTCTCTCTCCGAAGTTCAAGGTCATTGTCAGTGCACACAAAACCTTTCTTGCTGGCTTCGCTTTTCCCGTCATTGTTTGGAGTTGTATGTTAGCATCACACGGGCTTCTTCTTATTAGTTTTTGCTGACTTCCTGTGGCATCATTACAGTCCGTTGGGGTGAATCATTTTTTGTAGACCACCCAAAAAAAAAAAAATCAAGTGTGTCTAAGGCTACGTTAACACTGCAGCGTCGTGCCTTGCAGTGTGAACGTAGCCTGCCCTAAATCATTCCATACAGAAGGCAAATCAATGTGCTTGACACAAGCGCAGACACAACCCCGAAAAGCAGAGAAAACAAACATACTGCAGCTCACAAAAATGACTAAAAGAACAGTGGCAGTATTACCCGGAACAGCAGTATTTATATTTTGTTGTCTCTGTTCTCCATAACTTCCAAGTTCAAACCTAATTTTTTGTTAAAACTATTCAGGGCAAGAATAAAACAGAGTAGCTAATTATGAAATGTCTGTGAGAAGACGGACAGTCCTGAACAAAAGATATTTTGTGAATTAAACACAAAGGCATCCAGCTGCCTTCCACTGAACTTTTGTGGATGACGAACCATGTCTGCGAATCTTCTGTGCATTGACTTTGCATCCTGTACATTGCGAAATCCATTTGGATTCACTTTTCTCCTCATTAACCCTTAGTTCAGTGCTTAATGTGTCATGGGGCCAAAGGCCATTGTAATCTTTCTCAATGGACACGCTGTTCTTGATCAATCCGCCTCGTGCTCGGCAACAACTCGCATTGTTTTATTTTCCTGCTGACGTTCCGAGCTAAGGTGTGAAGGGATTATTCCAAGTCTCCAAGGAGCGCTGCCCCCCCCACCCGCCCCTCTTTGCAGTATCCTCAAAGCAACGGATCCCACCCACTCAATTGTTCCCCGCATAATCATATAAAAAGATTCAGGAAGAGTTGTTTTTTTTTAAATTGTTGTTGTGCTTTTCCTCTGCCGAACAATGCCCTTCCGCCACAGGGTCCCATAACGCCTTACCAGTCTGCTCTGGGCGCACCTCCACCCCTCATCCCGCCCTCGCTATCTCCTTTTCCTCATCTGGCCCAGGCCCACTTCCATGTCCACGTCCCATTGTCTTGAGCTGAGGCAGCACGCGCGGGGCTGGGGCCAGTCCAAACATACTCATCTTTGGCTCTGGACGCCTGCCAAGCATTATTTAAAAAAAAGAAAAAAAAAAAATTGCGAAGCAACTTAAGACTTGTCTCACAATGGAACAAAGGTGGCGGTCAGTGTGACTATCAAAGACAGAAAGAGGGGGGGGGGATCAACTTGTGATCATTTATATAAGGCGTTCTTTCGCCGTGTGTGTTTGGGTCGGGGGGAGGGAACCAAACCATCAAGTGTGTTTCACTGGTAGAGGGTAGGGCGGTTCTCAGAAAGTCCAACTGGCTGGTCAAACACTGATTCATTTCGGGAGTCGTTATGTTCTTCCCTTGAAATTCAGTCACCAGATTTCCGTGCTTACAGTATTGCAGACATACCGCTGAGATCATATAAACAACTTGGGTGAGATTTTGTGGTTTCGTTTTTGTGTGTGTGAGAATGTATTCTGGGTGGTGAAAAAAAAAATATCTGTCACGTCCACTTCCTCTTTGCGACATCACAGCACACCCATGTGATCAAGAGCCCTTTACACCATTTAAAATGCATCCGCTTCCATAGCAGTGACTGTAAACTGGCAAGATATATTAATTCTACACGATATCGCTTCATGGAGTCCCACGGTGTCCGTAAATTGATTTGGTACCGTTGTCATTTACTGTATACTACCAACAGAACGACTCAAGTTGAACCGGAAGTTCAATGGGTTCACTGCAAAATACAATGGAAACATTATTTTTTTTATTTTATTTTATTTACCGTGCCTCCAAAGTAACGCTATGTAAAAGATGGCCATGGCTCCCAGTGCTCAGCTATGAAACAATATGAAACAACGGGAGTAGCACGACGTTCAAAAATCTCTTTCGAAAAAAAGGGGTGAGTAAACTATCTTTATTCAGAGCACACTGGGTGTGATTCAAAGCATAAGTAATTTTGACCTGGTTTTGAACCAGTTTGTTTCGGGCTCTCGTGTCGCACAATTGGACCGCACTTTCTGAGAACCACCCAGTAACAAAGTACAGAAACCCAAAGTACATTTTTTGGGGGCAACATTATTTTTGTTATTCAGCGTTACATGTACTGAAGCTAAAATAGGTGTTGTTTGTTACGCCGGTGTTTCCACAAGGTGGCACTCAAGATGTAGGCGGCTCTTTGCATTTTTGCACGCCCCTAGTGGGACAATATTACCGCACTGGTCATTGTAGCTCCAGCTCTCTGCATACATACCTTGTGTGTTTTACATACTTGGCCAATAAAGATGATACTGATTCAGAATTGAGTCTTTACTTTTACCAATCTTTTTTTTTTAAACATATCTGTAGCGCATGTCTCCTTAAATACAGAAATTGAGTACTTTTTTGACCTCTAGTACGTGTGTCTGTGTGCATGCGCGTGTGTGCATGTGTGTGTCACCATCCTCTGTCAGGAAAAGCGAAGCGGGAGCGTTCTCCGGACAAACCTCCTTTGGCCGAGGAAGCGCTCGTCTCTATTGGCCTCTTTGTGGCCGACTAATGGAGCTTTCCTGTCAGCAGGCCGCACACTCCCTGTGCAGGGTGCGCTACGTGATACAAGCCCTCTCCGGAGCTCCACGGGAAGTTCTGGGATCGGCAGATAACGATGTCGCTCCCTCATCTACACACGCACGCCTTGCGCGGAATGAGTGTATCATTCATCCTTTCCATTTTTAATTGGCAATCAAATATTGTATGAAAAAAAAAATCAGTCTCGAATTCTTTCAAGTCTAGCTTAGTGTGTTGCGGAATTTGGTAGACCGCTCAGTGCCATGCTAGGTGTCCTAGCCAATGGCGGTTGTTTCTTTTTCATGCCCCCAGCACACCCGATGATTAGTTGACGAGGTTTTAGACCAACTAAAAGCAGGGCTAAGTTGTGGCACAGGTGATGTAACGGGATTTTGATCGAAATGCCGACAGGCTTATTCTGAGCTCCGTTGATGTTTGTGGTGGATGTCATCATCATATGGCGTGCATTAAACTCCGGAAGCATTGTAGAAATCCGTTCTTTGAATTTATTATTAAGATTTTTATATGTCACGGAGGCCCGGTGTTTGAGTGGTTAGTGCCTCGACCTCACAGTGCAGAGGTCGTGGGTTCGATCCTGGCTCCGTCCTTCCTGTTTGGAGTTTGCATGCTCTCCCTGTACCCACGTGGGTCTTCTTCGCGTACTCCGGTTTCCTCCCACATTCCAAAAACATGCATGGCAGGCTGATTGAACACTCTACATTGTCCCTCTGTGTGAGTTGAGTACGGATGGTTGTTCGTTACGATGTGCCTTGCGTTTGGCTGGCAACCGGTTCAAGGTGTCCCCTGCCTACTGCTCGAAAACAGCTGGGATAGGCTCCAGCACCCCCATCGACCCTTGTGAGGATAAAGCAGATCGGAAGATGGATGGATGGATGACGGATATTCATATATCATCTTTTAGCATAAAGTGGAACCTCAAGTCACGAATGACCCTTGTGACAAACTTGTTAAGGACAAACCTTTTGTCGAAAATATGCCTCTAGTTATCTACATCTTTAATTATGCGAATCATCTCAGTATAGAGGAGTGGACAGATTAGTGCTGTGCTTCTCGGGCTACTTAACCAATGGTAACACACGATTGCACGATCCAGAGTGGATGGTGGTGTCCAAGTGCCCACTTCCGACTGTGTGCGCACGTCTCCTGCGCTGAATTCAAAGGGAACAAGTGGAGCCACTGTCGTCGGCTGTGTTCACCCCCACAGCGACGCAAACCCCCTTACTACTAGCAGTCGTCTATGACAATACAAAAACAAATGGAAATCCACCCTTGCGCACAGTGAGACTACATTTTGCGCTACATTTGCGCTGGGCACAAAAATAGGGCCCGCTGTCCGAAAATACAAATAGCACTCTGTTCATGTCAGTTAAACACTCCACATCTCACTTGGGCCTGGCGGAGTCGAGCAATGTCGTGATGAAATAAAAGACACGGAATTCCCACTCGACCGGGATGGAGGGGGGAACTGCGGGGGGCATACACACTGTTTAACACTCTTATCAAATGTAAGTGGAATCAAGTGAATAGTGGCCCACAGAGGAGCTGGACTCGACTATTCATAACCAATTATAAAATGATAATCCAGAGGTGTCACGTCTATTTAAATTTGCCAGTTAATTCAGGCGTTTGTGCTTGTGTCAGGGGGATTCGTCAAGGACGCTGGATTCCCCCGTCCACCGTTTTTTCACGTCGTTTAATTTGGACAGGATGTCAGCATTTGTATTAACGTTATTATTATTCATGACGTGTCACAACTTCACTTATACTGTACCTTCTCAAAAGCAGATTTTTAAAGGAGACATTATGTGTCCTTTTCACAATTTAAATGTTCCCACGTGTCCTTTTCAATATTTCCTTCCCCTCCCTAGGGTCAGGATCGGACGATGTCGTTAATATTTGGCAACGGTGGGCAAGTGAAGCCCTATAAGACTTTTCTGTGATAAGGCCTATATAAATAAATTTGACTTGACTTGCCTAGAGGACATGTGGCATACTTTTGTGAACATTTCCCAAGGATGGAGAATTCAAATATACATCAGATTTATTTGATTTTTTTTAAACATCGGCCTCTTTTGGGGGGTTGGTCCTCTCATCCAAATGTGAGCAACAGGTTTGCATCGCTTTGAGTGACACATTTCATTATTTCTGACATAAAAAAAATAAAAATAGTCTGTCAGTAAGCGTCAATAGCCATTTTTGGAAGTGCTGGAAAGCTTTGTTTTTCTAAATATTGAGGGATCACGTTTACTATTGCTATGTTTACATTTTATCGCAGGACAACTGTCGTTGACACATGTGCATGCATGCTTTGTATTTTGTGCGTGGATGTGTATGTGGCGTGTCACACTACTAAACGCAAATAATGCCTTCACTGCCATTGCTTTGAACACTTCACAAAACAACCAAGTGTACTCTGCTTAACAGAAGCTAACGCCGTTACCCAATGCTAATTTGTGCATCCAAAAAAGTGAGTGGGCCGATTATACGGCATATGAAAGTTGGCGGTTTGTGGGGGGAGAAGCCCAACAGCAAACAATTCTTTAAAGTCCTGAAACTTTTGCCTGCTGTGCCTGAATCTTATAAGGATTTAATTGATGCAAACACAATGCGTGTCCCAACAATCTAACCGTATGAACAAGAACAGGACCCCCACAATGCTCAAAATACGCACCCATCCACGCACGTGCACACGCGTGCAAATATTTACATTCTGCAGTCTCCAAGAAAAACTAATTAGCAAGGGGGGAAAAGCCAAAAATTAATTGTCCATCAAAAGCAAATCTAGTGGAAAATATAATTTATGGAAGGGTTGTGAAAATGGTGCACTTAAGCACTTAAACGTTTGCTTGATTAACATTTAATGAAATTACTCAGAATTCCGAACAACAGCAATGCACAAGCTGAGTTGAGAGATTTTTTTTTTTAAGCTTTTAGGAAAATAGTTGTTCATCGTACTGTATGTTTGGGAGATGAACCTGATGACTTACTGGAAGGGTCTCCTGGGTTTTCACTGCTGGTCCAAGTACCCACTCGCAATGTATTGACTTCATTTTCTCTGACAGAAAACCAAAAAAACAAAACAACTAAATTCCTGTGCAGTAAACAATAATACGGGAATGACACGAGTACTGGATGTTTCATTGCGTTTGGTTGACCTGTGTAACCTTAAAATGACTTCATTGGCCACCATCTGCTCTTATTTTACAGATTTAATGATAGACATTGCTCTCATGTTGCTCTCATGTAGCATTTTTGGATCATATTGAACACTTTTAATGTACCATAGTTTATATTTCAACGGTTTGAGGGATATTTTGGAATTGATTTTACTCACTAATGTCCCTCAAGGGGTACAAAGAGTGTCGCGACGTATCAGCAGGAAACATGTGGATGATGCCTTGCTCAAGGGCACCTTGATAGTTGCCAACAAGCAAGCTAACTTAATTTATTTGAGCAGACACGAGTGTGTAATTTTTCTCACCATTCGACGTACTTCATGAGAGACCTGTGCGTTTACACTGGCCTTACATTGTCAGATACCCAATTGCGAATCGGGTTTGTATCCACATTTGGACGAGGTCCGATTCCGATCCGAAGGCGTAAAATCACAGCATATCCCGTATTGCATCATCAGTGCAGTGGAGCCACTCGAAACATCCTCCATGTGTGTGTTCAAGCGCCCAGTTGAACGAATGTTTTTAACTCAGTGTCGTTGGCTCTCCGCTTTGGCCCCTTTATGTTGAAGAAAGGACTTGCCCTTCTTCCTGTCTGCAGTCCGCCGGGACCGCCGCTCTCCATGTAGCCTCATTGGCATGCTAAAGAGGCCCTGATATTACATTTAAAGAGGGTCTTACACTTGCCCATTGAGGGCTTACGTTCAGGACATTTTAATGTTTTTTTTTCTTTCTCTCTCCCCTTTCCCAGCTACGGTTCTTGGAAGTCATCCAAGTAGATTGAAAAGATAGGGAGGATGTGGATCATGGATACGGAGCTTATTGACAGCGTTGAGATTGGGCAAATGGAAACAATGCACCGACTGTGAGCCAGTGACAGGCTTTGCTGCTTTTATTATTGCAAGGAGAACATAAGTGTCCCGAGTGGCCTTTTTTTTTCTCTCCTCCAAAGCTTTCTTTTCCTTCTCCCTAGAAAGCCAGTCCAGAGCAGCAATTTGTAAGTCAAGAGCCCAGCAGAATGGCCCGTGTGTGTTTAAGGGGATTGAATTGGTAGTTGGGGAGGTCTGCATTGCTGTTTACTCCCCTCCCATCTGGATGTAGTCATTGTCTCTATTGTAGTTCTGCTAATTGTTGGGATGGATGAAAGTGATGTAAAATATAATTTTTGTCATTCAATCCAGTCGAAATATGCAGACATCCCAAAGCATAACGGTACTTAAAAACAAAAGTTCAATGCAGCAATGTAAGAACGAACTGGAGAAGCCAAAAGAAATTGTCGAACTTCGGACCGACACCAGAAACAAAATGCAAAAAAAATAAATGAAGTAATAATAATAAAAAATAAATAAATATGGAAGTCCCAAGTGTACTTCATGGCAACTAGCAAAACCCACGAGTACAGCTGAGAGAAAACACGAAAACACCCACATTAAATATGGTCTAAACCACAAGTGTCAAACTCGTGGCCCACGTCCGAGGTGTGGCCTGCGATATATTTTCAGGTAGCTCGCGAAGGCAAAACATGCGTGTCGACTTCATGTTTCTTGCAAATTGACCTCACGTTTAACCACACTGCGATGTGAGATTTTATACAATAGTCTGCCGGCTTAATGCTCACGTAATCGGAAAATCATGAATGGGCTCATGGAAACGAGCATCATTGTACAATAATTACGAACCATTAAAACACTGACACCTCAACACACGTGGAGCAGCAACACAACTACAAAAAGCGTACAACAATACTCACAAGCAGATATTTTCTCTCCTCTATTGGAAATAATGACTGTAACTGGAGTTTATTCTTTTCCTTCTTATTTCATGTTTGGTACAGTGATCCCTCGCTATTTCGCGGTTCGTTTATTGCGGCTTCAGTGCATCGAAGATTTTTTCAAACATATTAATTAAAAAAAAAAATTACTGTGACTCGCTGTTGTTTTGCAGCTTCTCGCGGACCGTTTGCGGACTTTTTGCGCAATGAGGGTGGTTAATGGGGTTAATGAAGCAAGCAGCATCATCATACTGTACAACAGTAATTTACCTGTATATATTTATTGGTCGCTACTTCGCGGATTTTCGTTTATCGCGGGTAGTTTTGGTCCCCATTAACCGCGATAAACGAGGGATTACTGTATTATCTCTTTCAGTAGATCTCAGTACTGCCCAGCATGATACAAAACTACTTGATCCCATGCTGAAAGCATGCAACTTTAAATTCGGGCTTGCCTGTTGACTGTAAAAACCCATTAAAAAAAAAAAGCTGAAAAAAATTACAAGTCTGCCATATAGCGGGGGGTTTGAACGATGAACTGTGATGTAGTGGGGATCATACTGTACAACAACAGCATTTCCCACGTGAACTAGAACACCAATTCTAATGCACTGGACGTAGCTGTGCCAAATGTTTGTAAAATGCTCCGGCAAACGTGGATGCGGCAAATAAATCAGCCGTCAGCGTGACACGTTAACCAAGCACTTGGGAGGGAGGTGGGGGGCGGGTTGAAGTGTGGGGGTCGTCACCGGAAACAAGCTCAGTGACACGCTGATAAAACCCTGCCCCGTGTTTATGTGCCATTTTGCAAGGAAATCAGAAGGTAATCATGTATGAGAGCCGAGGTTAAGGCGCAATGTAACAGACTATTAAGTTTAATATAGATATGTAGAGTAAGCATATGTGTGTGAGTGGGTGGGTGGTGCGGAGGAGCAGCATTCATAAATCTGGGCCTCGCCACCCTGCACACAGCTCAGTTGAACTCTCAATTAGCCTCTGCGCCAGCATTTGATTTCACTTTTTTTCGGAATAGAATTCTGTGAGTTGCTGTGACTATTCATGGAATCTTGCTGCTTTTCAGCTGATCCAAATTTAGACGAGACCAATTTGCTGCTTGCTTCATTAACCCCATTAACCACCCTCATGCTAATGTCGTAGCATAGCCCGGGCCAAAAAAATTCTTCTATTTTTTTTTCTTGGCATTCTGGAGCTGAAATCAAAGTACTGTATATTACAATGTGATGTGTCAAAAAGTCACTGTGTGTAGAGCATAGTGCTCGAAAAGGCATGTTGCAAGTCATCAGCTTGTTGTAAGGTGTCCTTGAGTTTCTAGAAAGGCGCCCACAAATAAAATGTATTATTATTATTATTATCACATGATGCCAAAACGCTGCACTCAAGTGAGTGTCTGCTCTCCGTGTTGCCTTCGGAGGCTCCTAATTGAATCTGTGCTGAGCAAGACCCGCAGCCCACCATGATGTTCATGCCTTAACATAAATAAAAACGAAAACAAATATTCCTTTGTTTTGGCCAGGAGTCACTGGATTGTCCATTACGCAACTCCATTTGCATAGGAGTCATGTAAGCACACCTTCGTCACTGCATGCACAGCAGAAGAAATGAAGTGGTATTAAATTTCAATAAGACATTTTTTTTTCTTTCCCCAAGCTCCTCCAGAGTACAAGCAATCGCGGCTTAAATTGGATCTGCAACGTATGCTCGCTGACCCACAAATCGCTTGGCCATCAAACAGACTCATTACGTGGCGGCAAGCAGATGAGTGCTTGTGAGCCTCGAAGCGCTTGGGTGGGGTGGGGTGGGTGGTGGTAGGGGGCACGTGTGTAGTACTGCTAACACAGTAGAGGTATTTAAATTCAGATTTTTTTTTTCCTCTTTGTAATGGGTTTTGACATGTTTCATTTTCTCCAGGAGGGACGCATGCTCCAAAGCCTCGAAAGTAAATGTTGCTAAAAAGTCATCAAGGCAGAATATTAAAATGTCATCAAATAAGAATTTCACTAATGCGATGGGTTCGGGGGTGGGAGGGCTGCAGGTACGCAGGGGCAGCTGGGGTCAGGGAAGATGGGTTGGTTGCAGGGTGTGAGGGGGGAGGTACGCGTTTCCGGGAGAAACACTATTTGTTCCCCTTGGCTGGCTTTTTCCCCTCTTCAATAATTTATTAAACTAGCTAACCCCCGCCCTTCCTTTTTTTCCCTCCTTCTTCTCGGCATGCCCACGTCATGTATCGCTTAGCTTAGCCAACAAGAGGTGGAAATGGTTCAACTTGAAAGAGGACTTCTTATGGAAAATTTTAACCCTTCCGTATGGTTCGTTTTAAATGCAAACTGGGTCAATTGAACAAGAATATCCTCAATATCTACAGTACATGTTAGACACCGAAATTCTCTCTGACATCTCTCATCCGAGTATGCGTCACCCGTCCATGCAACATGCCTTGGTTTGGACTAAACCAGCCCAAATTGTGTGGAAAATGCTTTTTCAAAAACGGCATTGTAAAAGAGTGACACCAGTCACGGTTGAAGCGCACCTTCAACTTGGATGCATCGTGCCCTGCGAATAGTGTTCAGGGGATCATTTCTTTTCTTGGTCTGGACATCACTACATTGCCGCTGGTGTTTGTATTGCACGTCTCCTCCTTTTGAGGCCATTACCAGGCTGACAAGCCACCAGCTGTCTCTAATTGCCCACTAATGGGGCTGCACTGCTCTGATGGTTTGTCTGTGTGCCGCGTTCCAGCTCGACACCGGCGGTCTTTCTGGCTGACCAAATCAAAGGGGAAGCGTTGGCAAAAAAGCATGTTGTATTACCGCGTTATTACACTCACTCCATCGTTACCGTCGCCGCAGCTAATTTCTATGGGCTTTCATATATCCCCAAAAAGCAGATGTGTGTATGTACATTTTGATATGTGGATGTGGATATACGTATATCTGTATATACAAGTGTATACGTGTATATGGATGTGTGCATGTATGCATGGGTGTATATACATGCATGTGTGTGCATATATGTGTGTCTAAGTGCATATGCAGTACGTGTATGTGTATAAATGATGTGTATATGGATATGGCTATATACGTGAATGTGTGTATATGTACAGTATATATATATATGTGTGTGTGTGTATGTGTATATATATATATATATATATATATATATATACACACACATACACACAAACACACAATTTTATTTCCACTTTCATATGTCCTGAATCTGTGGCAACAAAACCTGAAGCGTCTCTATTGGTGAAATGCGTAGGCCACAACTCCCATCCAGACACTCACACCAAACAGTCTTACCCACGAGGCTAAACCCCTAAATGCCACACATCCAGCAGATGAATACGACAGGATTTACAATAATTGACCTTGATCAAATCTGTGAATTTCTTGAACTTCTGTTGGGTTTTTTTCGACATCAAAAAACAACAACTATTTTTGGGGGTGGTGGTAACTGATTGTTGGCATTTTAATTTCAGCAGTGAAAAATGATTTCATATGAGTAAAGTGAGTTTTGAGCTTGGTCACAGAGTGAATTCACCTTTTAAATAAAGGTTCCACTAATTTCCACAATCATAACATTTTCAAGAGGGGTCAAATACTTGCAATGATTCTTGGTCCTTAACTCCACTGCATAGCGAGAATTACTGTATTACCATGCTGATATTATGCGTCACTTAGGCACGGATGAGGTATTTTCCTGTAATGTCATAATCCATTTTGCAAAACTGTAGTTAGCTTCACTTCACACCAGTTCATAATGTTAAAATCTTGCTAAGAATTTTGCCTGTACGTTACTTAAAGGTTTGATTATATTAATAATATTAGCGCTATTAGCGGACAACAACAAAAGGAAACGCACGACTCGTCACATCAAAGACAAGAGTGCCATTTTCAGGCGTTGCTTTTTTTTTTCTCCCCCTTTCTTGTCATCGAAACCTTGGCGGGAGACAAGAGGTCTTCTTGCGTCCTTCCCCCGCGTCAGCCGGTCCCGCTAATAGATGTGAGAAGGTCATCAGACATTAGCGGTGGCGCGAGCACGTGAGCATTTGTGCACCGCGACCGCTGTGCGTGTGTGACGGCTTTGGGACAAGCAGGCCTTTTCACGGTGATAAATGGCTTTTTCCAAGCGTTCTGCTCTTTAGTTATGAGAAGGCTGACCTGGCCATTGGACGACTTTATGAAGCTATAAAAAATGTATGTCAGTCCACAGTCTCTAATGCCATCCCTAAATGGGGAAGGGATTGGGTGGGGGGGTGGTTGGAATGGTAAAAAGGCCATTTACCGTCACTCTAAAAAGCTCTCTGACTGCCTTGTTATTCTCCTTTTGATTTTTCACCTTTTTTTTTAATAGGTTGCATTTAAATCCCGGCAACGCTTCTCACACCCTAACTTGTCATTGCTTTCTATTAGACAAAATGTGCTGCCACATTCTAATCTCAAAATATTTTTACTGGATGTTTGACAAATTTTAGAATTTTCTTTTCGAATCCAGTGCACAGTAATCCTCTGCATATTTGCAGTTCACTATGCTCCACCTGTGGCATTGTTTTCTGTTCAAGACATCCGGCCGGCTATGTGGAATTTGGCAGCTTGGTGGTGAAGTGCTGCTTCCATGAGTGAAAATGTCATCAATGCTTCTGCTGTCTGCCTTGGTTTTTCAGACTCTGAGCTCAACACGTCGCTTTGCCCCAGGTCGTCATGGTTACCAAGGCTCTACTTGGCATTTGCTGGGAGGAGGTGAACAGTGGCTCATTCGCATGAGGTAGGACCTCACGTAAAAAAAAAAAAAAAAACGGGACGTAAAGTGTGTTATAATTGTGATTGGAAAAGAGACAATGCTGTCGTGTCTGCTGAAACAAAGACAAGTCACATTTTTTTTTTTTTTGGTGAAAATGAACAATGCTGCCAAAATGTTTCCGTCCGACCTGTGCCTCTCTCATGGGTCACTTTTACAATTTCCGACTTTCTGCAAGAGAATGAAGCTCTGCGGATGTTAACGCATGAGCGTATGTCTGAATGCGTTTGGAATCTGAAAAACAATCAATGGTGTAATTGATTCATCAAAGTCGACTCGGCTGTAATCACCTTTGTGTCGAATCAACTACATTTGATGTCGTTCAACCACAATGTTTACACAACACGTTCAGGTAAGGTTAGCTAAGTCAGCATTTTTGTTGTTGTTGGTCAGGTCACATTATTTCATCAGTGTTGGGAAGATATGTGATATTTAATAAGAGAGTAAGTATTTTGTATGCAGTGAAGATTTACTTTTCCTTTTTTCGAGTGTACTTGAGTTGACTATTTTACTCTTGAGTGAAGGAGATGAACCAGTACTTCCGCTTTTACCGTTGTTTATGTCACACAAATATCGCGGCGTCTACTGAAGTACAGAGCGTGAGTACTTTTGCCACCTCCGGTTCTGACAGGAACTTGTTGAAGCGTGAGCACCCGAATGTGCGAAATGTAATAAAATCCCCTCAAGAACTTGGATGGGATAAAGGAATGTTTCCATTACCAGATTAGAGAGGCAAACTCGAGCCGCTGGGGTTGCGGTGGCGGCGGCGGTGGTTGGTGGTGGTGGGGGTGAACCGCATGACTCTGTCTCGTGGCCAACAATCAATCATGGCTCCCTCTGCATTCTCTTTAATCTGAAAACTGCTGTAATCTGCGCTCATTGCTGCCCGACTAGATTGTTCGGCAAACTATTACCATAACTGTCAGCCCAAATCGGAGAAATAATCTCATGGCCGGCGACAGATGCGCTACCTCTGCATTATTGATACGGTCATCCGAGGGAGAGGGGGGAATTATAAGACATAGCTCTATTTACAAAGGGAGATTGGCCCGCTGCTTGAGAGTGACTGAATCGGACAGGCACCGCGAGAAAGTGAGATACGGCCGAGCCCGGGTGGAAAAAACACATTTCCTGCCTCATTGAGGGTCAACTCACCCCATGGGTATACCTCTTCGCTGGAAATGAGTCACCAGTATACATAATAGACTGATTTCGGGGAAGTGATTCCTTATTCACCTATTTTACCGTATTCTAATATGTACTGTAACTTTTTTTTGTTGTTTTTTGAACTGGGTTACATGACCCCTGTGTTTAACTCAAGTATTCATAGCCTCGAAAAAAATCTTGGGTCTCCGTAGGCATTTATTGTTGTCTGACTAAATGAAATTCAAGAACGTCAAGCGCAACGGTTTCCATTTGAGCACACGGTTGCGCCTGGAGTCGAGGTGGCAAACCGCGTCAACTAATGCATGCTTATTTGGCTTTTACCCTACCTTGTATATGTGTGGATGGATTGAGTAGGTGAGTAGACCAAAGGCTTGGGGGGGGGGGCGGAGATGCAATTTCTTTCAAGCTTTAAACATCCATCCATTTTCGATAGCGCTGGTCCTCATGAGGGTCACGGGTGAGCTGGAGCCGGTCTTAGCTGACTTTCGACCTGATGCCGGGTACATGCCAGTCAACGGCACGGCTTATAACTTCATAACTTTGCTGCTGTGAATTGGGAATTTCTCCATTGCGAGACTAATAAAGGTTTTCTTATCTTATATAGGCAAAAAACTATTCACAACTACAGACAATTGTACGTCGTTTATTAACCTGAAAAACATTTCCCGAGAGAAGAGTTGCGTGTTCCAAGCAGATCAGGAGAAGCTTATTCATGCTTTTTTTTTAATTTCTCCAGTAAACTTGATTATTTATAGTCTAATAGTCTCCTGACTGGACTCCCTCAACTGAGCATCAATTGAGAACTCTGGTTCTAACAAAGAGATCAGAACACATTACTCAGGTCCGAAAGGCTGTAAACTGGGTCCCAATCAGTTGTAGAATAAATTTTAAGATTCTGCTACTGGTTTATAATTCACTGAATGGTTTAGGGCCTGAATACGTTAAAGGAACATGAATGGGATATAAAACCCAGTCGGTCTCTGAGGTCTGCAGACTCAACTCAATTAGTGGAGTCCAGAGTTCAAAGCAAACACGGCGAAGCTAAAAACGTTTTAGTTCAATCTTTCAAACCTCAAAAGAAATGTTAACCCATGAAAAGTAGGATGTTATGATTGTAAATCTCAAAATAAATTAACATTTTCTTGAATAAAAACAATCTACAGAACAAGTCACGTGATAAAGTGACAAAATCCAGATAGTGGCACCAACAAAACCGTGATGTGGTTTCAGTCCGGACTCTTCAGAGGAGTTGCATGTCAATTATGTACTTGTACGAATTATGACATTGGGAAAATTGTAAAGTTGGTCCTAAATATATTTTCATATGGAATTAAATTATTGAATTTAACTTGCTTTTAGATGTCGGATCCTTGTTCTCTACAGCATTTGTCCTCACTAGGGTTTGCAGTTTGAGCTGAAGCCTAAAGTGTGAATGATTTGTCTACAGTACACCGAATGTGTCCTGTGACTGACTGCTGATCAGTGGACAGTGTACCCAATCTCTTCTTGAAAGTCAGCTGGTGTAGGCTCCAGCTCACCCACGACCCCAATGAGGACAAGCCCTCGAGAGAATGAATGGGTGGAACATTGACTTGCGTTGGCGTGAGCACATTAAAACAGCTACCGTACACAGACAATTTCAAACCTGAGGTTGCTGATAGTGCAGCGCTACACACGGCTGACTTGTTCACCCAGCGTGGGATTGCTTCCATTTCAGTGACTGGATGTGTGAATGGTTGTTTGCATGTATACTGCCATTGATCGGTGACCAATCCAATGCCTGTGTACCACGTTCGCTCCGGAGAGTTCTTCTGAATTCAAAAAGAATTTTAAAATGGTGTATTGAATATAAAAACGGACTCCAGACTTTTAGCCTTAAAACAACTTTAAGACAATTTGACAAGCGACATAACAGGGCGGTGCGGTCTCCCGAGTTCCCGTCTTCTGAAGCGTTATCCAAATACTTAACTCCCTACAGTGGACGACTAAAAAGCGGTCATGGGAACCTATCGCCAATCAAAACATGATTTTGATGCCCCCCTCCCACCCTGCTCCCACAAAAAACGAAACAAAATCCAATATGTGGTATGTCAGAGCCACTTCTACAACTCCGATTATTTATATAAGAAGTCTTTGCAGTACTCGTGGATAGAAATAAACAGCATTTATAAAAGCACACCACAAATGACTGTTATGAGACAGTGCTAACCTCAGAAACATAAATCTATATTTTTACAACCATTACTGACATGTTGTACATGCACAGCTAGTGTTTTCAAATGTTTGAGCGGATCCGTTTAATGACTGCGGGACTTTCTTTGTCATCATATGCTCAAACCGATGCACTCACAATCCAAGTTTTTTTTTTTTTTGGGTGGGGAAGTGGAGTTGAATGAAAACAATGTAAGAGCAGTCAGCTCAGCTCTTGTTTTGTTGTTTTTCCTTAAATGTCTTGTAATGCGACAGATTTGATGAGAAATCGGAAATAAGACATGTTTAAGAAGTACGCCGCATAATTTTATCAATTTGTTTCATGTCATCAAGTGGACTAGTTTGTGTGCTTGGATTGCTACGTAATCATCAGCGTCAACTATTTGCCAGGCTTTGCTCTGTTGCAACATGTGGCTCTTGTTGGCAAAGGGCCATCATTGGCAGGCTCTTGAAAGAGCGATTACAAGTGCTGGCATACGGATGGACAAATAGTCGTCGTCGTCCCCTCCATTCAGCACATCGAGTCTGTGCCATCTTCACGCCTTAAAAAAAAAAAAAAGATGTGATGGATGTGCATAAATGTCGGTTGGTCTCGGGCCAGCTCCCCCTATTGGGCAGTCAGTGTGAGCCCTCCGCTTTGCTGTTGATGTCCTTCAGACTGAATTCAGGATGAAAATTCTTCAAATTTACAGAAGTCTGTTTTGAACTTTCACTAGCAATGTTGACATAACTTTGACCAAGGGCGAACCTAAAAAAACAGTCGGGTCATGTATAACCTAACTTTCAGGAACAACCCAGAAAGTTGGGTAAAATTGATCGAATAGCAGGTTGGTCCCTTTGTGACCCAAATTGGGTTATTTTTGACTCAACTGTCATGCGAGTGTGGGCAAAACTTGGGGGTTGGGCATACCTTGGCCAAGTCGAAGACAAACATGGACATACAATACTGTGTTGATGACTCAGCTCCTCTCTGGCTTCTCAGTACGGTTGTAATATTAGTCATTCTTTGCAGGGAATAAAGAATATATACCTCTGAGTATTGTTATATTGCCAAGCTACATGTTTTCTTACCATTAGTGTTTTCAGATGTTCATTGCTTAAATGCTAACAGCACCACAAACACTAAATGCTAATTGTTAGCTCCCATTGCATGTGGCACTTTTAATTCCACATACTATATATCTATCCATTATCCGTACTTCTTAAAAGGGACTCTGCGGATGTTCATTCAATCATCCTGACCTCCATATACGTCTTTTCACCTTGGCATAATTAATCCTGTATGTAAATTGTGTCATGCATTAACACAGGGCTGGCATGCCGTTATAACTCTCTGGCGGAGCTTTCAAATTGTCCCATGCGCTCTTATTTCTAACTGCATTTCTTCATGTCTGGAGCTGTACAGGCGCCAGTCGATGGCAGAGGTGCCGCGACCTCTTTGGATCCATAATTCACACCTGTTAGTCGACTCCCTCCTAACACCCCCGCCCTGTCATTTGTGAGTATACTCAGGATTAGAGGTTAACAAAAGAGAAACAGGGCAAACACGGCCGCTGCTACAACAGATCAATGTCAAGTAAATAACCTTTTCTACCTTATTTCCTGACTCGTATTGATCCGTCTGTGCCGTCTGCACTCTTTTTCATTCACTTGCCACACGCACACGAAGCACACACAGCACACACAACGTATCTTAAAGCGCGGTTAACTGCCTTGTCCCCCCCCCCCCCCCCCCCTTCCCCCAAAACAATCATTGTTCCCACTAAAAATGTGCATTTCTTTAGACTACGTTTTAATTCCAATTGATATTTTTACTATATTGTTTCTATGATCTGTCTATTGTTTTCATATATATTCAGTAGTGCAGTTCACCAGTTTCCTTCCTCATAAGTGCAATTCAAGATGGTTTTGGCCATGCCAATTTAATACCGATTCCTTGTCCTACATTAGAAATCTGAATTTTAAATACTCTGCCTCCAGAAAGTATTCACATTGTTTCACTTTTTCCACAGCCTCATCCCAAAATGGAATACTAAATTATTTTCTCCCTTCAAATTTCTACACACAACACCTCTTTAACGATGTGATTGTTCTTTTTCCAATTTATGACACCCCCCCCCCCCCCCCCCCGCCAAACACACACCCAAAAATATACGATGTAAGTATTCACAGCCTTTGCTCAATACTTTCTCGTTACATTGAACGTGATGCCACAAGCTCGGCACACCTGCCTCTGGGCAGTTTTACGCATTCCTCTTTACATTCTCTCTCAAGTTCCGTCAAGGTTGGATCGGGAGCGCCGGTGTGCAGCCATTTTCAGATCGCTCCAGAAAAGTTCGATCATATTCACATCTGGTCTGGACCACTCAAGGACATTCACAGAGTTCTCGTGAAGCCACATGTTGGTTGTCTTAGCTGTGCGCTAAGGGTCGTTGTTCCGTTTGAAGTTCAACCTTTGTCCCAGTATAAGGTCCTGAGCAATCTGGAGCAGGTTTTTATTCAGCATTGCTGCATTCATCTTTCAATCCTGAATACCCTCACAGTTCCTACTACTGAAAAATATCCCCACAGCATGCTGAAGCATGGTGGTGTATGGCTATTACTGGGCAGATGATGAGCAGTGAGTAGTTTCCTCCAAACACGACATTTGGCATCCTGCCAAAGAGTTCAAACTTTGGCTCATCAGACCACAGAATTGTCTTTGTCATGCTTCAGAAGTCCTTCATGTGTAATTCTATCTATCTATCTATCTATCTATCTATCTATCTATCTATCTATCTATCTATCTATCTATCTATCTATCTATCTATCTATCTATCTATCTATCTATCTATCTATCTATCTATTTGGCTCATCAGACCACAGAATTGTCTTTGTCATGCTTCAGAAGTCCTTCATGTGTAATTCTATCTATCTATCTATCGATCGTATATTTTCAATGTTTTTTATCTTGTCATTCATAGGAGACTCGTGAGTACGGCATATATTTTTGTTGACAGGAACAGAGAACATCTCATTATTTGACCGAGTAAATTGTTATGCAATCCCATGCTGTTCGGCTACATTTCCATGACTTTTTGTTACAAATGTACAAACACCATGTGGAGAAAAAGAAATCCTCACTCTTGCAAGCCAGTCTTTGTTAATTTATCTCATTTTGGATCTTATTGGATTGTGCAGGTGTACGGGAGAAGCGGGACAAGATATGGATCTTCTTGCGTGCTTGCTAAAGCAAACATTTTCATTAGCCGTGCCGGGTTTGGAGTGCCAAAGGTGGTGCCGTAATAAAGAGCACCTGCTGGTGTCACACACACGGCCCAGGGCTTTTCTGCTCTGACTTCTGTGAGCTACTCGAGTAATTCTAGATGGTCCCGGTGACATAATGTCACAAAGACCACCGGTGATGGCATTCTTTTAGGTGAAACCCAAGGAGTCAGTGGCTTGCCCTAAGAGTTTCTTTAAGGTTTATTGTAAGTGACTCTTGTGGTTGCCTTTGTGGGCAGTAAACATCTTTTCTACGTTATCAAATATGCTCTGCCGGTTTAGTGCGGGTCAGCAACTCTCAAAGTTAATTTTCTGCTTAGTGGTAGTAGTCGTAGTAGCAGGAAACAATAAAGTAGTGCAGTGGTTCTCAAACGTTGTACACCAAATACAGACTCAAAAGTATTTGATTGTCCATATAATATCATCATGACCAAGATTGAATTACAGTAACATAGTAGGCTTATTTATTCACCACAAACAAGACAAATGATTCTTTGTACAGTTTGAACGTTAAAACTGTGCTTCAATATAGGAAAATAAGAAACCCCCCCCCCCCCAAATGTTTAAAAGCATGAAATGAACATATATTCAACTTAAAAGTTAAATACAACTGAAACACCTTTAGAGTGTTAAACGCACTAGAAAGAACGGGTTCTCCATTGAGTTAAGTTCCTGTAATTTTCGGCTAAGGAACCTTCCTGCTAAGAGAAAGCAGGCCCTGCGGTTTAAAGGGGAAAAAATTGAGAAAGCTAAAGATGTTCTCAACGGTCCAAGGTCACTGACCTTCTCTGTAGCTGTCTGTGTTGCACCTCGGGGCACCTGCTCATGTCAGGCCTCTCTTAGATTCCCCAAATCGTGGTTAGCTACTGGTTATTTTCAGCTGAAATAAGTGATCGCTGTGAACCCGGAGGTCTGGCGCGCTGCTGTTTTCATTTTTTTTTTCTCCCCGCTATGAGTCAAATGCCACAGCCATCGCCTCCGGATCAAAGCCTTCAAAGTCGAGCTGTACTCAGGCATCCATTGAAATAAGAGCTTCCAGCCCCGTTAAGTGTACCCAGTCACATCGTGGTCTGACTTGACTAAATGACTCGTGCTCCTGCCAGGTCGCCGGCCAACATGAACGCGCACACGCAGGCAGATGTTTACTTGTCTACCCAGTAAAGTGAGGTGTACACAAGTTGATTATTGCACTGAATTTTACCATTTTCACGTCGTTCGGATCAAAGCCAGCCCGTACAATCTGATTATCCTGAACGAGCGATTATCCGATTGTATTGGACTGTACAAACAGGATTTTTTTTTTCAGGATAAAGTTCATTCTGTCACTTACCGGTACTTATAATTGAACTTGTCGGCTTCTTTATCTCAAACAGTTTTTCTTTTCAATAATCTTAAAAATAAAAATAAAACCTGGACTAAAGGAACCAACAAGTTGAACGATTTTTTAAATCTTCCCTTATCTGCTTGTAATTCAGTCAGCACCAACAATCGTAAATGTTAAACCTGTTCAATATTTACGATGGGATCATATGTTATGTAAAACGCACATACTAATAATAGGACCAAATTTACATTTTTTTTCACTACCTTTTAGGACATTTCTTAGTTTATCTTGAGCGATCTGCTGGTGTGCTGTGTGAAGAGTGATTTTTTTTTTTGTCAACCCAATCTGCTTAAAAAAATGTCACACCTGTTCACAGTGTGATTGTGAACAGGTGGGAGAGCCCATTAAGCAGCAGGCACACATGATTTTTAGCATATTAAACAATTCTTAAAAAGTAAAACACCTCACATGTTGAGGGGAAAAAAAACAGCAAATGTGATCTTATTGATTTTGTAGTATTTGGTGTACTCCAGATGACCAACACAGCACGCCGCGAACTTCCACCCAGAGTTGTGAATACTTACAAATATCAATTTGCGATTATCTGCCCCAACCATTCTTTGAGCAGCCCGGGGAGAAAAAAAATCTATTATAACACATCTCCACGCCGCAGGGTAATTGTTCATTTTAATAATTTTAGCAACCAGGTGAAAAGCGAGCTGTAATGTTTGTCTTGATCCTTGGCGTATTTTGGCAAAAGGCATGTCACAGTCATTTTATTCAGACACATCGAAACTCTTTTCAATATTGAAAAATGTCTCCTTTTAAAAATGCTTGTCAATGACTGCAGTTAAATTTCGAGAAAATGTCATTTTCAAATTTTTTTCTTTACCTTTGATACATGCACACACACACCCACACACTCAAATTATCGTCAAATAAAATAAAACAGAGCTCAGGCAAGGCATGTTTTTCTACATTTATGGGGAACACACATTTTTAATTTGCCTTGGTTGATTCCATTATGATTTGATCATGAAAACAACTGATATAAAATTAAAACCTCTGAGTCAATAATAGACAAAATGCAACACCATCTCCATTTGCTGGTGTACAAGTATTAGTTGGTGTGGAGATAGCTGTAACTCAATTGCACAAGAAAGGACCGCCCCCTCAAAACTGGCTGATTTCAGCGAGGCTCGATATAGAGTGAAAAGTATACTATAATTGTGAATCGTTGCTCTATTTTTGTAAATGCATGTCAATGCCATGCTCCAAAGATACCTGGGAGCTGTTTGAAATTGTGAAAAAAAGAGTCTACGATCAAAAAAAAAAAAAAAAATCTGATCTGCCCCTTAAATGGGATTTGTTCTCTTTTGGCCTACATGCTCACCCCTCCCACAAGTAAAAAAAAATGCGCCCATGTTTCCTAATCTGACTAACACTGACTGGACAGACAGACAAAGAAGTAGCGCGAGAATCCTCCCAGGAGGGAGGACAGTTGCTTGTATTGTCTAGCGGTCGGCAGTCATTTCGATTTTTACAGTTTAGAAAATATGACACGGTTGTTTATAAGTTATGGACGGCAGACGGAGGAGAGATATTGTACTCTGTTCCTTCCATTCTCTCACCTAATCCTGCTTGCGTTCACTTCCCTTTCCTGTTTCCACCACTGTTGCAAGGACCCTCCCCGCCCTCCTCCCCCAGCCCGGCAGGATGCCGCGTCTGGGGCCCCTCGGCAGATAATGTGACGCACACGTGTGCAGGCGGAAGACGGGGGGCCGCCAGCCACAAAAGGTCCGCTCTTTGGACGCCCCGTGCTACGATAACACGAGGAAGCGAGGGGAGGAAGAGGTGTCTGCAGGAAGTTGGCAGGTCTGCGCGTGAAGGTCCTCGCGGAGGATCGCACTTATCTTCCAGGGGAGACTGCGGGTGACCCCCCCCCCCCCCCCCCCAACGACACACACACACTCATCACTCTTGACACGCCTAGTCATGGGTGAAAGGCTGACAGGCTTATTATTGGTTGTCATCACAGCGCTGGATCGTAACATAAGTACCCAGCTGCGACGACTCGAATTGTTGTAAATTGAGCCGGTTGAGGTGACACAAAGTAAGCATCCTTAGAGATAATGTCTTTTGGATGACACAGATTTTTTTTTTTCACAATTTAAAATAGTTCAGAGGTGTATGAAATGGTTGTGTCATGCTTTTACATCAAAGTACCTCAAAGATAAAACATGAACAAACAAACAAACAAACAAAATGTAGCCACTCGGAGTTGGCTAACTTCATTTGTCTCCTTTTGGTCATTTTTAAGTTAAGTGCAGGTCCTTCCAATTTCCGTTGCATGTTTTCAAAATCACATCATTGTTTAGCCATCTAATTTAAGATGACACTGCTTGGCAATGCTCATCTGTGCTAGTGCTGCAGCTCTGCTTACCTTTTGACTTTGGCAGTGAAACTCAATGTGCCGACAGCTCAGTAATTAGCATATTTGTGACATCATAATTTGACAAAATTTGGGCAAATCACAAAAGATTTACTTGATTGTGGAACCTTACAATGAAGGGTCAGCAGGCTAAGTGCAACTATTCATAGTCATACAACCGTTTGCAAAGTACATTTTCCATTATTCCTCCCTTTTAACCATCCCACCTGTGTGGTTATTCTTAATGTAAACGGAGAGAGCATGACTCTTGAGAAATTGCGATTCTTACTCCACTGACCCCCTCTCCTTCCCCACCACCTCCCACTGTACTGTCCAACCCCTGCTGTCTGCCAAATGATAAACTTATGAGCAGACCTAATCCTGTAGAACACCCTCCCTGCTGCCTCACTTTCCATTCCCCAAACAGATGGAAATTTGCCATGAAATTGGGAGCCGGTTGGTGAAGAGCTGTTCCCATGACAGTGCAGTGATTGAGTACATACAATCTTGCCACCCCCCCTCCCCCAACCCAACTCCTTCCACTCCTGACATCCCCACTTGTTATCGTGGGCAGATCGGGTTAACTGTTAGATCTTGCTTTTCCGACAAAATAAATCCAGGTGTTTTTTATTTATTATTTGAAGTACAAATGATTCTGTAACAACCCAAAGTTAAAGCAAAACTGAACAACACGAACGGCGTCCGATTCTTAAGTCAGACTCCATCCAAAATAATCATTTGTGGTTCTACTAAAACTTACAGTGAGCCTTGAATGTTCTCCCAAAAGTGATATTTTTACATGCAAAAATCACAACAGGCTTCCAAGCATTGGGTCTCTTTTGGCTGCGCTCACTGTGTTTCAGAACAACGCGGAAGGTCATGAACATGGTGGATATTTGGCAATTCAAACATTACAAGGAGCTTGCTATTGATCAAAGCGTTTTGTTACGTTAAGTCTACTAGAGAAATTGGGAACAAAAGAGGAAAAAGGGTCACAGATGATCGCAATTTAGAAGTAGAAGCGATGATGGAATGTACAAATATACGTGCACACGCATGCATGCGCTCACACACTATTAAATACGACTACTACTACTCCTAGATAGTGTGCTAATAGTCTGTGAAGTTTGTTAAATGTAAAAAGTCTTGTGATTGTATGGAAATACATTATTTTGCCATCAAAATCAAATTTTCATTGTCATTTTTACCAAAGAAAAGAGCATTTCAGACATTTCACGCGTCACTAAAGCAATTGTGGTGCATAAAATATCTTCATAAATGGCTTGTTTTCTGTTGTTTTTTTTTTTTGTAGTTTCTGTATGATCGCATAAAACACAATATTCAACATTTTCTGGCAGTCAAGAGATTTTTGTTTTTTTATTGGCTGGCATTGAAAGAGTTAAATAGATTCCAGTGTTTGGACTAGTGGGGTGCTGAGAACTTATTAATGTAAAGAATGTTTTTTTACCTGACTTCCCCTTTAAGGGGTAAGCAATTCCGATTTGGAATTAGGCTGTGAAATAACAAAATAAGGAAAAGGTAAATCACTGTGACTACTTCCTGAATGCACTGTATGTGGAATATAGTGTTCTCCCACTGTTTTTGCCCATTGTGGAGCACGTTGAAAGGCTTTCGCTACAAAAGGTTGCAGTGATGAGTTCCCCTTCACAGGTGCAGCACGCGAGACCCAGAACCCATAAAGGTGCTAAATTGCTCTTTTATTCAATGCGGAGTTTCGAATCCTCCATCACCTTTTGCTCCCGTCTCCCTCCAACATGCTTTAGGGTTTTGCTCACCCCTCATATTTGGCTGCCATTGTCATGATGCTGTCGTCAGTTCCAGCCCAGAGGGCAACGGAGCAACGGCAAGAGCAGAAGAGGCAGAAGCGCCATCCTGAGCCTCTCAATTTGCTGCTTTTCATTACCGCTCTCGCCGACCTACTATTTCAGGCAGGGGGCAGACATGGCCATAAAAAGTCTGGACCGCTGACCCCACTGTGCAGTCACGGTCATGGGTCACTCAGTGAGTACACGCAGGAATTGGCCTCACTACGGAAATCCCCTTTGGGCGAAAGACACTTCCCTCTTTATTTCATCTACAGTAAACCCCGCTTCATTGCGGGTTCCAGGTTCGCGGTCCTGTCATGTAACATTTTATTTTGGTCTGTTCAATAACTCCTTTGTACTTGGTAAGTTGTTATTCCGCTTTTGACCACTAGAAGAAGTTTTGTTGACTAGACTAGACTAGTTTTTGTTGAAAACTATTGACCGTTATCTGCTATAATTCTGCTTTTTAAGCCTACATAAAATTCCTTTTTTATGTTCGGTACATCTTTGGGCATGAATATTGATGTACAGTATATTGTAAGATCAATTTGTTAGTTGGATGAACATAATTTGATTAATCGAAACAGATTGTTACAGTTTGTAAAATATTTTTCTTATCCATTGCTCTTGCTCTCTCTCTTTCAATATTATATGTGCTTAAATATGTTAGTATTATTTTAAAAGGGTGATGAAAGTCCTTAATAAAAATCAAGTGCCGTAAAGATTATTATAAAACATGGCCGTAGAGCACAGGTGTCAAACTCAAGGCCCGGGGGCCAGACCCGGACCGCCACATCATTTTATGTGGCCTGCGAAAGCAAATCATGCCTGTTGGGTAGCCGACATATGCTGAAACATATTCGTCGATGGGATGAATGGGTGGGGGAAGTTGTTGGAGCAGCCCTGATATGGGCCAATCAGGGAATGGAGCAGCTGTTCGGAAAACTCACGACATTCCCCATGACCACCATGCCAATAGTTGGCCACCATGCCAACTATTGGCATAGTGGACCAATACCTGATTATCACCTCTGCTACTGAACACTCTTGTTAGCTAGCCCAACTACAATTTCTGAAGTGTAAAATTTCCCAAATTTTACCAGCAATTAAGCACTAAATGAGTCATTCATAATTTGATTAACCATACCACATTGTCTGAAATAACGTCGCTCGTCGGCCTCCTCTGCATTCACCATTACCGCATATGCGTCCATATTGTAAGAGACAAGATACCAGAGAGCGATGTTGTGTACCATCTTGGGATGGTGTTGCAGCTGCAAGAAAAGACAATGGCTTTTTGTATTTACTCAAGTTTCCTTCCCTAATTGAGTCAGCAGCAGCTGAAGTGAAGTGGAACAAAGCCTGTTTTGTGTTCTCCTTACAAGAAACACCTATCCAAACACATTGTGTGTTGCTAGGCCATGCTGGAGCAATTAATACGCCTCCCAGGCCTGCCACTTGTGGATTTTGTTCTAGTTGTAGGCCACAATGTAGCCCAAGAATACCTCAGAAATATAGAAATAATCAGACCTTGAATTACTGAGCCATTGTGCTTGCTTTGGAGCGTATGAAATTAAATATGTTAGTGTCTGGGAAATGGGTTCAATATGCTTTTGTTTTGTTTTTTTGTGCTATATTTAAAAGGCAAAATCATTACACATGCTGTAAATATTATAGTTATATTTTAACAAAAAGGATTTGCCCACAAACCCGTTTGGAAAAAAAAGTTTTGAGCAACAATAAAACATGCCCTCTCTCTACCCTTTTTCTTGGCAACTCATCCAAATGATCATCAAACTGTGCTCCGCCCACATGAAAAAAATGCAAGCAATTTAGCACTGCCCATTTGTAAGAATACTGGCTTCTGATTGGTGTTCATTGAGGCCAATTTCCAAGTCGAATGGAAAATGGCTATGTAACACCAAATTGGCAGACTTTTGTCAAATGCCGTGCATTGGTCCATAAGTTTTTTTGTGGATGCCCCATGGGAGCAACTACATTGGTACTTCAAGTTATGAATGCCATTTGTTTCGCGACCCCGTTTGTACATTATAATTTGAAACGTTCGTAAATTGAGGTAATGTTTCACATTAAAATGATTGTTTATGCAAATAAACTGGTCCACAACTCCCTACTTGTAACATTTTATGATAAACAGTATTTTCTTTTTCTATTTTTAATCGGCACGTGGTTGAATATAATTATAGTACAATATAAACATAAATCAAAATATAATTACAAAGAAATACCACACTAAACAAACATTAGTGCTTATTGCACTTTAACTTTAAGTGAGGAGGATCCAAGAACAACAGCCTCTTGACTGAAAAGTCTAATCTTATTGAGATGTCATCACCCCCGCCCCCCCCCCCAAAAGAAAATCACAAAAATGTCTTATTTACCACATACATGTTGGTATAAAGCAATTGTGGTGCATACAATATCTCCATAAACGGCTTGTTTTCTGTTGTTTTTTTTTTGTAGTTTCTGTATGATCGCATAAAACACAATATTCAAAATTTTACCACATACATCAGAAATCTATGCGGCCGCTGTTTGAAATTTTATTGGAAAATGCAGTGCCTGACTGGTACAAAAAAATCGGTCCTGGCACAAGTACTGCACAGGCACACCTACGCATGCTTGCAAAACTCTCTCCGTACTTTACTCAGATTTCTTGGTATGATAAACAATGACTTCCTGGCCATGTTGTTTGCTTGCTATGGCGTGCAAATAATGGAGATAATTGACACTGACTGCAAAAATCAAATATTTTTTTTCCAAAGACAGATTCTTATAAAATGAGTATTCTGACATGACTGGAAATTGATTAATGGGCTATAATTGTGAGCACAAATGGAGGAAATTTTTGGGGAGGAAAAACTGGAGGAAATTAATTACATAGCACTGCATCGGCCCGAAAACACGCCGACCCATCGTACATCTGCCATGAACGTTTCATAGCCATTCCAGCTCTAGGAAGAAGTGTGCGTGTGCGTATGTGCGTGGGTATGTGCGCGCGTTTGTGTAAGCGGAACTTCCGCCTGCACACACAACAGCTTTCGATCTGCTGGCGCGCAGCAGACATCAAGTTTTATGTGGGGTTTTTGGGGCGTTTATTGCCAACTGTAACCTTGAAGTCATTCTGAGGTCTAATTAAGAGTACAAAAGCAGCACAACTATCGCACTGAGTTACGCGCAGAGGTTCCACTGTAATATGAACTGTGTTGTAGTTGCCCTTGTAGCAAAAAAAAAAACCCCAAAGCAAAACAAAGCAAGACCACTCCAGCACAGTTTGTGTCCCCCCTGGCGCGCACTAACCACATTTGACCACTGCAGTCTTGACAGCGTTATGAAGCGTTTCTCTCAGCAGGGATGATCTGTTGCTTCTGGAGCTGTTAGTTATTTCCTCGTGTTTTCCACAAAGCTCCCCTGACCCCTCCCATCACCCCCCCTGCCCCCGCCCTTCCCTTCCCCATTAACACGTAACACTTAGGAGATCGGCGGGTAAATGATCGACTCGCAGGACAGTTATGGGTCTCTGGCTGCAGATGACGGGGCGCTCTAAAGGCGCCGTAAATTATTTTGAAAGTAAAAGCAGAGGCGGGCGGTTAGGTGGGCGGTGGCGGGGGTGTGGGGGTGGGGGTTCGTCGCGCCGTTAACATGCCCTCTATTAGAAATACACACTACACATTTCATTTAGCTGACATTTGTGTGGGCTGCTACAATTAAGGGAATATGAGGCTTTTCAGCACACTTTGTAACACATAATTGTACACGGGAGCCATGTTGGCGTTAAAAGAGTTAATTGGAACAGGGAGGGTTTTATTGAAGGCTGGTTGGGGTGGGGGCTGGGGGGTGGGGGGTCTAAATGGGTTGTGGTTGCTTTAGCAGCTCCTTTGACCCCCAGGCATACACCTGGTATTGGGTCAGGTTACAGCCAGGCTCCAAAGGCCCGCCGGTTGAGACCTGGCGCTTGGCGCTTGCCTAATCTCGGGGTGGGCAAACTATAGCCCACAGGTCACGTACCGTTACCTTAAGTCTTGAACCCAGCCCACTGAGAACTGACATTATAAAGAGTGCTGTAGTATTTGCTGCATGTCTTTTATTTTTTGACACTAGATTTAAGAAAAAAAATATTTGCAAAAAACGTTTTATTTTATCGCATATAAATTAAGATTATTATTATTATAGTACATGCAATTTTTATTCATCTGTGTGAATGTTACAGTGGTGTCAATTCTGAATTTAATTAAATTAAGTATACAATGCAAAAAAATACAGGGTTGTTTTTATATTGCTAATAAAGATCCAGAATATTTGTAAAATAACACTGCACTGATGTTTTCATTTAGATTAAATTACTGGTGAATTAGTCATAATGAATTTCATGATCACTACATTGAAATATAGTTAGGTAGCTTATTAAAGGATTTCTTCATTGAAATATTATCATATTAAAATTAAGCAACAGATGTAAAATGAACATATAATATCCATCCATCCATTCATTTTCTAAAACCCAATAAAATACTAAAACTCGACAATGAATTATTTATTTCCTGAAGAAACTAATTATATTAGTTTACATAATGACATATATATCTTGTACTGGCAGATTTTAACATTTTTAAGGGATTCATTTAACATCATCTCCCAATGACCTGACCGGTAGATCAGTCCGCACTGAAAATAAAATGTGGCCCCTGACCACAAAAATCGGCCCACCACTGGTGTGATTCCTCGCAAGGCAAACATGTTGGATGGGGAGGAGGGTGGTGGGGGGTCGACTTGAGAGCCTGTCTTCTTTCGGTGCTTCCTGCCAGCCTGGCCACAAAGTGATGATTTAGCACTTAAAGGATGGGGAAGGGATTTTGTGGAGCATTAACCCCGTCGTGATTTATGAGCTTTCTGAAATATGAGAAGTACATTTTGTCTTTACACATGTTGGAGTGGGTGTACGCGTGCACCGTGTGCGTGTGTGTGTGTGTGTGTGTGTGTGTGTGTGTGTGTGTGTGTGTGTGTGTGCGTGCGTGCGTGCGTGTGCGTGTGTATTGAGCTGAGCCCCTTTGTGTGCTTTTTGAAACTGAGGAGGCTTGAAAAGAAGTCACACATTCCTCACCACAGAATTGAAATCTGCAACCGCAACTATTCTTTTTCTTGTGTGAAATGCATCGTTAAAAAAAAAAGAAATGACAGTAAGTCTTATGCAATGCTCCTCTGTGGTGTTGCAACAATAGTCTTTTATATATGTATATGTATGTACAGTATGTGTGTATATATATATATATATATATATATGTATACTGTAGTTTATATATTAAGTGCACTATGAAAGAGCGGGCTTTCCACTTTGTGCCCTTTGACTTGGGGTGGGTCATCATGCTAATGAGGAGCCCGGCCTGTGCTTGTGCCAAAAAGCAATGCAGCAGTGAGCACACCAGGGGGAGTAGTCACACTGTTTCTTTTGCTCCTGAACGGCAAGACAATGGGGAGCTTGGACTCATCCCATCTATAGTACGTCAATGGATATTCCTTGCATGATTACATACATAAGCGCATTTGCCCTCCCTCTGCCTTTACACTTTGCACAATTGCACCGCCTCAAGTGGCCCCCGCGGCTCCCGTTTCAGCGTCTTCCACAGGCCTAATCCCCCTGCCTGGGTGTGACTCCTGCAAAACCACAGGTGGGCAGACAAACATGCCAGTCAAATTACTCTTACTTTAATAACCATAAAACTCAAGTAAAAGTGAAAAGTAATCGGGTAGTAATTACATGAGCTTTTGGTGAAAGAACGACTGAAGTCCTGGGAAACGGTGTCTGGCTTTGATTTATTCTTTTCAATGAGAGTGGCAATTTCAAATTGTCATAAATATAAATTATAATATCAATGTCATTTTAAAAAAAACAGCAAAAAAAAATCTTTAGATAGTGGAAAAAAAATCATCCACAAGAAATGGCCTTAAGAATAATACGAATAAGAAAAACCTGTATTTGTCCGACAATGGAGAAATTCCCAATTTACAACAGTAAAGTTATGAAAGGAAGAAAATAGAAAAACAAAAAGTATAAGAGCTGTTTTAAAGGCAGCCACTCTCGCAGTGCCAACTTGAAGTCATAATAACACAATCACAAAATAATACATCAAAATCAATAAATTGAAGAAGTAGGGTTTTTGTAGGCTGAAATGTGGACATTTGACATAACATAGCTCCAACTAGCTCTTGTTGTATCTTGTAAGGCAGGGGTCCCCAACCTTTTTTGCCCCACGGACCGGTTTATGTCAGACAATATTTCCAGGGACCGGCATTTAAGGTGTGGAGGAAATAATACAACAAAATAATATGGTATAAGATGCATGAAAACTGCGGCATTTTCGAAATATAATAACAATAAACACAAGGAGCGTATAATCTGGCCGCAACACTCAGATTGCGATGGTAATGTTTAATGCCTTCAAAATATGATACAATGCAAATTCAAAGTGCATGAAAATGACGACTCACCACAGCCCCGAGCTTGATTTTCTGCAACCAGACGGTCCCATCTCGTGATAATAGGAGACAATGACATCTCAAGTGTGTGTTTTATGTCCAGTCTACTTCGTAATTTTGTTTTAGTCGCTGTTGCTGCAGAAAACCCCCGCCTCACACAGGTAGCATGTCAGAAATAGCAACAGTGCTAATGTGGCGATCTCAGAATATTCAGCCATAACTTTAATCCAGTTGTCTCGAATGTCCTTTTAAGGCTGCCGTCATTTGCGATCTCCAGCAGTTTTTGTACTAATTCTTTTAGTCTTTTTTTTTTTTTTTTTTTTTTTGCGTAATCGGTCACGTGACGCAGAAGCGTGGTTTGACGCATGTCAAGCGTGACACAGACGGATGTAACGGAGAATCCGGTAATTTTCAAAATAAAACATCTTTCGTATTCCGAAATAAATAAAACTGAATTAAGGCAAGTTCTTTCTGTGCGGCCCGATACCAAATGCCCTGTGGACCGGTATCGGTCCGCGGACCGGCGGTTGGGTACCCCTTTTGTAAGGGATTAAATGTGAGGTCTTTGCGATGCTCCAGATAAACGCCAAGTTAACTTCTGAGTAGAAACGTGGACATTTTCTTTGTGGTCGTGTGAACGGCAAAAGATGATCGTGGCAAAGGGCTGACATTGGATTGGTGAGAAAGAGTCATGTGATATTGCCCGTGGCAGAAATCTCTCTCACTCCAGCAAGAATGGATGAAGAGAAATAAAAATATTGAGTGAAATCTTCCCCTCAACATGCAAAACTTGTCAATCTGTCACCAAAACGGGACCCCCCTCACCAACACTACAATGAGAAGTGATCCGTTTTGTCCTTCAGTCTCCAAGATGTTGTGGATGTCAGTCACATGACTCAGCACTCCTCGCACACACGCCACAAAAAAAAAAAAGGCAGAGAACACAATAGACCCGCCCAAGTCCAAACCATTCAGCCATTTTCCAACAATTGCAGAAAGACTACTCGACGAGATGCGCTATTATGTGTACAGGCCGACACAATGGGGGCCTCGAGCAGCAACAAAATAGTGCTCATTTACGCAGGTCGTGTTACCGACACGTCGTCTAGACCTGAGCGAGTGTACACAACATGGACTGCATGCAGTGCTCAACAGAAGCATTTTCCAACCTGGAGCGAATCGAGGAAAATTAGTTGACGTTCAAAAGCAAATCTCGCAGCACACCAGCAAACAAAAATTGTCCCAGCACGGAAATGATGAAATGATCAATTTACTCACAAATTGACTTACTTTACTGACAGAAAATCATTTAATTGTCCTGCCTGTCACTATATGTTGCCAGCATAGATAAATATATTTGTTTAAAAAAAGTTAAATTGGATGACTTCCCGTGGCATCCTGGAGGGGGAATCATTGCTCTTCTTAAATGAGTTTGCTTTTTTTTTTTTAATCCATCTGTCCATTTTCTGTGCTGCTTATCATCATCAAGGTTTGTTTGACTTCTGTTTTCAAGAACAATTTTCAGAATTTTCATGAGGTCACAAATCCCCCGTGGTTGAAATACATTTCTGAAAATGTTCTGGACTTTCATTGCACTGTAATAATTTTGCTTACAAAAATGACCTTTTGCTCAAAATGGATCTTTTATTTAACAACTAATATAACTTTAAGCAGCATGACACTCTTTTTCATTGTATAGTTTACCCAATTTTCAAAATAATTTTCCTTTTTTTTTTTTTTTTTTTAACTGTCGCAGTGATTTAAAAAAAAGTCCAGACCAATTGAACTATAATTTGTATGTGAATTTTGGCTATTTAGATTTTTTTAGACGTTATTAATGAATACATTTTTATTATCTTTCATACCATTATTGTAATAATAAATATTGCAGTTTCATTTTGGTATGCCAACACAGCGCCTTCATCGATGAAGTCATTCATTTTATTAATTACATAATTTTCATTTTTATTGCAGCTGGTATCACTATCATCATAAATAATAGAAGAAGTCACTTGTATATGCATGTCAAATACACATCAATTTGGTCGAAACTCAACTACAAACTATTTGCAATGAATAATAATTGAATGTATTAGAATCTCTCAAGTGTAAATTTGACTCCAGCATGACACTACATTTGGTGCACCATAGACACATATATAGTTCCACCTTCAAAAATGTCACTGTATTTGCATTCCCAGCCCCATCTTATTCTATTGCACCTTTTGATCTTAAAACACATTTGCCCTGTGGCACATTCTCAACCTATTGTGCATGACCTTGTGTCTGTGTGCGCACGTGTGTGTGTGTGTAGGTGTCCGAGTGTGCCTGTGAGTGTGATTTGTCAGGATCAGCTAAGCGTCTCTATTAGCACCCTTCCCAAACTTGCTTATTGCTCCATATAAGTGACATACGACGCCGCCTCCATTTTGGTGGCAGGCAGTTACGGGGGCGACGGTGATCACGTGAGGAATTTCTCTGGCTGCCCTTGGTTTAATAGGATGTGTGTCTGATAGATACTCCCATTCCAGCAAAGTAGTGCACAACGCAGGCGGCCAGACACAACCCCTCTTCGTCTTTTTTTTTTCTGCTGCTTTTTTTTCTTTTTCTTTTATATATCCTGTTCCTTTTAGTGGCCGTATAAGCGACACTTAGCCATGTCCATGTCAGCGTTTAAAGACGTGAAAAGGAAAACATCAGTTTAAAACCGTGATTCTGCTGAGCTGGTGCAAGCCTAATATAGTGAACCCCCACCTGGAATTCACAGTAGATCAACACCCTCATCCCAAATCGTCTTTACCCACAGAAAAAATAAAATGTAAATGCCGTCAACCTTTCAGCCTCCCAAAAATGACATATATTTCTGGAACGTGTTTTCAGTAAGCTAGCACCTTATAGCTTTGTAATTCATAAAAACATACAGTAATGTTGTAATTAAAGAGACTGCTTTACAATATTCTTTGCACAATGAATGGCTATTTTGCTGCTCCTTCTGTTCTGCGCAGTTCGGCCACCTGGGGGCGGCACATTCGCCTCCAGGCAGAGACATGACATGAAGAAGATTTTCACAATTAACTCAGTAAGGTTCAGGCACCAATCATTTTTCGGAGACGATTACAAATATGCTGAAAAGTATTGTTTGTCTACATGTATTGCTTGTCTTTGTGTTCAAATATCCATTGCCGAAAGCGTTACGATTTCCTAACGCCGATGCTATGTGTTAGCTTCTCTATGGTGTTTTGCAGTATTTGCTAGCATTAACATGTTTTAAGGCAAAAGCTATACGGTTGTTTTAAAAAGGTCACAATCACATTGTAGCTCGTATCTGGAAAATCTTGTAAGGCGAAACCACGCTCAAAATGATTTTTTTTTTTTTGTGGGAATAGCAAATAGCAATGTTTCACTGTATTGGAAACATGGCTTCAGAGGCTCCCCTGGCCATCTTTCCATCGCAATTTCTGAACTCTGGCTCTCCCTCTCCCAGTGCTCGGCCGCCCCCCGCTACCCCGACTTCCTGTCTTAACAGATGGAGGACGGGCACTGTCGTTCCGCCGCTCTTGGCCTTTCCCTTCCTGCGGGAATCACCCGGCGTTTGCGGCATGGCGAAACAACTCGTTTATTAAGTTTCCACGCTGTTAATTTCCCGCTTTGTTGTGCCTCTGTGAGTCTCTCAAAGACTTGAGCTGACCATGTCGGCTTCCTCCCCGCTGCCCGCCACCTCCTTGACATGAAATACGTCATGGCTATTAAGTGTGTAAAGCTGTCTGGTATAGTCTCGCATATGGTTATGTGATTTATGAATCCGGACTTTTGAGTAGCCTCGCTTCTGTAACTTACACTTTCTTTTAATAATTACAGCGGTGTGCGGTCAGGGCAAGCAAAGCCTTCTCTTCTGGCCTAAACACGATCTGAAGCACTGACCTACATATGCGGCCTATATTCTACTATTTGTTCAATGAAATTGTATCAATTTTTTTCGCCCAGTAGTCTGTCACATTTCTTTTAGTTGCCCTGCCTCCACTATAAATGTGTAAGATGTTAAGGTGATATGACTCCCTTAGGACCTGTAGTGCAGCCTAAGAGGCGTATCTTCGTGCCCAGCATAAGTCCTAGCACTAAGTGCAGCTTAACTGTCCACATAGATGGAGTTGTTTTCTGAAAGAATTTTCATAGATGGGCGGAGGTAGGCATCGACGTTTGCGCCGTTGTGGGAGTGAACACATCCGTCTTGATTCCCAGCCTATCGAAGTGGCTCCTCTCATTCCCTTTAAATTCAGTGCTGCTAAGGGGCGTGGTTTACATGGCAGAGATCAGTGTGAGCAAAATACATTGATCATGATGATGTAAAGTTGTGACCTCCCCTTCAAACACATACAAAATGTAGCACATGTGGAAAAGGACTTTGGACGTCACTCGATTCGTCGTGGATACATCCATCCATTTTCTATGCCGCTTGTCCTCATTATGGGCGTGGGTGAGCGCTGGTGATGAGTGAAGTGAAACCGCATGAGGGAAGTGAAAACAAAATAGAGCAAATTATGATACAATGATGCCCTTGCATGTGGGCAAAGAGAGGCACAGCCACTGATGCACTTTCTGCCGTTTAACGAATGGTACAAATACATACAGTAAATCCAAAAAGAGAACATGCAAAAGCAGCTGCTGTGAACCACATCTCATGCCCAGACATTCACACACACAGAAGAACAGGCCAAGTTGGGCCAAGCTGACTCCAGCCCCTGACACCACTCACTCGGCCACACATCTTAAAAGTGAACAATTTTTTTTTCCCCATATATTAAGGTGCCATTTTTGTTTATTGAAAAAGAATGGTTTTGAGGGGCTGGAATGGGTTCATGGTGTTTCAGGTCAATCCAATGGGGGGAAAATGGATGTGTTTGGTACCAATGTACTGTTTTAGAATTTTGAGATTCTGCAAAGCGTATTTTTCCAAGTGCATCAGGATTTTTATCTTGCAAGCTTTCCCCGTTCTTAAAGCATCTCTGCCTTTCCCAGCCCTGCAGTGTGACGCTTCCCCCAAGCAGCAGCTCACACTTGAGGTGTTTTCATGTCAGACCAGCAGTGAATTTGAGCCCTCGGGGAGGGAATGGTCAGAGGGGGAGGGGGGACTCGGCGGCTCCCCCGAAGAGGCCGAGAAATCTATACAGCAGATGTATGACGTTATATGGTCAACCTGGCAAACACAAAAGGTCTAAAAACAAAAGTGGCTGAATTAACAGAGAGGCTTTCAGCGGCGTGTTTTGAAAACACCCCAGCTGAGCGCGAGCATGCATCTCCTCCCTCGCATCTCTCCTTTCTCCCTGCCTTATTTACCCTCTCGCCGTCTGAATCTCCCGGCCACCCCCTCCGAGATGCATCGCTTGAAAAAGAAAAGAATGGACACCATTTTTGCTAATTAGCTGAAGACTTAACAGGCGCGGCGTTTTTTAAATTTTTTTTTTTATCCACCCTCCACGGGCTGTCGAGCGCCTTGTGAAGTGGAGGCCGGGCGGCTAAAAGCAGAAGAAAGGCGAAGGGAGGACACACAAAATGCCTCAGTGAAGATGTTGAACAGGCCTCCAGTGGGGGTTGAACTCAGAATGAGGGGAGGTGCCGCAGGGGCTAATTATTAGTATTTAACATTTGGGCGCAAAGAAGCCTTAAATTGGAAGTGTAAATGGTTGTGGAGCCCACCTCCATCCTTAGATGTGCCGATAGAGTCAAGTCAGCGGCTTTAATGATCTAATTCACTTTTCGTCTCTTACAGTGAGCCCCTGTTCATCAGAGGGTTAATCAATGCAAATGTGCGCCGACCCCCCATTTATCTCTATCTTACACCCACCCGCAATCGTTGAAATTCCCCTCCCACGTGTTTTAAGTGCATTTAAACACTCTTATGAATGCACAAAAATGAAATGTCAAGAAAATATGATATGTATTGTCATTATACATGCATGTGCCTTGAAGAGGCGGGGCCTGTTGGGTAGGGGCGGGGTCTGATTTCATTGGGTCTGCGTGTGAGTGTCCGGGTTTGAGCTGTGGCTGACAGCTGCTTTTGCCTGAGTGTCTACACTCTATTTGTGCTACCGCGGCTTTTAAAGAAACAAAACAAAATGGAAGAAATGAAACAAAAGGCGAATAAATAAGAAAAACCAAACAGAAAAGAAAGACGAAGTGGATTTTAAAGCAGTGGTTCACGCGATATAGGAACACTGTACTTCCAAATGTACTTTTTCTTGCTGGGTGTAGATGTGTAGTGGTATAGCAATCATATACTCTGTAATATATTTGAATTTGCTAAATCGATCATCAGCTGTGTTTCGGTGACATTGCCGGCACAATTCATTGAACCCTCACTCAATTAATATTCGGTTCATCCATGTGGCGCATGCAGCAGTCACACCAAACGCAAACACCACACCAGTCTTGAAAGGAAGTGTTTGTTTGTTTGATTCCAGGCATTCCTTGAGACGTTTTCATGCATTCTGTTATGATAATGTCCTTTGTATTTCGTGTTCATCTGTGAAACTGGTGTCCCGTGGATATTTTTTTTCTAACTTTCTAGAGGGTGCAACTGAGTGAGTTTTGTTGAGCCATGTATGGGACCACTAAAATATCAAGCTCATTCACCATGCGGGATTCGTTGATTTAAATAGACTATACAGTACATCTAGTTGAACAAAAAATGTACCTGATCCAGATGATTTTATTTTGTGCAACCACTTAACTAAGCACAATTGAGTCAGTGCAACACACCATTTTTTTTTCAGTGCAGAAAGAAAGCTGGCCAATGTCAGAAACATGCATAACTTGGGCACTCACATGCACACACAGACACTCACACACATGCAAAAAAAGATGACTGCACCCATGGAGGGGAAAGGGAAAAACGGAAAGCCCAAACATGTACGGGGGGTTATAAATTAGGTGCTGTCAGTATTACAATGTATATTAATAGTCGCACCTCTTTTTAATGAGTTTGGCATTGGCAGCTGTGAGGAAATACAAGCCATCACAGCACCCCCCCACCGCCCCGATGAGAGAAGCTCTAATAAATCTCAGAGAGCAAGGCTCACCATAAATATGTATCGCATAAGGCATCTGTTTTACATTCTGCATATAAATCAGCCCCACTGCTGAATAGCAATGAATCAGACGCCCGACGCTTGATTTGATAACAAATCGACGGCGAACTTGGGAGGGGAGAATTTAAAGCCCCCTAACAGGAGCGCTGAGTGCTGGGGTCACTTAAAAGACAGATTAGCTCTGGTCTAATCTTTTCCAACTTATCTTTTTTTTTTTTGTACACTTTCACATGAAGAACAAAGCACACAGTTGTGCGCTTGCCCTCATCTCCCGATTTGATGACATTCAGACTCTAACCAACTTAAAACTGTTGAATGTGATTTTTATAAAAGCGTTTTAATTGAATCCAGCCCACAAACTTCTTCAGTTTCACGGTACGGTTAAAAACACGTTTGACGAATTTAGTGGGTTGAAAATGAACCAATTTTATTATTTTTTTTAACCCTTTCAAAGACAGCGGTCACTACAGTGGACGGCTTATCAATGTTATAGGTTACAGGTTATCATTATTGGTGCATGAATAGGTGAAACATCTCAATCAATGTACATACAGGATGGTTTTTGGTTTGATGTCACATTCACAGAGTTGGTGGCTCGGTCAGACCCGGTTTGACACTGTAACTCTTGATTAATTTTAAACTAAGTGATTTTCGGCCACGACTAATTTAAAAGCAGATAGCGAGGAAATATCACTCTTCCTAACGCACACCAAACCATGTCCGATAATTGTTGACTTTGATCAGGTGGGTGGGAAATGCTAAAATTCCAACTTCATAAGTAATAGCATAAGAATGTCAAAGCTACAAAAAAAAACTGTACAGGTCAAAATTTGGATGTAAAAGAGGGCAGAAAGGTCTAATTTATGCAATTTATTTCAACCTAAACAGCCCCCCCCTTTTTTTTACCTATAGGTGAAATGATGGTCACTTTATTCGTTAAAAAAACTGTTCCCAACTGCTTGTAGGCTCAATATCTAATCAGCCATAAGAATAAGAATAATGGTGAAATTCCCAACTTATGGTTGGATATGGATATAAATATGGTGACCAGCTAATGCATTTAGGCAAGGAGATGGAGTTGAGGCGCTCTGGCGGTTCTAAATTCCTGAAACAAACCTGTCAATGCCATTCAAGTCATTTTGAATGTGGCGTCTCTCTCTCTCTCTCTCTCTCGAAGGATCAGAAGAAACAAATTCTGAGCACCTTGTACAGTTGTACCTTGACTTACAAGTATACTTGACATGTAAGTATCTCAAATCAAAAAGCAAGAAATTAATCCATTCCTGACCTCCCAAAACATCAGTGTTACCTTTTAAATAAAGAATAATGGGCCTGTATTGTATTTAAAAAACCCCATAAAACATACACTTAAGGAAAGATAATTTTAAAAAATCATCTAAATGTAATCACTATCATACTCGACTATTGATTTATGCCTTTAAGGGGTGTGGCCAAGTAAATGACATCTGAAAGAGCAGCGGTGACTGTGACCTAAAGCAGCTCCTTGCAGGTCTTCTCATTTTGTCTTTATACGTTTGACTGACCTGTTAAGTGAAACGTCTGAAAGAGCAGCGATGACTGTGGCTCTCCTTTGCCCACTGTCGTACAAGTTGTTAGTTCAGCATGAAGAGGCGGTTGAAGTTGCAACGTCCCCTTTCTTGGCGACAGCGCTTCATGTAAACATCTAAATGAGCTGTCAAAAAAAACGGCTAAAAATAAGTGCCCCGGCCTGCTTTCGACATTTCTTGGAGACGTATGACTCGATGCTAAAATCCACCCCCCGTTTTGCAAACTGAACGCTTTTACTGTGGAACAGCGGCGATACCTGCTGAGTAGTAATTTAACTTGGCTCCAACGCAGTGTAAAGAGAGGCGACGTTTAGCAAGCCAGGCGGTTATCAATGAGGTATCGCGGCTGGATGCCTTGTTTCCCTCCCAATTGATGTGTTTACATTCGGAGTCCGATGCCAGTAATAGCTATGACGATTAAAAAAAAAAAAAAAAGAAAACAAACAATCAAAGACTCCCTCGACAAAGTAGCTTCCTGCTTAGCCCGTCTGAGGTTCTGTGTTCAAATCCAGGCTCCGCCCCCCCCCCCCCCCCCCCAACGTGGAGTTTAGCATGTTCTCCCAGTGCTTTTTATTTTTCCAGGTACTGTGGCTTCCTCCCACGTTCCCCAAACATGCATGTTCGTTTCAGTGAAGACTCGGGAAATTGTTCGTTGATGTGAATGTGAGTTGTTGTACGCTCCATGCGACCAGTTCGGCGTGTTAACTCGCCTCTCCCCCACCACCAAAATATTTAGTCTTCACTGACTTTACTGTGAAGACTAATAGTTGTGTGGATGTCATGACCGAGGCATATTTTATGTTGGGGGTGGGGGGGGGCTCAACGATAGCGGCTGATTTGCAAACGGAACAAAACAATCAGGAGCAGGAGAGTCAAAATGGGAGGCCTCTCTACAAATATACAAATGATGTTGGGATAGCAGCTGGGCTCCAACATCTGTCTGGGAAATCAAATATCGAGGGAGCAGATGTTCGCAAATAACCAGAGGTGTTATTTTTTATTTTATTTTTTGTACTTCACATTGCCCTTGGCTGCTCGGGTGGTGCTTAAAAAAAATAAAGGTGGTCAATGATGCTTTAAACTCCGGTATTAGCTGGACAGTAACATGCTCAACACAAGAACGGATGGTGTGTCAAAATCGAATGATAAGCAGAGCTTCAGTGTTAGCACAGATTGGCAGCGTTGTTCGCTAAAGCTAATCTTTCCTTCTGATCAGCAGCGCATGCTTGAATGTTCAGTTCAGTTGTCAACGTTGCGGCGAGGATTACAGTTGTTTGGGTTTTGACTTTTCTTCGTTGTGTCCCACCATCTCAAATCCACTCTGCCGGAGCGCAGACTGGGCTATCTCCTAAGACACAACGCCAAAAGGAAGAAGCAGAAGCCAGTTGCGAGGTCCATCTTGAGAGCGCTCCGTTCTCCCTTGTTGTTCCGAACAAGCAGATGGTGTTCAGTGAGATTCGCCAGAGTTTCCTCGCTGCAGGGCTTGGAGAAAATGGGGAAACAACGCCCGGCGATATGAGCGTAGGTAGCTCGCAGTGCGATCTCTTGACCCAGTTAGGTTGCTCTTATTGAATATTTACCGTTTGAATTTTATTTTTATTTTTTGTCGTAGAATGTGTGGCAAACATTGTCGTGGTGTAGTTTGGAAATAAATCGGCAATGGACGTTCATTGTCCCCTGGCCTATGTAGCTCAGTTCAGAAGTTTGCAATATTTACTTTTTTTTTGTTAAGATGATTGCACAGCCTTAGGCTTCAAGCCACACTTGGCAGGGCTGACCTCCGAGGTCATTTGGAAAAGCTTTTTTGTTTTGTTTTGTTTTGTTTGGTACCATGAATGAATATAAGACTGTATTGAAGCGTTACGTACCGTAAAGATAGATCACAAAACTTATTGACAATCCGAGATGAGCACAGAAGACCAATAATGTTCACTGCCCACGGGAATAATGTCCCCAGCGGGAGTACTCTTGAGCATGCCCTCTAAGGCCTCCTTGAAGGTTGGCTACTCTAAATGGCTGGCAGGGTAAACCCGAACGTACCGGGACCAGGCCGAGGCACAATAAAGTATGCCCAGACCTGCTTGGCGCCTCTCACAGTGGGCAACTCCAGAGCGGAACTTCCAGACCTCGCAAACCATGTGAGGCTCCTTCACAGAGAGGTGACATTCCATGTTCCTCGAGCCAGCGTCTGTAGTTGGAGATTGGACTGGCAAGGTGCCCACCTTTTGGCTGCCACTCAGTTCTTGAGGCACCCCCCGCGAGAACGTTGAGTCCATGGGAATTGGGATCAATGTTGTCTCTTTCAGCTCTCGTCATCAAGCCCCCCCACTGGGGAGAACTTCGTTTAAATCATCAGGGAGGTTCTGAACCGTGCTTTGTCGGGTTCCTCCACGAGGTTCTGCTTGTCATGGCCCCAGACAACTTCGCTTCACTGGGACACGCAAGCCACTCCACCACGATAAGGTGATGACTCAAATTGTTGCTAATTAGTGTGGGATTGGTCCCTAACCCTGTGAATAGTGAGGTTTTACTCCCCCCCCTGCTGAGGTGGCAGTCAGCAGTGCGTTAAAATGTTTATGTAATGAAATCGCACCCATCGCGGCAAGGTTTTATTTCGTGTATAAGTCAAGACAATTGCGCAATATACACTTTACAGTGAGTGGGAAACGTAATTCAAATTGATTTGGCCGCATAAAGATTTATGCTTTGCGTTGACTAAAGAATAACGAAAGCAATGGCCTGTGACAAATAAGGGAGATTACAGAGGAGGTTTGTTTCTGAAAAATGTTCTTTACCGCTGGCTTCACACATGCTAAAACGCTCTGCAAGCAGCATGTTCTGCGAGGCTCGTCTGTTGCACGGCGGGAGTATTTGGGGGATGATTAATTGCTCTGTCGTGTCAATGGTGCGCGCCAAACAGCAGGATCCTCTGCATATGTAAATACGAGCGGTCCCGGCGCAGCAATCTAGAGCAGGATTAACACCGGCGAGCCTCCGGATTGGGACCCTATTCACCAATCATTTCTATTAGGGCTGACATCCCAGTCATGTTTGGCGAGACAAAACATCCCTTTCCTTTCTCCCGATGCACGTGCATACATCTTGTCATGGGAAGCCTACATCCTCCTTCAGACAACACATTCATCTTGGACACTATTTGGCTAATAAAGGACGTATTGTCCTCGGTATGAGGCGATACAGGTGCAAATAAATAGTTGCCTCATTTTTATTATTATTTTTTTTAATGCATCTGAGTACATGTACCAAATCGAATGTGTAAAGTTCAAATCCTCGAGCTAATAGCTGTGAGTAGTCATTTGGTTCGGGCAGTTTGACGTCAATTGCATAAGTAATTTTAATTTTTTTTTTAAAATAAATGAATGCAGTGCCTCAAATAGACGTGTCTGAGTGAAATGGTGCGAGAGACCACACCTCCAAACCTTCAATCTCGTGTATTACTCCAATCTCCACTGCTATCATTGTAAACCAATCAACACCCTACCTCAAATAGACACGAACAATATGTTTCAAAATAATGGCCTCCGCTCTGATTGACACCAAGCCTGACGCCAACTCGGTTTTCGTCATGCTGAAATGAAGGCCACGCCAAATATCAACCCCTTGGACAAAAAAATAACAGCTGACGCGGCATCGGTAAAGCTGAAGATGACGAAAACGAGTTGAGAAGAGAAATTCCAGCTGTGATCTAACTGTGCCACCATGAAAAATCTAATTTATGTTTATCGTAATACGTATTCGATGTTATTGCACTTATATATTATATAACCAAAAAGGAGCAAGTGATAAAGTGCTTTCCAAATGAAGATGAATCCAACCCTTTCCTTTGACGTGTCTCATCTCGCAACGCTTGTGCGTTTTTTTTTTTTTGTTTGTTTTTTATGGGTGAGCTCGCAGCCTTCTGGCAGGCAAAGGATTTACGAGCGCTCCATTATTAGGGGGACGGCACGGAAAGAGGGGCAAATCGCTATGGTTTTCTGAGGATGTTATGACCCCATCCTAGATTACGCCTCGTGACAGGTTTGTCATCGCTGTGTGCTGATGTTCCGTATAGAGTGCTCGGATGTTATTAGCGTCATTGCTTCTAATGTGTCGCACCCCCCGCGAGGACAACAGGTCATATATTGTGCACATCAGTGGAGGAAAAGCTGCGAGCTGGAGATTACTGGATATGCAATTGAGTTAGAATTTCAACTGAAGTCATTTATGTTCAGATGCTACTTTTGTCTGAACCCGCCGCAGTCTATCACTAAGCTGCCATAATGACGCTGTAAAGTCATTATTACAGTAAATGTTTGTATGAAAAACACTTTTAGGCCATAAATATAAAACACTCAAACGAGATGGAGTCTTTGCCAGCCTCATTTGGTGAGAGGTGAGATACACTCTGGCCTGCTCTGGTGTTTTTGCGTGTGTGTGGGGCGGGGGGGGGGGGGGCGGCGGTTCCAAGGCAAGCAATGTTTTTTTCTGGTGACCTAAACACTCCGGGCCCTATTTTGGTCCCCAGTGCCAACCTAGTGCAAAGTGCACAAGTGCAGGTTGCGCCATAGTGGGCGTGAACACCAGTGACTTGATTCCTGGCTAGTCAAAGTGCCTCTCCTCATTCCTTGTAGGGGAGGCGTGCCCCACCATGTTTGAGTACTGTTTAAAAGTATAGCGATGCTAGAGTATCCTTTCGAGGGACCTCGGCGTGTTCCACAATGCATCTTGACAAGTAAAGAACATCTGAGTCAGTTGCCAAACAAAGGCTTTGTGTGCATTTTGTAAAAATGCACTCAATTTGAAACAATGTAAATGTATGAAAATGGATATATTTGTTCAATTTTTTTTCATGACGGTTCACCAACTGATGTTGATATCATGGACAACAATGATCAAATTAATTTTTCATTTACAAAACTGTTTTGGATCAAGGCCTAACTGATGAGTGAACTACATACTGTAGTTGACTACCTGTATATAAAAAAAACCCTTCTGCAGCTCTACTGTCGTGATTAGGGAGTAGGAAATGAGTTGCTGATTACAAACACGGCCATCAAAGATGAAGGATTTAATTTAAGCGTCCACGAAGAACAAATATTACTTATAATAACTCCTCACTCAAGACTGATATTTTTGCGAGTTATCAGGCTTTCAGTCGATGTCAATCAGTTGGGACAGAGAGACAAAATCCCCCCGCCCCCCACCCCGAGAAGAAAAAGTGCTGAAACCGCCAATGTTGACAGGTACACCAATTTAGGAAATTCCCCATTTTCTCTGGGACCGGCAAGCCACGCAGTCCGACGGAACATTTGTATATTTTGGTTCGGATGGAGAGGAGATTTGAATGGACTGAATATTGCTGAAAGAGCGTCGCTCGCATTCAGACACACACAAAAGGTGGAAATGAAATGACTTCCTTTTCTCGGGAAAACACAGGAGCTCTTGACAGAATAATAGCAGCTGGGTAGATGAACAAGGTCCTGCACCGCCGCCTCTGAAACAACGGAAACTCTTGTGCCGCCTGCTTGCTTTATTAAATGTGACGGGACACACTCCCCAAAACAAACACCGTGTCCTGAACATTTGACTTCATCAGTGGCAGGATATTGTCGCCGAGGGTTAGCCGATTTAGCAATTTTACTCGCATTGTGATGACCGACTCTTTGATGTTTATTCCAATAAGCAACCCTCATCTTACAATGCTCGGCAAATCCCACGTTTGGAGGTTACAACCATTAAGAAGATGAGGTCACATGGCGCGACTCTCGTACTCACCTTATTGTCTCATATTTGTCCCAGAAGTGTTTTTCATACCAATTTTGACTGAAGTCGTGACAGTTTGAAAAGCAGAAAGTGAACTATTTTGCAAAGCGTCATACGTGGTTATGCAGCTATTTTTGACAATTTATTTCTATATTTAAGGGGGTAGGTCAAAGCTGAGTTTTCATGGAAATCGATTATTGGAGGTTTATCAGTCCCCCCCCAAATTGTGTGTCTGTGTGTGTGGATCGCTGGATTCCTTTATGTTCAATGGCGTGTTTTTCATGCAAATATTTAGCGCAGCTATGACGTTACCGTTGTCTTTTGCGTAGGTGCCCCCCCCATCTGATTTCTCAGTCCCTCTCTAGTAGTTGTAGTCACAGAATGACAGGTGATTTTTACAAAAAATAATCCTGTATTTTCCGCACTTTATTGTGTCAATGACTGGCCTATTTTAAAACTGTTTTCATATATAGGGTGCACCGCATTATAAAGCGCATTGAATAGAAGCTACAATCGTCGCTGCGATTGTGTTATGCATCCACTAGATGGAGATACGCTAAAGGGAATACAATACAATACAATACAGCTTTATTTATATAGAGCTTTCACAATCACTGTAGCTGTAAAAAAAGCGCTTTACAGAACATTTAAAGTACTACGCCCAAGAAATCAGTACATTGATCCATGTATAAGATGCATCGGATTATAAATCAGATGGGATACGCTGCAGTTCGGCCACCGTCCTAATAAGGACAGGCGCAATTGAAAATGGATGCAAGGGTGGATGGATCCCCTTGTGGTATCAAAGATTTTGCCGGTGTCAATAGGACATGTTTTGAATTTTCATGGGTATCAATCTGCACACTGTTAATGATGTAGGACATTAAACAACCTCATCTGAGTACCCGCATCTCTCCATTTTTTTTAAAGCTCTGTCCAATCAAGCAAATGATTCCTCTTGTGCAATATGATAATGACTGTGTGTGTCGTCAAGAGGACAGGGGAGGGCCTCCATAGATTATATTAGCGTCGTAAAAGATAATTACCATATGTCTGCGCATCCTGTAAACTGATGCGCTTGATGTTTGTATCGTGGATTATTAAAGTGTCTTTACTTAATTACTTCAGACTCCGCTCGAGTGCAGACGGAGAGTCGGTCATTTTTCAAGCTCCACAACGTGCAGAAACAATGAGGTGAACTATTGATTCATGAATAATAATTAATAACAATAAGAATAATTAAAGTTTACATGCAGTGATGAGGAGGCACCCGCACCCCTCCCGCTCTCCCCTTTGCATGGTGAAACCTCAAAATCATCACATTTTGACACCTTTCTCCACGAACGCTTTACTGTGACGGCAAAAAAGCATCACAGTCTAGTGTCGCCCATTTGCCTCGGGTGCACACTTCTGTTTTAAAAAAAAATATATATTTTTATTTTTTGCCAAAGTAAAAGTCCTAGAAATCAACGTCTCAAATCAGAATTGTCAGACTTCCTGTTCATTTTGGAGCATGGGCCCTTCATCATTTATCACATGTCCTCTTATGATGGACATTTAACGCCTATTTTGTGTCAATATGGCAAACTGTAAATTTATAGTCAATTATGCTAAGGGGTTTTGGAAACAGAAAGAAAATGTAAAAAATGTTTTGGCGCACTACAACCATGCAAAATAAGACATTCTGGAAGAATGCAATAGTCATAGCAACTTTAAGAAATTAATATATTAATGACCAATCAATTCTTTCATATGGATTAAAAACATGAGCATTGAGTAAAATACACTGAAAAAAATGGTGTGTTGAATTTACTCCATTTTATTTTTGTCCATTGGTTAAAACAAAATCATCTGGAGGCAGATGATTTTTTTTTAATGTTATCTTTTTTTTTTTTGTGCAACCACTTGACAAAATAAGTTGTCAAATGTGCTACAAGTGCAACATACAGCACAGATGAAATTACAGTACATTCCTTCAGGAGAAAGAGGAGCCGCTGCGGGTGCCCGCGCCGCCATCAAAAGAACAGTGAACATAAAATGACAAAATAATACAACAAAAGATTGAGCAACTTCAACAAAAACTAATTTTTGGTGTATTACCCATCTCGATGAGGCAACAAATGAAAATAAAGAAAACGGCACCGCCTGAGCAAAAAAATACCAAAAAAAAAAAAAAGGCCCATTTAACATGTAAATAAAAAAATAATCTTCCCCCTCTGCATGTTCCGTTAGCTACCTCACATTTATCTTTGCTCACATTAAATTTGGTTGCAAGTCCAAATGATCAAAACACAATTTCCTCAGCTAGGAATATACGGTTCAGAAAACAGTTGGCTATATTGAAGCTCCCTATGTTGAGACAACTTTCAATGAAGTACATTCCCATGTTCTACATCAATATTGAAAAAAAAAAAGAACATAATAAAGCTATTAATCCTGTTTCAGATGTGTAGTGACGCTGCATTGTACTCGAGCAGAACATGATGATCTTGCAACGAAAGCGTCGCGTCGCATTGTTACATGACATGTTTGGCATCCCCGAGTGTGAGAACTCATTGTGTGGGAACTTGTGGATGTCATTTCATTACTCAAAGCCAGGCACACTCCTTTTTCTTTTTTTCCCTTCATTATTGTAAGCGGCGCTGATGTTGATACTTGACCCGCGCAGGTTATCATTTGTGTATACCTGAGCCCCACCCTCCCCATAACCGCCCCCCCACCTCTGAATCAATTGTCTGCTAATCTCTCACTCTCACTTTTCAATTGTGAGAAAATGTAACCAGTGCGAGGGCAGCCCCCGTAATGGCTTGACCCAGTGTGCCCCCCCCCCCCCTTTCAAACAAACAAAAGGCCTGTGAGGAAATTTGAAAAGTGGCGTAATAATGAATGTTGAAAACTCTTTGCGGTGCTCAGAATCGAGGCTGAAGTATGCGCTGTTCACAATTTTTATCAGATCAAATATTTGCTTTTATTCGTGACTACAGGAGTGTGCCTTTTTGAATTCTGGTCATGAATTCTACTTTACTTTGGGTTTAAATGAAAATTGATGATGTTCAATGACAAACTGCCTTACGACAAGTAAATGTAATGACTATTTTTGTCTGAGTGTACTATGATAGTACTTGATACACAGACTAATGTAGCACTGACTGTAAATTTTCGTAGCATTTTAATTCATGTTAGACAAATTGAAAATGATAACATAACCTATCATGAATCTGGCAGACAATCACTTTTGGCATTGGAAAGGCAAAATAAATGTACATTTTGGGGGGTTCTGGTGCTTTATGTTGTTGTAGTAACTTTAGCTAACTACATTTTATTTCTCTATTTTGACTATAAATATCTTCAATTCTTCTGTTTGTAAATGCCTTCAATTATTTTGTCTTTTATTGTTGTGTTTTGCCGTGAAATGTTTTGTAACTTTGTGAAGCACATCGAGTTGCCGTGCATCTCACCTGTGCTACAGAAATAAAGCTGCCTTTTGAGCACCCTTGAATTTTAAAAATTTAGCCTCAGTAGTCAATTTTACTGAGCAACATGAATGCAACGTTAAATTATATTTTTTATTTCTTCGTCTGTGTGGGTAGAACATGGCAGAACTTGATGACACAATCATTGGGGGAATCGGAGTAAGTGTGCTGACCATGGGATGTTTTGAAACACAGTATTACTCTTTTGCATCGTTTGCCTTGAGGTTGGTAATTTTTATTTAATGATAAAATCATGTATGAATGTTTCCCCTTTATAATAATAGGAGGATTACCTTCCACATCTTCCCTTGTCTCCCTACAGAATCCTGTAGACGGCATAGAAGGACATACGCCGCATACATAAATGTAATAAGGCTTTAATTAAACGGTCAAGTCATGGACATTGACATAAGCGCTTTTAATGAAGCTAAATGTGTAACTGCCAAATTGTCAACTTACCTTATTTGCGCTCTTGTTGCGTGTTTTGAAGGTCCGCCGCGTTCATTTCGCCCGCAAAGAAAGATAATTAGCTTGCTTCGGGACCTTTTGGGCTCAGTGAGCGGGGCTGCCTGAAGTGATTGGCGTCACGGCGATGAAAGCCGAGGTTTAGCTTCATATCAACCTTCCTTACCTAAGGGTGAATGTTAGGGATGGCAGTGTCGTTATGTTCTTCCATTTTCAACATCTATATGGTATTTGAACTAATGATATGTTTTGATGTCTCTGGAATGACAGCAGAGGTCAAACAGTAAATGTTGACATATGTCACCCAGAGGGGAGACGTTTTCCATATACAGACTATTTCCCATCTTCTGTCTCGCTATCTATCGTTAGATCGTGATTCATGATAATTTTGACGATGCAGTTAATGGCATGCGCAGCCTTGACAGGAACAACCTTTACTTGTGGTTACAATAATATAGAGAAAACAAATTTAAAAATAAATAAATAAATACAAAGTTTTCTCGTGGCTGAAAATGGCAAAATGGGCAAAAAACAATAAAAAAAAAAGTGTCATTTAGCGGGCTCAAGACTTCGAGATGGTCGAAGGAGTGACGTCACTGTTTATACGCTTAAGGGGTGGTGGGAAGACCCAACGCAAACCATATTTTTCATCATCATAGGTTATGGAAGCCATTCATGTGAATGCATTACGTAAAAACAGTCGCGGACTGGAATCTGATGCACGAACAACATGCTCAGGTCAGAACCTGTGAACAGCTACTAACTCCGGTAAATCCACAAATACAGTAATTATTCGTATAAAAAGGACGGCTTTTGCTTTGGTGAAAACCAAGAACTATTCCGATTTTTTTGTTTGTTTGTTTGTTTTTGTCCTATGCTAAATGGGTGGGACTCATTTGCTGTGCAACAGGAAGCGTCGCTGCCTTGTGTTCTAGGCAGATTCCAAAACACAATTATCATTGCAAACTTCTCTTAAAACTACAGTCAAACCTCGATTTTCGAGCGTCTCGACCAAATCAAATTTCAACCAGAAAATTTGAGATTTTTACACCTCGGATTACGACCGAAAACCGGTTTTCGACCAAACTGAGCAAACCCGAATACGCCACTCGCCTCCTCGCTTCCTTCCACGAGGATCAGAATATTTTTTTTAATGCAACAAGGATGCTTTTGCGTATGGCGCCACTTGCTAAGCCATAGAATTACTACTTTCCTCTTAGCTAGTTTATGATACAGTATGCCTGTACCTTACGTTCTATAGTAGCCATTAGCATAGAGGTTTCCAAATCGGGTCCTCGAGGGCCGCTGTCTTGCATGTTTTAATGTTTCCCTTTTTCGGCATCATTTTGATAAGTTTACCATCCTGATTTTTTTTTTTTTTTCATAATCCTTCCCGTTAGGAGCTCGACTGGAATCTTTGCGTCATGCTGATGTTTTAGCGGCGTTTTAGGGTGGAATGACAGAAAGCACACAATTTAATTGTAGAGTTTTTCATCGGGTCATTGTTGGGTAGGTATAGTATTTGAGTTGGTGAAGCCTGAATCGCAACTGGGCAAAGCTTCACTGGAATTTTTTGTTTTTTTAAAATTGCTCTTTAATTTTCGGCGCTCAAAATTAAATCAAACACCGATCCCAACTGATAGCTAAGGGGAAAAAAGCCCACATACTTCCGGTTATGCTATTTACGGTGGATTTACCCTTCCTCGTTTTCTCTGTCTGCACTCACAGAGACAAATCCCCAAGCCCTTGCTCGTTGCTTTTATTAAATTCGCCTCAATAAAAAAAGCTCAGACAGGATTTATTAGGTGCTCAGCGCGACCGTTTAGTATTTCCCTGCGTTATTAACTGAAAATCAATCGAAAGCAAAGAAAATGGAAGTCATACAAGTGTTGTCGCCTTTATATTATGTCGGCTGTCGGCTCAGATTCACGGGCGGCGGACTTTCTGCTTACATTGCAGGAGCACAAGTGGAAGTTATTCATTAGAGGGAGCCGGGCGGTCAGATACATTCTCCGTGGCACCTCTGGCACATCTGTCTTGGTGAGGCTGGAATGGAGTGAGAAGGGATGCCGATGCGGCCTGATAGAGATGTCACACGCAACACGCGGCGCGCCCGATTTATGATTATTTTGTTCTTAAGACCTTTTTTTAACACCATTATGAGGCCCGTACCCTTGGAAAATAAACTGTAATAGCATTACGCTTAACCCTCTCTCCCAGCCATAAAAGCCATCGGTCAGTATTCCGCCGTGCCATTCATTCGCTTAACTTCTGCAGTTGTCAACCCCCCCGTGGCGATGACAAGGCTTTCATCTTGATCTTAAACAGAGGGGCCGTTACCTGCTTATTCAATATCGTCAGAATGATGCAGGCAAGGCTGAAAGGCTTGATTTCTCCACCTTAGCAACAGTGCTCACGATTCAATTCAACCTGTTACGTGTCCAATTAGTGAGAGTGTAAGACTAAAACAACAGACAGAATAATACAGGTAAGAGTTTCATCAACCAAGTGAATCAGTTTTGTTAGATGGATCGGCGTTAATATCCATTAACGACGGCGACATTCCGATGAGCTTGATTAGCCCGCGTTACGTGTCATGTGTTAGCATTAAGCTAGCAGACGATATGTCTTGGTGAATACACAATATACTGTATGTAGTTCTCTTTGTTTTATGTTGAACTTTCAAGCCTTTACGTTTTGAATGTACAATTTTACATGGGCCATTTTGACAAACAACTGAACAGAAGGCCTCATGTTGATATTGACCAAAGGGTCAAAATGATGCAGACAACGCTAGACTTGATTCTGGAACTGACCAACAATGTTCACGGGTCAATATGACCCACTCTGCGTAGTTTTAAAGAAAACAAACTAAATGCAGCACTAAATGAAATCCTACTTTTAGGAATCAACAATTTTAAGTGGGTCAATTTTGTTTCTTGTTCTTTACAGCCTTCACGGGTCAACGTGATCCGCGCTGTTTAATCGTACCAAACTATGGCAAATTCCCGTTTTAAAGAAATGAACAAAATCAAGAACGGAATAAATTCAATCCTATTTTCGACTCTATTTTCTAACGGGTCAATTTGACCCGAAAGATAACCGCAGGGTTAATATGCTATATGAGATACTCACTCTCAGCCTTCAAGGCAATTCCACCACTGGGAAAAGAGTGGCTTTGTTCACATATTAGCCCTTTTCTCTCAGTAAAATGTGGGAATAAAGATCTTACCCCACGCTAATTTAATTACTTTTCGGAACCTCCATGACAGTAATGTAAATATTCCATCATGAGAAACCCCGATACAGCCAGTAATTACTTAAGGCTTCCCTTCACATCTTTCCTCACTACTCTTTTTTTCTTTTTTTTTTTTTTTTTTTTTATTACTCAAAAGCTTTTTAACATTAGCACTCTCTTCCTGACAAATTAAATGAAATTTCATTAGCCCGGCCGTCCTAATGGCATGAAACTATCAGCTGTTGTATGCCCGGCTCGGTCTTCGCTGCCGGCCCAGCCCCGGCAGATTAATCAAATGGTCAAGCTTCAGAGTCAAACTGAGGCGAGGCGTGGATCGATTTCCGTGTCCGTGTTTGTCTTAAGCTCGCAGAGTCAAAGTCCTGCGTATTGATCTGCATATCTTCAACATGTGCAGTCTATCACAAAACAATTATTGCAATCTCGTGTGCTTAATTAGAGTAGAAAAGAGATTTGTGAATGTGCTTCATTTCCCCACAACGTCAACCGGCATGCCTTACCCCGCTGTTACCCAAAAATGTTCATGGGTAAATTTGACCCATGCTGAACCATCAAAACATTGCCTGTGTGTTAAAGCACAGTTAATATCAAAATAAAAAGTCTAAGTGTGTGACACGTGATTAATACAACAGTGTCGAAAATATTTTGGGGGTGGGAGGGGGGAATTGCAATAATTAAACCTTTCGGGGACACCGGACAGCTTATCATGTTCGCAGGTTACAGGGAGTATGAAAGGGTTAAAGTGTATACATTTAATATTTCTGGCCACCCCTTTGAATACCTTGTGCCCCAGTTGGGTCAATATATTGAATAGACCATGCCAAGATAAAATAAATCATGACAATAAAAAAGAATAGAACAGGGGCATCGTAAACTATTTTGAGATGATGTTTTTTATTTTTATTTTTATTATATGGGTAATTTTAATAATTGGAAAATTGTAGAAACAAAATGAATTACTTGTACGTAACAAGTCATACTTTTCTGTCTTCTATATCTTTATACTGCCCCACCCCATAGGGTGATAAATACAATTTAGCAGCTGCGACGTAGAAGTGACAAAATCACATTTATGCCTACCACTGACCAAATCTTTTTATTGTTATCATTAATGTATTCAGCATTTTCAGAATATTGGTCGGTTTTAACGTTTTTCAACAGATCACTTTCACCCGCGGCATAACAGTTTAAATGCTCCACTTGATGTGAATGAGTGTATAATCGAAAATTCAAATGTGCTTAATGAGGCTCTAAATCATATTAGACGAATATGTGGGGACAACCCGTGAGTGTTTTTTTTTTTCTCAATTGGTTTTGTCGCAAGCCGGCATTAGCTATCACATTTAGCACCTTGGCCCTGGTCAACTTCGAGCTGCTTGACCTTTCAACTCAGAGGAGGGAGGGGGGAGCGTGGGGGCTTAAGGTCCTGGCCAAATGCGCCTCGGCCACGCGGGACCCTTAAGGGACTTTCCAATCCAATTGGCGTCTAAGAGCGGATGCAGATCTCAAGGTTGCACCTGAGTGTTCAAGGGCAGGTCCAAGTGTAATCGGCACTTAGATCATAGATTAATCTTATTTGCGATCTATTAGGCTTGATTCTTGCTTCCTTGGCTTCCCCCGCCGCCAGCCCCCTCCCAAAGCCAGGATTACCGCGATAGTTTAAGATAATGGATTCTTATGGAAGAAGAGGTCAAGAAGCGTTCTTGTTTCCCCAACCTACGGATAATATGATTAATCTAAAAGCCACTCTTTCAAAAGAGGTCCCACCTTCAGCGGCCCAAATTGGCAAAAAAGGTAAACATGAGCGGCGATTTCATTGGCTCTCCTCACGCGTAGGTGAGAGGGAATACAATTTGTGTCGTTCACTTATTTAGCGATGGAAACGCAGCCGGCGTAAAGTGCGGTTTTCATCAAAACAAATCAGTCAGGTCGCACAGATGGGGATTTATTCAATATACTACGGCTAATCTGATATTCCTAAGCGTTCAACCTTTCAGTCCCTCCTTGTGCATTGTATTGCTATATAATGTCATACATTGATGTTAATGATCCGAGACCGTACGGATAATTGACATTTCCTGATTTAAAAAAAAAAAAAAAAAAACGAGAACGCATTTGGCCGAGCACAACACAGACTTTCAAGACATATCTGTAAAAATGGCTCGGTTAACATTTAAAAGCACTTTAAACGCAGCATAATTGTCCATCAACACAAAAGGTTACATTGAGAGATTTATCGATTTCCCTAAGTAGCTCGTTCCGATTCCAAATCTTGCCCTTGTTTTGATTTCTGCGCTTTGCCACGCGCTGGGCAGATAAACGGCAGATAAACTCTGATAAAATATATCCAAATGTGGCAGCCTCCCCGATAACCTCCCCAGAGACACGGCGCTTATCGCTTCCGCTCATCAGAAACTGAATATTTATCGCAAACAACAGCCGCACGTTCGTACAGATTATATACAAGTTGCACGTCTTGTTTATTTCCCACCGACCCCCAACTCAAGTGTATCAAGTGATATTTTAACCGCGGATGTTTTAAGTCATTGACATGCTAATTTACAAATAAATTAGCACTTTTATTAAATAATCATTGTTTGGGCAGTTGCTCTTGTACACATTTATTATAGCACAAGATATTTTAGTGCCTTCTAAAAAATGATTTGCCATTTCATATCACCGTGACTTGATTGCCTCAAGCACACACACAAAAAACAACAACAACAACAACAACAAAAAAAACCAACTAAAATAAATAACTAGTTTTGCTAACTGCTAATACAGCGAGACCTCACAGTTCAGGCGCTTGTGTGTTCAAATCCAAAAACATGCTTGGTTGGTCAATCGAAGACTCTAAAATTGTCTGACGGTGTTAATATGAGCTTGAATGGTTGCTTGTCAATTTTATAATTAAAAACAAACATTACATTTCATAAGCTATGTCCTGGTCACAGAAAAGTTGGCAAAAACAGTTCATGAGGGCAGACATGAAAAGAATTAAATAACACACGTTGATAAGATCAGACGGCCGTAGTGTGAGAGATCGGCACGATCTGATAAAATGTTGCTGAAATGTGATTATTTTTCTCATGTGTTTTCATGTATTTATGTTGATGTGTCGGTATAAATAAATAATGCTGTCAAAGTAAAATCATTACATTTGGAATGTCATTTAAATGATTTAATGCATTCAAAATTCAAATGCGATATTTGTTGTAAGATGCCTGTATAGCTGAGTCAGTTTTGAACACTTTATTCAACGGTTGAATCTGTTAAGGATGTTCACAGCTAGAACCATAACGTTTAGAAGGTGTGCTTATTTGTTTTTTTAAGATAATGGTTGCAGTTTTTGTTGGTGAGATGTAATAGTCAACAAATTAATGGTTGTTTACCCACAACCGAGTGCAAGGTAAGTAGCTAGCTAGCTAGCCGGCCAACTAGCCAACGAGCTCGAATACTTCATTAAGAAAGACACAAGCAATAATGTTAACTCCCTGCGTCACTTTGAATTAAATTACCCAAACATGCGAAGACCCAACTTTTGTTTTGGACTCTATAATGGGTCAATTTGACCCATAATGTAATAGAGGGCGTTAAGTGCATAGACAGTAGTTTAATCACAATGTTTCACCTACTCGGACGGAAAACATAAGAAAACCAAATTAGATTACGGTCCCTAATACCGTCCTAAATGCGATTAAGTACATTTAATGGCAGAATAAATGCTACCGGTGTGCTGATGTGAAACATGACCGACTTGGATTTAAAACCATTTATTTGACTCTTATTTGTCACCTCTCACCGTCCGTTTAGCACTTCAGAAATGGGATTTCAATTACACAGCAAACGTCTATCCCACCTGCGTGTGTTCCTACCAAATGGGTGCGTAACCTTTTGCGAGGAGAGATTGAGGCCTCATTTCCATGCTCACCTGATAGCGCCACACTACTGCGCTCATTAAAAGCTGTCAGTCACCCAGAGGCGCGTCGCGCTTTGTTTACACCATTTGTCAACGTCAGCGTGGTCGTGGCAATTCTGACACCTCTCAATCGGAAGCAATCTCCGGCTGCAATTAATAGTCGGGTTTAAATTCATCTTGACGACATAGCACTTGGCTATTGATTGCATGCATAAGTCCTGCGATTGGAGTTCCGCTGTGGAGAAGCAAAATGTGCAGTATGCATATTTCCTTTGAGCAATTTGTACAAAATAAAGTTCATTTTTCTTTGATGAATTTTTTTTAGGTAATTATTCATAGAATTTATAAATGTCAAGCTCCTGTAACACCATACCGTAAGCCGCTGTTGTTTCCCAACATTTCCTGAGCCGCAGCAACCATCTTGACACAGTGCCAAACAAAAACGCTAAGCATAAAAATCTGGGCCTGTTTAATTGAACACAAAGTTGACGTACTTTCAGGAAGCCATTCTGTTGCGTGAAAGACTACACACGAGTTTATTGTACCTTCTGCCATGCAATGGAAGAGCATTTCATCGTTCTGCCTGTCACTATACCTCACTGGCATAGAGAGATAAACACTGATACATTTGTAATGAATAAATAATTTTTGGATGATTTCCCCTGGCATACCCGGTGATCTCTTGCACCAGCGGAGTGGCGAATCACACTTGCCAATAAACCACTTTTTTAAAACCCGGTCTACAGTTTTCCGGGTGTCAGAAATGCATCGTCAGAGCGTGCCCAACTTGAGTTTAAATCATTGTGATGTCAGTGCTCTTCTTTTCATTTCTGCTTGTCACCACAACTTCCCCATCCTGGTCTCGAACACCAAATGCAGCCTTGTCTTACCTCACTATATCTATCAACCATCTTTGAGGTCTTCTTCAAGAAAAGTGTATGATTATGCCATGGGCATCTTTTTTAAATTTTTTTTAACACGCTTAAAGTAAATTGTGGCAAAGTTTTCACTCCATTCCCTCAGCATGCTGTATCCAGTGCTTTTCTTCTCGCCGTCTGATTTACCTCCATATGAGCTTTATATTTTGTGCTGCATAATCACTGCATCAAAATGAAGTTGAAAATGCTAATGCCTCTAATTGGACTGCTAATAGAGACCGTTTCCCCAGCTCCAAGCTTTCGGGGGTCTGTGTAATCAGTGTCGACAGTCGTTAAGGGAATGGAGAGGCAACTAGGAATGTCAGGAGAGGGCCCAGGCGGTTCCGGCTGACACTACCCCAATCTTCCGGCACCCATTAAATGGCAGTTTCAACACATTACCAACCATAACATCCTTGAATATCACTGATTTTATTTGCAGTATCAAACATTTCATTTCACGCGCCATTAATGGAAAAGTGCTGAGGTTCTAATGCTGCCAAACATTTAGTAACTACCTGGACTCGGAGAACCAATTAACTCCAGCGACAACATGGCCAATTAAACACACAAATAGGTGAGTCCGGCGTTGGTTACTGCCCTAGTAATTTACTTTTGAATAAACCCGTGCAGAAAAAAAAAATACAAAAAGCGCTCACGGAATTGTCCTGTGAAGTGAGTCGAGGAAGCGAAATGGAGATCAGGGCTGTCGAAAGACCTCGGTAGAGCGGCAAGAATATACGACCCAGAGTACAAAAATATGGATGACCAAGAAGATTTTTGGGAAATAAAACAATCTCTAAAGATTTAATGTTAGCATGTTTGAGCGACAAGGCTAGCTGTCTTAGCTAGCTGTCTGAAGGCCCTATATCACTGAGCGGCGAAGTTTTTCAAGTGTCCGCGCACCTAGTGAATGTTGGGGTTTTTCGTCAGGGTTCGACCAAGGTCGCAAACGGGCTTAAACCAACAAACGTCGCAAAGAAATATTTACCATGTTCTGTCGAGCGGCTTTGCGAGTGGTTGCAACATTGAAAGATACGGGCTTAACTAGCAAGGTATCTCTCTGTTTGTCTATCTGTCTGTCTATCAGTGTATCTACTCTAAAAAAGGTGGTGGGCGGGGTGTCGGGGGGTCCTGTAGGATTTTCCCTGCCCTTGTCTTGGTTCTAGCGGTGTGCAAATCCTCGAGAGTGGGTCGGGTGGTACCAATGATTTTTTTTTCCCCCGCAGTTCTAACTGTCCGTTGCCATTTGAGGTTGTCCTTTTTTTTGTGACGGCTCCGAACTATACTGTGATAGAGGAAAGCAGTACTGGGAACATAATCAACAAATGCAGGGAAATGTCTCTGCCTAACTTTTAATGACAAGCCTTATTACATGAATCACATCAGTAATTTCCATTGAACTGAGCTTCATGGAAAACAATTGTTGTTGAACTGCTTACCGGCTCCTGTTTGGCCGTTTGGGGGGGGGCGACAATATGTCCTGTGTTCAACAAGAACTGCGTTTAAGGTTTACACAGATATCCCTGGCGGCTACGGGGTTCTCTTGTCGTCATACCGTACGTCCTCATTCTTTTGTCTCCTCCACACACGGCACTTTAATCCGTTCCTTTTGGCCACCCCTGGGATGGATATCTTGTAGTATTCCGCTTTATTGTTCAGGAGCAAGGAGGTACCGGTAGCCAAAGGCCAGGTAACTTGGATTTGACTGGTGTATTCTCTCGTCCCACAGGACACGAGATACAAATCAAGTTCCTTTGACCCCATTGTCCTCTCCACACTTGGACTCCCCCGAAGGCAATACTCCGGTCTGGGATCTTTTCTTCCCTTTTATTTATTTATTTATTTATTTATTTTCCTTACCTCCCGCTAAACCCATAAGGTCCATACATTTCCTTGGGTAAACCCTGCGACTGCGAGACCAGCTCATCTTTTGATTACAAATGATGTTTACACATTGCGCAGGCTTAATAAGAATCATTTGGAAAAGATGACTGGTCGATATTTCGGTTGATTTTCCATTTCAATGAACGCTGAAATTTCTGCATTTTTTTTTCTCCCTTTATCAATGTACAATCTTCTTCTTGAAAAGAATTAGCTGCAAACTCGTAAAGCCAGACACCCCGGTGGCTCATTCTCTGCCTTGTGGTCGGCTTTTGCCGGCGAAATCCGCTCTTCTTGTCATCCTGACCTTTCTTCCGTTTTAATGAAATCAGACTTGGCTTCAAAATAAACAAGCCCATTTCCCTGCCCCGTTAGCCCGCAGACGCCAGTGACCTATGAACTTAATTTTCTATCCAAACATATATTCATAGGTGGCACCTTCCTCTAACCGTGATGGAAAGTGTCACAGGTGTTGAAGTCTGATTAAAAATATGATAATGTCCGTGTCCTCGCTCACAACTATTTTGACCATGCAATGACACGAATAGGATTAAATGTAATATATAGCATCTTTTCTGTGCCGCCTCAGTGTTGTTTGGCTCATATGAGCTATGACTTTGCAATTCTTCCACTTCTTAACAGGCATTCTTTCGAATGTTGAATGGGATGTTTTAATGAGTCGTTTACTGGCTGGCAATATCATCAAATGTTAACTTGTGAAAATGCAATTGAAGGCTGCCATTTGAGGCGGTTTTTAATCTCAAACGCATGATTTGGAGGTCTATCACGTGTATGTGCCGCACTTGCGATAGGTTGTCAGAAGAGAGGGTTAATGTACAAAACACAAACCGTAGATTCTTCATACGTTAGTAGAAAACATCATTGTAACCCGCACTTTGGATTCATGGTTGTGCATCGTCTGCATCCACGTCGCCATTTTGATTTAGATCGGGTTGAAGTTGTGTTTGTAATGATGCTTGAGAAGTCAACTCTATCGGGTTCAAGTCTGGGGATTCATGTGTCCAGTTTATAACCTTCCACGCACTGACTACATAAGTTCATTACCTACTGTTGTTTGAAATTTAGGTTATAATAAGATAAGATAAGATATCCTTTATTTGTCCCACACTGGGGATGGCACCGTCGCTGTCATTAATCAAGGATCCGCTGTACTCAGCCAGGTTTTGATTCTAAAAACAGATGTTGACACTCGGCCCAGAGATGTTTGGAAGATTTACTTGGCTCTCTCATCCAAATGCTTCCAATCCACCGTGAACTGTCATCAACCGTCCCTGCAAACACCGCGCCGCCAGTATTTGACATCAATCAAATTAGCATGCGAAATTTCGTGGTTCGTATGCCCCCGCAGCCATTATATTTAGGAAGCGGCACCTGTTTCTTGTCAGCGAGACAAAGAGTACAGACCTCCGCGCCCCGTCGCACCATCCTTATCAGCGCCTTGCCCACAAAGGGTTAATTCAATCATGTCAAGGTTCCCTGCTCTGTTCCTCGCCTCTGCCATCATACTTTAGGACCATTGGAGCATTTCCTCATTGATGGCACCTTTTGGCTTCACAATAGAAGCTAATTTGTTAGAATCTTTCACAGGTCAGGGGCTGCTTAAAGGCGATGAGGGCGCCTCGCCCCCGCTGGAAAAATAGAGCCATCCAAGAGCCCGGGGCAAATTAAATGCCCAGTCATTTTATGGCCGCGGCCATACAAAGCATAAATATCCATTTATTTTACTTCATTTCAGTCCACGGGATCTTGCCATGCCATCCCTGTTAACGTAGGTTAATAGATTGATTCCACTGACATGGCTCATAATGAACAGTAAATTGTTTTATCTCTTAAGTCTTATTTGGCCGGCCAGGAAAACATACGAGGTAATATGGCTGTGGCTAAATGGAGCGTATAATAGATCTCTCCCTAAGGCATAAGGATAGGTTGATGGCGGGGATATGATTAATGAAAATAATAATGCTCTTGAAATAGACATTTTTCTCCCTTTTTGGCACTTTTGGCCCTTCCCTCCAATGGTCATTCCGATTGGTCATGCACAACATGATGAATTCTTCGCATTTTGATTTCTGTCCGTGGCGTTATGTTCCCTGGGAGAGGCTCTCTGGACGCTTGACTCAACAGTGAACTCTACTCACTTTGTAGCCGGAAGTACAGACATGTAGCTACGATCTCAAGCAATAAGGGTCGGTCGGTGGTAGGAGTGTGACAAAATAGCAATATGGCATGTGATCCCGCCTACATAGGGAACATCCGACTCTTAACATGATAACATCCAATCCTTTGTGTTTTTGAAACAGTTTTGCAGTACGTTTCGCGTTAATGTAACACAATACATTTCAGCCATGTCGTCCCTCACTCTGAACACTAGGCGGCACTGTGTAAAAGGAGTACATGCAGTAGATAAAAGACGAAAGAGAGACGAAGAAGTCTGGTTGACGTAAATAGTTACCGCTGTGTGTTAACCACAAAATAAACTGTATGAAAAGATATACAAGTTTGCGTCTTGAGGAAACACAAGTTTAAAAAAAATGTGACAAAGCAACAGAAGGGATCATTTACTAAACCGGGGCTTACTTGGACTTCCATTATTTTTTTTTACTTTTGTTGATTAAATTCTGGTGGTTTCAATTAGTTTTTAGAGCATATTTTTTTCATTAATAGTCATTTTAGTATTAGTCTTATTTTTTTCAATGTATGATTTGTCGAGTGCCGGATAAAAAAAAGTTGCTGTTATAAACTACAATCCTCAAACTGTTTGACCTTCCTTCTGAATTAATTGACGACCAAAACGAAGGACATTTTTGCCTTTTTATTTTGTTAATTTTTGTTAACTATAATAACCTTGATGTCCACATAGCTGGCACGGTTGCTACCTGAAACGTATATATCAGGCTGGTGAAGTGGTACCAGTGTCGTAGTATTGGTACATATTTACGCCGAAGAGTACTGTACTCTAGGTCCAGTGCAGATATTAGTGTTTGTGCATCCCTTGATATCAATACTCTCCAATGTCTGATGTCCATGGCAGGTAATCCGTCATTCTTGCTGTTCTTGTAAAATCACCACTGCTGGTCCAGATGACCAATGAAAACATTGGCTGCTCCATATTGTGATATTATTATTGGCAAAATGCTATGATTAATTCAGTGAATCGCTAGTTGCTTCTACAGCCGAAAAAAAAAAGATCCAAAGTAAAGTTAACGTGTGTTTTAATCTGCTGATAAAGTTGCCTCTGCGCTTGAATGACATTAATTAAACTATAGCACCACTGAATTGGCTCCTCCCATTCGTTTGAAGGCCCCCGGGTTCCGATGCCTTCTTTAACCGAATCGATGACTTTTAATTCCGTACTATTGATATGCTTAGATAATGCACCAATTGAACTGTGCTTCTGCAGATGAAGAGTAATTGGGCCCTGACCCTTGTGTGCTTCCCATCACCGCATCACCACCCCCAATACATTCCGACCTGCAAGGAAGAGAGCTGGTGGCTGGGGAGAGGCTCACTTTGTAGACACTCACTTGTGGCAAGGTGATAAATTACAGTTCTTAACTACCATTGATTACCCCGTGTTTCTCGGGCTCCGGTGACAACTGTTCAGTCACTCTGAATGGCTTTTAATGGCACATTAGAGAGAAGAAGGTGTACAGTTTCCCCAACATTGATTCCACTCGCTTGTTGCCTAATAAAGACAAACAGACACACACCCCTCTCTGGGAATATCCAGCTTCAGACATCCGACCCAAATTTTTTGCAAAGCAATACATTACAGTAGCGAGTGCACAAATGCTCCCGATGGCCCCGAGCCAACGCGGTATTGTTAAACCTTAACCTTGAGACATTTTAAAATGTTGTTTTAAATTGTTATTTATAGTGTATTGGGAGATGGACAGTTTTACTCCGCGTTTCTACAGTTGAACTTGCTTTGCATTTAGAGGTGAAGATATTATAGTTGCAAATAATTTTCATGAATGACATTAATGAAGCACACTAAATCGAACAAAAGGACAGTCTCAGAATATCGTGGAAGCTCTAAGTTTGAACACACCCTCCAGGATGCTGGTCGGCCTTCGGTTTGAGGGATTTGAAAGAAACATGACCGCGGGATGAGGGCGCAGAAAAGGTCTTAATTTAACACACTTTTCTGCAACTATCATGACTTATGTGTATGTATGTATGTATTTCTGTTATAATTTACAGAAGAACATTTGATCACAATAGAATTGACAAATTTGTACACAAGTAGAATTATCCGTAGTGGTATTGCTAGCCTACAATAATGCGGTATTACAAAGTAAGTCATAATTACAGTAAATATCGGTATGAAAAAACACTTGTGGGTCGTAAATATAAAACCATGAAAATAAAAAATACAGTGGTAACTCTTTACATATTTGTATGATGTCATACATTTACTCTATGTACAAAAGTAGAACACGCCGCAGCGTTCACGCTAACCTGCGCTAACGTAGTAATGTAAGTTAAGTCATAATTACAGTCATTATTTTTATGAAAACCCCTTCCAGGTCAGAAAAAAACCCCAACAAAAAAAGTACGGTGGTAAATGTTCACATATTCTTACGCCGCTGCACAAGCTAGCTCTTTGCTTGCCGTTTCTCAACTGGAAACCTTGTATGTTGGGATCATCACAAGCTGAGGGCAACTTTGTATGGAAAGAAATATAAATGCTGTACTATGGTAACCAACATACTCGTCGACAAGTATCTACGTTCCTAGTTGTCATGGTAACAAAAGTCGTATTCCACCTTGTAGTAGGACCGCAAAGCAAGCTAATTTTGTCAAGACCTGAAAAAACACGGTCATATGTACTGTAATTCCTGATCCCTTGGGTATTTTGATGCAAGTATTAAGATGCCTGGACTGTTAAGTTTTTAAAATTTCATTATGCGTCTTTTTTATTATTCCTTCAGGTCTTTTTTTATGCATTTTTTCCTTAAATCATGCTGGGCTTTTGTTTGCAAAAGCAGGTGTCCGACACTAAGTCACACACCGTCGCCACGCCGCCCGCCCTGAAACAAATGTCGCAGCCAAGCCTGACACCGGGGTCCTATTTTAACCGCGGGAGTGCAATAAGCGGAGCAAAGCTGTGGAGCTGCGCTCACAGAGCGTGTGGGCTTTGCACAGCGCACCTGCTCTTTTGGATCGCTTTTGATTTGTGTACGCGCTCGCAGCACCAAATGCAGAAATGGTTCAGGTGACTATAGCTCAAACACTGTCACACAACCGGAGCATAACTCACACCGCTGCTTTTTGTGCGCACGTATGAAGTTTGGTTGAAGAGTTGATGATTGACAGCTGATAAACTTGGATGAAAACTGGCTTGATTTGCCAGTTAGCATACTGTAGCTGTTCCCAACACACACACACCCTTCCCCCCACGGGGCTCATACTGCCCCTTTATGTCGCATTATCTTTCTAACGGGAATTTTTTTTTTGGAAGGCATCGTTGGGCCACGTGAAAAAGGAAAAAGAAAAAAACAAAACACTGTGAGAAAAATGTGTAAACTTTGAATAAACTTGTCATGTTGTGAGAATGAAGTAGTATGTCATAAAGGTCAAGAGAGACAGCGGCAACTAGTTTCGGACTGTTTGGGGAATTTTGACTTTCCCTCATTAAAAATGACTGCTTTATTCTTTCCTCTTCAAGATATGACATCATTCTTCCGAGCAGCGGGCAGTGCAAAGGCCCTCCTGGAATGACTGTGTTTATTATGGTTATTATGATGAAATAATAGACTTTTGCGGAATCTCATATTTTGCAATCGCATCTATTCTGGTGAGGAACGATGTATTTTATGGGTCACACACATGACCCCCACCAGATTTTCCTTAACCGTTTCCCCCTGAAATGCCTGAAAAAAAAAAATCTCTCCAAAACCAGTTTCACCACTTAAAACCAAATTGGGTGGGGAATTTTTTATCGTAATAGAACGCACACAAAAGTCTCAAGAAGCAACGCACTAAATTTAACAGCTAGCTGACCAGTTTAGCTTGAAGCGGCCAATTTGGGGGACTTGAAACGCTCACACTGTCTGTTTTTGGTATGTGCAATATGTGCGGCCACACGTACTGAAAAATGTTGTTGCTGAATTTACTCAATTTTACTTTGTCAAGTGGTCGCACGAGATAAAATCAACTGGAACCAGACACATTTTTGAAGTAAACTATACCTCTACCGGTACTTTAAAAATATATCTGTTTTATTTTGTGCATTCAAATACTCAACGAAATAAAATTGAGTAAATTCCACACACCCATTTTTTTCAGTACAGGGTGGTATTTTTGAGTGCGAGGCAACGTGCCCAAAAGTCAAAGGCTACTCGAAACGATTCTCTATTTGTATCGTGACATGTAAATGCGTTCAAGGACTTTTCTGCTAAACATTGAAGTGATTGGGTATCCATGCAAAGGAGGAATGACCTTTTTATCGCTAGAACACAGGTGTCAAACTCAAGGCCCGGGGGCCAGATGTGGCCCGCCATATCATTTTAAGTGGCCCCGGAAAGCAAATTAAAGAGGACAACTTCCATGATGCTTGCTAAAATCTGTACCAAATTTTCAAATGTTCATATGTTATAAATCAGTGACATATTGTAAGCATTTTCTTGTGACCAACCCCTTAACCACTTACTTAAACAATCATTGAATAAAACGTTATTCTTGACTTCTTTATACAGTTTCAGTCATCACGGCCCTCCATGGGAAATGGTAAAAAAATGTGGCCCGCGACAAAAATGAGTTTGACACCCCTGCGCTAGAAGATCTCTGTATTGAGTTGACAAGCTAACATTAGCTTGTTGTTAGAAGAGAAGAAAGTGACTGCGATTTTCATGACTTCATGCGTACGTCCACAGGGCGCTTTTTAAGCTCAGCCTTCGATGAGTATCCCACTCGGAAGCAGATACAGTATCCTCAACAGATTTAATTTTTTTTTTTTTTTGCCTGCACTATCAAACATGGATGGAGCACATTTTGGCATATTTTGATGACCATTTCAAAATTTGATCATTTTAATTTGAAGCAACCATCTCGGCCATATTCTACATATTCTACTACGGACTAAATCCCTCCAAAGGACCTCGCCTAAATTAGCCTCAATCTGATCCAAGATGCCGAAACATGAAGTAACCCTGCGGCGAAATCCGATACAAGAACTGTAAATACAAAAGCGTATCCGCGCCAGAGTATAAAATAACATAAATATGAATGAGTGTTATTGTAGGAGTGCTTGATATTGTGACTCAGAGGAAGCGCCATTTTGGGGCCGCAGCTTTCTCTTGTGATCCAGGGCTGCTGTGTCTTCCACAATAATTGATTTTAAAAGCAACGAACATTGTTATCTACTCCCAATCCTGTTTTGTTTAGAGTTCTCCTGGAGATTCTGCACTCTTCCGTAACACAGTAACATGAGCTGCACATGAGGCAAATGAACTAAGCTTATCGCTTTTTATATAAATATATCCACAGCTGAAATCCATGCACAAGAGCTTGTTGACCTACCGGGCGTGATGGGTTGTGACTTCCTGTTGGGCTTGTGAAGTTTCAAAGATCCCCCGGGATGAACACGTCCCCGGGATTGAGTGAAGGAAAACAAGAGGAGGAGGGGGGGGGCCATCCTTGAGTTATTAGTCATGAAGGGATCAACAGAGTTTACAGGAAATGATCCTCCTTGCTGTCCGACTCAACCCACAGATATTTCATTTCAAATAACAGTGGCGCGTCAATGTCCAATTACAAGCACACTGGTTTTGTTTTGTATTTCAGGAGCAATAAAAAAAGGTTTTACTGCGTAAACGCACACCATCCAAACAACATCCAAACCTAAATCTTGGAGAAGATGTCACCGTATGGTCTGTATGCAGGTTAAATTTAAAAATGACTCTCAGTGATATATTGAGGGCCCGAAAACACTTTGTAACAATATTTAGGTCGGTAAAAGACAAAGCTCTAAATATGTGTCCGATCATCACATCAAAAAAATTGCATCATTTCATCTATTTATTTGTTTATTTGGGGAGGAGGTCATCATTGATCTTCCATTCTCTGCTCTTTTTTTTCTTGTTCTGTGATTTTGTTCTGTGATTCTGACAATTTGTCATAAAGTTGTTGTTTTTTATTTAAGGAAGCCATCATCTGGGACTAAAGCTAAACAAATTGTTTTAGTCATGGCATTAACCCTTTCATGCACCCTGTAACCTGATAACATGATAAGCTGTCCACTGTAGTAACCGTTGTCCCTGAAAGGATTCATAATCAAATGCGACCAATGTCAATTTGGATTTTTCTTCCAATTTCTGACACAAAATGAGCAAGCCTCAGGTCAAAATGACTTTGAAGCATTTTTTTTTTCTTTTTGCATTGTTTTCATTTGTGGTTCATTTTTAACAGGACATGCAGGAGAGACTACTTAATCACCGGATGCCTGTGGATATAATATAAATTCAAAAAAAATAATAATACAAATAAATCTCATTACTTGTGTTTGTTCGCCGTTCAGGACAACTGTCTGCCAAAATGCCAGGAAAGAAAAAAAAAGAAGAAAAAAAACAACAAGCCTCCTATTTTGACGTCGACTTGACTTGTCAGTCGCAGCCAAAGCAAACAGTGGTGATTGTGTTTGAATAGCCAAAGGAAACCATTTTTGACATTTCTGTCAGCTTGTGACCCACTCCTCATCCAGCTGACCCAGTCCGTCAACAAAATGTCACTGGAGACAAATCAAAAAACAAAAGCAATGAGCCCTCATTTGAATGAGGATAATATCATAATAGCGGCAGGTTGAGGAGTCTATAAGATGCCGTCGAAGAGATTGCCATTGTGCCTGAACCTGATGTCAAAATGCCACGAGACGCGTCCCCCTGCCGGGTCAGCGCGCCTCGGAGGTCGGGGCTTTTGCCCCTGCCCCGGGCACCGGGGGCCGCTCTTAACTCTCCAGTGGGCCTGGCACTTCTGTCAGCCGCGCATCATGTGAAAGTGCAGAGTTGAAGCGGTGTAACAGGGTTAAACTGATTAGCAATGCACTTGTGTTCCTCGGGTCACATTCGGAAGAACAATAGTCATATTAAAGGATCTTTTTGTCTCAGCGCCGCATCGCCTAATGCTGCCGTTCTTCGGACGTACAAAAGTCACTGACGGATAGCTGCCATTCCCCCCACCCCCTTTTCACGTTTCCCCACCCCATTTGCTGCGCTCCCTTTGTGGAGATCCCAAATCCTCTTGCATCCTGAGCCCGGCCTTCACATTCTTAACCCGCCCTGTCAATACATGAACTCCTCTACTCCTTTTAATTCTCACTTTGTTGGCTTTCACTCAAACTCGTGCTCTGCCTCTCCATTTCCTTCTCACTTTCACCCACACTCGTCCCTGGGAAATGTGGATCTTTTCCTGACAAGTTTCTCGTGAAGCAAAGCCTCTTGAGATCATCAGCAGAGCTCTGCCAAAAAAAAAAAAAAAAAAAAAATCTGTGGGAATGTCTGATGGGAAGGAAAAGGGGGACTTTTAATTGTTTTTCTGTTTTGCCGTTCTTCTCCTGGAATTCGATCACATGAGGGGGAAAAAAAGGAAGAGATTTTACTTTTTATTTTTTCTACAAGTGAGACTAAATGCTCATATATGTTGCTGTTTGAATGCGACTTCTGTGCTTAATGCGTTTAATGTTTTCCATCTGCTACAAATTAAGCATCACAATTCCATGTTGCGAGATACAAATCAAACTACTTTGAGAGTTTTGTTTTGTTTTTTCCTTTAATGTACTGGTGATTACAAACCGGCTAACCTGCCTGTGTCCGCAGCTGGAACAACAAGTGCTCCGGCTTGACGTTAATTAGGAGCTCCCTCGCTTTCCCACCCGGAGTGCTGAGGTCGAGAGTTAAAAAGTGCTGGAAAAGGTTCACGCGGATTGGAATTGTACAAAACATGAAGTCAAACTCATTTTTTACAGAAACCAGGTTGTATTATTGATGATTGTGTTTTGCACCGGTGTCCATTTTTTCTCTGTTGACCACTTTTACGCCGACTGGTATCCATTCCGACAACACTGTCCCAACCCCGTTTTGTATGTAAATTGGAAGTTTCTGTCACTAAGATATGCTCACGCAGGACTTGCATGCTATGCTAACGTAGGGCTTGCATGCTCGAAAAAAATAAATAAAGATGCCGTAGGAAAGACATTCTTACATATATAGAAAATATTGAATGAGAACACACCATGAATATGAAATATTTGATGACGTCAAGAATATGAACAGAAATTAAAATCCCATTTCTTAATGCATGGGAAGTTGCATCACATGCACAAAATCTTGTAGGTCAAGGAATCCAAGTTGATTGTAGATGTGTTAAAACTTGATTCTACCTTTTTTCCCAAACAGGGCATAAACACTTTGAAAGGGTTGGTATGTCGGGTTGCCATCGTTGCACAGTGATGGACATAAAAGGGCGGCCATTGTTTCGGCTCAATAAGCCTCCATTCTTAATGTGGATAAGCATAACAAAGTAAAAGTGGGGGGCCGTCAAACATCTAAAACTAGGAGTGTCCCGGCTGGAATATTTACATATTGGCCACCCTCTCATGCAAAGCTTGCGTTGAATAAATACGATGTATCAACATTCAATTTGTTCTTGGACTGAAAATTGTTCTCATTAAGAGCAGATTACCTAAAAGGGATGCTTTGAGTCGTCTGACTTTTGAACATGACTTTTAGGCAAGGAACGGCAAATCATCGGGGTGATTATTTGTTCATAAATCACTCGAAAATCAGGAAGAGTGCACTTTGGCTCATTTGGTAACTTTATTGTCTTTGCATTGCAATTGCTGTGATTGCCACGTCTATTACTGCATCACATCAGGGGGCTGATTGCCCACATTCATTCTAAAGATAACAACTGGCTGATGTAAACAAAGCCAGGGAGGATGTTTGAAGCGAAGCACTTTCGGCGCGGGACGGTGGAGAAGCGGTGGGTGGATTTGGGTGTTCGGGGAGGATTCCAACCCGAGGTCCGCATGTCGATAGCGGCGGGCCGCAGAGGTCTTAACTAGTGCCTGAGACTTGAATGGCCGCTCCACAGGAAGCAGGCCTGCTGGTTTGTTTAGCTGGATGTGATTTCGAGCGGTGGGGGGGGGGGGGGGGGGGCGGCGGCGGCGGCGGCCCCCCACTCATACGAAACACAATGGGGCATACTTTCTGAACATGGCTATTAGGCAATAATGATGTGGCTCGGGTCCAAGCCATTGGCGCTCCGACCGTGTGTGCGCAGATTAAAATATGCCCCTCCTTGTATTAATCAAATGGTGGCCTCCGTGTGAGGGCGACGCATGAGTGCCTGCTTCTGGAGCAGAGGAGGAAAGGCCATTTCCTCACATTTTTCACCAGGGACTGTGACACACAACCTCCAAAGTCAAACGCCCCGATTGATAGCTTGTTTTGAAGGTACAGGTATTGATATGTTTGTCATGTTTTGTGTGATGAGGATTCCCCCCCGCCCCCAATTAGTTTTCCTTGGACTCTTCTGCCCAATAACTGAACTAAGATTGCCCTTTTTTTTCTGATTTATTTTTTGGATTTGGAAGAGGAAGACAATTCATTATACATCAATTGCATACAATTTAAAAAATAATAATTTTACAGGCAGATGCTGATGTAACTAGCCATTCCATTCTCTGAGCCGCTTATCCTCACGAGGGTCGCGGTGTGCTCGGATCCTATCCAAGCCAGTAGGTGTGGTGCATCCTGAAATGTTCGCCAGCCCAATCGCAGGGCACACATAGACAATCAACAACCATTCACACTCACACTCACACCTAGGGACAATTTAGAGCGTTCCAGTAAGTGGCAAGTAGTGAAAAATATATGCGACACAGGGTACTTATTTCTAGCAATATAAAGGATACAGTGTCGCTCTTCCTGTTCCTTCCCCATTGCAGTCGGTGTTTTCAAAGGGTTAGTCGTTTTATTTATTCGTTTTATTCCACAGCTGTACTCGTACTTGTGTATGTTGAGTCTTTTCCTTTGTAGCAAACCCGCAATATCTAATTTCTCAGGATGACCACTCTTAACCCAACTTTCACCGTAATAACGTCCCCCGTGTACCATCCTACAAACAGCGGAGTAAATGCACTATTAACATATTGAGCACACTGAGAGAGCACCCCCCCCCCTCAAAAAAAAAAATCAGCTACAAAGACACCCAGGAGTATCCCATTGCAGGAAATAGCTCGTTTCATTTTCTCTGTAACCGATTCCAGGAAAGGAGCTACATGAGAGAAAGAAGTCAAGCGGTGGGATTGAGACCGCTGAACAAGATAGATTCTTCCAAATTCTAATTGGACAACAGTTGATTTAAATGGGATCCATTTGGCTGACAAAAGAAAGCGAGAGTAGCGGGCCGGCGAGGGGTGCCTCTGGGGGCCGGGGCGAACACCGAGTGGCTCCGCTCAGCGCCCGGGGAGGGATCACTTCTAAGGCGAAGCGTGGGAGCTGGAAGGAAGGATCGCCGTGGTGGGAGCGAATAGGAAGGGAGGGCCACTAAATTCATGGCGGAGTGAGAAGCTTTCGCTTGAGAGGCATTTTTATTCGGAGACGGGGGCCCCGTTTTAAACCCGAAAGTCAACTCCCACCGGCCTCCGTCATGTGTAACGCGACTCCGACCTCAAGACGAGGCGAGTGGAAATGGTTCAGCAGGACCTGTAAACAGACCGCCGTTAGCGTGACCCGAACAAATTGGCGGAATTACACGATAGAAAGAACAGAGCGCAGAGTGGAAGACCATATAAATGACTCGAATTGATTGTAGTGGAAGCGCAAACATCCAACACAAACTGTATGGCCAATTTGTTTCGAGTTTGTCATACTTGGAGCATATTCAGAAATAATCTGCTTTCGAAATGACATGAGAAGAATTTTTGAAATGTCTGAAATAGACGTTCCAATTTGAATTTGAGCATCATTCGGGGTCATGTACGCAAGTGTAAAAAAAAGTTAACCACCGTTTATAGTTGAACGTTGAGGGGTGGTGTGGGGGGAGGGCGTTCAAGTGACATTTTAACACCCCGAAGTGACATTTTAACGCATCCATCCATTTTCTATACCAGTTAAACTAATGTAGGTTTGAAAATGAGCTGGAACCGATGCCAGCTGACTCTTGGGCAAGTGTTAACAATTGCAATGAATGACGAATGTCTAATGGAAAAGTGATTAGCAGATAAAACTCATACGTATAAAAAAAACATTTTCAATCATTCGTTTCTTCATAGTTAACTACTGTGAAATGGTTAAACTACTGTGTAATAAATAAATACCAGATTCAAAATGGTTATTTGTCATGCGCAAAATAACCACAATGGTAGTATTGAGTACTGAAATTCTTACTTGGCTCCCTCAACGTATATATATATATATATATATATTTAAAAAATGATACATAAAAGATAAAAATAGGAGTAAATTTGAAAGATGAATTGTTGAGGGGAAAATACTTCCGTGGTAGACAGTGTTTTAAAATATTGACAGTGTAAAAGAAATAATTACAGTTTGGCAGTGGCAGTCTAGTTTGCGAAAAAAAAAAAAAAAAAAAAAAGAATTCAAAGATGCAGGCAATCGACTGTTCAAGTATTCCAGGTTGCTGAGATATTGCACAGTGTAAACATACGATTGCAACAGCAAACTATTGCGGGGGGGGGGGGGGTGCCTGGCAGATTGAGATGATTTCATTTTGTTCAGGAGTCTGATGGCATGCGTTGATCATTTTTTGGGGGGGAAGAATTTTGAGGCTTTACACTCATTACGTTGTTTGAAAATGCATTTCGGCGGGTAGCGGGCGTAGATTGTATAGTCAATAAATAAGGTGTTTCAATAGATTAGCTAGATTTGTCCATCTTCTTCCGTCATCGGTGACCAGTTATCGTTTTTTTTTTTAACTCCCAACATTGCAGATAAGAGTGGCCCGATATCATTTGGCCCTCACTGGTGGGTTTTGTTTCCCCGTCAAGACCACAAAGCTTTGCCTCTTGTGTGTTTGGTTGTCTGCAGATGAAAAATATAGTCAGCGGCGCATTGCAGCGAGAGGGAGAAGGGGGGGAGGGTGTGGGGGGGGGTGTGGGGGGGGGGGTGGAACGCAGGTGTTGGAGTGTTTTTACTGCCTCTGCAGAGCGGAAGGGTAGGAGAGCGAGGGCACATGACCTGGAGGGCGTTCAGAGGTAGGGGCCAGACCTTCACAAGGGTGCTCCGGGGGGATACAGCCACTGCTTATCTCTTCCTACACTTTTACTTCTTTTTTATCCTCTTCCACAGTACTGCTTTCATTTCCCCTTCCTCTCACTTTAGCGGGACGAGTACCCCTCCATTATTTCCTACCAAACGCCAGCCCATTGTCTTATCTGCTGACATGCATTTTTCGAAGGCTGGAAACACTCCTCAAACCCCCCCCCCCCTTTTTTTGGGGGGGCGGGGGGGGGGGGGTAAATATCTGAAGTAATCTGAAATGGTCGAGTTGACGCACTGTTGGATTAGTGCGTCTTCAGTGGTTTAATGAGTCCTGATCAATGTGGAGCGCGCGCACCACAGACGGAATATTCGCTTTTGGCTTCACCGCGATACGGCGGCGACTGGGACGGCTTTTCATCCGCGCCCATCCTATGTCGGGCTTGCCCTCACCTTGCCCGCCACTTACAGAAGCAATCTCTCCCAAAGTCCCCCCCTTTAAAACCCACGTGAATGTGCGCGGCGCTGATGGAGAATGGGCCCATTCCCAATGTAAATGAAGAGATGCATATCGCTGTTAATCCATTGCTTTGTAGTCACGGCCATACCCAAAGTCTGTCTAATTTCCCCTCACAGTCCCTTTTGCAGCCAGGAGTGTATCGATCGGCAGTAATTGAAGTGTACTTGATAATCCGTGAGGCACATGAAGAGGGGGGGGGGGTTTAGAGGGTAAGGGGGTTCGAGGGAGACCCTCAACTCTCACATCGATGCACAGAGAATGGGGCTCAGGGGTTTGTGTGTGGGTGTGGGTGTGTTTTGAGTGTGCGGAGAAAAGGGGAGGAGAAGGGGAGTGGAGAGGGTGCGCTCTAATGTATGGGCGGGTAAGGCAACACCCCCCCTCGCGGCTTCTTCTCAGCTGATTAAACTCATTGAGGAGCAGACAAGTAGAACAAATAGATATAAAGGTTTTGCCTGGCAGCTTACAGCCGTCGCCGTTTGGCTGAAGAAATGGCGAGCGAGCGCGTCTCCATGCTGAGCTGTGTGCTAACATTTCGCCGGCGCCGGGGCCTGTTTTCCATAACACAACCAGACGTCGGGTGGCAACACACAATTTCATTTGTGCTGCACCTGAATACGCTTAAACCGGTTACACGGGGCCGCGCGGTGTGCTTGTGGTTAGGATGGCCACCTCGCAGTTCGGGTTTATATTTCGGTTTTCCTTTGTGTGTGGGGGGGGGGGGGTGTACGCGTTCTTCCTGCGTTCACAAACGTGCATGTTAAATTGAATTGTCGATCAAGGAATTGTCCTGAGCTCCTAAATGGAATTCGTAATTGGCTTTTGTTGCCAAAAGATGGTGGCAAAGCACCCCTTAAAAAGGGGACCATAAAATCCCAACACCACGCATCTAGAATGTACACAATCATGAAGACTCTCCCATTTTACAAATCGCCGTGTTTGTACTCGAGTGGCTGATTGTGCGTCGACAGCAGCAGCGACGTCTTCACTGAGCATCGTATATGCCAAACGGTTTGACCGCTTGCTGGATGGCCCACCGGAGCACTTCAAACCACGCAGATTAGAGGAGATTACGGAAATATCTTGTGGGATGATAAAGTGATATGTCACTGACGAGATTAAATGTCCTTTGAGAGGGGAAAACAGTATCGCTACGGATTTTTTTTTCATTCAATTAATCGATTCATATTCAGATTTCATACCCAAATGCGGCCAGGTGGAGGGAGTGGCTAGCACGTGTTCCTCAAAGTCGACAAGTTCCAGGCTCGTTTGTAGACTTGCGGAAGTTTCCTTTCTTCTTCTTCTTCTTTTTTTTTTTTTCTTTTGCATCGCTCAACCCGGAAGAGACAGCAGATAAAACAACCTTTTCGGAGTCCAATAACGATAATTTAAGCCTGACTCATGCAAAAAACACACTCCCAACCGACAAGTACGAATGCAGGAAACGGGCAGTCATAAGTTGCCTTTAAAAAAACGTGAAGTGCAGTTGCGGCCCGTCACTTTTGTGCACTGACGTGCAGAAGGAGAAAAGAAGAAAGAACCATAACTCCTTGCGCCGCCAACCTGCCCTGCGTGACCCCTTTTTTAAGTGGCCAGCAGGTAATTGCTGAGGCGGCGTTCCCCCCCATAAGCCTTTACAAGTCGCCGTATGTGTGTGGGTGTGTGTCTGTGTGTGTGTCTTACGTGTCATCTCTATTTATTATATTCCGCACGCCGCCCGGGCCCTCGGTAATCAATTTCACAAGGATACAAGGCTGATATCGGGCCGCCGCGCACATTATGAGGCCAGCCCTCCCCTTATCAAGTGCAGAATTGCCGGCTAGAGGTCACCGGCAGATAAACAGGGATGTAACACAACCCTCCCCCCAACCTCGCTCACCTGCCCCCCTCCACCCCACCGGGTGAACGCAAAGGTTGGAAGGTGACGGCAGTGCGAGGGTTGGAAGGGGGGGGGGGGGCGCTACGTGGAACAAAACACCCTGCGAGGGCTAGCTTGTTACGGCCGACCTTCAGAATTTCATCACCGACGCTTCTTGATGATTCGGAAGCGCCCGTCTGGACTCTCTCTTGAGTCAGCGTTTGTATGCACATGTGCAGTGTTGAGGGAGGGGCTGGGGCGAAAGGGGGGGGGGTCACCGCCGACACCCTGGCGTTGATTATCTCCAAGCTCTCTTTACAGACATTTATAGACCAACCACAACTCCATCAATCATTTTCTCCGCCGTCGTCTTATTCCTCGGGCTGCCTCGTGTCCCACCTCAAGCGCGGCGGCGGCTTCATGTTATCACGTCAGGCTCTGCAAGCGCTGTATCATACACTCAAAAACACAAGAAGGCGCTTTGGCTCGAATGTACGGAAGCGTGGAACTGAAAATGTGAATTCAAATTGTTGGACTCGCAAGTAGGCTCTGTTCCGACGTACTGACAAATATGTTTGAACGTACTTGTAGCCTAAATGCTACAATCGTGAATTGAAGTTTTTGGTAATTAATAGCACACCCTCGTCTTGTTTTTACTTTGTAGTATTGTGTCTTGTATGGCAATATTAAATCAAAGGCAAATTATTTTACCGGTTTCCCAAGTTTATAGTTGGAAAGTTTCATTTTCATCCCCGAATAGTAATAAAAATAATAATAATACATTTTATTTATGAGCGCCTTTCAAAATACCCAAGGACACTTAACATGTTTTATTATGACTTTTTTCTTGTGTTAGTGCAACATGATTGCACTCGTTTTCAGGTGTCAAATTAAATCATTATTTATACTGCAACCTTATTTATACTACTTATACTGCAACTTAAATTTGTGTACAATTCAATCTTGTTCGCTACCATCCTTATCTGCCATTTTGTTTTTGGAACGTCATGACTTTTTTGTTGTCTCGTTTGACTTTTTTGTTTTTTTTACATATTATGTTTAGCAATTTTATTTTTGGAAAATGTTGTCGTCTTTTTCTAAAAGAAATTTCCTCCCTCAGAGTAGTAATTTGCTCTGTAAACCCTCAAATCTTTGGTGCGTGATTACCTTTTTCATGTACTTTTTTTACTCATCATCCACTTTTTTGGATAATAAAAAAATTCACTTAAATCCTTGTGATGTACAACATAATTCACAAACGTAAAATTTTTAAAAAAATGCCATTTTTACTTTATTGTGATAAAATATTTTGTTCTCTGAATTCCATTACCCTTTTCTTGCCAAATTCCAGCTTTTTTTCTTGCTCAATATTATTATGACATTTTTATTGTATGATTACTCTTTTTATTCCCCCCCCCACCTCTGATTTCTTTTCTGCAAAAAATATAAACGTATGTAGCTCTTCCAACATTTTTCTTGTATTGCCTCGTGACCAACATTTTATTCCACTTTGTTACTTTTATTCTTCAATCTCACTCACATGAATGTAATACGGTGACGGTTGATCTTCTTCCTTGCATTGTGCTTTTATTCAATCGCTTTGTGGAAATAGTCCAATGTTTCTTTTGGGTGTGGCCCAAAAGACACCCCTCACAAATCAGGCCGTCGTGATGCGTGAGCGAGTCCAGAGCGCGTCTTAAACATGTTTGCGGCATGTCGCCGTGTTTATCGAGCTCATTTGTGGTCAGCGGACACGGCAGAAATGTCATGCGCTTGCATCAGCCTTAGTAAACATTAATTACGAGTCCATCTTTGTTTACTTTTTCTCGCTCCCGCCTCCGCGCCGGCAGCTGTGCATATTTGCCCGGAGGATTGGCTTGCCGTGTCACTATATTTTGGCCATATTCCCATATTGTGGCCCGTATTTAGTATTTGAGGAAAGCTCAGCGCTATTAATGGCGAAAATAGGTCAGCGTTCATTGCGGAAATGATGTGGCGAAAACGAGCGAGCCCTCTCCACCTGCCTTTTTGTCGTAGACGTGCATCTGGTTCACCCAGCCTGACCTTGTGCAGCCTTTCCAGGCCAAAGATTCGATGATTTTTTTTTTAAACTCCCCCTTTCCCCCACCCCTTCCAACACCCCTCCGACATCCCTCGGCATGTGCGCCGCACATCCGCTCTGTCATTAAACCCTCCGACCGTGGCTTTAGGATGCGACCATATGGTGCAGCTAGCCGAGTGTTGCGAGCGAGGCTTTGCCGCGCTCATAATCTGATGAATCTTTCTGGGAAAAGAGGTTTTCTATGATGACATCACAACCAATCGTCTGTGCCACAATCTGCCCCCGGCGTGTGTGTGTGTGTGTGTGTGTGTGTGTGTGTGTGTGTGTGTGTGTGTGTGTGTGTGTGTGTGTGTGTGTGTGTGTGTGTGTGTGTGGTTTTCTCTGTTTTGACTGTGTGTATACGAAGGGATGCACTCAGACCACTTTCTTTTCTTTGAAAATACAGACTACAAGTACTTACATTTGTGTGATAACAGAGTACCGATACTTGATAACGCCATTACGTCTTGCACTTGTGATGAACGTCTTGAAATATTGTTCAAAACAAACTTTTCTTGAAGACGGTATTGGTTTTCGCTGAAATTTTTAAAATTCTGAGTTACAACCTGACATCACAAGACACAGTGGATGCATGTGCGTGCAACTACAGATGCTCGCACCCCGCCCCCCCCCCCCCCCATTTTTAAAATGTTTTATTTTGAATTTTAGGTTAGTTTTGTTCGGGGCTTTTTATGCTTGTATTATAAATGCGTTTGCAAGGTTTGGGATCTGTGTGCATTTTATTTCATGAAGCTGTGATTCTCGATTTGGATGATGAACAATGACTTCCCAGCCATGTTTGTTTACTATGTTGTGAAAATCCATCCATCCATTTTCTGATCCGCTTTATCCTTCTCACAAGGGTCGCGGGGTGTGCTGGAGTCTATCCCAGCCGTCTTTGGGCAGGAGGCGGGCGACACCCTGAACCGGTTGCCAGCCAATCGCAGGGCATACAGAGACGAACAACAATCTGCGCTCACATTCACACCAAGTGAGTTAATTCTCATCATATCTTGACTTTATTTGTAATGTTTGGTTCCCGTCACTTTATTGTTCCAAGTTTAGAAACTTTTGTTTTGCAATTGCAACTTTGTTTCCATCCAATTAAGAGTTTGTTCTTGTTACAATGCGACTTCTTTCTTGTGAAATTATGACTTCAAAGTAACAAATGAGTTCTTCCAATCCCCGTTCGTCACTAGTGTCAACATGTTACAATCATGTTTTCCCTTTAAATTACAACATAATTCTTATCAAATTATTACTCATTCCTTTTTTTTTTTAAATTCTCTTAGAAGATTCCCTTTATCTTCTCGTTGAAATGTCTTAATTCTCATGAAATTGTCTATGTATTCTTTCTTTCCTTTGACTATGATTACTTATTCCTCACTAATAACGCAGTTTTATCGTTCCATCTCGACTTCACTATTGTTTCTTTTGGATGTGGCTCCAATCTATTTTCCAATATTTCTCCCCTGTAAAGTTTGCTTGCATCCTTAAAGTTGGCTGTGGCGCTCGGGCAGGCCGCGTTGCACCTCGCCGCCACATGAGGCGTTGCCAATGGCGGCGTCGCAGGCATGTTCAATTGCAGCATGAACAATAGTCGGCAGTTTCAAAGTTAAGACATGACCAGTTGTCTGGCAACACGCTTAGTATGCGGCTAGTGGAGCGGATCGTACACGGCGACACACACACGCACACGCACACGCACACACACAAAGATGGAGGAGATTTTCCAAGCTGTTCCGAAAGACGCCGTCAATTCCCTGACCTGGGGGGTTTAATACAAGCAGCTGATGTTCTGTAGATGTTATCACTGGTCAGATTGATGCTTGTGAAAAGGGCAGGGAGCAAGTAGAATGGCCCCTACTGTAAACAATGGTAGATACACACTTACCGATTGTTTTCCATCTTAACCAATTTAACCCCTCACACACACACACACACACACACACACACACACACACACACACACACACACACACACACGATGAAGAGAGAGTAGCGGTGGTGGTTATAGTGGAAGAAGAAGCTAGGCCAGGGATGAGCAATGATGGTGTTGAAAGTGTGCTCGAATTGCTTGTACATGAATTGTATGAAGACGGCACAGCCTCTGATTGAGCATGCTTGTAGACAAATGGCAGCATTGTGATGGCATGACACACTTTGACGGGTCCATAGTGAGATCTCTTCATCACTGCTGCTTCGTGTTGAAGTCGTCACACTCCAGCGGCCATTAAGACCACATTGGATGGTCGGCCACTCGTTTTCGCTGTGACTCAAAATTGGAAAATCAGAGATTCGCAGCATCACGCATGAAACGGTCAATTAAAAAAAAAAAAAAAGAAAAAAAACCCTTTCACAACAAAAAGTTAGGCTACGCGAGATCTAGCTGGTTGCAGCCAAGCTTGATAGATAGTTTTATTGGTTGTTTATAGTTAATACTTAACTTCCATGTATTTAAAAAACAAACAAACACATGTACCAGTGGCTAAAAAGAAAAGCGTGGAGAGTCTCTGTCAGCAAAATGACTGAATGGGGTTATCCTTATCAACGGCCTCTCAAATATCCGACACTCTTTGTGTTATTATGAGATCGCTTCTTCTTCCTTGACAATTGTGCTCTGATGTTTGTCGTTCAATCAAAAATAATGTCGTGCAGTTGTTTTTTTAAAATGTTGTTTCACGATAAGGAGACCAGGGGTGGCGCTTTGTCCGTTTTGGCAAGTTGATTGATGCAAGGGTCAGTCACCGGGTGCGCGGGTGTGGGTCACCGACTGGAATTTGCGCACGATGTTCAAGTTCAGTCGCGTTTGGCTGCGCTGCTCGGGGCGTGACAGCCTGTACTCCCACCTGCCTAAATCCGTATGTTTTGGCATGTCATAGACATACATGTTAAAAACAAGCTGTGTTTCATGTTGGTGTAGCTGCACTTCTCTAACTTCCATTTTGGGAACATTTTGAGAACCAACTGGGTCGCCATGGAAACAATGTTACGTTTTTTCGCCGCTTGTTCCTGATAGATTTGTCTTTCGGCAAAGTGCGGCAGATTAAGCAGACTAATTGACCTGAAGTCGGCGCTTTTCACAGCCTGACGCCCATCTGTACGGTTCCAATGAATATGCACGAGGTTAAGTGCGGGCTAACCTTGGCCATTAATAATCTTGTCATTGCATCGCATTGCGTTTTTTTTCCCATCAAAAACAGGACAACTGCTGGCCACTCCTTACTGCACATCATATGAGAGGGATCCCCCCCCCCCCCACATGTTTTTTTTTCTCTGGATTTAAAAACATGGGGGAGCCATGGCTGCACATATAAATGCTAGCTTGAGTGTGCCGACGCATAACCATGTGCGACGGTGCACTTGCCCTCTGCTGTGCCGCTATCAGCGGTGAGAAAAAGCAAAGGGGTAAGAGGACTGACACAAGGTAGCGTTTGCAATTGGGAGGTTTTGGTTTCAAGCTCTCCAGTCATCAATCATGCTGGCCCTATTCTGCTCTTTGACAGCTCACTACAAGGCTTGACATTTAACACTCGCGAGCCTGCGCCACCGCCGCACACCGCAGACAAAAATTGAATAGAACGACACTTTTGCCCTCTTCGCTAAGTGGGTGACGCTGAGGCAAAGCAGATACAAATTAATAATTCCCATCTGCAGTACACTTGAGAGTGTGGAGAGAAATGACTGCCGTCCACCCCCCCCCTCCCCCCTCCCCCCTCTTTGGCCTCACTCTGACACACACAAAAGAGCTAAATGAGAAAGTCAAGAGGCCTCTGGGCCTATTAGACTAAACGCTAGTGTGTGTGTGTGTTTTTCCCTTTTTATGCCGGGATGGACTCTGTGAACTTTGTGAGAGTCCGGACTTGGACAGTTATTACACCGCTCATGAACTATTCGTGTTGACATCGTATTTTTGTTATTTCAATTGGCCGTACAGTAGCATGACGTGTATTTGGTAGCCTCAACTGATAACAACACTGTGGGACTTAAGGCCATTTAATTAGCTTATTCATGCCACAAATCTCACATTTGAAGTCGCACCATACTGTCAATTGGAACCTCAGTCCGGTGTGTCAAAGCAATTTAGGTTGATCCGAGGGACCCCTTTAACTTGAGAAAAATCTCACGGCACCCCACAAAACCAAAAATATTTAAAGATAAGATAAGAAAACCTTTATTAGTCTCGCAATGGAGAAATTCCCAATTCACAGCAGCAAAGTTATGAAAGGAAGAAGTAGAACAACAAAATATAGGAGCTGCTGGAAAGGCAGCCACAATAATATGGGAATGGGAAATCTTGGCCTGTTTATGCAACACCAAGTTGATTCTGCTAGAAGACCAAAGAGAGAGCCGCATCAATTCACTAACAAACCAAACCTTCAAATTCAACTTGTCAATTAGTGTAGCCGATCCATGCAAGTGGCGCATACAGCGGACACATTGCCCCCGCGTCAACAAACATTTATGCATGCAGCCACTATCATGTTGACAATGCTGTCAGCTAACGCTAATCTGCGTACCTTGTCAACTTGATTGACTTTGGTTTGATGGCTCCCTCTTCTTATTCATTTGAACTACTGCAATAAACAAAGTTTTCCACAACATATTCATCTTATTTATTGCGAGGCACCTTTACAAACCATTAAAAGTCCATTTTCCATACGTCCTGCACTTTCTTAATCTAAGAAGGGAAGGCGCTCTTTGCCAGCATCATTTCACTCACTCGAGAGCAAATCACAGCGCCGCAACAGCATATGACTGGCAAGCCACGCCCGCTCCCGCCTGCATTAATAACCCAGATAAACATAAAGCTAAATACCAGGTCACGATCTGTTAACTTTTACGAGCATCGGAGTGATTGGCTTATTATATTTTTTTTCTTTTCGCTTCGCTATGCCGGAGGGATGGATCGGAATAGCCGGGAAAGATATGAGAGCGTCCGACTCCCCGTGGAAAAGCTGCTCTCCTCTTTTAAGTCTCCTGCATATATAATTGACAGGGTTCCCACTTAGCGTTAGCGCAAACCTCCACGGGCATGTCGTGCACAATAATGTGTGATATGTACTTAAAGGGCCTTGGCAAGGGGGCAGCGCTGGGACTGTTCAAGCAGGGCGTACATAAATATAGAGCCTGCGTTGCCTTAATTAAAGCCTGTCTTTTTAAAAGCAATTCTAAAAGATAAATGATGCATTAAGTGTCGCAATAGAAGGTCATCTAAATAATGCGTAGTGCGTTTTATGTTCACTTGCGAGACACCTGCGTAGCGTATGACATTTAACACATTCATATTCGACTTTGACGAAAGATAATAAGGCTAAGTTTTGAGAAAAATATTTTTACACGAATTTGTTTTTGTGGTTGTTTTAGATCTGGGCAGCAAATTGGGTTAGATGAGAGCGAAGTTGGCTAGTTTGTTCATTCCTCCCACTGAACATTCGGCAAGCCTCCTCGCTGCCCATCTTTAAAACCCGCCTCAAAACTCACTTGTATTCTTTGGCATTTGACTCAGCATGACTCAGATTTGTTCTTGGCTTTGCTGTTCGGTGCTTTCTACCGTCTTTGTTACCGATTTGTTGCTTTACTGTTGTGTATGTTAGTTGCTCCATATACAGCACTTTGTATGCAGCGATGGCTGTCTGAAAGCGCTCTATAAATACAGTTGAGTTGAGTTGTTTGGTTGTCAGAGTAGGTCTACACTCAAACTGAGAAAATTTTCGCTATGCTAAAACTACAGTTCAAGGAATCGCACAAAAACTACATATCGTTGCTTTGTACTTAATTGAACAATTACGCTAACGTTATATTAAGTAAAACAAAAAAAAAAGACAGTTATGTGCAGGTCAACGCTGAAATTACACTCTGCATTTCAGTCACGTAGCTAGGAGCAGGATTGCGCTCAAACTCCATTTAAGTATGGTTACACAAAACCTTCATATAGTTGCCGGCTCCTACTACAACTACAGTTCGTTGGATTATGCGAATTTCATGGTTAGTAGCGACTTAATATTAAAATAAAGGTCGTTCATGAGGATGATTACAAAAAGTAGTTCATAGCCTGGCTAAGCTAAAACTTCAGTTAGCTACTGTAGTCGAGGACACAAAAATGACACACTATAGGATTACGGAAAGACTTCACAGTCAGTCATAGCTGTGGGATTACGTTAAAAATAGAGTTTGTGAGTATAATTATCCCAGAAAAAAGATACTATGATTACACCTACACTACATTTAGTTAGTTAGGATTAAATAAAATCAACTACAGTTGGTAAATTCGTTCGTAGGATTACCCGAAAAGACGAATGTTAACCACACATGTATGAAAGAACAGTAGAAACCATTTAAACATTTATCTGCCCAGAGACAGGAACTTTTTGCCATTATTTTCCGCTTGCTAAATGGCTAAATATATATTTAGGTTCAGATTCAGATGAATAAAGATACCCTGGATTTTGATCTTTATTGAGACATTTGTAAACGACACTTTCTTGTTGTTGTTGCACTGACATGTTGTCTGGTTTTGTATGTACTGTATGTGGGTTATTTTATTTTTTATTTTTGGTCATGTTAATTGTTTTGTTTATGGTGGTTGTATATGTTAATGTTGTCTTTTTTGGTCTTGTTAACATAGCAAGTTTTTTCTAAGGGCAGTCCGCTTGCTATGTGGCCAAGTGGGACAGTGACCCACCAGATCCATCAAATGAGTGAAAAATGAAAAATTAAAAATCTGTGGCAGTAAACGCCACTTTATAAGCACATTCAAAGCACCTCCTGGATGTGCGCTCTACAGATACAGAATTGATCGTCATTTGCTGGATTGCGCAGGTGCAACTAGTCGTTTCACTTTGAAACAGCTCATTATTCCACCTCAAGTGTTGTCGAAATGGAGTCACCATTTCTGTTGTGACGACTGCGATTTTCCTCACTTCCAGTTATTGCGCTGTGATTTTTGTTGACGCAATCGCAAAGATCCATATTTCAGCGTTTGACATTTAAAAGGGTGGAACCGAAGGTCGTCAAGAGGTAGGGGATGCGGGCAGACGTCTGCAACTGTTTGTTTACCATAGCGCTCGTTGCTGTCAGACTTCCTGACATTCTTGTACCTTATCTGCGCTATTCCCAACGTCTGCGAACCGGTGCCAGCGAACATGCGGGGGGAGAGATGTGCGTGTGTGTGGGGGGGGGGGGGGGGGGTAGGGAGTGCCGCACTGGGCCTACGTCCAAGAGAGTCAGTGCTCGTGCTTTTGAGGAGTCAGGGTCACGGGAGATTAACCCATGTGATCTGGCAGCGCTGGAAGAAATGTGACTGAGTGCGGAGCAGAGGTGCCGAAGAGGGCAGTGCAGGCCGGAACAGGTTCAGCCCCCGTTTGCTTATCTCGGGAGGTGGGACGCCCCCCCCCGCGCTTGCTGTCGACAAAACTCCCTTGGTCAAAGAGTGCTGAGAGTGGTGTAAAAAAGCTGTTTACAATTCAAGAAGGTCAAGGACTTGAGGACAGATAACTATTAACAGAATAATGCCACAGTCACTCAAAGGACACGGCGGCCTGGCAGCCGGCGCGACAACGCAAATCATTTTAGGAGATTAACTCGCTTTATCAATTCACCATGATAATGCAATTATGCTTTTTCGGTTCCGATTATGAGCGCACGCTCATTCCAAAAAGCAAAGTACGCTCAAACAAGTTTTTTTTTCTTCTTTCAATTCACATTTACTACCATTTGCTCTTTCCGTTGTTTATTAACAATCCAAAACAAACAAAATAAAAAACATCTGCCTGATAATTTAAATGGCTTTTTAATTTTTTTTTATAGTCTTACACAAAAATTGGTTGACTTTTAATGATCCCAAAGTTTGGTAAATTGTATGAACAAAAATGTTAGTCATATCCACACGGAACACCACGTGGCCCTTCGACAACAGCATTATTTTCGTTCTTTCAGCAAAAATGCACAAATGATTATACGACAAATCGACAAATGGATTGTGTCAGCTAACAAGCTAACATATCCGGACCATCGTCCGTTAACTCCGGGTCCTGGAAACATGACCAATTGAAGATTCAAATCATAACTGATCCTGAGTCTCGATTTTTGGTCAACTTGGTGTTTTTGATTTGGGTGCAAAATGGAATTGTGAAAAATCCTTCATTTTGTTTTGCTTCTTTTTCGTTTTGTTTTTGTGTAAGATAAAAACTCATTACATTAGATTAGTCATTCATTTTAGTTTACTCATTCTTGCTCTTCATTATTTAAAAATACACTCGCATGTGAGCCAGCTGGCAGAGGTGATAATCTTTAGCCCTTGAAGGTTTGGGGGGTTTTTTTCTTTTTTTGAAGGATCGATTACACATGCCTCAGTAAATAGGTGACAAAAACACAGCGGAGTACTTTGCCCTATGGATCGCCGGGGCAGCTGTGAGGCTGTCAGTCACGCCGGTGAATAGTGTCACACTTCTTTGAGGTCCCCGCCTTCTTGAGGGACCTGTGATCCGACTATCTTGGATCGCCTTGTATCCGTGCAGAGTAGCGTCGGTGACAGGTGGCTCGCTGCTTTACTGTGGCTTGCCGATTCTCAGAAGGAGCCATCACACATGTTTTCCTCTTCAAATTCTCCTCAGAGGAGTCATTATGCAATTTTTCCACCATTTTAAAAGTAGTTCCCGTGTGTCTGACTCAATTGTGTGTGACATGCTTCTGTCCAAATACCCCAAGAGTCAGGAATTATAGCACACTTATCACATTTTCTACACAGCTCTGTTCAGAGTAGTTGGTTTTTAGTGGAGGTTGTCATGTTGCATGCAAATTGCCAATCTGATGTGGGGCCATACAACGGGATACACGCTTATACAATGTTACTTTATGCTTCTTTTTGTATATTGACAATAGACGGAGATAAATTAGGAGGGAAATTTAACTTCATGGTCACGACCAAAATTATCACAAGTATTAGTATATCCATCCATCCATCCATTTTCCGAACCGCTTTATCCTCACAAGGGTCGCGGGGGGTGCTGGAGCCCATCCCAGCTGTCTTCGGGGGGGACACCCTGAACCGGTTGCCAGCCAATCACAAGGCACACAGAGACAAATATATATATACACATACCCTAAAAACATTTTTTATTTAACATAAGAACGTAGGGTAAATTTTCCTGCATATATATTGAGGTTCAGAGACTTAAGAATGTAAAGACATTTAACACAACAATGCACTTATATTGAACTGTGTACAGTTCTTCTGAAACATTTATTTTGTGCAATGAAGCACTTTATTCCCCCCCCCCCCCATCTTGCTGCTGTAGACTGCAAATTTCTCCAGTGTGAGACTAATAAAGGTTATCTTATCTTATCTTAATGTCCAAGTCAGTTCGATTTTGTTCAACAAATGGATGCACGCATAAAGGACAACGTTGATGCAACATTTTGATTTGAAGTACCGGTACATAAACAAAACAAATGTGTATTCAAATTGGCTGTCTGACTTTTTTCAACTCACACTAAAGTTCATAAGGAGTTTTTCTGGCTGTCGTGTTTATGCTAGCAGATTTCTACTTCCCCCCCGCTAATGCTGAAATCGCTAATCTGTACATCCAACAATATTGCTGCTCTGCTTGGCTTTCTCCTTTGACGTGACTTGTAGTGCCGTGTAGTCCGGCCATGTCAAATCTCCGTCGACCAACTGTAGCTGTCAAGTCATGGAGATGAAGAAACTGTGCGGACGGTCTTGAAATTTACATGCGATAACAACAGGGCCAAAAATCTCAACGGCTCAATGACACATTTGTCACTCACACACCTCCAAGTGTGTGTCCGAAATCCACGAAAGGTCACTTTTCCATAAAATGTCCACATTAAACGACTATAGTAGGACCACAGCATATAAGATGGCGGTGAGGGCTACCTTATGTTCTTCCGCCGCATATCCAGTGGCTGATGTCTCCCTCAAAGGGTTTGCGGCAGCCATGTCTTGTCCAGACCTGTCCAAACATACAATCGTCACATTGTTCCAGTGGTTAGCAATGTGAGGCAGCTGTTTCCCTGTAATACGCTTCTTTTGCTCACCCAGCCCCTCCTCAAACCCCTCTTCTCCCCACCAGCACTCATGTACACAAACACAAACACATAAAAACAAATGGCCTCTTTGATTCACACAAACCTCATGTGTAGCGATGACCCAGGAAGGCCATTATTGCCTCCAGTCAAACATCATTATGAACTGATCGATGCAAACCAAATGTCAAGAAGTCAATTAGAGATGCAAATGTTCAAAAATAGGATATTCATGTTTTTTTTGTGTGTATGTATGTTCCGGGGTATACGGGATATGTTGACAAGAGGTTCGACTGTATGTTGACTGGGTAAAAAAAAAAAATCATAAGTTTGTATCACGGATATAAACTCAAGGCCCCGGGGCCAGATCTGGCCCGCCACATCATTTTATGTGGCCCGCAAAAGCAGCTCAAACATGTCAACTTCCATGATTCTTTCTAAAATGTCTACCAAAATGTTTCATTCTCACATGTAATAAATAAGAGATATATTCCAAACCTTTTCCTGTTACCAAACCCCTCCAGGTAGCAACATGAACAATACTTGAATCAACAGTTATTCTTGACTTCTTGATATGGTTTGAGTCATAATGGCCCTCCAAGTGAAATGGTAACTAAAATGTGGCCCACACCAAAAATGAGTTTGACACCCCTGTTTCGGATGTTTCCCTCCTCCAACACACCTAATTCAAATAATCAGCTCATAGTCAAGCTCTACAGGAGCCTGATAACGATCCCGATCATTTGAATCATATATACCAAGTTTTATATTCTGACAGTGACCTTGAATGTTATTTTCCAAATGGAGGCGGGGAGCGAAGGAGCAAAAGGCAATGATCACGTCCTGTTGTTTTACTTAAGATGTCGAGGCTTTTTTTGGTGTGACAATTTTTTGGCTTCACACCTCACAATATTAGCTGAATGCCGTTTGTGTTTCGCGCAGTGTTTCGGCACAATCCTGCGCGAATCCATATTCATTGTGACTGCATCCATCAGCACCGCCCTGGCAGCAGCCCAGTTGTCTGGCTCGAGCTGTTTAATCTATTAAAGTGCACCCGTGCCTTCCGCCGTGACATTGAGAATGTGAGAGCGGCTTTGAGCTGACATCATGCTTCAGGATCAGGCTTCCGCTCGCGGACACGAGCAGTCTGCCGGCTCCTCGTCTTATTGATACTGCGACTTTCATGTCATTGACCGTTTCGTTCAGGCCCTTCATCCCATTTACTCAAGAAAATAACTTTTTTTTTTCTTATTCTGCTGCAGTACAACTGCAACTTGAAGGGTGATACTTTGTTTTGGACTGCTTCAGAAAAGTAAATCAACATAAATGAGCCCCCTCTCCAACCCCCACTCCAACTCAAATATACAGTGAAACCGCCAAACAAATGTTCCCATAGGAAATAACGTGAAGTGGATTCAATTGTTCCAGGTTGGAAATGTTGCCGCCGTAAAACATTTTAGTTACTGTCTAGACAATCTTATAAGTAGCATAGTAACATTCACACAGGAAGGCCTGGGTCGGAATCGAACCCTACACCCCTGCACGGCTAAGCGGTCGACCTCCGTAAAATAAAACGCAACACCGGTTGGTCGCTTTTGATGCTCTCAAAGCGAAGCAAAGTCCCAGGAAATTTGCTGACATTGATCATTTTTCAACATCCTGCTTTCGTATGATTTTTTTATGTGACTTTTACCCCCCGAAGTTGGTGGAACTCCAATTTGGACAGTTTTGGGGGCATTCTGTTTCACCGAAATCTTGAATTAATGTGAGACTTTTATATAATGATAATCCTATATTGATTGTCCTAGATCAGGCGTGTCAAACTCATTTTTGTCTCGGGCCACTTCGAAGTTACGTCTACCCTCGGAGGGCCATGCAATGACAGTTGAAACCACAAACACATTTTTAATCGTCTCATCACATTATTATTTGTACACAACAAATTATTGGATTGCTAGTTTTGAAATCAATCAACGATAATAGTTTCTTCAATGATTGTTCAAGTGAGTGTAAACAGGATAACAAAATTACTGCAAAATCTCATTTATTATTTATTACACATGACAATTTGACATTTCGGTGCACATTTTAGCAAGGATCGTGCAAGTTGACACACATGATTTGCTTTCACGGGCCGCATAAAATTACGTGGCGGGCCAGATCTGACCCCCGGGCCTTTAGTTTGACACCTGTGCCCTAGCTAAATGGGCAAATGGTAAATTGCCTCAAAAAAGGGTGTGTGCTGCTTGCATTTTAAATGAAAATTGTATTTATACCCCATGCTGATTGCATGGCACACTAATCGTGTATACAGTAGCTAACGACAGTATCGAGGGAAACATCCATTCCCGTGAGTGTCACTTTGGACTCTTGATGATCAGCATCTGCTGGACTTGCAAAAAAAATAAAAAATCAACTCAAATGAAAATCAGAGGAACAAGTGTCAGTGACGTGATGAGCCTACGCAATTGGGGTAACAAGGAGAGAAAGAGAAAGTGGCAGTAGCTGGTACTTGAAAGTGTCACCGTCTTTGTGGCAATGACTAGTTTATGATGCTGATGTCAAGCATCACACTCAATGAGGCCTTTGTCCCGGGGGCTGAGACCAGGGCAGTGGGAAAACTGCCCACTCTTAGTCGGCGGGCCCATCCATCTTTCCATGAGGCCTTGGAGTCCCCCTTTGGACCACTTCCCCGCCTCCAAAAAAAGAGAAAAAAACTCTTGTGTATTAAAGATCTCTTGGGTTAATGCGCTGGAAAATTGGCTTGCATTTTTATTGGCGGAGGCCGACTTGATGAAGGGAAACATAAGTCATGGAGGGTAGAACAGGAGAAGAAAAATATGGGGAGGAGCTACGCCGAGGGCACCCAGGTGGACACTGGGAGAAGGCTGGAAAACGGAGCACGTTCTCGGCGTAGTTGGATTTTTTTACGTGGACCAAATCGCCACAAAAAAAAAAGTGTATGAATTCATATGCCCACACACCTCAACTGTGGCCACCTTGATATTAAAATCATATTTTACGGAGGAAACAAAATCTGAAATCAGTCTTTTATACAAGGTTGCATTTTAGAGATGGAAAACTACCAACCCTGAATACCAAAAATTCGTGAATTTTGCCATGAAAACCCCAAAAATCTGAAAAAATAGCAAATATGTGTGGGACCGGGTTAAAAAAAATAGACAAATAAATAAAATAAGATTAAAAATTAAGTGAGGGTTCCCCCGAATAACGGGGCACCCAACTAAAATGTGTGAATGCCGAACCTCAAATATGCTAAATACAGTCAACATCCTAAGAGAATATGCATAGTTTTTTTTTCTCAATAAAGTCCCCTTTTTTGTGAAATAATGTGTAATCTTATGAAAATAAAACGCAATTATTTTTTTTTACAGATTTCAAGATTGAATGTTATTAAAATTGAGTCCTATTTTGGAGGGGGAAAAAATACAGTGCAGATTACCATAGTAGCCTACTTCTGAATTATTTGTGCATCCCTGCATAAGTGCAGTGGAAAAAGGTCATAAAAACAACAAAAGCTAGTGATGGCCTTCGAGATTTTTTTTGTTTTTGTTCGGACAGTTTAATCCTTCATGTTGTAAAATGATACCCTAAGTGATCTTGGATGTCATCACAATCCAACAGGAAGTCACCATAAAACAGAAAGTCTATATAGTCATCCTGTCCACAGTCGGCCATCTTTTAGTGCCCCCGACACAACTGTGACAGGATGAGTGATGGCGGAGGGCCGCTCCTCAAAACTCGTTTGCTGTGACTTTGCAAAAAAAAGAGAGGCGCGCGTGGCTGCCTGGATGATGTTCTTACTCTGGTCTCAAGTGTTCCTACCGCCCATTTTTCATTGCCGTCATAACCGGTGGAGACTTGTTGACCCGGTTGATACCTTCTGAATAATTCTCAACAGGACCTCAACCATCACAGCTGCCCAACGGCATTTTTCTTCAGACGCAACCCAAAACCACCCCCCCCCCCCCCCCCCCCCCCCGCCAATGCCGCTCGCGACACATACAGATCGCCGGCGTCACCCTGGAGCCTCTCGTTCATTTTGATGAAGTGGCTCGAGTCGGACCTCGGCGAGGAAGGCATCGGTGCGATCGATGAGTGCCGAGTGACTGACCTGCTGGGCGCATTTATGGGTGTGGGAGGCTAATTAGGAAGCACTTCCCAGGCTTTGGAAAGACAAGCCCACGGAACAGCTGCTGGTCAGCACTGGACTCCTCCGCCTGGGTCAGAGAGGTGGCAGCTCGTCACGGACGCTGGCAGCGCTAGAGGTCTAGAGAGGACAATTTACTTAATGGCCAGCCCCGAGGCTTACCGGGGTCCTCCCGCTATTTCTTACGCAAGGGACACTTGTGGATGAGCCGCCGGAGCCAAAAGCGTCCACTTCATCACAAGCGGCCCTCACAAGAGGGCCACGACTGCAGCCCTCTTAAAGGAGCATCTTTTGTCTTTGAAAGCGTATTTTAATGGAGTGCCACGCTGAAGGTTGCAAAGGAATGAGGAGAAGGGCCAAAGAAGAAGAGGCAAAAAAGGCATACAGTTTGTACCAGGGCTCGACGCTACCTTTTCTCGCCGGTTACACTGGTGCGACCGACTGAAAAAGTTCAATTTAGACTTTCATCTTGCAATTATGACAGCTTTTTAATTCTGAAAAAAATGTGGTTTTCCCCTCCAGTCCTACGATCAAATTAGGATTTTTTTTTTTAAAAGAATTTTAAAATATTGCATTTTAACCCTTTCAGGACAGCGGTTACTAGAGTGGACAGCTATTCAAAGTTGTTTTTTTCTTATATTAATTAATCTTAATGTCACAGTTGCACAACAACCACTACAATGGACCTTTCTGTGTGTGTTGCTATCCACTGCCATTGTTTCTTTTCATGCCTAAAGACTAATAAAAACACTTGAGAAAAAAAATCTCGATGATTATTTAATTTTAAAAAAACATGAAAAAAAAGCCCATTTGCGATTATTTGTATTAACGTCAAATGCATACGGCGGTATTGCTAGGATAAATTAATGTATTCTAGATTTGTAAAAATGTCAATGACAAAAGCCATATTTTCGAGGGGGAGAAACAGTCGGAATCCTCTTTGAAATTGTTTTTTTTTTCTTAAAATTTAATATTTTAAAATTATTGAAAAAAATAAAGAAACAAACAAATCTAACCTAAAAAACATTTTACTAGCGGAATAAAGTTGTGTTATTGTATCATGAATGTATTTTTCCGAGTCAAAAAGTTGTAACATTGCAAGATGAAAGTCTAAATTTCACGAATGAAAAAGCAAGCCTTGCAACTAATTGCCAGATGGCCTCTTGACAGCCGTCATCCAATCACAAACTTTTACTCCCTGTCATCCAATCATCAGGTCACTCCATGTCCTTCATTTTTGTGCGATGGACAAACCGACTTAATTCCACCCTGCTGTAATTCAAACAGGCCGCTTGAAATCCGGGTGTGGTCAACCTGTTCCCTTCCCTCCGCAATCTAAACGTTTTCAACGCCGCCGGGAGGTCAACCGGCTTTTGTCCCTGTGTCTCTTAACACGCACATGCTACAGTAACACGGGCAGGAAGTCATGGCCAAACATGACCCCCGACCTCTGGTGTCAGGTGATCCACCACCGCCCCTTTTGAAATAGACTCTTCACTTCTATAAATTAGCCCCTTTTTCCCACCGCGTCTTTACATTCATTGGGCCGGCCGAGCCCCTTGGTCAACTTGCAGCGATTGCCCAAAAATCTGTCCCCTTTGGGTTCTCAGGGGTCAAAGGGCTCACACCGGGGTCAGAGGCGTTCTTTGTGTCTCTTCCCACCAAAGGCTTTGTGATGTTTAGAAAGAACCCCCAGGAAACAAAAGCTGTCAGCGAGGAGGAGCGGCGTGGCTCAATACATCAGCACTGGCGCTCACTGACAACATCGCCGCTAAAACACACTTTCTAAATGACACTTGGGGGGTGGGGGGAAAAATGTATTTATGCTGAGCGAAAAGAAGTAAGACGCTTTGGAGAATTAGTTGGAGGGGGGGTTCAATAAATTCATGATATTATGAGAATAAATATATATTTACTTAAAAAAAAGGTGGAATCTCATGATAAGAAATCATAATTAAAAAATATATATTTTTTCAATAAGTCAAAGTTCTGAGAATAAACAAATCTATTAAACATTTGCAACCAACGCAAAATAAAATTTACAAAATATAAAGTTGTTTTTTTCAATAAAAGACATGACGTGAAAAAATAGTCAGGTCTAGGTGAAAAAAGTTTAAAAATAGACGTTTTTAAATTTAAAAACTGTACTCTGAATATTGTTTTTACGTGGGGAAAAAAAACTACCTTGGGGGATAAAGTTTTTTTTCTCAAGAAAAAAAAAATTTTCACTGAAAAAGCTGTATCCAAAAGAAAGACCTATTTTTTCCAGATAAGAAGTGAATTATGGCAATAAAATATTATTATTACTATTATAATTATTATTTTCATCAGACAATACCCATTTCATTCAAAAATTATTCTATTAATTATATTATTCAGGTTAGGGTAATAATTTACAATGCATTATTTTTTCTTTTTACCTTTTTTTTTTGCGGTTGAGAGTTTATCAAATGAATTGCTCATCGGAATATATATATATATATACACGTGTATATATACTGTATATATATATATATATATATCTACACACATATATATATATATAATTTTATTTTAAACACTTCCAGTAACATGTAAGATGAGATGGAGTCACATAGCAAATGCCATCACAGGATGTATCATACTTATTCATAAAGCGCTACTTATATTACTATTATGGGTGAACAATTCTATTACAAACCGGTGTGTAGAACGGTTCATAGAAGCGGGTCTTTCTAAGATGTTTCCTAAATACGACCACATTTCTCAGATCAGGACCCGCGTCCCAGTAAAGCAGGCTCCTTTGTTCCCGTCATCTCTTGTAATGTGTTGCAGATTCCAGAGGTTGAAACTGACCGGGAGATTTGAAGCAAATGGCATCTGGTTAAAGGTCAGATTCGGAGGGGGAGTGGGGGGGGGGGGTGCGAGCCCAGTGGGTGAAAGGTTGAATAACTCCAAGGAGGTTTTACACCTTACAGCTTTATGCCACAAGTCACCCAAATACTTGCCCAAGTCATACCGTCGTGTCCAGCATTATAGTACAGCGGCATAGTAGACGTAGGTGTTCATCAAAAATAAGGTGCGGGTTTGATTCCTAAAAAGTAATTCAGTGAAACCAGGCAAGATATAATTTGATCGCTACCAGTTTTTTTTAAGCTTCGACAATCTTTATGGAGCTTCATTTCAATATGTTTGATTGAGTTTTGTGTTTTGAATTCGGGTATTCTTTTGCATACCACAAGTGTGACCTGTTGTGTCATTGATCTGCATTTTAGCATTCCAGGATTAGCTTGTATTTTTTTTTCTTTTTGATGAAAAAGACTGAAAGTGTCTGTTGTAAAATAAATGATTTTTAAGTCATATTTTTTTCTACTTTGTACACTATTTAAAAAAAAAGAGTATATCATTTCTTCCCCCCCAAAATTAAGTCATTTTTCACAAGCCAAATCGTATCCATTTGTAAAATGTCACTGCATTGTTAGCTGGTACTTAATTTCTGCTAGTTTGACATTTATTTCCAACTGGCCGACGGAAAACGCGTAGGACGTCTGCAGATGCCGTTTACAAGCCTTTAAAGTGAAACTTTAGATTTGAGAATGCACCCTTTGCTTGAGGTTCTCCATGCTTTAAAATCCAAAGCGCAGGTGTGTAAAACGGAACATGCACTTTCCCTCCTCCCAAATTAGAGTTGGAGGGCTCCCGGCGAGCTGGAGGCAAATTAGTAGAATAACCGATTGATTCGAACCAGATGATTGCTCCAGTTGGACACCAGAGAGTTTTCATTAGGACCTCTAATTTACGAGGCTCCTTCTTGCATTCCACCTCGTGGATGGATGGACAGACCGGCGGATGGATGGACTGCCCCTGTGTCTTAACCCCCCCCCCCACATCCCAAGGTTTAGCCTTTGGCCCTTGCAAAAAATGAAGCTGTGAACTGTGATATATGAACCCCAGAAAGTGATACTTAAGCTTTATTTAGATGTATTTAGTATAATGCACTTTTTTTTACGACCAAGGTTGATCCTAAAATACTTTTTTGACACTTGATCAATGGACACATATTAAAGGAGACACATTGCGAATAATTCAAACAGGTCCCATGTGTCTAAATAACATTTCAGTGTCAAAATACCCCAAGGGTGAAGAATTACTGCTTCGCTCTCTGAAACGAGCCTGTTTAGAGAGGGTGGTGCTGTCTTGTGCAAGTGAACGACTTTTCACCCCGCCTGCCTCACCTGCAGGGCGTGAAAGCGCAAGAACAACTTACATGGTCATGAAGCGCACGGCAAGCCCCCATAAGAACAGTAAAGCAGGGATTGTATTTTCACTCATGGATGCAGCACTTCATTATCAAGCTCGTGAGTGATGCTAACATGTAGCACATACAGCAAATGTATCCTAAATACCAAATTTTGTGCCTCAGGGAAATTATCATATTGCCGTATTGGAACCAAAATCTGGTTGGGTGAACTTCTGTGCTAAATGGACACATTTCATTTATAAATTAGACAGATGAGGTCAAATAATTTTTTTTAAAAAAAATCATTTTGAGTTGAAATGCATTTGTCATTTTATAAATAGTGTTCACCAATTCATTAGCAAATAAACTTGAAAAATATATGATAAAATTCCGTTAATAGCAGTCAATTTTTTTGCATAAATAAATAAATAAATCCAGAAATAAATTCCAAATCAAAGTGGTTATTCGACAAGGGTGTGTAATGCTGTATGTGCAGTATTATTTGGAAATATAATCACATACCAACTCCCGTCTCATATTGAAAGGATCACTTTGACAATGGAATTGATGAACAGATCAGCACCAAAAATGAATTATCTTTATTATTTTGGACATAGGTGAGACCTGCGTGCAATCCCTCTATTGTTCCCACATTTTGTCAAACGATTACACCTGATGCTTACGGCAGAGTCGTGGCTTAGCGTGGACTTACCTTGCTAAGTTCAGACAGTGACACGCCTGAAAATAAAAGGGGCTGGCATTACGCCAACGTTGGTGTTTGTAAACACGGCGAGGACGGCAGGCATGCTGTTGTCAGAAGGGCGGCACCGCGATGGGGAAATCCCCACGTTACTGCTCGACTTACTCTTAGCCGCCATGTCGTGTGTGATTAAGAGGCTTGTGTTACCTGGAGCCCTGCGGAGGAACTTTCCCTTGCAGGGAAGTTTGTCCCATCCTGAAGCGTTTTACACGAGTTTTATTCCATATGTGGTTATGCTACAGGTTAGCGGTACGTTCATTGTTTGCTGCACACTGTACGAATAGAGATCAGGTAATTGTGAACTGTAGTCCGCAAGATACAAAATGTAAGTGTAGTCTGGTATCATAATTACAGACAGACACCTTTTTCTGTGTGAGATTTGTATTCTTCAAATTAAACATTTTAAATGTGGACAGAAAAAAAATCTCATTTAGCAGTTTTCCACATCTGTTACAAGTTGTTTGTTGTTCAATTATTCAATTGTTTTCGATTTACGATTGAGGCTAATGTGGACAAATTCCTCAAAGGGAGTGAAAGTACAAGCAAGAATTGAAGAATTTGCCCAAAACGACTGCATCAAACCAAAATGGACGACGTTTTGATCAATTTCAGGAATAGGTCCAAATCTGTTTTTTGTGTGTCCTGTTCTGATGGATGTGATCACCCAACTTCATGTTGAAAAGTTGAACCCGCACGGCAAAATTGGTCGAGTAATTTTTACAACAGAATAATACTTAACACATAGAATAGGAATTATTACATTTTCCCCACGCGCAGTATGACACCGTTGTTCATTTGAGCCATCAGAGCAACAAATGGAATGAAATGTCACAATTCCCGTACAGCTCGCATGTCATTCATTCGATTTGCCTGCTTCTACCAGTCACTAGCATAGACAGAGACACAAAAACACATTATTTGTTATAAATAAATATTTGAATCAGTGAATTTGATCATTTCTCACACCACACAAGAGCTACACTAATAAACCCCAGCACTGGCCCATTACTTTGTCAATTTTTTCATTCTCAGCCCTTGGAAAGGTCTTATGATACATGAAGAGATTGTTTGTTTTGTTTTTGCAAATTAAAAAAAAAAAGCATCGTTGTATGTTTTGGGGGATTCAAAATGTACAGTACAGTAAGGAGAAAAAGTCCAATAACAACACACAAAGCAGACACATGAGGAGTGTACCTTCCTGTTGATCCATTTATGAACCCAATCGATGTTTCACACAGACAAAATGCTCCTCTCCTGTTTTTTTTATTGACCAAAGATAACAAACAGACCTCAAATTGTCTTATAAATGACGTCCAACTGTGCTTACAGCTGATGCCCTGCTGTGTGCTCTGTGTGTGTGTGTGTGTGTGTTGTGATGAAACAGGCTAAAGGTAATCATGCACACCCACGCATGCACACACACACACACACACACACACACACACACACACACACACACACACATACATAGGCAGAGGTCCAAGCATGACCATGCTCCTGCCCCTTGTTTGTAAAGTGATGAATGAGAGCACAGAGCAGAGCTGGAGGCGCTGACTTGTCTTGAAAGGACACGCTGTCACGCAAAGGCTAAAGCAACAGTCGACGAAGGAACTTGCTGACACTTTCACAGGGATGCTAACTGATTCCATGAAAGGGTGATACGTCAGCGACCGTGTTGGGCAAGCGACTTGGAACATGTCGTGAGCTGAGGGACAATTATGCTCCGTTAAATGAAGCTTCGTTACACTAGACCAGCGAAATGTAGCAAGCTAATTTACAATAAAATGGCAAACATAGCTAAGTTACTTCAAAGCCTTTGTTGGGTGGAACCTCTTCTAAAAGTTTTATAATTTTTAAAATTGTGTGCTTGTACTTTCATTGGCTAAAAAAAAACATTTGATTCTAAAATATTTGGATAATCTTGCTTCTCACTACCACTGTACTATCAATGTCTTACACTAATGCAGTGACACTATTGCTAGCTGTGTACGACACACATGTATTATTGTTGCATGTGTCATCATTCTCCTGTATTAAATAAACCACACACACACACACACACGCGCGCGCGCATTTCACTTCTATGGCCAAATATCTGTTACTAGTCAGTGCGAAGTAAGTTGTTGATGTTTGCTAGCTTAACAGGGGATTGTTGCGTTAGCTTTGTGAAAGACATGAATGTGTGTCCTTAAATTTACGTTGGATATCTTGTATGTTGACAAGAGCTTCCTTTTCGGGTTGCACAGTATTCCAGAGCGTTAACTGAGCTGTGAGGATGAGATAAATAACATGAATTTAAGGTATGGCCGTGGGTCTCCTTGAGATGTACCGTATCCTCCCCTGCCATTGTTTCCAGCTGCGCGCTTTCCATCCTGCTCCGCTGCATTATCAGACAGTTTGGTACAATTCAATAAGGAGGATGCGTACGTGACGTCAAACGGCAGAGATGCGTTTAAGGTTGATAACTGTCAGGGGAAATACTTGTGTGCGTGCTTCACTACTCACAAGCTATTTGATGTTGCAAACGACCACACGACTAAGAAATGTGCTGTAGTTAAGCTAGTAACAAACCAAGTCGTAATGCCGTTACTGCCCAACATTAGTTAGGAGTTGCGCTGACTCTGATTCCATTTCTGTATATTTGAGACACGTTTGGTATGTTTTATTACAAGCTCGGTAGCCATTCATTTTGAGAAAGTACTGTTTTGGGAAAGATTGAGTTAGACCTGGGTGAAATTCTCCTGTAAAATTCACTCAACCGACACCAACTTTAATCTGGATATATCAGACAGGTATGGTGAATTGTCATGATAAAGTCCCAGTGAATTGAGGACCACACCGATTAGAGCACCTTGTGGAAGGAAACCAAAGAATTTGATCTTGAGAAACTTTGCCGTCAAGGCGTTAATTTCTTTCGGATGTATTTTTCAAAGACAAAAGAAAGAGCAGCTGCCAAATGTGAACATCGATTTCGTACACAAAGGCACTGCCCGATGACGTGACATTGATCCCATTTAAGATCTTTATTTTTTTTTTTTACTCCAATAAGTGGAATCTCTGATATGTTGTTTTTCAAATTTTAGTGTGTATATGTAAGACAGGATATTTAAATATACCGTAATTTGTTTGAATCATTATTTTGTGGTACAGCACTGACATGCTCCAAATGTATCTATATTTATTTGCTAGCTTTGCACGACTGCTTCTCGATAAAAAGGTATCGTGTTGGGATACCATTATAAATATGATTATTATTTTTGTTATTATTAAGACAATTGAGACAATGTGGATGTCCCCCCCCCCCCCCCCCATCTTAACGTATTTCCGATGTATGGGCTGTAGCGTTGAACATCTGTAGAGTATTCATTCGGATAGTCTCTCTTTTACAAAGACCAAACATTTGTATATCCTTTCAGTGATGAAACGGAAAGGGAGAGGAATCAAAGCCGCCCCTCGGCCCGACATGGCGTCTTGTGCCAAAGTGATCGTAGGTCAGATCGAGAGCTACGAGGAGGCAACTTGATGTTGTCAGCGTTGTTGAGTTGCCGCAGGGTTGTGAGTGTAGGGGGAGAGCCGGGGGAGACCCAAACAGGACGGAGGCCTTGAGTTCCGCCAGCTGCAGCCTGTCTTTGAGGAGCTCTTCATTGAGGTTGGCAAACGCTGGCTCGTAAACTTTCTCCGTCTCTCCCTTTGATTCTTCTTGGACATCTGCCCTGTCCTCCCATCAGGAATGCGTGCAGCTGTTTGCTGCGAGTGTCTTCGCCGTGTGAACTCGAGCTTGTGCACGGGTCCCGGCTTAATGAATTGAACCAATTCAAACCTGGTCGCCCGGGACACTGGGCCTTGGTGCATAACTCTCCTCCGGGATAAGGGGATGAGGGGGGGGGGGGGGGTTGATGACAAGCAAGCTCACAGAAAGAGGCTGGGAAATGTATATTATGGAGGTTAACCATTTGCCCTCGTACTGTAATTGGCTTAGATTGTCTAGCAACCGGATTTGCCGGGGCAGAACCTGCACCATGCTGCAGTGCAAAAGTTCAGCCGTAGCCGACATGATTGTGTGATCTGTGTGCGTGTGTGCATGTGCATGTGCGTGTGAGAGTGAATGAGTGCGAGAAAGAGGAAGGTGGGGGTGTCTGACAAATGAGTAACAGTGATGGGGAAGTATCACAGCTTAATAGGTTGTAGATGTTGGTGTTTCCTTCTCATTTCTGCGGCTCAATTGAATAAAGACGGTCCGGCGGCCAACTGGTTAGCGTGTCGGCCTCACGGTGCAGAGGTGCAGCGTTCAATTCCGGCTCCGCCCTTCCAGTGTGGAGTTTGCATGTTCTCCCCGTGCCTGCGTGGCTTTTCTCCGTGTACTCCGGTTTCCTCTGACATTGCAAAAAGATGCGTGGCAGGTTAATGGAACACTCTAAATTGTCCATAGGTATGACTCTTAGTCTAAAAAAAAAAACTGGGTTGACTTAAAATGCTGCACTTTTCATATTACACAGGATATAAAACAATGTGACATTACAGGGAAAAAAATCCCTAAATACAAAGCAGTTGTCCTCTTGCATTTGCTGAAAATGTAAGAAAAAAAATCATAAAGAATACAAGTCCTGGATCTCAGGTTTTGTGAAGGTTTTACTTCAAATTTGCTCTGCCTTGGAGAAGGCTCCAATATTGTTCTGTTCCTGGCTTCACTTGATGCAGATGCCTAGAAATCTCGATGCTCCACAGATGAAGCATGTGCACTTTATCAAAGAGAGCTGGAGCCCCCCCCCCCCCCACACCCCCTCCTGGTGATCCATTTTCCCCCATTCTATGTTTTGGCCAGCCAAAACGAGGTCTGGGCTTGACTGCAAAAGCCCCACACGGACTTTAAGAGGGACACAGACGAAACTATCGATGAGATCGTGGCCAGTCGTCATTCGAAAAGCAAGCTGGCAAACGTGGCTGTGCTGACGGAGGGTGAGGGGGGGACAAGAATCTGCGTTGTTATGCTGCTTGTTTGTTTGAACGTGGAGATTAAGGGAGGAGCGAGAACATCGAATTCGGCAAAGTAAATAGCACAGGCAGATTGCCGCCATTGTCATGCCGGCAGGGCCCACTCGGAGAAGACGTCTTTTCGTTTGCCTTCTTGGCGAGCAGAGCAGCAGCAATACCTGTTTTTGCAATTTGTTCAGTCAGTCAACGCGGTGAGATGTTGTCGATAAGACAAATGCCAGCGGAAGAATATGAATTAGGGACGAGAGTGAATCGTTGACAAAAATAATGATCGTAATAGATGGATTAGATGGATGGAAGTGCAGAACTGACTTGCTTTCCAAGGGGTTTGCTATGAAGCGAGAGGCTGCTACTTGCAGAAGGTTTGAAGCAAAAAAACGAGTTCTCCACAAAGACGTTCGATTTACTTTCACTCGTGGAGGCAGCGCTTCATCGTCACCCTATCAGATTGCAAATCTGTGTGTCTGGCGTATCCTGCAGCGACATGGTGACATACTGCTCCAAGTGTGCAAAAACAAAAATCGACCAGCCACGCTGGGCAACACCAACCCTCACGTGACGACCCCCAAATCACATCTGATTTAAAACTGGTGTATATGTTTGGATTCATCAATGATCAAACATTGCATTTTTATTCTCATGAATGAAATATCATAAATCACATACAACTTCAAAGATACTGAGCTTCATACGTTGACTTGATGCAACCTTATTTGGCCCAATCCAAAATTGGAGGACGTTTTACGTCCCACCCATTCAATTTTAAATAATCCACATAGAAAATACCAAAACAGGCCCTTTGTGTATACCGTATTTTTCGCACTTCTAAGGCGTTTCGGAGTACAAGGTGCACCTTCAATGAATTACCTATTTTAAAACAGTTTTCATATATAGGGTGCACCACATTATAAGGTGCATAGAATAGAAGCTACAATAGAGGCTACAGTTGCATTATACATCCACTAGATGGAGCTATGCTAAAGGCAAGACAATACAATAGAATACAGCCTTAGTTATATAGAGCTTTTACAACCTCTGCAGCTGTAACAAAGCTCTTTACCGAACATTTAAAATACGACATCCGAGAAATCTAAATATTGATCCATATATAAGGCGCATCGGGTTATTGAAAAAATGTCATGCTTTTAGGTGCGCCTTGTAGTGCAGAAAATACGGTCATTGTCCTGACAATATACCTGTATATACAAATGAGAGAAAAGAATACTTGAAATTTGTTTTTAAAATACCATATAAATCTGGAGTACCACCTAAAATGCCATTTTTCCTCTCGAGCTCAAAAAGTCTTTTAGCTGCAGCATTAGTAAGAGCTCTTGATTGTCAGCATTGCTGCACTAAGTGGACTCAAAATCATTTTCTCTCCACGAGCATTCCGCTGGCGGGCTGAGCTCCACGAGCCATGATGAGTTGTTTAAAACCTAATCAGCAACTAACAAGTCCCCGGTTATTTGTTTCTGCTTGGGTACTTGAGAGTTCCCAGATGTTGTGGAAGGTGGGGAGTCGATTGTTTATACGGCGGCGAATCCCTCCAAAACACACGCGTTCCATCAGCCTTCATGGCTATCTATCAGGGGAGGCGCGAGTTACAGTTTCTGTGAAGTCAGGCAGGCACAAAAGCCCTTCAGTGGCAAATTACGAGACCCACCCCACCTGCTGAAGCCAGCGTGCCGGCGGCGCTGTGTTCAGACGCTAACTTGCCTCCCGATCGATCGCTTGTTGTTGCAGCTGTGCTCTCCTTGATGGCTTGTTTAAGCGATTCCGCGTGCTTGTCCAGGCAGCTGAATACATAAAACGGCCTCTGCGAACCGCCAGGACAAAACAGGATGATTACAAAATCAAATGGAGGCTCATTAATCGGACAGGTTGCTTTCTTATCTTGATGACACGACTCGTGTCGCGCGTAGCGTTTCGCCTCAGCGAGGTGAGCAGCGAATGTCGGCCCTTCTTAAGTATGACTGTTCCATCTGCGGAATGTTAGGCTTTATTTATTTATTCATTTTACCTCATAAGTTAAGACAATACCCAAATCTAAATAAAGGATATCTTAAACAATGTCCCCTCTGAGCTGCACGCGTGAGCAATCACGCAGTTCTTACCCTCTCAGCGCACACGGTGATGCTGACGCACACGACACACCACGTTACATTTCTACGCTCATTCCTTCATTTGTGCCTCCAATCAGGACACCACTACATTCACATTTTCTCTGATAATTTCACTCGTGTGACCGAGGGTGCACACTTGGTTGCTGTACTGTCCTTTGAAGCATTGCTTGTTTTAGAGGTCAGGTGACGAGAAATGTTTTCCGTTATTTATGATTGGACACCATATCTATACAGATTGTATTGAGACTTATGTAACCATGCTTAAAACTGTGTCTATGCTACAAATAAAAGTAACAAACTAGGGCTGATTTTATTCATGTCACAAATATCCATTCACAACTTTGATTGATAGTTGATGTGGGGGTTTTTTTGGGGTGGGGTTAAACTACCAATGTCATGCTACTTTTTATGATCTCGGGTTTTAGACAGGTGTGATATTGGTTTGGCCGCCGTGTGCATATCAGATTTTGCCCACCAAGGGATGCTCAAAACGTTTGTGAACGCTCAGATGCTTGGAAAAAATGTCTTTTGTCCAAATTCCCCAAAGATCAATAATTATAGCAACCTTTTGAAATCAGCCTGGTTCTTGCAACCAATCCACTCCTCACCCCGCTTTTGGGACCTGACTTGTAGGATCAAAATCAAATCTCTGTGGATGCAATGTAAAAACCTAAAAAATATATACAGTATTTTTTTAAAAAACGAGCATGTGATGGACATATCTCTTTTTTGACCCGTTTAGAATAGTGTCATTTCACACTCAATAGCTTGGCAGGTAAGCCAGCAGAGACCTAACTATTTGTATAGCAGCTAACTAGCAGCTAACTATTTGTACTGCCCCCAAAGTACTGTATGTGGTTTACGACAATGTGAGCCAGTATCTATCATGTCAGCTGGCCTTCAAGCTCGAGCCTTGACTCTCTCCACGCGGAGGTCAGTGACATCCTCTCTCCAGTCGCCGTTTCCTTCCCTCGGGCCCCACTTCCTGCTGCACACACACACACAGGAAATTACCCATTTGCTGCGCCGTGTCAAGACACTTTCGACTTACGTGCGGTCAGACTGTGAAGAGCGACGACATCGTTTCAACTTCCAAAACGGACTTTGCACGATGTACTGTTTTCGTTCCGTCCGCTGATTTTTAAGTCAGTTCATCCGTCCGCTGGGGCCCGCGCCGGCGGTGCTAAACGAGACTGGAGATGCAGCTGATAGGAAACGCCACGGCTGCCGTGCTTATCGACCTGTCAGATTGTCTGTAAACAATTGATGGCGTCCTGTTCCTTACAGATATTTACGGACACGCCAGTCTGTCATTAGACCTTTCTGGCGCCTCGGTGAAGTCAGCCCTTATTTGGCCTTTTTTGGGAATAAAAGAAAGAGTTACGTTTTTTCTACGGCACGTTTGCTTTCCGTCGCAATTGCACATGAAGTGTTTTTCAGTCAAACTACTTTGGACTAAGAGGGATGAGAAGTGCTTTTAAAAGCTAGCACTCAAGAAGCAATGCTCCTATAGGGCTTGTCAGTGTTTCCCAAAAGAGGTTTGGAGGGGGGTCCTCGATTTATGACCGAGTTCCGTTCCGACTGTGCTGAAAACTGCATGTGGAGAAGCTATTTTATGCTGTACTCGTGATGAAATATCACACTTTGGGGAGAGGTATGATGTATGGCTGTTCATAGAAGTTCTTCTGTTATGAATTCAGTGAAAACATCAGTGGACACCATTTCGATACAGGGGAGAGGGATTTCGATTGCAACGATGCCAACATCCTGCGTTTCGAGGTTGCGCATGCTTGGTGTTTTTTTTTTTAATTTAATTTATGGCCTTTCATAAAGGAAATATATTTTCCATACAAATCTTAAACGTAAATATTACTGTGTTAGCTTAGGTCAGTCATGACCAACACATCTGGATTACGATGCTGCCGTTACAATATAAATCGTAAACCACATCGTCCCTGTTCCTGCTTTTAATGAAACATTTTTTTTGTCTATTTTTTTTGTCATAGCTTGCAAAACTGCGTTCCATCGTACTGATCTTCCATCCATCTATTTTCTAATCCGTTTATCCTCACGAGGGTCTCGGGCGTGCTGGAGCCCATCCCAGCTAACTTTGGGCAGTAGGCGGAGTACACCCTGAAGTGGTCGACAGCCAATCGCAGGGCACACAGAGACGAGCAACCATTCACACTCACCTAGGGACAATTCAGAGTCTTCCATTAAGCCGCCACGCATGTTTTTGGAACGTGGGGGGGAACGGAAGTACCCGTAGAAAACCCACACAGGCACTGCGAGAACTCCACACAGGAAGGCTGGCGTCGGAAATCGAACCCTGCACCACTGTACTGTAACGTGCTAACCAGTCGTCCACCGTACCGCCCATACTGATCTTATATAGCTAAGTGAGAGCAACAGGATGATCCGAGAGCCAAATCAAAAAGTGAACATGATCATCTTTGTAAAGGCAGATTGTCCGAAGCATATTTTTACTTGGTGTACAAGAGACGTACGAGCAAACCCCAAACTGTGAAGTCTTAATGAAATGACAGACAGCCTCGTGTTATGCTCCTTCATCTCCCGAGCTGTTTCACAAATATTAGTCATTCAATTGCGTTTTGATGAGATTATCAAATACAATCAGTAGAACGTCACCCCAGCTTGATAACAAACACCAGCAAAGGCCGGGCTGCCGTTGCCTGGGAAAGATTTCAAAGTGGTGTGTAATTTCCTTCTTTTTTTTTTCTTCTTCTTCACAATTTACAGAATTCTTAATAACTGTCACATGCGCTTGGCAAAATAGCCAAAAGATGAAGAATTCAAGCACTTTTTTTTGCCTTTTTTGAGGGGGGCAGTCTTGTTTCCCACGAAACATTTGTAAGTGTTTGCAAAGGTAGCGAATGTTGCACTCTCATCAGGGTTCGTTCAAGGTCGCAAACAGTTTTGAACGCGTTAAAAAATAAAAATAAAAATTAATGAAACACAAAAACTATTGGCGAACATCTCAAAAGATTTACGCGTAATTTCACACTTGATGGTTGAAAGGCACGTCGATGGTTGAAAGGCATTTTGTAGACAATGCAAATAGTTAACCGTGAGCCGTCGTCGACTTTAAACGGTCACATTTTGACTCACTCGCTACTGCTCGAACAGCAACAACTACACGTAAGAGTTATTTTGCAAAATTCTGTCGTCAGCTGCAGTTGACTCTCGTCGCCCTTTGGAAGCAACAACCAAAACTAAAAGGGGAGCAATCCAAAAAAAAAAAGCGATAGCATGAGTATTTGTGCCGACTCCCAGGGGCGCTCGCTCGCCCTAGAAATGGCTGAGGACTGAAAAATGTTGCCGTAGCCGCGCGTCTGTTTATGCAGAGCGGCGGGTAAATATTAAGAAAATAGTTTGGCCCCCTTTTCACTCCCAGATAGTCGAGCTCATGTTTCGCCGAGAGCGACCCACAAGCGACCTGCAACCCCACAACCTACATTGTCACATCCAACTGAAACACGTCAAGAAAACAAGGCCGGTATTCATAATACCATCAGCATTTGCGAGCCATCAATCACGCCGTACGTTTATTTACCTTATGCAAAGATAAAACGCCAAATAATCCCGACTGAAAGCGCCCAAGCGCTTTTTGCCAGGATGGTTTTGTTAAGCTTCGAGTGAATTAGCCCGTCGTAAATCACAGCGGCGACCATTTGAAAGTGTCCGCACACTTGAGTTAGTGTCGCTGTAATACAACACTGGGGGGGTGTCTGAGGGGGGTAGAATATATCTTTGTAGGACTTCAAAACCACATCACTGTCTGCTCAGGGACACACAGGAAGTTCTTTGGAGATAAACACAGCAGAACTTCCTCATGTCATTTCAAAGCATTACAAATCACCCTTAGCGTGCTTTTCCTTGAAAGTGCTTACGCTACATTTCTTCATCGTTTACTTCAGTTTCTATGCTTGTTATTCTTACATACATGCGTTGCACTGTATTTGACCTGCAGTTGAACTCTCGTGGTTATAGTCACAGTAAAATAGCAACACAATTTTGGGGGCGATTGAAAATAGCAACAAAAACAAAGTTTCCGTAACAACTTTATGAGAGCGAAATTCGGATTTCATTTTTGTAAAATTGAACATTTCTTTGATTACTTTTTATTTCTTTCTAATTCTCGCCATGCTTTACCTTTGGAAAAACTAAATATGACTTTTTTGATCCATTAATTTATTCTTGTTCCCCTTATACTGTTTGGTATTTCCGCTGGATTTCCATCAAATAGTATCATGTTTTTTTTCTTCTAATATTATTAAATAAAATGTGTTGTCTTCGTGTAATAGCATCTTTTTCGACACGTGATTAAAAAAAAAAAGTTGACTGCGTATTATTATAAGCACATCTTTCCAAATTGTTTGTTTTTAAATTAAATTTTGAAAAGAACACAAAACTTCCATATTATAAAATAAAATGTGTTGTCTTCGTGTAATAGCATCTTTTTCGACACATGATTTTAAAAAAAACAAAACATTTTTGACTGCGTATTGTTATTGTCCATTCGCAAAGCACGTCTTTCCAAATTGTTTGTCTTTAAATTTAATTTTGAAAAGAAAAGAAAACTTCCAAGATCTGGGGATGCAGGCAAAGAAATCCATTCAACCTCCGTCGTACTCAGACAACATTCTTCTTGCGTCCCTGGGAACTATTCAGCCAAGAGTCACTAATTGCCGAAGACAATTCAATCATCTTTTGCGCTCTACTTGGGACTTTGAGGAACACCCTTGAGAAGAATTTTTCACCAGATCTGTCACAGAATCGATTTTCCCCGGCTTTACCTGAACCAACAGCACATTTTGCATCATGACAGGCTCCCTAATTGCTATTTATGGGCACGCTAACCATCTGCTACTGATTCCTTCATTATCTTCAACCTGGACAACACGATTAGAGAGTTCTGGGAGGGAGCCAAGTTGGGCAGGTCATTACAATGTTGATGGTACCAACGTGGCTCTACTCGCTTCGCTTCGGGTCCGTTATACTAAAGCGGGAGATACGTGCCACTTAGAGGCCGGAAAACAGTTTGACTGTGGTCTACCGACCTGTCCTGTGGTCTGATGAGACCCTGATAAACTGAACAGACAGCTGAAGCGTATAAAGGCAAGTGGGTCATACCTACAAGCATGATAGCGGGAGTGCCATGGTCCGGGGCTACTCGAGTGCCACCAGGACCGAGGAGATACAGTTCACTGAGGGAACCCGTGGATGTCAACATGTACTGTGACATACTGAGGCGGAGCATGAGCCGCTCCCTTCGGAGACTGGGCCGCAGGACGGTATTCCATCATGATAACGATCGCAGCTACAGCTCCAAAGGGACCACTGGCTAGCTACAGAAGCTCGGGGGTAAAGGTGATGGACCGGCCAAGCGTGTCTCCAGACTCAGGTCAGCATAAGGTCTTTAATATCCACCGTTATGTCGTCATGGAGAAGTGGGAAAGGATTCCGGTGGCAACTTGTGAAGCTCTGGCAAACCCCTTGTCTGAGATGGTAAAGGAAAATAATGGCAGTGCACAAAATATTTAGGCTTTGGACACAATTTGGATCGTTTCACTTTGGGGTGTACTCACTTCAGCTGTGAGCTGGTTGGCTATGTGTTGTGTAGTCGACTGGTTAGCGTGTCGAGCTCACAGTGCAGAGGCGCAGGGTTCAATTCCGCCCCTGCTTGTCCTGTGTGGAGTTTGCATCTTCTCCCCTGTGCCTGCGTGGGTTTTCTTTGGGTACTCCGGTTTCCTCCCACATTTGAAAAACATGCATGGGAAACTAATGAAATGCTCTCATTTTTGTCCCGGGGGTGTAATTTTGAGCACAAATGGTTGTTTGTCTCGGCGTACCGTGCGATTGGCTGGCAAGCAGTTCAGGGTGCCCCCGCCTACTGCCTGAAGACAGCTGGGATAGGCTCCAGCACCCCCCGCAACCCTTGTGAGGATAAAGTAGATCGGTAAACGGATGGATGGATGCATATATTATAAGCCCTTTACAAACTACTTCACGTATTAGCAAAACGCCGTTTGTTCAGCGCCGTCCCGTGAAAAGACATGATCAAATATTGACAAAAATGTGAGAGTTGTGCTCACTTTTACCAAAAGGTGTCTGGTTGACTATGTTGTGTTTATTTATTTGTGTTTTAATATTTCCAAATATGCCACAAACAACCAACAACCAGCTTTTTTTTTTCCTCCCAGAGAGCCCATTAGACATAATTCGGCCGCCCACTCTGTTGTGTGTTGTTGTTGTTGTTGTCACCATTCACGTTTGATCAAGTCCCTGTTGCATTAGTGACCGGCAGCCACATTGATTGGCCGGCCTCCTTGTTGAATTGACTGGGCCAGGGGGGCCACAAGAGGCTTTTTGAAGGCTCCTGATCCCTGATATATATTTGTAGTGCATTTGTTTTAATTAAGTTGTTCGCACAGCTTGGAAATTGGATACTGGACCAAATGACTGCAGTCAGCAGTAATAGGGCTAATTGTGGTTAAGGATCAATATTTAGAGTAGCTGGTTATGGATTCGGAGAGCAGTCAGAGCACTGCTCAAATGACCTGATGGCAGCTTTCTGTCTATTTGGTTTGCCCGTGGAAACTATTTTCACAGTGAACACGTGTGTTTTTCCAATAAAACAGTCAAAGTGTGCATGTTCCTTTGTGTTTTGAAAGGCTGTGTACAAAAGTGCCGGGAAAGATATTTGTTTTAATAAAAAAAATTTAAAAAGGAGGTCAAGAGGCTGGAAAAAGATACTCAATCAAAACTTGTACTTACCGGTAAGTAATACAGTGTCTGAAATGGACTTCACTGTCAAGGTAAAATTTTAAAAAACGTCTTTTTTTTTAATGTGAGTCAATGATAAACAACACCCATTTTGAAAACTTTGAAGGAGAAAAAAGAAATGACGTAACATCACGTTTTAAACCTAGAGCGAGCTAGCATTGGCTCAACTTTCAGTATGCTATCGAAATGCTTGCAGAACTTTAACAATGATACCTGAGTTTTAAAAAAAATAAGCTGCTCATTAGACTGAAAAAGTACACCTTTTATGTTTTAGTACATTGAATAAAAAAAATAAATATTCTCTCGAATAAGGCCATGGATGGGGAATATCTTGTTTCTGAGAATGTGTCGTCATTCATGCTCTCTGGTTCACGTTCCTCCAAGTCACTTGCTGTAATGGTTTTTTTCAGTCTATTTAGGCGCCAAGATCTCAATCAAGCAATCAGTTGTGGTTGACTCAACCTCCGTTTCTCTTTTTATACATTGTGTTGTCATCCGTGCACTAGTTTTTTAAAATAAAAAAAGCCTGTATTGAAAAAGAAAGAAAATATCCGTATTCAAACGTAGGGATTAAAGTAAAAGCAGTCACGAAAAATACTCAAATGAAACGAGAAATCTACTCGGGCACAGTGACAAAGCATGTGTACTTCAACACATTGGCAGTTTTGAATATCTTGCGGCCGAGCGAGACCGATTTTAGAAGCTGGTGAAGTGAATGAAATAAAACACTCAAAAGGATTAGAACAATTTAGAAAGCTGGGCCCCCTTTCTTGTTCCCTTTGTGCCTCTCGCACGCTGTGGCTATTTCTCTCTACCCAGCATGGGCTCCACTTTGTGGCTTTTAATAACCTACCCCTCCAAGCGTCCACCCCCCTGAGACACATTTCCACCCCCCTCCTAACCCGGCCAACTTTATTTGCGCTGCTCTGTTTCTACCAACCGGCAGCTGCAAACAGGGAGCCCAGCAGCGCAGTCGGGCAGCGGCGGCAAATTTCTTCCAGTTGCTCAACACGCTAATACGGACGGCCCCCACCCACCCCCTTTTTTTTTTTCTCTTTGCAGCTCAAGCATTATATTGCAGTTTCATTGACTGGGAGGGTGTTGCGTTGCCGAGGAATCAATAGCTGAGGGGATCCCAGCCCGACGATTAGCTTGTCAGTCAGGCCTGGGCGCTTGAAAGGAAGGGAAGGCGGCGGCGTAAATCCAAGAACACCAAAGGGCCACCAGCATGGAAAAGCTGGAATGCCGAGAGCCGCCGATCATGCGCCACCACCTGTTGTACGAGGCAACATGTGCTAGCCGTCTTAACCTTTCGGCTACTGTGCTTGAACCGCCCGCTGCTACCGCCGCTCGGCCTTGTGATGACTTGAACCCCAGAAGATCGATTCAAATGACGTTTTACATGTCAGAATGTAACAAAATGCCTCGTTACTTGCTTGTGGACCGTTGGCTGGAGCTTCACTTTTGAGCTTCAAGTTTGATTGGTGAATAGCTAAAATACAACCGGTGCTGGATTTTAGGTAGGTGGGAATGTCGAGACATTCTTGAACCCTTGGCAAACTCTGGTAGTTATTTTCAAAAAAAAAATTAACTCACAAGTTTCATGAAAGAATGTGTGGTATCTAAGTATTACTCCCACTTACTACTTCTACTACTACGACTTAGGAGGTTGGTGATGATGAAGAAAGGTTTTGGATAAAAATGCAAACGTATGGAAACCATATTTTGCATTGCACAGGGAGTGATTCTAATCTTCATGTTTATTTCTAGTTCGTATAATTATTATTTTTTTAATTCAAATTGAAAACTGTTGTTTTTAAATGTATGTAATTAATTTATTATGGGATTTATTGAGGCTAAAACTGCACTCATTTGAAGATGCACTGTTTTCACCGCTCAAGTATCATACAATTTTTGGTTTTGTCTTTCAACTAAAAATACTACAAAATAGCAGGACATAGATTATTTTGGAATTTTCATTTGCTTACTTGTTTTCAATTGAAAAAAAAAGGTCATTTGCAATTTCTATATATTTATTTTTGGTCATTTATTGTGATTTTTAAAAAATAAACTGCAACAAGTTTTTCATTGGACATGTATAATTTGCAATTTTCATCAATTTTTTGATTTATTTTTTGTCATCAACATATGTTTTTCATGGCCATTTTTTTTAATCGCACTTGGCGCAATTTTTTTTTTTAAATGGCTACGTCACTACAATGTGATGTAGCCATTCTGACTTGGGGGGTGGCGGTCGGTCATGTGTTCAGTTCTAACTTAGTGGGTGTGTGCAAGTGAGAGTGAATGGTTATTTGTCTCCACGCGTGCCCTCTGCCTGTACGGCGACCAGTCCGGGGCATCTTCCGCCTTTCGTCCGAGGTCAGCTACTTAACCTACGGGAGCATGATGTTTTGATCGCAGTCAGTTAAGTGCAGGAGTTTGGTTCGGTCCTTCTAGTTTGTCTTTTTCGACACACATATCTCTCCGAAAGTCACTATTTTTTATCGCCTCTGTAAATTATACATAATGGCAAGGGTTCAGGCTAGTGTCACCTTTCATGTGCGCACAGTGGTGCGGCGGGTCTCAGAGGACAACATAGACCAAGCGGCAGAAAGGCCATGTCTTCATGTAAGCAGTGGAGAGAATCACTCCTTGCGCTGGGGAGAGGCCAATGGGGGCTGAGCACAAGACAACCTAACTTGCTAGCGGGGATAGAACTGTCAAGCAGGGGTCACAAGGGGCCCAAGCATTAGAGGAGGAGTCAAGGGCAGCCTAGGACGGTTTGTCTGAAGCGACGACGGGAGGAGGGAAGGGTCACCGCGGAGGGATTGAGAGCACATTAGCGGCGTTACACTTACTTCCACTTGCTTAGCCGCCGACTTCAACACCAATTTACTGCTCTCCGCTGGGTGACACCCTGTAGCTCCAACTGACATTCAAAGCAGATTTTACCGACCACGGCTAGAAAAACATCCCTTTTGGAGTACCTTAACTTCCGAGTTTAACCCATCACATTTTAGTACCACTGTATTGTATAAAAACATAAAAGAGAATATAAAATAATTGAACTGGTTATATAAAGTGGAAATGCTGTATTTGTGTGTCGGATCAGTGCTTTTAAGGGGAGTGGCCTAGCGAGTGACATTAGGAGCTGGAGTATGAGTAGCTTCTTGCAAGTGTTTTTATTTTACGTTTGTGTGTTTGACTGTTTGTCCCGTGTCAGCAGAGTGAACCGGACGTTATCAAAATACACTGATTGGTGATGTACTGTCGATACACACACACACACACACATTTAAAAGATGATGCAAGTGTGACGTTAGATGATGTAAGGAAGCTGAAAGAGCTGGAAAAAGGTGGCTGGGGTGAGGGAAGTCTGGGCTTCTCTGCTATAGCTGCCCCCCCATCCCCCCGTAACCTGACCTCAATGGAACAAAATGAATGTGTGGATTTTCGTTTTAGATTTTAAAGGCAAACCACAGACTATTCATGCTGAAATATGACTACTTTCATGGGATGTGCTAGAACTTATCTTGGCTCAAAACTGTTCACATTAACATGAAAAAAATAAATCATCGAGCAGGGATGAGCAACGTAAATGCTGGTGGTGGTCACAATTTTTGATCAGTGTTGCCAGATGTGTAACAAAAACACTATTTTAAATAATGGACAAAATATGTACACAACATGTGGTCTTAATATAGTTCATATTTTTCAATGCATGTAAATAAGATCCACTATCCTAACCCAGCAACAAAGGGTTGAAAGTTCCCAACAAAATAGCCACATAGTGTAAAATGCAAAAAGCTCTCCTGCATAAAAATTGCCATTCAAGGACGGCACAAAGCTGGTGAACATGAAACCAACATTATGTGCAAGAACTCATTTGTAAATTGTTTTCACAAAAATAAACTCATGCAGAATTTTAATTTTAATGAGGCACAAAGTTTCTTCTATCTTTGTCCTGCATAGTCATTCAAATCTCACCAAAAAATATATTAAGCCTCCTGACGTTGTTGTATAGAGCAGTCGACGATAAGAACCAGTTTCAGCGCAACCAAGACATGTCTTCCATCACGTGGTGATGTGTGATTTTACAACGGAAAACTACAATCGACCCTTGCATATTTGCATTTTAGCACCTGTGGATTCATATTTTCAAGGATTTTTTTTCTTATTTTTTATTTCTTTCCAGGATGCCCCTCACCCCAACTTACCCAAATTTTTTTCGTTTTCGTGGAAAACATATTTTGAATACTTATCTGCATTTTTTGAAGACATTTTTGGGGTTAAAAAAATTTGGAAATTAATCAAGGGGCCACTCAGAGTTGCCCATCCCCGTCGTAAAGTATAGTTTGTGTCGAAAGTCATCCCAGTAAGCAGACTGGGTTTCCAACTTTAACTGTTGGAGACTTTTTAAGATAGTATGATGTAGTGTACATATCATTTGGGCTACGAATCGATTGCCGCATGAAGACACACAGTCCATAATACTCGCAGGATCTATCTTTGTATGTTCGTAGAACTAACCGTCATTAAAATACCTCTCAAATTATATCGTGAAATCTTTTCAAGCTCCGGCATTTAAGGCGAGTACGTATAAATGATGACAGGGATGTTCCCAGGATGCGTGTTGTGCATTTCGTCACACCGATGTGAGTGTGTGAGACCAAAAAAAAAAAAAAAAAGATAAAGCGAGCACAAGTCTTTGTGTGTTGAATTTGGCGAGCTCCACAGAGTCCCTCAAGGGTCCTTGAGCAAAGGGATCTGGGAGAATATTGGAGGTGCCAAGAAGAAAGACCCCTCAAGAGTGAAAACACACTAGCGTTAAGTTATTAGCTCCACTTTGAGACGTGTATGTGAAACAAGCTCTCACAAGAGCTGCTGAGAATCCCTTAACTCGCATTACTCCACCCCCTGGCTTTATGTCTTTTTTTTTTTTTCATAAGGCGACCATGAGGGTTCTTCTCTCCATGTGGATAGATCCTCGGGCCCAATTATCTGGCTACAATGCTCAATTAGCCATAATCCCTCTTTTGGGTTGATAATGGAGGGGCTTTACGTTTTACTTAAGGACGAAGAAGCACTTTATGTACCGTAAGATGCCAGCCACGATATGAAAATGTTTGTTTATAAATGTGTGCTGTCGCAGTTTAGATGCAGTGTCGTCCAAGTTTCTTCTAAAATCCTCCGACTACCTTACGACATACTCCATTATATTGGTCTATAGCAGGGGGTGTCAAACTAATTTTTGTCGCGGCCAACTTCGGAGTGACATCTTCCTTCAGAGGGCTGACAGTGAAAATACACAAATGTTGTCTCATCGCATTCTTACAGTGGTACCTCTACTTACGAAATTAATTGGTTCCGGAAGAAATTTCTTAACTAGAAAATTTTGTAGTAGAGATGCATTTTCCATGTAAATGTCCTAATCCGTTCCACGCCCCCAAAAATTGAGACATAAATGTTTTCTAAAGCATAAAAATGCAGCAAAATATGTAACAATGTGACAATTAGATTATTGCACAATAAATGAGAGTTGTTCATAATGTAAAAAACAAAGAATTAAGAATAAAAAGGATGGTCATTTAACTTTTAACTGTGTCCTCATCGTTTTTTGCCCTCTTTAGTTCATGTTCTCTCTCAGAAGTAGTTTTTGCCTGGTGTTTTGTAAAGAACTGAGCAAAGGACGTCTGCTTTTGTCAGCTTTTAACAATCCTTCGAAAAGGTCCAAGGCAAACATCGGCAGAGTGTGCCATAGCCCGACTGGTGAACACTTTTTCTGGGGATTCACATTTACGTAAAACTATCGGAACGCCCAAGAAGCGAATGATGAGGACGCCCGGGAATAGCCAATGGCAGAGCATCTAAAAGTATGTTGCGTTCATGAAACTCGGAGCTGCGAGTAGCAACCCATACTGTATTTTTACCTTTCGTATCTTGAAATTTCTGTCGTAACGAGAGGCAATATTTTCCTGTTGAGGAATTTCGTCACTTAAAAATTTCGTATGAAGAGACGTTCGTAAGTAGAGGTACCGCTGTACTTGAACACACCAAATATAATGTATTACTAGTTTTGAAATCAGTCAACTAAAACAGCCAATTCGTGTTCAAGTGACTATAAACAGGGTAACAAAATAATTGCAACATCTCATCATGGGAATTACTGAATTACTCCCACCAAAAGAGTAACTTGGTTTTATAATTTAGTTGGTGTCGAATGCCAAATTACAAATGATAAGTCAAGGATCCTACTGGGCCCACTTTCCATTGGATGTCGTCATTCGCGGGCCGGCTCGGTCCCTTTTCCACCTGAATAGCATTTTTTTTAACTTGCGCGACTGGTTATGAAGCGTCACTTTTAATTGGCTCAATAAGCAATGTCATATTCTGTGTTGGGATTCCCAATTAAAAGAAGAATTAACCTTGTTTACAGAACACAAGGGGCTGCGAGTGTATTGACATTCAACAGTGGGAGGCTGCTTTGTTGGCCACTTGCCTTTGCTGCGAGTCGCGCTCTTGCGACAAAGTCATCTCCAGGCCTCCATCTGGGGTTAACGCTCGCTTTACTTGGGCTCGCGGCTTAACAAAGTCTTCTCGAAATACATTTGGGAGAAAGAAGGGTTGGAGGGAAAATGTCTGCCTGGCTTTACGATGTGGTAATTAAAGGCAACGAATAAGGTGACTGCAAAGTAAGACTTGACATTAAAAAAATAAATAAAAAAGTGTAGAAACCTGGCACCCGCAACGTCCTTGTGCTGCTACTACTTTTTTTTTTTTTTATTCATGTGCCAAAAAGTACACATGATAAAAAGCTCCTCGCAGAGGTAAAATAAAGCAGTCTTTTGCTTTTATGGCTGACGCGGGTGAGGTATTTGGTACATGCGCCTTAAGTGTTCCAAAAAGTCTGATTCAGATAAGTCCATTGAGGTGGTCACCCAGAGCCCCCTGACTCGACTCAGTTCTGAAACACGGAAGGTGAATTTTCGCGATTTGAAACCAAATATCTACTCACTGGACACTTGATTAGGTACGTGAGAGCGATGCTCAGTGGTGGGCATTTTACCAAATCTTGTCAGTCTGTCATTCATCATCTGTGAGTGGCGACCCATCCGTCATCGTCAGTCCGCCATTTTTTTTCAAGCCGAACCATATTGTCAGTTGGTCGGTCCGTTATTTTATTTTAACCGCGCTTCCGTCGTGGTTGTTCTCCCAGCATTGAATAAATGGCTGACTGTGACTGTCCTTTCCCACATTTGATGGCAGGACAGTCAGTACAGTGGACTCTAACATATAAACTAAAAAAAAAAAAAAGATTGTTTAAAATAAATGCGACACTGACATAGGCGGGGGTCAGTAATCACCTTATCTGGCACGTATAATAAAAAGTTTCATGGATACTATAGTTGGATAGTGCAGGTGTCCCTAATGATAAGGCCAATGAGAGCAAGCGCTATCCCGGCCATAGCGACGCGTCTCGACTTTATCCCACTGATGCGGCTAAGCTCCATCACAGGTTGCTGCCAATCAAGGTGCTCCCGACTGTCTGCTCCACTCGGCCGAGTGGCACTCAGTTAACCTCAAATCAAGGCCCGTAATTTGCGGTTGATGGCACACTTTAAGACCCGTCTGATCCCCGCGCCTCGGGCGGCTCAGTGCGGGACTTGATTAGAGGCCGTTAAATGTGGGAACGAGCGCGCTAACCGCAACCCCGGGGCCAAACATGAGTCGCATGCTCGTCATGTGTCTTATGTGGAAATGCCTTCTTGTAGCTGCGGATTCCGAGTTCCCCTTGAAGGTTTTACCGCTCAAAGTCTAGCGCGGCTCGTGACAGTGGAGATCTGATGTGCTATTGTGTGATGAAAACATGCTTTTCTTGTTCGTATCATGCTTGTCCCCCCCCCCCCTCACCCCCAACAATCCCACCAGAAAAACTCAACACATTTTCAAACCGGTAAAGGTAAACCGTATTACGGCCATGACATTTACGTGCAGAACCAATTGAAATGCCGTCAATCTGTTCTAGCCGATTCTGATCCATAGGTATCCAATTGCACGTTTTTTTTACTACGCACGGCCATGAGGCATCTCCCAATCGTGCCAGTTGCGAGCGTTTAAGTGATGATTGTCATTTACAAGCACCAAAAAGGATAAAAATGGATTTACGCACACTATTCGCCTTGCTTTGAAGGACAAGTTTATCTTTAGATCGGGGGCCACCACCCAGACGCACTAGTTACTCCCCAACGACCACACGAGTCGCCCGCCAGCCCGTTCTGAAAACACCGCCCCACTGATGAGAAATCGCTGATGGGATTTGAAATTTCCTGAGATTGTGGTACAAGCGATCATTTGAACATGTAAATACTTGCGGAGTGTTTAGAGAAATAAAGTGTTGCATGTTGATATTTTCTACCTTGTTCACTCATGTGTTATTGTGAGGTTTTATGAACGTGATCCGTCTCTTCGTGATTGACAATGACAAATAATTTTAGGTGATTTCAGAAAAAATATATATTTTGGAAAGACTGGAAGGCCTTTGCATTAATCTCTGCCCAAAAAGCAGTTCGGTTTCAAAAAGGTTTGCAACCCTGGTTCAGAGAGATACATAGATATACTTTATTTCTCGAGTTGTTTTTATTTCTTTGTCTGCGTTTTAACAAAAACCATCAAACCACTGATAGATGAATATTTGGACACATGTCCAAGCCAGAACTGATGAGAACTCTGTATGCCGGCCTTACAGCTAATCCCCCCCCCCCGCCCCCCGTTTGCAATACTTCACACTCACACACTACACGACGACATGTTGAAAGAGGCCAAAAGAAAGGCGAGTAAGACCCCACCACACCTTTGGACGCCTGTGCTCTTGAGGAATTCCACCAGGAACAAAAGTAGAACATTTGGAGAGCCCATCCTCCTGGAGTGGCCACACATACATTGAGTGAACGTTTGTGCAGTGGACTTGCCGATGGATTCATTAGCGCCCCCTCTTCATGCCCCCCCCACCCTCCCCTCCTTCCTGGCTTCCAAGCCCCTCTGTGTTTTTTGTCTTCCTCCCTCACTTGAGCGCCTTGCTCTCACTTTCACTTTCTTGCCCGCCAGCTTTCTCTCTCCCTTTCTCGCCCTCTGTCATCTTTTCTCTTCCACCCCCCCCCCTACCCCCCCCCCCCCCGGCACGCCTCAGAGAGCTTTTTAAGGCCGGCCAGTGTTTGTAATTAGCTCCCAGTGTTGGAATGGAACATGTGGAGGTGGGTGTTAATGGGCTGGCCAGGCCCTTACTCTCACAGCGGGCCGAGAGCAGAAACAGAAACCAGTCTTTGTTCCGTGCATTACGTGTATGGAGGAGGAGGTGGGAGGTGGTGGACCTCTTGGAAATATTAACGGGCACTCATATTTGAAGCATGGCGCTGTTATCAATGACTGTCACCTTCTGTTTATCTTCACGGCTTTGTTTACAATTATGCACACATAGAGATACATCAACATGTCTAGCTAGCTAGCTAGACAGCTACATAGCTATCTCTCGAGCTAGCTGGATGGATAGAGAGATTAAATGACAAGAGTTTTCTCAATTTTGTCGAGGATATGCTGTGAAAATTGTGTAGCAACCTTGCAAAAAAAAAAAATCTGTGATATGTTTTTCGTAAAAGGACCATGGAAATGGTCAAAGTGGGCCTAATGTGTTTAATCGGGGATTTATGAGTTTTTGTGGGTCTGATCACGGTACAGATGACTACCAAATTTTGCCAAGAGAAACAGGATTCATGGGCTGCAATTTTCAAAGAATTTTGAGGGACACTGTTGAGTGTTTTTTGGGGAGGGCTTGAGGTAAGGCAAAGTACTCAAAACGGCGCTGCAGTTGGCCTGAAAATATTGACGACCAAGAAACAAAGCAATTTTTACATGATTTAATTGACGATTTTATGTTGCGAATATCGACCCATCTAAGTGTGAAATAAAGGGACAATAGCAGTGCTCTACTCCCACTTTCAGAGAATAAAAATTGCTGCTTTCAACGTTCACATTTCCAGGTCAGAGTTCAGTGGCACTGGGAAAGCAGTGGGCGTTCTGTTCCGAGGCTTATTCAAGATCTTCTCCCCCTTGTTTTTTTTTTTTTTTTCCCCTTTTTCTGGCATCTTCACATGGAGGCTGTGTGGCTGCCGGGGATCATCCATTATTGTGTCAAAGTTCTTGTCCTGTGTCGGCCTGTGAGCAGAGTGAAGCAGCTTGTTTTCATTTGAGTGGTGTAGGGAGTGTGGGTTGGGGGCTTGTGGGAGAAGCAGAGGGGGGGGGGGGGGGTTCAAGGTCCCCGCCCCTCCAGATGTGCCTTGATCAAGGGAAGTTGACTATGCGCTTTGTGTTGCTGAAGACACTAATGTGATTATGTCACATATTTTCAGCTGATTCCCATTTCTGTGTGTCGTGGTGTGCGGTCTGCGTTTCAATAGAGCCTATCGGGATGGGAGTTGGAGGAAATGTTTCTTTCGGCAAAGCCTGATGCCCGGCCAACTTGTGTGTGTGTGTTTTGTAAATCCGCACTCTTATATTTGTCATGATCGCTGAGCTCTTCGAGTCAGAATTATCCACCTACATGATGTTTTGTTACTTTGACTACATACTATGTAATATTTCTAATAATAATTCATAGCGCATGTTTGTTATGGCAAACAAATCACCTCTTTGGGGACTTCAAGACTCACTTTTTTTTTCTTTTTTTTTGCCAGTGTGTCTATTCTGGTGAAAATGAGATTTATTTTTCCCCAACACGACCCACCCAAAATCCGTTCAGTTAGTGCCACCTTGAAAGTTGGACAAGAGTAGCCCCTGACACCGGTTCCACCAAAAGGTCATGGAATTTCTCCCAGATCCCTCCACAAAATTGAACAGGAAGCCTTTCTGCCAACCAAAAAGTTACCGAGTAGCACCCTCTGAAAAGTTAGAACAACAACAAAAAAAAAAGAATATTCCTCGTATCAATTTCACCCATTGACCACCAATGAGGCGGGCATGTCTATGTATCCTAAGAGGAAGCATGCAAAAGTCTCAAGGACCCATGCCCAGAATTGAACTGGACGTCTGACCATTTTGGTTCAAGCAGACATTTTGTGTGGATTCCAGGAATTCAATGTCCAACTTTCATTGCAGCATTTCGGTATCATATTTAATCCTAGCTGTTCAACTTTGATGCACTGACTACCACAAGCATATTTTAGTTTGGTTTATTATGATGGTTGCAGCTTGCAGTTGTAGATTTGTCACTGTGTCACAGGGATCTATTTTTAATCGAGATAAGGCAATCAAACTTAAAGAACGTTCCTGTATATGGAATGAATACTGAACAGAATTTTGCATGCATCACCTGTATTGGCTCTTACCGGGACTGTGCAGGTGTACCAAACACACTCTACATGTTGACACATGAATTTGAAAATAGTCCCGAACAAGCTACTGGAACTGGTCATTTTTTTCCCCCCCTCAAATAAATTGCAAAATGATCTCTTCATTTGCAGTGTGAGAACATTGTGCGGTTCCTGCCAGCCACTCTGCTCTCCACACTACGGCTCATTAGGCCAGCAGAAAGGAACGGACCACCTCAGCGCCACTCGCCGCCAAGTCCGGACAGCTTTTAGGCAAACCTGCAGGCATTGTTGGCCCCCGTCGCCATTCCTTGTAAGCTGCCCCGTAATGCGAGTGCGTGCCGTTAAAGAGGATACCTACTGGCGACGGGAGACACATTAAATCTGGCAACCTGTCCTCAAACGTGTCATCGCCGGGGAGGATAACGGGCGTCGCGTCACAACCCGCCGCGAGATTAGATGCCATCTGGGAAGACAGCTCTGTCATCTGCGAATCCAAATGGTGAACTCCACTTTTATTTAAGCTGCCAGTCTGTGTAAAAACAGGATTAGGCCTCCTGCTCACCGAATGCGCCTAGATTCGGTCCCCCCCAGCGGCGGCTGCCAAACGATTGCCGCGACAGGCCGCTGCCTTACACGACTTGCGATACGCGTTTTAGCTGTGAGTTTTAGCTTTTTGCCGGTGCCGCTGCAAAGCGCAGAGCTTAGCCTCTCGGCTTTGCGTTGTATCAAGTTGTGAGGCTGCGTCTCTGCCACCAGGATGCAGAAACTTGCAACTGAAAGCGTCGTGTATACGGCAGAGGCGGAAGCAAAGGGCTGCGACTTGATCGCGGCTACAACCTCCTTGGGCCATGTAGTAATCCCACTGCAGTTTTGCAGTGGATACAAGAGCAACGACCGCATAACAACAAATGGCTAAGCCCATGTTCTGGACTCCTATTTCCATGGTCATGTCGTGGTGAGGGTGAATAAAGCCTCTCGGAGGAGTCATGCAGTTCTGGAAGTCTGAGTGATCAGCGACCGTATTTTCCGCACGATGAGGCGCACCTAACAGCATTCAATTTTCTCAAAAGCTGACAGTGTGCCTTATAATCCGATGCACCTTTTAAATGGATCAATATTCTGATTTATTGGACGTAGTATTTTAAATGATCTAGAAAGCGCTTTGTTACAGCTGCGACGGATGTGAAAGCTCTATATAAATGTTATTGTATTGTATTGTATTCCCTTGAGCGTAGCGCCATCTCGTGGATGCATAACGCAACCCCCGCCACTATTCTAAGCGCCTTATAATGCGGTGCGCCCTATATATGAAAACAGTTTTAAAATAGGCCATTCATTGAAGGTGCACCTTACACTCCGTAGCGCCTTATAGTGCGGGAAATACGGTATTTGCAAATTTGTGTGATCAAAAGACACTTACGATTGCTGCTTTGATCTGGTGGCTGCATGGCTCAGTAGTAGCAGCTAAAATGCTCATGCTTCGACGTGCCCGCTATGCAAATTCCGCTCGCGTTTTCATGCTTTCCACATTAGTACTTGGGTGGTACTTGCTCAAATCATGGTACGGAATCTTGTCAAAATGGCTTCCTCTTTGGAAGATAAGTGGTGGATGCCCATTCGATGCACGTTTAGGTCGACTCTGATTGGCTGCCGTCATGTATGTTAAATATGCTCACAACTGGTCACCAAAATATCACGATTCTCACTCATAACCCAGCCAAACATATATTGCCCTTTGGAAGGTAATCAATTGAGGGTTGATGTATTTCTATCCCCAGGGTGTCCCAAAAATGGAACAAATTAAACTTTCACGTTATGGTGCCACTGTGTTTTCATTTCTATCGCTATCTTCGGAAAACAATTCCACTGGGGTATTGGAACAATTTTTGTTGAACTTTGATGGAGATCCTTAAGTAAAGCATCACCTTTGAATCTCTGGTGTCATTCCATTGACGTGCGCCGCACTTGACAGCCATGGTCATCCAAGGTTCATGTGTAATCATCCCTCCCTGGTCAAAGATGAGCCGCTTTGGAGCCATCACTTTGCTTTCTGTCAACAAGTGTAATTGTTGAGTATAGGTTTCATTAAGGGCGGCGGGGGGGTTAAAATGCTTGTTTACATCGAGAGACGTGCACTCATGGCTTGGATTTCTGACTTTTGAGTTGCCCCAACCCCGGATAATCCCGCTGTCAACAGTTTGTTAAACGCACGAGCCACTTTCTGGGTTCATCACTGTTTGGAGCAGATTAGTAGAGGGTAGTGGATCTCATAAGGCCTGGTCAGAGGCCATCATTGAAGGGCTTAAGGGATTAATGTTGTTTCGCGCTCTCGCTCCGTCGCTCTCCCGATATTCAATCAGACCCGCTGCTGCAAGAGCACATGCGGGACAATTTGTCCAAACATGTCGTCGACATTGCGCTTTGACGCCACACGTCTATTTGCTGAAATCTCGACGAGATCGCGCCAGATGGCTTGCCTAAGGATTTCCCCGACGGCTTTTTGGGGCTCTGACGTTTGACGAGCGCGGCGGCGGCGGCGGTTGCGAAGCTATCCGTGGCCACTGAGTCAGGATGTCGCCATGTCCAACAAAGTTGAGGAGGAAGGGTCAAAGGCTAAATCCCCGCTTAAAGAACCCGCGGAGAGCCTTTTTCTATCAACAGACAGGCCATTTCTGTACGTATTGCGGGGAGATGTGATTTCCGCATCTGCTTTCTGGCTATTTCTATCCAGGAGGCTCTTGTCAGCAAACTCTTCAGGACAGATATCATCAGTCATATAACGAAGGTGGGCCTGGCAATACTTAAGGCCTTAAAAGGCCATTCTCTTCACCGCTCAGTCATGCGGATGGCTTAAGGAGTCGGAGCGCTTGGGTCACAAGTAAACGTTTCATAAACACTATCAAGCGGGACTGATTTAAGTAGCTTAGGACGGCTTCCTCGCACAAGGATGCTGTTGTTGTGCTGTGTGTGTGTGTTTGTGTGTGATTTTCAGTGGTGGGGGGCCCTTGCGGAAGGCAGGTTATGCATTGTCGCTGTTTTCGTATCATCTTCATTTGTGCATCGCGAGGAGGAGTTGATATAACGCCACTCAAAATGTTCATTTGTGGCCATGAACTCGGTGTAACAGGTGCACAAAATACTCATTGACAGGTTTCACACGTATGTCTGTCCGGGCACATTGTTGTCTTTTATTCGGCCATTCCCGTCAACAGCCTGCAATTCCAAGCTGTTCAGAAAGTCATTGTAGCTCATAAAATAATAAAAATGGACTCGTAAATTCCTTTCCACATTTCAACAGTCTACATTAATGAAGTATCAAGTATAAGAATAGGAAAATCTGGTTTAGGTGCTTGAACAAAGCTAACAAAAGAATGTGTCTCTTTCTCAGGATAAAAAATGGTATTCCCTCATGAACAAACCAATTTTTTTGACGTGTGCTGGTGATTTTTTGGGGTTTATTAAAACTAACTTTAGAGGTCCTGAATACAACCACTCAAAACTCACTTGGCGCCTCTTGGAAAGTGAGTAAAAAATTTGCCCCAAGATCCAGTGTCACTGGTTGACATTTAAAAAAAAATTTTTCAAAGAACCATGCACTAAACTGAGCAAGAAGTCAGCCATTTTGAAAAAACTCCAGGCCTCAGGCTTCATACTGTGACAAACTTCTACTCAGGGTCTTGTCTAAATGACTCCAAATCAGACACACATTATTTTGACATGAGAAACGCAATTTTTATTTTGTTTTGTTTTGTTTTTGCGCTTCTAAAACATGGCATCAAAGTTTGATGATTGTTTTGAAATCCTTGGAAGTGTGAAGAGGCCATTTTGGGGTGAACGCCATGGCTCGCACAGCCATTATTCTCACTGAAATGTCAAGTTTATTCTTGTGAACTTGTTTTTAATTATTTTAGGAACCATTATTTCGGCTGTGTAGGAAAATAGAATGGGATGGGGGAGGGGGTGGGGATCGGAGGACGCATCCGACAGTGACCTATTTTTTTGATCCAGCTGTTGAGCAACATTGTCATCCAATTACACACATGCTTAAGGCCAGACAGGCTACATCGCTATGAATTCTCTTTGGCTTCCCTGAAATGAAGTGTTTTTTTTTTTTTTTCTGAAATCGTTATTATTTTTCCCCAACAGCGAGTCGGTCTGCAAACTGCTGCAGTGTGCAAACGCTGTTGGAAAAGGCTGTAAAACAAACCAAAGGGTGAAAAAATGCTGAGTCAGAGTCTTGTCTGTGGCTTTATCACTTGAAATTTTCACACAACAGCTTTCACATTTGTGGTCATATAAAATGTATTATTCATAGTCAACGTGCAAGCCAAACAATATTCTGCATCTTAAGTGGCCTCCATCTTCAAGCGAGCAAATCAAGCGCCTTTATTTCCAGTTTTTATGTCACTTGTTGTGAATTTGCATTCCTAATCATCGCCTCAACAAAAAACATTTTTAAGCCTTTCAGGGACAGCGGTTACTACAGTGGATGGCTGATCATGTTATCCGGTTACAGGTTGTCATTATTGGTGCATGAAAGGGTTAAACTGTCTGTCTGTACTTGGAGGTGTTTTATAAGAAAAAAAAATGCATTTTGATGAAGATCAGACATTGAATTTTATGTCTGGGTACCTGCCTTGTCACTGAACGAATCCAAAAGTTCCAATTTTCCAAATGAGTGGTGCAGGTTCACGTTTGGCAGCCTTAAAGACCCGTTCATTTTCCGCTGCGAATCAGTTTAATATTGCAAATAAACGACGCTTTCTTACTTTTGCATTGGCTAGGCTCCAAGTGGCCATCTGTCATCTGGATTACACCAAAACTAGTTGCTTACACGTGTGAAATACCCGCTCTCCCTTGCGCCCTTTGGAGGCTTACTGTACTTACTTGAAGACCTGTCATGCGGTTCATATTCGGAAAACAATGCAAAAGCAGCATTTCTAACTCCTCCAGTCACACGTTACTATAGCGGTGGAAGTTCCATTTACAAATGGTCGTCAACTTCCTGTTTTTATTGGGGGGGGGGGCATTTTTTTTTCAGAAAACATGAAAAACTGAACTAAATACCGATTATATTCTGTTGTCAAGAATTTCTGGGGTAGAAATGAATGATCTGTTCATATATACTTTATATATACATATATATATATATATATACTACATTGCGAATGCTTTTTTTCTTTTTTGACGAAAGAGCATGTGGTAAAAAATGCAACCACTGCCTGGTCCAAAATGACGGGGAGCAAAAAGGCTCATTAGAAACCACATTTTTAGGGGAACACTCGCTCTCTATTGAAACAAAACAGCCCTGTAAAAATGAAATGACTCACTTGCTGCCTCGTTATAGGCGAGCAAAACGCTTGGCATCCAAACAGAGTTATGAACACGCTCTTGAGAGGAATACAAAAACAGCATGAGCTGCAGTCTGGCCAGGAGTGCCGTAGTTATTATAATCTGAAACATTAACTCGGCTCCACCGCATCGTCGCAACACATGTTTGCGCTGCTGCTGCTGCCGCCCAAATTTGTGATGAAATAATTGTTAGACGTGTTTTTAGCATATGCGAGTGGAACTGAGTTTTATGTGATCCCGCCTTCCCTCCACATGGTACCTTTCAACTAGGTCTTACATACTTTATTGGGCAGTAAGCCCTATTTGGTCATTTAAATGCAAGGTGATGAAACCCATTTCTTCCAGCCAAAGGATATCTGAATGCAAACATTGCTGGAGCACATGAAGACGGACCATTTAACAATTACCCGCAGGCATATATTCTTCATCCTTCGCGAAGAACAAATATTAGTGCAGCTCTGCTGAGCCAAGGGTGTCTGTGTGTCTGTCTTAAACTGCCATGGCATGCGCACCATGAAACTCGATTCATTTTGAACCCCAATTCCAAGTCCATCCTCTAACCCTAACCTCGCTCCTAATGCCCAACCCCAACCCCTGACTACCCCAAGCATTTTCAACCCGACATAACATTAACCTCAAACCAGAAAATCTCACAATAACCACTAATGCTAATTGACACGTAGCTAGCCCTAAGCCATAACACTGACACCACCTAACCCTACCTTACTAAAGCACAACAATCTCCCAAAAATAGTTTTGAAAGTTTCTGTCATTCTTTTGTGGCTCGTGTCCTTTTCGATACTTTCCTAAATCGTCTCTGCAAGTGTTGCACTACCGTTTTTCTTCCGCACTCCCACCGCAGCACCGCAGAGATACAGCCTTTGTGACCTAGCCGCCAACCACACTTTTGAAAGAATCCAGCTGTTCCCCCCCCCCCCCACCCCCTTTGCCGCTTTTTCAACTCCCTCTTTGACCGGCGTTGTGTGCGGGTGGGTGTCGCTGAAGACAATGAATTGTTTTCTCTGAGTCACTCAATGCGCGGGACTCATATCCAGCTGTGTTTCCTCAAGCATGTTACACTTCACTTGTTAAACAAGGCCATTAGTTAGTCAACACTTCTCTGGCCTGCCTGGCAAGGAATTAGTGATGACAGTCTCTCCTTCAAGCTGCCTCCCACACAACCCACACCCACACACGCACACCCCCCCCCACCCCCAGCCCACTACCACTTTTCTCTCTTCTCCGTTCATGGGAAAGTCCCCGAGCTGCTAAAAGTTACGAGCGAGTGAGCATGATTATGTAGGAAGCCAAACACAAATTGACGTTTGAAGTGTTATACGCACGGCTACAATTGGTCCCCGAACCGAGTCCGTAAATGCTCTTTTGGTGTGAATACATTGTAAAGCCTACATAAGTGTTTGCCTGGAAAGCAAAACAATTTCAATTTAGTGGCCATTGACATTGCGTCGTTTGCAACCTGAAGCACAGCCGATACCGTTATCCTTGCCATTTGCTTACACGATTTGGAGGCGGAAATGGTTTTCTGTGTGAACGCTTGGCAGTTGTTGTTTGTTATAGCCGGTCTCGGTCCAAGTGTTGCATTACAGCATCGGTTACGTTCATTGCAGAGTGGTTTGTACAATTTCTCTTGCCGCTAATTAAGTATACAGGTAAAAAAAAAAATCATAGCCTGAATGTTAGTCTCGTTCAGCTGTGCGGTGTAAAAGCAACATTCGTAACTCATCTCGACTCACGACTATCATAATTTACCGTAGCAGACAGGGATTGGCAGTTTACAATGACATTCCTACAGCGACGTAACCCGAATGTGGATTTACGCCAGAGTTACGTTTGGTTCGTGTATTGCTAGTCTATTGCTAGGCTAATGCTAACCCACACTAGCGTAGGCGTCAAGTCATAATTATAGTAGCGTGAACCCTCCAAATTTCACGGATAACAAACACCCGAACAAATGTTTCTAAATCACAATATTAAGAGTTTAAAGACTAAATGTAACCTAAACGATAACGCCAAAACACTTTCATGTACTTTCAAATTCATTTTCCAACATTACCTCCGAAAAAATAATAAATGGCTTTGAGATTATTTAATTGTCAAAAAAATGCACCCGACAGAAGTGCAAAGACGCTTTGCAAAATACTACAAAGTAAAGGACATGACGTCTCTCCAATCAGCCATTTTATTACATTCTTGAGAGCCTCATTTTTAAAAAATTACACATATCGCAAATGCCGCTTTCTCTTAAATTGGGCGCTTGTTTATGTTGAGCAGTGAGTCGTTAGCAGCTAATCAGCTGTTAACTTCCACTGCTGCTACCAGCAAACCGGATCTTTCTTGAAAAGTTTACCGCGCTGCTTTCTCAGGCGTCAACCCTGTATGTTTGGGGGGGGGGGGGGTTCTTTCCTAAATGTTGACGAATGAACTTTTCGAAAACAGCAATGTAATTGTTTCTGTCTGAACCAAGAAATCGTAGGCTGGGCGAATGCCGTGTTTGGTGTGGTTTGGCCAACCACATTACAACAACAAAAAACAAAACAAAACAAAGACCAATTTACGACTTCCCTGACTCCCATATGTCAACGTTTACATACATGTGTGTAAAACGTCCTGCTTTTACTCAGCGTCCGCTGTGTGGGTTTCCGTCCATCCTTTCATATAGTTGTCTGTCACATGGACGTGAACATCAGCTGCGGAATGCTATGATGTCCTTCCTCGTGTGACAGTGAGACAAGCCAGGGCCTCCATAGATCAAACATGACCTGCCTTTTAAATAAGCCACGCGTGGGTGACGCGCCCCCGCCCTTCCCCAAATCACTCGAGGAATGCTCGTTATCAAAATTACCTCCAATTTTCCTGCACTCGATGATGTCGTTTAAGTGCAACATGTGATAAAAGCCGCGTCGGGGAGTTGTCGACACTCAGTAACTGTCAACGGGCTTCATTACGGAGCTGTAAAAAGAAGCTTTCTTGATCGCGCCCGATGCCCATGCAAAGTCCTTGGAAGGAAACATATGCTCTCTTTCACCCACGTGATATATGCACCGTGCATGTACTGTGTACGTTTTATTTCATGTCTCCGGAGGTTCGTGCCAGTGTTTCTCCTTGGAGTTTCATTTGAGGAATGCAAATGTGCCTTGGGCCCAGACACTCTGTGATTTATCTGCTCATTTATCTTTGCACACATCTGCCCGTGCCCTTGTGTCTGCCTGTTGCTCATTCCTCCCCTTCTTTCAGCCGGCGTGTCTCCCAAAGGACCTCGGACCCCCGGCAACACCCTACCTCACAAGTCCCTCACTTTACCCCCGTGTTTTGCGTACGTGCATGTGTTTCTGCAAAGAGCATGAGGCGTTCACGCAACAATGTTGTTGGTGGAAAAAGAAAAAGGAGTATCGTAAACCCCCTTCACCCGCAGAGACAGGGATCGACCGAATGGAGGAAAACGTAAACTGTAAAAAAAAAAATATATATATATATATATATATATACCACAAACGTTAGCATCATTTCACACTAATTTTCTGAGAATACCCTTCAAAATAAACATCTCACCATTTTTTTTTCATATCAACAAATTGCTTTACATTCATGCGATAAAAGCCCATCCTTCACTTGTGAACTTTTAGTAGCCACTCTGCAAAGCAAAAACATGTATATCCAGCAAAGCTAACAAATTGGGCTAAACTCGGCTCCTCGCCGACAAAGACTTTAGAGCAGTCAAGATGAATCACTTCAATGTACTCCTTTGACACAGATTGCTACTTTTCTATTTCATGTCCAGGTCTTACGCCATTACGGAACATGAACCAAAAAAAAAAATGCAAATAGTGAGTTTTTTTTCAGGAAGTCACCACATGGAAGAAGAAGATGATCAGTGCCAAAATATTTTGTGGCCACATTTACCACATTGGACATACAATTGTCAGGTTCATCTTCAGTTTCTTCTTAACCCTTTCATGCACCGATAACAATAACCTGTAACCTGATAACATTTCCACTGTAGTAGCCACTGTCCATGAAAGGGTTAATTCAACACATAAACACCCGTTGTTGTTTACAAATAGAATTTACAGTAGGCTACACATTTTCAAAGGCTATTTCTGAACAAAGTGTTTTCTTTTTTTGTTCTTCACCTCCCGAAAAGTAGGTGGCAACTTGAAATGTGGGTGACAAGCATTTGAGAACACAAGTTTACACAAACACAGCGCCCAGCACTGCAAAGGCCACATTGAAGCTTTGCGTGTTTACACGTGTCACTACCGTGACGTAAACGTCCCCCGCCACCCCCCCCCCCCCGCACTCATTCCAAACGACCTCGGCCCTGCGTCCTCCACCTTTGCGCCCCCTTTCTCTCCAGACGTGGCCCACATTTGTGCCTGCATGGATCCCACGCAGGTCTCGTCTTGTCGGTCCTGCCGCGGGAAGCCCGCTGTGTGTGAGGTCAGCTGTTATTTATCACAGCCTCGCCGTCGTAATTGACTCTCCTTGTCTTTTTGGAGGACACGGGCAGATATAAGTGTGTCAGGACACCTCCGCGCTGTATATCAGCCTCCTCACCCAGGGAGGGGAGCATGCTGAGTTATCATTGTGCGCCATAGCTGTGCCACACACTAAATGAGAGGCGGGATGGTGAATTGAACAGGGGTTGCACTCATTCTCTCATGTTATTCTTACCTTCGTCTTATAAATGGGCACCAATGTCTTAGGCAATGTTCAACCTGTTTGACTCGCCTCCTTTCTTGTCATAGGTAAAACAATGTGGAAATGATTCCACTCATGTTGTCGGTTTATGAGGTGGAATTAATGTCACAGATTGCGCTCTGAAAAAAGACCGTATTTTCCGCACTATAAGGCGCACTTGGAGGATAAGGCGCACTTTCAGTGAATGGCCAATTTTAAATTTTCAATTTTTCATATATAGGGTGCACCACATTATAAGCCACATAGAATAGAAGGTACAGTAGTGGCTGCGGTTGTGTTATGCATGATGCACTAGATGGAGCTACGCTAAATGGAATACGATACAATACAGCTTTCTCTATTTTGAGCTTTCACCACCACTGCAGCTGTCACAAAGTGCTTTACAGAACATTAAAAATACTACTTCCAAAAAAAATCTGAATATTGATACATATATAAGGTGCATCGGATTATAAGGCGCACTGTTGGCTTTTGAGAAAATTGATGCTTTTTAGGTGCGCCTCATAGTGCGGAAAATACGGTACTTGCTTGAGGAGTCGGAAAAGTCTCTATATATAGCGACTAAATGGCAAAGTTGGCAGTGCGCTTCTGTAAACTAGCTCCTCTCTGGTCGCAGCCGTTTCGTTGGTGTCAGTAGTGTATGTTAGTAAGAACGCACTTTGAACTATGTAAGAAAAATCCGTTAATGGAAATTGTTGATCATTATTAGTTATAAGTCATTTTTATTTCATGAAATCATTGTATTATTATTATGGTTTTTTAACTCATCCACAAGTTCATATAAATCAAATGTTGCCCTTGAGCAGAAAAGTTTGGTCACCGCTAGTGTGGCATACATTTATGTCATTTAAAACAACAACAACAACAACTGTGGGTGTCTTTCTTCCTCAAATCAAATCAGGAATGACCTCATCTGGTCTAAAGTTGTCATTTCTGATTTCAGAGGTGGCGTGCTGTTTTTTTTGTTTGTTTTTGTTTTTTTTGGGGTGGTGGGGGGTCATCAGGGAACAAACACGTATTAATGGTTACCTGCTCGACAATCAGATAACGGGTTGTGCTAATGATTAAGCCAAGGTTGGCCGTGGGTTAGAGGCCAGGCCATGTGTGCACAGACTGCGTGTTTGCATGAAAGCTGCTGCTGCTCAAAAGGCTTGAAAACATAATTGTTGCCATCTTTGACCTGTGACCTGTCAACGCCACATGACAGGTGCATTTCAGTCACTGAGGGTACAGTAGAAAAATTTTATTCACATCACAGGTTCAAATCAAAAAGTGAAAGTCACATCCATGTCATACTGTGTAGAAAAAAGGAACACCTATTTTCAGAAGAACAATCCCGAACTAATTTGTTTATTTTCATGACCATTTGATAGGGACCATGTGCAAATTTCTGTGAGCTCGTTTTCATCCAGTCCCTCATCCACATACAGTACCAGAAATTACAGGGATCCAAAAACAATAAGGGGGCGGCAAAAACAAAAAGGTGTCGACTGGTTAGCACTGCCACCTCACAAAGCAGAGTTGCAGGGTTCGATTCCGGCTCTGGCCTTCCTGTGTGGACTTTGCATGTTCTCAGAATCCCAAAAGCAGGTAAAGACAGTAAACTGCTGACTGAGTGGAGGGTGGAGGGAAGAAAAAAAAAAAAGAATACACCGAAGCCGACTTGAGTTCACAAGGTCATTTCCAGCTCAGGGGATTAAGTAAACTAAACAAAAAAAAAAACATGACACAAGCTGCAACTTATCAGACTTTCTTGCGTGCCAGAACCTTTTTTTCTTTTTTTATCTCCCCGTGGTGTTTGTGAGCCCTCCAAAGAGAGGCCTCGCAGTCCTCTCGCACGCTGCAAAAAGAACGTCCACTATGCTAAGAACTTTTCTGTCCACATTGGTGGACAATGTGTGCATATTGCTCCGTTTTTACATTTACAAAACCAGTTGTCGTAGATTATTCCTCCGAGAGGGCAGCCAGTGACGTGCTTATCCGGTGTGGACATTATATACAGGAAATAGCAGCGCAAATCACATATCTGAACATGCATGCATGTATGGGGACTGCCTGCCACTCACAAGTTCGCACGCAGTTGACGTTCAGGGTCACGCTCTTCAGCACCAAAACTGGTTTTCTGCCCCAACAGTAAACTGGACATTTGAGAGGAGTTTCATTGGTGTGGACAGCATATGGTTCACCTGTGCAATAATCACGCTGATTGGCATCTTTTTATGCCACTCGTGGGAGTTGGATGGATTGTGGTTTGGCAAAGGAAAAGTGCTCTGGAACAGATCTAGTCAGCTTTGTGAGCTGTATTTAAAATCTCGAATGTCAGCACGGTTGTAAATACGGCGATCCTGTGACACATAGAAGGTGTTTTTGTCCAAAATGTATTGGTAGGATGAGAAAATAATAATGGGTAGTAAGCCGCACAACTAAGTACATACAGAGGTACAGTATGACCCAAGACCTTGAGCCATATATTATATTTTAGCCAGGTTAATGGTGAAGTTGACACCTCTTGCGACGGATTCTTGTGTTTTTTGGCTCTCAGTTTAAAGCCGAATCATGACGTGCTTTCGTCGAGTTCTGAATCCAAGACTCTCATCAATGTGTGGCTGTAATTTGTCACGTTTCAGTTGATGTACTACATTTTTCTTTTTATTTACAATTGAAAATGTTCAATGAATATTTGATTTTAATTTTAACTTAAATTTGTTAAAACACTTCCAAGGAATAAGAATTGCAGCACCCTTCGCCCCCTCTTTTTCTCGCCTCACTGACATTAGCCTGGTTTGAGGGCTTTGTCCAATCTCATCCTGTTTCCACAGTGTTGTGCCGTTTATCTTTTAGCTTTGACATGGCCGAGTATCAGTCTAGTATGGCCACCACTCGAAAATATTCAAACTCTGTCGCGGGCGGAATTATGTAAATTAGACCCACTGTGACATCACAATCCGGCTTTTGATTGTCAACCAAAAATGTTGCTTGAACGGTTGCAATTTCTATCTGATCACGATAGTTGAAGCCCGGAACAAATCCTTTATGTCCCCTTTATTTATTTTCAATGAAATGTTCTTTTGTCAGAGAGGAAAGTCAGGAGGTTACCGGTTCATTCAACTTTTTTTTTTTTTTTTTTTAACATTCCAAAAACTAAATCAATACTAATGAAGTCAGGCATAAATGACACACTCGAGTATCAGCGCAAGAAAAATAAACTTGGATGTTGTAAAAGGGAGGGGAAGTCGAGAAAAGGAAGGTCATCTGGTTTCCATTAAGAAGATAAACTGGTTCACTCGGAGCCTTTTTACTGGCTGCTTTTGTTACTGGCGGCCGACCACGGGCGCTCGCTCCATCATCATCCAGTTGACACAACATTAAAGGCCCTCAAACAGCCACACGGGGCTTCCTTAATCAAAAACTAATTGGAACAGATATTGAGGAGCGCTTACACTCAGCTGGTATCACGGCGCCGAGGTTGGAGACGCCGTTAAACACACTCGACATGGCATGACAAGCCGGCGCACGTGTGAAATACAACAGTTTAGCTGAAAAGGCGCAGATATGGCGATACTAGAAAGGCGCGTCTGTCAGGTTGGATTATGTAAGACACAAAACAACGGAGCTGCACAAATCCTAAATGTGGCTACGGCACAGAAAGTCGGAAAACTAGCAACTTAGCGGGATTTTTTTTTCAGGTCCTCCTTTCTCTAAAGCGCCGACAAATTTCATTGGTTGATCTGAGCTGGGTCCACTCACGCTGATAATTAGGCCAAATTTGAGCATTTTTACCCTCTTCAGATCAAAGTAAGCCAAGGCCATGTTATCGGATGTCTGTAAAAGATTATGAAGAGTGATTATTTTGTAGTGTGGGATATGTTAAGAGAGATTTGTTTCCCTGCTCGGGTTACTCCAAAAAATGGTCTTGGCTGATCATCATGAATGTTAAACCCGTTCAGTTGTAACGAGTCAAATTTTAAAGTGTGTGTGCTTGTCTGACTAAGTGGGTACGAACATACCGTCTAGATTTGAGCAAGTTCCCTCCCGTGTGATCAAAGTCAACAATGGCCTCATTTACAGATGTCTCGAAAGATCATCCTAAACGATTATCCTGTGATATGGGTGTGTTAGCGATTTTTCCTCCTTGATCTGTTCCGAAAACGGTTGGGGCCGACAATTTTTTACATTTGGTCAACAGGAACAGTAGCAAATTGATCAGTGTACACAAGTACTTTTTTTTTTTTAAATGTCTGAACCGATTTTTTAAAATTTGAGAGACCCCACACAATAAATCCGGTTACAAGGCTTCCAATGTGTTGGACTCGACATGTTCTAGCAATGTTTCTCATCGTGCTTTTTTCAAGCAGACCAGGGAGGAAAAAATCACTCATAACACATCCCGCACCGCAGTTTAAATCGATCAGGAAAATCTTTTCAGGACATCTGACAAGCAGGCTCTTCAGACTTTAATGAGAAGTGGCGAAAAATGCTGCAATTAGGCTTCATTAACGCTACGTTTGTACCGCCAATGAAATGAGCCTTTCCTCAGAAATGCAGACTTTTTTTTTTTTAATTCAGCCCCAGGGCCAGTTTAGTACTGCGGCTTGGTCAGAGATGGCCAAGTCCCTATACGCTATTTTGCCGGTCTGTCCTCCGTCCGTGAGTTGGGTACCCTTTTGTTATCGTCCCTCTGTCCTTATATCTACCTGTATCTTAACCATCCTCCGTCCCCGTCCGTCATCGTCCTTTTAAAGCGCCCAGTTCGCCCCTCCTCCTCCGAAAAAAATAAATAAATAAAACGTCTGTGCCTGACGCCATGGGAGGGAAGCTAACGGCAAAGTCAGAACCGAGCCCAGCCTTCTGGGGGGGGGGGGGGGGGGCACATGAAATGCACGGGAGAGAGTTGGTGATCATTACCCTACAGACAGCACTTTGTTGCATAAGCCCAATAAAACTCTTCATTGTTGATTAATTGAAGCTCTGCTTGGCTGCCCGGCCGTGGTTTGAGGCGTAGCGTGTTTTTTTTTTCTTGCGATTAGTCTCCCACGGCAAAATCTGTTGTCTTTGCCAGAAAGACCGTCTCCATTATACGCCTGTGCAATGTAATTGTGTGGAAAATGCAAGCACCCCGCACCGAGCATCGCCGCCCCAGCTGCACTCCCCCACTCCTGCGGAGAACAAATGGGCCTTTTCTGTGGGAATTGAGGCTAAACGCTGTTTCACTTAGAGAGCAAAGTGATTGTCCGTCTTCATAAGGGCGCTCTCCATCAAAGAGCAATGAATCCCATCCCCGTCCCCGCGTGTCTTTGATTAAACGCAGCCAACGGATACCCCCATTATTGAGGCCTCACGTCAAGCCTTGCACCTGTAACGAACCGCTTCTCAGGCTCTTGTAATGGAGACGCCCCGCACATCTGGTCGAGGGAACGGCGGGCGACTCCTGGCTGAGAGCGACACACCTTTTGCTTTGATTCGAATCAACGGAGGCATTTCCTATCGGTGAGGTCAGAAAGTTTACCTGCCGAGGGACATCAGCGTTGCTTTGAACCATAGCCCCGTCTAATGAGTGCGAGACGCCGTGTTCAAGTGCTGCTCCTATGAAATCGTAGCTCCCAAAATGTCCCCCGAATAAGTGTGCAAAAAGCTTATGAAAGACAAATGGGTTTGTGCAGTACATCTTACCTGGATAAACGGTCGCCATTGTGAAGCGACGACAAAGAAACACATGACAAAGCCAAAAGCTAAGCAGAACTGCAGCGTTGGAAGCACAGATTAGCCTTAGCACGCAGCATTATCGTCATTAGCGTCTGCTTAGCGGCACTGTACTTGATTGTTTGGTGACATTGCTGAGGTGGTGGGAGGTGGTTTGTTTTCATCCGGGTGTGTCGGCGACATTAATCAGCAAGCATTGTGACACTTGAACACATGGAAGCTGCGATGAAGTGCTGCTTGCGTAAGTGAAAATACAATCCATGCTTTCTTGTTTAGACTCGCCCACGGTCATCTCGGTAACAAAAGATGTTCTCCCACGCACAATATCAGGTGGCTCACTTAGAGCAGACTGGACTGCCCCCTCAAAACTGGCTGACGTTAGCAGGCCTCTAAAAAGAAGATGAAAAGTGCGCTGTAACTCTTGATGCTTTGGATTTATTTAAAAAAAACACAGACACCAACATGTTATTAAGAGACCTTGAATCTGACACATTGTAAAAATAAATAAACAAGTGCATAAGTCTCTTTTAGGTTTTAATGGTTAAGAAAAAAAATATGTGCGCATGTATGCAATTCATTCCTGTAAAACGTGCTCGCCAATGCCGATGACATCATTATTTTATGAAGAAATAAAGCACTTACGTGAGTTTTGCTCACTCACACAGCGTCGGTCCTCGTTTGCTTTGTTTTCAGCAGGTTTTCCATCATCAGACCTAAAGTTGTTCAATCAACATCATTCGGACAAAACCCGAGTGTGGCGTATTGCAATTATGCTTTCTCCTGTCTGCTCTGTGCACTGCACTTAAACAGATGGGAAGTGAACCACGCTAAGAGTTCACCCGAGACTGCCCCTCCTGCAAGCGGTCTCGGTCCGCTCGTTTGGTGTGCGTAGAGTTCAGATTGATAAGGTTCACGCTCGAGCGAACAAACTCAAGCAACGGAACAACCCAAAGTCTCCAAAGAATGGGACAAATATTCAATGGATGACGATGAAGATTCCAAGTCGAGTTCCGACGCCGCACTTTCTCCGCGACGGCACTTTGTGTACACACGCGGCTCTTCCATTGTCCGTGGTGAATGGCTAATGTCATTATCTTGTCTGCGAACTGCAAAGGCCTCTTTTGCTGTTATTGGATTTGCAGCCACCTAGACTGATCTCATTGCTTTGGCACGGTGACAAAAGCAAAGGGAGCATCAACAACCACATTCTGTAAGTGGTATCGATGTACCAGCAGCAACCTGACACTTGAGACCAGTCCGAGAAGAAGTAAAAGCGTCATCGTGTGTCCCCTTGTGCTTCATATGTCGAAAGAATGTTAGTTTTCGGGGTGTGGGAGAACCTTTTTCGACATCTTGAACAGAAAACAGGGGGAGCCATGACGGTCGGTGCCTCAGTCCTTTGGCACTTTGATGTCATTTTCAGTTGACGGGAAGAGGCAAAATGGCCGCCCCTTGAGATGACATCATAATTTAGAATAAGGTCAAACCTCGGTTTTCGAGCGTCTCTGTTCTCGACCAAATTTTTACGCACTCGGATTACGACTGAATATCGGCTTTTGACCAAACGGAGCAAACCCGAATACGCCAGTTGACTCCTCTAGTCTTCCTTACACGAGGAAACGTTCATTGAGCAGACATGTTTGTTGTGATTTACGCAAAGCTTTTTTGTTGTTGTTATTTCTGCATATTAGGGCTAATAAAATAGTTTTGGATTTCGAACAACCCCCTTTTCGAACAGCCTTAGAACAGGTTATGGTCGAAAACCGAGGTATTTCTTATTCAAAATAGGCGGCATTTGTGGTCGACTGGTTAGCACGGCCGCCTGCGTGGGTTTTCTCCGGGTATTCGGGTTTCCTACCACATTCCAAAAACATGCATAGCACGCTGATGGAACACTCAAAATTGTCCCTAAGTGCGATTGGGAGCGCAAATGGTTGTTTGTCTGTGTGTGCCCAGTGATTGGCTGGCAACCAGTTTGGGGTGTACCTCACCTGCTGCCTAGCAGACGGCTGGGATAGGCTCCAGCACGCTCCTGACCCTCATGAGGAAAAACGAATTAGAACACGGAGGGATGCATTTACCAAAGAGCACCCCCACACCCGGTTTCTCTGCCCCTTACTGTCACCATAGCGGGTTGGCTAAGCCCGATCGATCATTTTCAAGGAACTATCAGACTGTTTGTTGACGTATCCGATTGTAATCGGGGAGTTTGGTGATGAAGTGCTGTCTCCACAAGTGAAAATGTCATTCATGTGTTTCTGGTTTTTATTTTTCTTTTGTTTGTTTGTTTTAATAATTTATATTTATATTATTTAAATTTAAATGTATATTATTTATATTTATATACAGTATATATACAGTATATACTGTATATATATTTTGGGGGGGGGGGGGGGTTTGCAGTTGAATTGTGATGACACAGTGCATGAGGCAAAACAGACACAATATTTAAAACCCGAATCATTCTGGAAGCTTTTTTTGTTCAATGTAATCCAATACTATGGCGTAAACTTCATGCAGAGGAATTATGTCGCCTTGCTCTTCACAAATACTCCATTGTATCAAACGCCATTCCATTCTATGATACGTTGAGGTACTCCACCAACACACTAACACATAAGTAATTAAAAAATACATTTTTACGCCACCTTCCATTTGAGTTCATAATCAATCCGGAGGTAGCTTCGCACAAGAAAATACTGTTTTAATATTTTTCCCATAAAACCGCATCATTTGACATTCTTTCATGGCCACCTATGAATGGCGGTCTCAATGACCGTCCAACACAAAACAATTTCAAGAGGAGACTGCAAGTACTCGAGGGCATTGAATTTTTCCCTCGGTCTGCAAGGCACTCCAATCAAGAAGCCCAACAGACTGTGAGGCTTAATTGACGGCCGTCTTTATGATAGCAAAGGAAGGTCGCACGAGTTGGGAACGCTTTTTTCTAATTCTCCCCTGGAAAACCTTGGACGCTCCCTCCTCGTTCTTGTTTTGGCCGTAATTTTCTTCTTACTTATCTGCACGCACGCCGGCCCGTTTCTCCGTCAACTACCTTTTCATCGTCACCCGGTAATTAAATGTCCTCGTCACGGCCATTATGCCCGAGACACTGGTAGCATCCTTGCATGTAAATTGTCAGCGGCCTTTTTGTACCCATTGCAAACGTGACCACCTGAGAGCCGGCTCGATTGTTCCGCACGTGATGCCGAGAGTGTAATCGAGCGTTTGATTTCAGATAACATAAAAGCAGACAAATAGCTCTCAGACCGGATGTGGGTTCCTTTTGTCCCGAGACTTGAACGTGAGACCACGCTGCATGTCAGCGGAGGGCTTGACGAGACCAAAGTGACACTCGTGTGGATTACAAAGTCCCTCGTTCCAATTTGTCGTCTTATGTGACGTCTGCGACGGTTGGACTTTAGCTCCTCCTCCTTTTATATTCCACCTCATCGCGTCGTGTTGTCGTCCCACAACGCTTTGGACAAGATTTTGGATTTGAAAAGGGGGACGTTTTATGGAAAGGTGACTTTTCAAACACTTGTATACCATTAGTTATCCTGTGACATATAACTCATTCACTCCCAAAGACATATTTATGTATTTTCACACTCCACACATTCAACCCCAGATACTTTTTTTCTTTCAAATTTTCCAAGACTTAGGGTAAAAAAAATTTTTAAAAAAGGGTCTCGGATTGCCTGGTCCTGAATGAGTTAATAACCAAGTAAATATTAATCTTCACACCCCCTCCTCCTATCTTGCGTTTTGTGGTCCAGCTATAATTACGTTAAATATAGATATAAAAATAGACCCGTGTGCTACTCATGTTGTTCTTGGGGCACCTTTTTTTGGGAGGGGGGGGCGGGGGGGGGGCAAAAATGCACGTTAATCAAAATCAAAGTTTTTCAATTTTTTTTCACGTAATTTCAATTTCGGAGGGCCGGGGGGGGGGGGGGGGGGTAAAGATCATTGCTTTGATGAGCGTCTTTTCTTCAACACTTGCTGTTGTCATTGCGACCGTCATCGTCATTTAGCCGAAAACCAATCATGTGACGTCGTTGACATTTCAAGGACCTCTTTGTCCATTGATCAGCACCCCCCTGATTGTGGCCAAATCATGTTTAGCTGCAAGCCGGTCCCAGATAGAGATCGTCAGATGATTGGGCGTACGCATTCTTAACATGACTGACCTGTGACATCTGCGGGTCTGGCCGGCAACCCGTCATTAGGCGCACAATGCCGTGCTTTCTTTTACCTCTTATCTTTCGCCGATGACATTGAGAGTTTTCTGCATTAACTCATCAGCGAAAAGATTCGTCGTTAGAGGCATCGCCGTCACGTTGCATCACCGAGTCACCACCAAGCGTGTCGGCGGTTGTGCGGCGGCACGATGACGGAATGACGCCGCTCACGGCTCGCTTTGAAATCTGTTATCTCCCCCAAGCACAGCGACTTGAAATATACGTTGTGCATTGCGTATGTAAGTACATGTTGCATTTTCTTGCATTCTTGTATGCGGTCCTCAGCTTGCGTTTAGCTTGACTGTTGTTTTAAATGGTAGGATTGAATTATTGAATTATAAGTAGCTAGGCTGGCTGGATCACTGGTTGGTAGTTTGGTTGGTTGATGGCTGGGTAGGTGGGACGGTTGTTTGGTTACTGGGATGAGTGCTCATTATTACGAGTTGTGCATCTTTCACTGCTCTGCCCGAAGTACTATGGGCCAGATTTACGAAAATCACATAGTGGTTGCTAAAATGCACGTTCACCAAGTGTAACAGAATGCGCACGCTTTTGACTCGGGATGGGAATCGAAAACAAGTTCTGGTGGAGAACTAGTTCCCAGAGTTTGAATTCCTTGGCATAATTTGCCGTTTTTGTAAACGATTCTTTTATCAATTCCAGCCAAGACGAATAACGTCGCTACCTAGCAACGCGGCTAGCAAGCTAGCAAGAAACATGGCGTCAAACGCTTCAAAGTTTGCTGACATTTTACAAGAAAGTATAACAATGGGGTCATTTGTAATACTTGCGAGTTACATTTTTTTCATTTCAGGGAGGAAACATGACTAATATGCAAAAACACTTGCACGCACAACATGCGAAAACTTTTAGATGAGGGCGCGCTTTGAAACCGCTCCCAGTGTTCAACCCAGCAACAGCGGCAACGTCAGCATGACAATAATCCATTCTGCAATCAAGTTGGCACCTGTTTTTGCAGGTGCGAACCTTTCGTAAATCAGATCTTAGTTGTCTCCAAATATTTAATAATAATGGCAACCCAATTATTTAATAGCGCATGATCTGTATTTACGTCAGTATTTACCCTGTTAAAAAAACAACAACAACAACAATACATTGATCCTTCATTCTTACCTGGCCAATTTTTTTTTCTTATCTGACTCAATACGCTGGTTAGGCCTCACATTATGTTGGCAGGATGCCTTCGTTGCTCAGTAGCTTGGATTTCCCACAAATGTCACTGGATGTTTGCCCTCACTACACCACTAGGTTGACGCGCGTTTTCGCGCGCGCGCATGTGTGTGTGTGTGTGTGTGCGCGCGCGTGTCCATCCACAGTCGAGTGCAAAGTGAATGAGAGTGCTTATGCGTTAATATGTCATTTCCAGCGATCAGTCAGCGCTGCCTTTTCTCTCTTGTTTACGGCCGTGCCACCACAATTACAAGCCAGAGAGGGGCGGTGTAGGAATAAAGTGTCTGTGAAAGATTGATAGCTTTGGTCTTTAGTTCAATTGTAAATTAGAATAGCAGGTCCCCGTGGGATACAAGAGCTCTATTTATGATTAAGAAAAAGCTTCCATTATGGAGTGCCGCTTGGAAAAGTTTGCTCCCTCTTCACAAACAGGCAATTAGCTTGATGGAATGGGCTCTACTCCCCCCCCCCCCCCCGACCCACTTACATGAACTCATATTATGACCATCAGCCTGATAATTTATGGTATTATTTTCATGCTGTTTGAATAAACTTAATCCTTTTTTACCCGGCCCTAAATCACAGGCTATCGTCAGCCGAGTGGGGATCCGAATTTTCCTAACCCAATGATAACATCATATCATTCTCACCCCCCGGGGAAAAAATGGTTGCTACCCTTTCAGGAATGTTCGGAAAACACAAATTTCATTGAAATGACACGAAATTGATAAAAGTGAAACTGCCCGGGATAAAAAATGATGGGACCCTTAACTTTATATTGTGTTGCGCATCTTTTTGAGGCCATCGCGACAATCAAACGCTTTTGCTGTCGACGTGACCGCTGCACTTGTTTGATGGGTGCTTTCTCCAGACGGCATGTTTCAACGCCTTCTGCAGATGTTCAGTAGGATTTAGATCAGGGCTCATAGTAGGTCACTTCAGAATCAACAAGACCATCCTCAGGTTTTGCTCTCAGCCATTCTTGGGATTTTTCAGCGGTGTGTTTTGGGGTCTTTTTTTTTTTTTTTTTTTTGGAAGCTCAATGAAACTGACTGAGACCAGGATTTCAGACACAAGACAGCACATTTCTCTCCAGAATGTCTCGACGGTCTTGCACAGATTGAAGGCATCCCGTGCCTGGTATAGCAAAGCAGCCCCAGAACTCGGCTTGTCCTGATACGACTTTTTTCACTTTTTGCGGGAGTTCTGGAACAAAGTGAAGAACGGACTGCTTTTGTGGTAGATTTTAGATGCTTGAGAGGCCATATTTAGTTATGTTTACGTGTGTTTGTATCGGGTGTATCTATTTGACTCACTATCAAAAGATGTTTTGCAAAACGGATTGTTCAGTGTGGAAGCATTTTTTATGAGCTGAAGCTAGATTTTTGCTTCCTTCCATTGATTTCAAACAAACATTTGCAGTTGACGGCAAAAACAAAGAAGTGGTCTCACTGTAGCGTGTCTTTTGAATAGTAGTTTGTATCGCAGTCTTCATATTTTGATCCACTTTGACTTCTGGAAGTGCTTTGACTGATCATTTCAAATCAAAGAAAGTCTCAAAAGGGAAAATTTGCATTGAAATTTCATTAGACTTTTACTTACAGACAGATGGGCCAGAAATTGTATTACAGTGTCGCTAATTAATTTCATCATCCTACTTCATCAACCCGTCGTTTAATCCATCCATTCATCCCGCTTTCGATTGCAGACGCTTCATTAGGATTGCGGATGAGCTGGAGCCGATCCCAGATGACTTCGGGCGAGAAGCGAGAGACACCCTGAACTGGTCGCCGGCCAATCGCGAGGCAAGTCTAACAACATTCCACACTCACATCTACACTTACGCATTTTTCCCCGCCCCCTTAATTCTACCCTTCTTGCTCCATGCCAGCTGACACCCATCTCACTGAGGTCTTCTTTGGCAGTCTGTCTCCACGTCTTCTTTGGCCTACCTGTCTTCCTCTTTCCACCCTCTGGCATCCAGTCCATGGCCACACTTGCCGGTCTCTCTCTTGGCAGCCGGAGTACGTGGCCGATCATTTTCCCTCTCCTTTCAGAGACAATGTCTGACAGTTCAGCCACTCCTGCCCTCTTCATCACCTCCTCGTTGGTGATGTGGTCTCTCCATGAGATCCTCAGGATGGATCTCAGGCAACGCCGATGAAAGACATCTAACTTGTTGGTAATGTTGGCTGTCTTCATCCATGTCTCACAGGCGTAAATCGCTGTTGGGATAACCACTGACATATAGAGGCGTAGCTTGGTGGTCGTAGTGATGGCTTTCGATGACCAGATGTTGCGGAGGCGTTGGAACACTCCCGCAGCTTTACCAAGTCTACTGTTGACGTCTTTCTCCACACCACCTGTATTTGAGATGTTACTCCCAAGATATGTGAAGCTGTCAATGTACTCTATGTCATGTTGGTGTAGAGTGAGTGGTTGAAGGTGTTGGTGCTGTCCGACGGCCATGGCCTTGGTCTTTTCCTGGCTAATTCGTAAACCGACCTTAACTCCGTGCTCATGCAGATTGTTGGTCAACTCCTGGAGTGCGGGCTGGGTGTGACTTAACAGAGCCAAATCATCTGCAAATTCCAGGTCAGCTAGTCTGCTCCCTCCCCACTTGATACCAACTTTTTCCCCTGTGATGGACTTCCTCATCATAAAGTCAATTATGATGATGAAGAGTAGGGGTGACAGAATGCAACCCTGTCTTACACCAGTGACAATGTCAAAATCATCAGTTGTGCCACTGTTGGTTTTGACACAACAGGTTGAGTTGTGGTACAATGACCTGAAGATGTTGATGTACTTGAGGGGTACACCATACAGCTGGACGATCTGCCACAGTGACTCCCGGTGGATGCTGTCGAAGGCTTTCTTGAAATCGATATAGTTGATCATGAGTGGTGTCTGAAGTTCTTGGCACTGCTCTATGATGTTTCGAAGGGTAAAGATCTGTTCGGCGCAAGACCTTCCCTTCCTGAAACCGGCTTGCTCTTCCCTCAAGATGTTATCCACTTCATCTTTAAGGCGATGTAGCAGGACACTGCAGAATACCTTGCTGGGGATTGACAGCAGTGTAATGCCCCGCCAGTTATTGCAGTCTGCGAGGTTTCCCTTCTTAGGAAGCGTGACAATGACCCCACGTCTCCAGTCGGCAGGAACCTCTTCAGCATGCCAAATCAGGTTGAACAGGTGGGTAAGGCTCTCCACAACAGCGTCTTGGCCGTGTTTCAACATCTCGGCAGCTACCTCATCGAGTCCCGGTGCCTTGTTGTTCTTAAGGCCCTTGATTGCTCTGGCAACCTCAGTCTCGGATATCTCTTTCGATGTAATATTTAGAGCTGGAGCTGGTGTCTCTTGATCGAAATTGAAGAGCACGGGAGGCATTGGTTGGTTGAGAACCTCCCTGAAGTGTTCCAGCCATCTTGCTTCTTGCTCCTCGTCGCTTAGAAGTGTCCTGCCATCCTTGCTCCTGATTGGCACGCTAGAGCTGCTCCTGGAGTTGGTTAGCTCCCGCACGATCTTGTATAGGGTCGTCGTGTTGTTGTTCTCGGCTGCTTCCTGTGCCTCTCTTGCTTTCTCTTCTAGCCACTGTCTTTTATCCTTCCTGCAACTCTTCTTCACTGCCCTGTCCAAGCGCCTGTACTCCTCGTCTTCCATCCTCCAGCTCCGGAGCCTCCTCTTTTGTTCTCTTTTTATCTTGGCCACTTTCCTTTCATCAATCAACTTCCAGGTGTTGTCTGTTATCCATCTCTCTTTGTTGGTACCCCTCTTTCTGCCGATAACTGCTTCTGCAGTTTCAGCAATGGCACAAGAGAACATACTCCACTGCTCCTCAATGTTTGCAAGGTCTTGTGATACCTTGAGCTTCCTACTCAACTCCTCACAGAAGCTTTCTGAGATGTTGTTATCCTTTAGCTTGTCCACTGCGTAAGGTCTCTTGGGCTGCACCTTTTTCACCTTCTTCAGCTTCAGCTTGATTTTACTCACCACAAGGAAGTGGTCTGAACCCACATCTGCACCTCTGTGGGAGCGAACGTCGAGCAATGACGAGCGCCACCTTGTGTTGATGCAGATGTAGTCCAGTTCGTTCTGGGTCCCGCCACCAGGTGAAACCCAGGTTACTTTGTGGATCCGCTTGTGCTCAAAAAAGGTGTTGCCAATGCTGAGGCCGTTGGTACTGGTTAGCATCAACAGTCTCTCCCCGTTGTCGTTCGTGGAGCCTACAGACCCATGTGGTCCAACTGTGGCATTCAGGCCCCTTCTGTCATTATCCAGTTTTGCGTTGAAGTCTCCAATCAGCATTTTGATGTCATGTCTGGGGATCTCCTCAAGCACGGTCTGGAGCTGGTTGTAGAAGGTGTCTTTATCGTCCGCTGAGGCAGCTTCGGTTGGGGCATAGACTTGTACGATGGTTACTTTGGCATATCTGGTGTAGAGCCTTGCTGTAATAATCCGTTCATTCACCGGCTTCCATCCAATCAATGCTTTTGCTGCACTATTGGAGAGGATGATGCCGACTCCATGGGAATGGTGGTCTTGCTTCCCAGAGTACAGAAAAGTTGCTCCATCAACCACGAGACGCCCTTGCCCCGTCCACCTCATTTCACTAACGCCTAAGATGTCCAGGCGATAGTCCCTCATATTCTTCAGCACCTGGTCCATGCGACCAGACTGGAACATTGTGCGCACATTCCATGTGCCCTACTCTGGTGTTGGTTTTGGTTCCAAAGATCGGGGTCATCAGGGGTCGGGCTTCCTGCTGGATTTCACCCGGCCCCGTCATACATACATCCAAGGATGTGCGGTCTCTTCTTCGCCGTGGTTTACCGGAATGGCTTCCTCTCATCGTTTCTGTAACAGGTTTTGTTTTACAGGGTGAGGTTGTTAACCTCACGCCCAACCCCCAACCTGGAGGACCAGTTGAATGCAGTTTAACGTCATACCCAGGAATGTCACTTTATTTGGAAATAAAGTGACATAAGATGACTTCCTGTCATTCACTGTCACACGAATAGCTGGCAAACATGTTGGGGAGCTCTCAAGTTTCCGACATGTCATTGGACAAGCATTTGGTTTCTTCCGAGCAAACGTCGCTCCCGGGTACTTGCTGCACAGCGCAGAAAAAAATGAGTTTATTTGTCACTTCCGTGTACTCCCCCCACCCCCGCACTACATACAAGCACTTTGTCACTATGCATGGACACATACGTTGCTTGATACACGATGCCACTCACGCTAGTCAATTTTACTCTTCTGCCGCTATAATAGCAATAACAAATAACAATTACAGCAAATTTCATGTGCCCTAAATGTATATTTGATGCATGCTGATTTCAAAAGCTCATTTTGGGTTTTTTTTTTAGATATTTAATTTTAAATCTAAAAACTCATCTCGATGTTTTATTTGCATCTCTGCTTAAAAAAAAACAAGAAAGAAAAGAAAAGAAAGAAATTGATGTTGACCGGTGTAACCGGTCAATTAGCAAGTAGCGGCGGACAGAAAAATGCCTCAGAACAGGGGTGGTAAAAACCCCTCTAAATGATTTATGTGTTGTACTTTCTGCGCAGATAAGCGTCGGCATGAATCACATCTTTACACTTTACGTGTCAGTAGATCGTCACAACTTTCAGCGTCACAATAGCAAAACAACCGAGCAAGTCCACCAAAGCCCGCCGGCGCCTGAGGCTCTTCTTTCTTTTTTTTTTTTACCCCGTCACGTCGAAAAAAATTCCTCTTGATACTTTGAAAGCAAAGCCAGACGAGTGCTCTCGGCTCTATCACAGCACAATGTGTGGCCGCCTTCGCTTTCATGCCTTTGGCCCGAGGGTGCGTATTCCTCTGCCTGCTGCCGCTCTTGTTGTGAACATTACACCCGTTTATAATGCCATCATCCAGTCAGCGGCTCGCCTTTCTGCGCCGCTTTTCCACCGCCGCCGTTTACAGCTTTTCGCCTGCTCGTTCAGGCGGACAAACCAACATGGGCTTTTGTTGTTATTTCATCATCTTCTGTTTAGAGGCCCTCTTGTAATTGTTGTTTATTATTCTTTCGAAGAATGACTCGTGTTTTGGAGGGCTCAGACTGCCTTAGGACTCAACCATGTTTCGTGTGTGTTCAGGTGAAACTGGATGGATTTCGCTATTACTACCGAGGGGGGGGGGCGGACTCTCAGTAGCGCCCCCTTGGAAAGTTGACAAAAATCACCGCCTGACACCAATTGCATAAGTAGACACCAAATTAAGTGGAGGTGTTGAACATAACAGGACAAAAAAAAAAGTCTCAAAGACTCGCGCGCGAAATTGAACAGGAAGTCGGATGGGGGGGTTTTCTACAAATTTTGTCCAGATGAACCGCGATCGGAAGCCGCGATTGGAAGCCAATACATTTTACCTACCTCATCTAATGTGGCTAATTTGATAATCATTTTGAGGATTTGCCTGGAAAAAGGAAATTCAGAAAAATAAATAATGACAAATTTTATATGTATACTGTATATATATATATGTAAGTTCAGAAAACATTTAATAATAAAATCAATTATATATATATAATTTTGTAATTTATGTATATAATTAATTAATTGATTTATTATATTTTTTTTGCTGAATTTCCTTTTTCCAGGCAAATCCTCAAAATGATTATCTTCTCCCAACAAAACCGAGTGACCATTTCTGTCATGACAGATCCATGAATAAAGTCTCATGGATCCATGCCTGGATATGGATCAACAAGTCCGCCATTTTGACCTAAAGCTGCCATTTGTGGCAAATTCCAGGAATAAATATATTGACTCAGACTCCTCCAAATGAGTCCTAATCAGAAGCAGGTATCCTCGACAGAGGGGCAACGTGTAACTTTTTTTGCTTTGCCATCCAATGTTGGCCGAGCATCAAGTCAAAGTTTGACGATCATTTCAAGGGTTGGCAATGAAAAGGGCATGCGATAGATGTTCAGTTATCGATTCTAGATGAGTGTATCCCCTCTATAAGTCATTCTGTTTTATTCGTAGTTCATTTTACGCAGAAGAATGAGAACGGATCATCAAATGGGTCTCTTGCGGCATTTTTTTGTGCAGTTCAGTGTACTTACAAGATTCAAAAAATGTCAAATCAGTCATGACGCACGAGTCAACAATACAATCTTGCGAGTCTTCTCGCGTGATGTTGTATCGTATCTTCTGCGTGGCCTCCTAAGAAGTCACGCTTCTTCTTGCCTTTACCAAGAAAATCTGGACTCTCCATCAACAGATTCTTTTTTTACCTTCACTTCCAAAGCGGCGCACGTGTCGATCTGTGAAACACATTTCACGTTGGGAATATGTCGCACTGAAAACTACACAGTCAGAAAGATGGAGTTCGAAACCTAAATTAACCAGCAGGACAGATTTCGCACAGCCTTCTGTTGAATTGCGAAAGGCAGTTCGACATAGCACGGAGATTTGCAGGAATGACAGACGGGCATTTGGTTGAAAGTGATTTTTATTTCAGCCATCCAAATTAGCAAAAATGCTTCACTCCTGCTTTTGAAATGCTCTCAAGTGACTTTGAAAAAGCCAGGAAGCTACGAGATCGATAGGCAGATGGAGAATTTGTGAAAAGAAACTCATCTGAAAAATGAATGAATATACATATTGTGAAAAAGTAAAATCATTTTAAACTCGAGACATCACCAGAAAAAAAAACATCAGAAAAATAAAATAGAACCTATCCAAGATGAATACATAAAAATGTATGTTAGTTCTTAGTTCTTAAAACTGAGCATGTGTCCTTGTCAAGGCATATTTTTGTGATCCTTTCAATTCATGTATTGCATCAATAAACAAAATAGGGTGGGGGAAAAAAATGACTGGATGACCAACCTTGCCGGTTTGGAAACACAATCCAACACTCGATTGCACGATTTTGTGTCATTCGATACGCCGTCTGCCGGACAACAGGCACCTCAGAAGAAGTAGAAGAAAAAATTTGTATGCACAGTTCAACCCGAGGCTACTCCAGCCGCCGCAGCTCTTTTCAGGAGGGGGTGGCTTGACAGCAGTGGGGGCAAAAATACTCACATGCTGTCCTTATGTCGTATGTACAAATACAGATACAAATAAATGATTTTAAATCATGAAAAGCTGGTGGAAGTACTGATTCAACTCGTTGACTTCATCCATAGTGCTTCTCCTCACGAGGGTGGCGGGCGTGCTGGAGTCTATCCCAGCTGACTTTGGGGGCGAGAGGTGGGGTACACTCTGGACCGGTCATGTAGACAAAGAACCATTCGCCCTTCACAATCACACCTACGGACAATTGAGAGTCTCACTTTTTTTTTTTCTTTCACATTTTGGCAATGTGGAAGGATGCCGATGTACTCTGACGAACATGCAAATTCCACTCAGGAAGGCCACAGACTGGATTCAAACCCCCACACCCGTAGCACTGGGATGTGCTCACCACTCATCCCCCGCTATTCCACTCTCCTTTATTTCAAGAAAAGTACACAAGAAAAAAAATGAAAGAAAACATCTTCTGAAGTTCAGCAACCAAGTAGTTGTACTTGATTACTTCTCACCACTGCTTTCCAGCTCTCCTTTGTAACACCCCCCCCCCCTCGCCCCCCACCCGCTTCTGTGTACTCAGCCTCGGAGCTGCTGATTCCAACGAACAGGCTGGCAGTGGGCCTAAAGAGTGATCATTGAGACAAATTGATCTCTATCTGTGCAAATTGCCACCGTCATCTGTCACTGGCAAACGCCGACTCTGAAGGCACGTGCGCCTGCGCGCATGAGTGAGGGAATACAACTTTATGAATGGATCTTCAACGCGGGCGCGCGCGCACACACGCACGCGTTGCTTTTTTTTTTTTTTGCACGCGCGATTGCATATGTAAAGATCAAACACACACACACACACTGCGCTTGAGATGTCACCACTAAAAAAAATAAAGCAATAAAAAGCGAGCCTAATTTGAAGAGGTGGTTTGTGTATTACTATGAGTACAGGCCAGAACATTAGGTACGCCCACGATGATAACCTCCGATATGTCCAACACAATATTTCTGCCTTTAAAAAGACGACAAAGCTTCGTTTAACCTCCTTTGCTCACCGTAATAGATGTTCGCAGCCCTCCATATTTTGAACGGATTTAGAATCTCCAAAACTATCACACACCGTAAATGTGCACCTTATTAAATATTTTTAGTCATCATAATCATCCTAAACTGTCCAGAAAATGTGACATAATGTGCAATTTAAAAAAACAGAACATAACATTTGAGATTTATTGCAGGGCTCCTTTATTCATGCAAAGCAGGCTGAATATGACCTTCTCCTCATTGTCAGCGTTTTGATGTTTACGTGAACCAGTCGGTGCGTCGCAAACAGAACTAATGAGAAATGTCACCGGGTGGATTTAAGGAGAGTTTTAGAGCAATGCAAGTCATCGAAATACTCCTAAAAATGATGATAATCATAATCACACTTTGCTGAATGTCTTTACCTGCGTGTGTCTTTTTCACTATGTGTGGAAGTGTCCCATGCAGTTGATGATCTGACTGAGTCGCCCTCTTGAAGTTGATTAGGCCGGTTAACCTTTGCTCCCGCGCGGCTCTGCCGGGGTTAATCAGGCCGGGAACTTTGCGCACCCCCGGGGTCACCGGTCCGCTATCTGCGCACAGATAACATTAAAGTGCACCCCCTCCCCCCCACCCTCAGACACACACACATATACCAGCGCCCACCACTTTTTTGACCTCGTATGAATTAGACGGAGATATTATATGTGATTGATTATGATCCATCAGTTTTTCCTTTTTTTTCTTATTTTTTGTTTTGGGGGGGGCGGCGGGGAGTGACCTTGAGCAGTGTATTTGTGAATTCATTTAAGATATTCTTTATTTTTTTTAAATTTATTTATATTTTACTTTTAATGCATTCAATGTATTTGAATTGAATGTTTTCATTTATTATCATTATTTTCTTTATTATTATTATTATTAGAATTATTATTTTACCGATTGCAATCCCTCACTGGAGTAATCCATTTTTGGAACTATTGATCGTTTTATACCGGATATCATTTATTGTATTGATCGATGGGCACCCCTGCCAACTAACGCGTCATCTCGCGTGCTTTGGCGCGCGCGTGCACGAGTGGAACTTTGTTCTGCAAACATGGCAAAATCATGACAGTGAACGTGTGTGCCTGTCTGTGTGTACGTGCGTGTGTGTAGGAGTGTGTGCGCGTGCCTGCGTTTGTGATTTGTAAATATGAAGTGCAGGGCAACATGCTGGTTTGTGTCGTCTTAATCGATTATTGTGTACACACACGTCGTGAAGTAGCAGCAGCGTGTGCGTGTGTGCGTGTGCGTGTGTGTGTGTGTGTGTGTGTGTGTGCGCGTGTACGTGTGTGTGGGTGTACGTGCGTGTGTGCACGCGCGCGGTTGCATGATGGCGCCTGAAGGGAGAACCACTGCTAATCACACACAGTAAATTATTACAACCCGCAAGGAAATTTCCATAAATAAAATACACTAAATGAATTACCATGCGATAAATTGTTATTTTCTTAAATCCAGCTGTCGTTTCGAACGGATTGACCGTTATTTTGTACGTGAGGCCAATTGATCCTCTTCTTTATTTTTACAGCCCCACAATTAATTGGAAATCAAATAAAGATGACGAAAGTGCTATTTTCAATCGTTTGCTGAAAATAACAGCATTCCCATAACGTTTTTTGTTGTTGCTTTTTTAAAGATATATTTATGATGCATAGGTGATATTTATTATTGCCCCCCCCCCCCATCTTTATCCTGTGGGCTGTTTCTATTCCATGACAAGTCAACCAAACGGTCTTGTTTGTGTTCGCCGTGCGTATCTTCGCCTGCTTAAATGAGTTAAAAGTGGTCAGATGTGTCCTAATGCATGCTTTCCACGCATACAGATTGTATCCAGACAGGTGTCTCCCCCCCCCCCTCCCTCCCTTGGCTCCCCCCCCCCCTCCTCCCACCAGCACCCCCTCCTTCTCTGCTTACTACATCCCACACAAAGCAATTTTTTTTCCCCCGCAGCTTGCGCGCTGTATGGAGAGAAAAGGCGCTGGTGATGGATTTCGACTTCTCTGCTCCTCTTAATTCTTGACAAGCCTTTGAAATTGACTTCATGCAATTGCCAAATGAGTTTCTTCGGAGCTCTCTGCAAAGTTTTGTCCCGCTCAGATATGACTGTTTTGCAATAAACGACGTTTCTTCTTCTTTTTTTTTTATTTAGATTTTTTGCATGTGAGGGAGAAGAAGTCCGACTGACTCTCAATACAAGACTAAATTAAAGATTTTAAAGGACAGAGAAGATGCACCCCGCCACGGACGAGTCAGCAGCGTATGCATTTGGTAGGTGTGCTGCCGTAACAACAACATAATCACGATTATTAAAAAATCAGTTTTCCTATACACCATTTTGGGTCATACATAATTTAAGGTGAAGGGGAAATGCATGCAAAAATGCAAGCCGTTTTTTACTTAATACAGACATGTCCAATTTATTACTTTTAATACCACACATTAGTTCTAGTGCTAAGGTATCCTCATAAAGTGTGCAAAATAATGTATACTCACCATAATTGGAGCGAGGCTATGTCCGAAATTTTAAGAAGTGTTTGTTTTATTTACAGATACTCCGTTTGTGCAGAATCTGCAAATAAAAGCCCCAAAGTCAAACTAATCAGCAGCTAATTTTTTTAAGGGGGGGGGGGGGGGTTGAAAAAAAAGCGCTCAAACGGCTCACAGATGGAATCGAGTAAATCCAAGTTGGCCGACAGTCGATGCGGTCCCTGGGTTGAGTTGGTCCGAGGCTGCGGCGAGCCGTCGACTGAACGCAGGCGAGCAGCTTGTGGAGCGTCAACACTCCCAAGCGCGCTCGCGGCGATCATGAAGGCAATGAATGAACGCGGGGCGGGCGTGCATGCATGCAGTCTACTTTCAGCCGCTAGGAGGCAGCCATACACCGTGCTGGGACCACAATGCGTGGAGCAGACAATCACACACGCACACGCACCCTGAGTTCAAGTCTCACAGCCTGTGGTCATGAATGAGGTCATCGCCTGGCTTTTAATAATAATATTGGGGAGAGGGGGTACGCGGACAACAATAGCAGCAGCTTTATCGACATTTTTCCAGTACGAATGTCTTTTTTTTTTAATTGTGCCAATTTTCAGGCACCTTTAAGATCACAATATTTTTGAATTTTGAAATGTGTCGGCGTCTCAATAGGGCCGTAATGTCCGTAATTGTCTGTCTGAATTCGGATATTTTCATATGAGTCGGATTGAGCAGAAGTGTGTGTGTGTGTGCGCGCGAATGGAATATTTAGAGAACACTTTTGTTTTGCATTCATCCTTCCTTGCACTTTCTCGACCGCTTTTCCTGTTCAGGTTTGCGGCGAGCTGCAGAAATCACCGCTTCGTTGGGCGGCTGCTCCCTTGTCAATCCGACGGGCACGTGTATATATTTTGTTTGCCTTATTCTAATTGTTTGATTGATTTTATTTTTGTTATTTTATGTTTTTTTCATGAATGCGTTTGATTGACCTTTTTGTTTGCCTTTATGAACAAAACTGTGTGGGGGTCATGTGTATGAATTGAAGATAAGACAAATTCCACTTCTGTCATAGAATTCTTTTTCCATTTATATTTTTCCTTTTGGTCTGTGTGCAGAATTGTGTGCTGTGTGTGACTGGGATTTCGGGTCAAATCATTTTCTTCAATTTGTTTTATTTGATCATTTTATTTTTGGTTCGCCTACGTGTTCATATTAGTTGTAATGTTTTTTGCATTCAATTGAAGATTTGGTACAGTTAGTTTCATGCAAATGTAATATTCACGCATTCTGTTTTTATTTGCAAAACGTACCAAATAGCTCGCCTTTCCCTTGCTTACTCATTCATGTTGTTTAGAAAAAAAGACATAAATGGCAGCCGTTGCTTGATTTGTGTTTAATTTAAATATCCAAGACGGTGTGAGACATATTTTTCATGGACGGTATGGCTGAGAAAGAAACTACTCCCCTCCCGCCTCCCACCCCAATCGCCCCTTCTTCCTGGAAAAACGTCTCCTTTTAGGACCCGGCGGCCCTTGCTCGACCCCGGCCGCGTCTTGGCTCGGCACCAAGTGGCACAGCCGCGACTCGGCAGCCAATAGGGAGCGAAGGGGGCGGTCCTACACATACTCCGCCTGCCTTATATGGCAGCGCGTCGCCATGGCAACGTGTGCTAAGTTGCAGCAGTCGTGTCAAAGTTCACTATATAGAGAAGCTCAGCGAGCTGATCAGAGAGAAAGCATTCTGCCAGCCGTGCTCCTCTTAAGCCAAAAACCTCCCCGACCGCCTTTTTAACATATTTCCACTCTTTGAGTCGCCTTTTCAACCGCAGTCTAATCGTATTGTCACCGCGCGGAAAAGAACAAGAAGAAGACGCGAGGAGGATTCTAAAAAGCGGAGATCGCCAACATTTGCTCGCGCGAGAAGCGGATTTTCCTTTTTTTTTTTTTTTTTAAGTGGAGAGAATTCTTCCAGACTCGCACCCGGAGCTTGTTGGTCCCCGTTCGACCGCCGGTCTTCTCCATCCTCGCCCCCCCTTTTCCTACCCTCCTTCCTCCTCCTCCTCCTTCCTCCTCCTCCTCCTCCTCCTCCTTCTCCTCTTCCTCCCTCCAAAAAGCCAAGCCGGTCCATGCTGCTTGCTCGCTCTCGTCCCGGCACTCGGCCCACCTTCCCCGCCGACGGGGGTGCTGGATGGCCGGCAGTAGGAGCCCCCTTGATTCGGCCTCGCTGGTGAGAAGCAGCCTCCTCCCCGTCGTCGTCTTCTTCCTCCGCCTCCTCCTCCTCGTCTTCGTCGCCGACTCGACTCATTCCCGGAGCGGAGCGTCGAGCTCGGCGCCTCTGCTGTGGTGACATCCCCCCCTCCCCCTCCCCACCTGCCCCCCACGACCCCGGTCAGCGCGTGGAAAGGCAGGCAGCCCTCCGAAAAGGTCAAAAGAGAGACAAAACGGCCGAGCAAAAAGTTTCCCCCCCGCCCCCGTTGACTGAGAGGCAGATATGGCAATGGTAGTGTGGAGAGGCTCCCAGGACGACGTGGCGGACACCCAGGGCGCCCTCTCCTCGCAGACCCAAGGCGGGCTGGCGCTGGGCAGCGCTCAGCCGGGCCAGCTGGGGCTGACGGCCGCGCAGGTGGCGCCGCCGGCCCCGCAGACCCCCGCGCAAGGCGGCCCTAACAACGGGCAGTCGGCGCCCGGCGGCGGCCAAGGTGCTCAGCAGCAGGCGGACAAGCAGCCGCAACACATCGAGTGCGTGGTGTGCGGGGACAAGTCGAGCGGCAAGCACTACGGCCAGTTCACCTGCGAGGGCTGCAAGAGCTTCTTCAAGCGCAGCGTGCGGCGGAACCTGACGTACACATGCCGGGCCAACCGGAACTGTCCTATCGACCAGCACCACCGCAACCAGTGCCAGTACTGCCGCCTAAAAAAATGCCTCAAGGTCGGCATGAGGCGGGAAGGTATTGGGACTTTTTGTTTACCTCACATATTTATTTATTTTTGTTTTGCGTTGTAGTCGGTGTGCGTGCGTGTCTGTGTGTGTGTGTGAGATGCAGCGGGTGCTCCCTCGCGAGGTGGCCGGCCGGATAGCGCCTAAGTGCCGCCTTGTGCCGGCGCTCGAGTCGGGGGAGCTCCGCTGGATCTTTTTTATTTTATATTTTTGAATTAATTTCGATTTTTTTGGGGGGGTGGGTCATATTCTCACTTTAAACGAGCAATTATAACCGTGGGCATCGAATACGTGATTTTTTTATTTTTATTTTTTAAACGGACGGCTCGCTAGCTCGCGGCGCGTCCGCGTCCGCTCGAGGTCTATTGTTTACCGAGTGTGCGTGGAGTATTATTGCAAAAGGCGATCTCGTGGGTTCGGGGATTCCACGCGCGACGCCTTTGTGCAGCCTTCTCCGTTGCGTGAACGTGTGTGTTTTCCCGCTGCCATTTTGCAAGCCGTTAAGCAGTCGGCGTTCACCGCTTGGCCGGTGCTTGGCGTGCAGAATTCAGGCTTCAATATCTGTAGTCTCTCTTTTTACTGCAGCCGTGCAAAGGGGACGGGTGCCGCCCACGCAGCCGCACCACGGCCAGTTCGCGCTGACCAACGGGGACCCGCTGCACTGCCACTCGTACCTCTCGGGATATATCTCACTGCTGCTGCGCGCGGAGCCCTACCCGACGTCCCGCTACGGCAGCCAGTGCATGCAGCCCAACAACATCATGGGCATCGAGAACATTTGCGAACTGGCGGCGCGCATGCTCTTCAGCGCCGTGGAGTGGGCCCGGAATATCCCCTTCTTCCCGGACCTGCAGATCACCGACCAGGTGGCCCTGCTGCGGCTGACGTGGAGCGAGCTGTTCGTGCTGAACGCGGCGCAGTGCTCCATGCCGCTGCATGTGGCACCGCTGCTGGCGGCGGCCGGCCTGCACGCCTCGCCCATGTCGGCGGACCGCGTGGTGGCCTTCATGGACCACATTCGGATCTTCCAGGAGCAGGTGGAGAAGCTCAAGGCGCTGCACGTCGACTCGGCCGAGTACAGCTGCCTCAAGGCCATCGTGCTCTTCACCACAGGTGAGAACCAGACCCACTCGCGTAGCGCAATCATAGCACGTTTCTTGCTGTGCTAGACCGCCATTTGTCACATCAAGTCTTGTTTGGGGCTGCTGACAGATATAAATGATGTGTGCGTGTGGGGGGCTCAGACAGACTGGGGGGAGGGGGGAGGGGTACCAATATGATCGAGACGGAGAAAGACAAGCCCAATATTGCACTGGGTATGTGTGGAGACGGGGGGGGGGGGGGGGGCGTCCAAGTTTTAATGTTCGTGTTTTTGTCATTTGACAACTTGCCGTGTAAATAATGCACAAAACGACAAGGGGGCTCTGACTTTGCTCAGCAACAATAACAAACTCACATTCAGTTATGATGACCGTGTATTCTGTTCTCCCTTGTCTTTGGAAATTGTATTGCCGCCCCCCCCCCCTCCAAAAAAAATAGCTAATGCATTTGTTGCCTAATAAAAATAATGATAAATACACTTGATGTAAATGTAGCATCAATACATGGGCCCTCTTGGCTGATTTGTTTAAAAAGACAAAAATAAAATAAAAGAAACTGTTGCCCATTGAAACCTTCTAAGGGAATGCTGTACAAAGAATACACTCAATATGTCACTGGGTTCTTGTTCCTCATCATATTGCTCAAAACAACAAACATACTAACTGGCGCCGCTCCAAAAAGTACACAGTTATAAAAGTTAAAAGTAACTGGGAAATCCATTTGTTGGACGGGTCCAACTCTCGCTCTCTACTTTCATATGTAGGACATATACGAATTCTATAAAACAACATGAACTCTCATGACTAATCAGATCGTGCAAAAACAACAACTAGATGATACATTTGTTGCGCAATAAAAGCGTCACCTATTGCGTCACCTCCATCTAAATTATATATAACAAGCTAAGTGCTCATTTGCAAGTGTATTCTACAAACATAAGTAACTACAAAATGCATTTGTTGCTCAGTAAAAAATAAATTTATATATACAGTATATATATATATATATATATGTGTGTATGTACAGATATGTGTATGTATTTATGTATATGTACTGTATGTCTCTATAATATCCATCCATTTGTCTTATTGTCACTATGTTGCATGAAATGGAGTTCATGTCGACACATCTTTCTATACATTGCATGGAAGCTGATCTCATTCCTATATCAGCGTACTGCTACAAAAGAAAAACGAATCCAAAATAACGAGGTCATATTATTTTAATGCCCTCTGATGGGGGAAATCGCTGTTGACAATCTGTAGATGGACATTAGTCAAATATTCTAGAATTATTATTAGACCATTTTTGAAGTCGAGCCTGAGAAAACGACACATTTCTGGCCATAAATCCAGCAGAATAAACACGAGTTGATTGTAAACTCAGCTCCCCAGTGATGATGGGCTCAATCTGGAGTGAGGAGGGGTGGGGCTTCCCTAAAGGTCAGACCACCATACCAACACCCCCCCACCACCCCCCACACACACCCTGTCTTCGTCTTGCACCTTGCCCGACCAACATACACTCAAGCATCAAGTATGCATACTGCATTGAAAATGGAGTTTTATTTTATTTGTTTACCCCCATGTGCCTCCAATAACCCCCCCCCCCCATTTCCCCGCTCCCCGCCCTAGACGCGTGCGGCCTGTCGGACGTGGCCCACGTGGAGAGCCTGCAGGAGAAGTCTCAGTGCGCCCTTGAGGAATACGTGCGCAGCCAGTACCCCAACCAGCCCACCCGCTTCGGCAAGCTGCTGCTGCGCCTGCCGTCGCTGCGCACCGTGTCCTCGTCGGTCATTGAACAGTTGTTTTTCGTCCGCCTGGTAGGTAAGACCCCCATCGAAACGCTCATCAGGGACATGTTGCTGTCGGGGAGCAGCTTTAACTGGCCTTACATGTCCATTCAGTAAAGAAGACACAAGCTGAGGATGAGGATGGTGGTGGCGTGTGTGTGTGTGTGTATGTGTGTATGTCTGCTCCGTGTGTTGTGAGGGAGGGGCTGCTGGCTGGAGGTGACTATTCAATGATTTTAGCTGCTTTTTTTCGCTCTGAAGGAATATTGGAAGAACAACAACAAAAAAAAAAAACAACACAAAACTGTGAATTATTCCCTCCTTCCTTCCACTCCAAAAAGGGACACGGACTGACTGACTGAACTGAAAAGTGTTTTTTTCCCCCCTAATGAAAGAAACAACAACAAAAAAGAGGGAAGTGGGATTTTTTTGTGGAGATTTTAAGTATTAAGTGCATTTTTCTGTCTCGAAAAAGGAAGGGAATTTTGTTTTTATTCACTTGTGTCCTCTGTCCAAATGTATAGCCGTGTGTGTGTGTGTGTGTCTGCGTGCGTGCGTGTGTGTGTGTGTTTTCGTACTTTCCTCCATTTTTTTTTTTTTGTTGGTTCCAAACCGGCTTAATATGTAACTGGTGGTTGTGTTATTTTCCATTCTTGTGGAGGATGTGTACAAACAAAAGAAAGAAAACAAGAGAGGAATTAAAACCACAGCAATAGGAGTTGTTCTAGACTTTTTAAATTTTTGGTCATCTGTAGAAGCTTCATGCTTGCAAGCGCACTTAACGTTCCCCAACCAATAAACGAGCCACTAAGAACACTTTGCATTATTTGTCCTCGTTGAACAATCGGCAGCCTTAAAACTCTTTTCGTTTAAAATATTACATCGATGAATTATGATTCTTGGAGAGGGGGGGGGGGGTCATCCAAGTTTAAAAGCCAAGCCGATGTAGTGTTTAATAGCAGTATTACACGATTTAACAATAAAACAAGCCCTCCCCTTTTTGTCCGAATGAAGTGCCTGACAAGCATGACGCGATTTCTCCACAACAACGTTCATGGTTGAAGTCGGGGGGGGGGGGGGGCGGTGTTTTCTCCCCCGATGTGTGCATCCTTAAGATGAGTGAATCGGCCGTGCAAGCATGCCGATGTGAGGCAGTATTGTTGTAAATATAGGTCAACTTGTTTCTTTTCTACCAGCTCTGTGTGGCCCAGAGCAAATGTGTGGTTGCCATCATTTCGCTCGTCTTTCCAACGGAGTGTCGGACTCAGCTCGGCTCAGTAGCACTGACGAGTTCTGTACATACATACTATTATTGTTAATATTATTATTATTATTATGATTACAACCGCATTTTCTTTGAGTTTGTTTCTTTATTTCTGGTTTTGTTTTGTTCGGTTTCATGTATATTTAGACTGTGAATGCATGGCCACAGGTCGCTAACCTATTTTACCCTATTTGCTATATAAATGTAAATGTTCTTTCTTTTTATTGACGGGGGTGGGGATGGGGAGGGGGGTTACTGCGGGGAGGGAGGGCCGTTCTGTATAGATATAATCTGTGCGTTCACTACACACGAGCCCTTGTATTTAAAGACAGGCACACACACACACACACACACACACACACACACACACACACACACGCGCGCGCACACACAACACACATTACAAAAAAAAAAGACACAAGTGAAAGTTCATCATATGAGGACTTAGAAACAGGGTGAGCAGGTTTTTAGGGGGTGTCAGTGTGTGTGCGTGAGAGAGAACAATCTTTTTATTCAATTGTTTAGAGGCCACAATTACACACAAAAGAGATGATTCATAATAAAAAAATTAAAAAAAAAAGACGGGATCACACAGACACGCACGCACACACATGTGGACCAGAGAATGATACATGATTGTAATTATGAACCCACCTTTTTTATATAAATATATTAAAAAAATATATGACTGCAGGGTATTGATAACGTATAGATAATTTTTTTAAAATGATGATGATCATAATGACGAATCCATTGCAAGTGATACCTGTGAGTGTGAGTGTGTGTGCGCGTGAAAGTTTCTAATAGTTGAACACGATTCTCGTTCGTTCGTTCGTTCGTTTGTTTTGTGTTAGCTTATTGTACAACGAGCATTCTGCTGTAAATTTGTTCTTGGTATTAAATTATAATTTATCAATTTGATATCTTTTCATGGCTTTTATTTCACTCCCTCGCGATGGATGGTGGCGGGGGGGGGGTGGATTCTTCCTCCTCAATTTACTGAGATGAATGCATTGTTATATTCTTTAAATATTTGCATTTAATGAGTGAACCTCCCCAAAAGTCACCGCAAAACACTTTCAATCATTTTTTGGGGGTTGGTTGTGTGACGGGGGGGGGGGGGGGTAATCATGATTAGCACTGCTGCTTTACAATTGAGGAAGAAGGTGCAACTTCGATTTATACTGCTGCTGCTGCTGCTGTATTGCGCATGCGTGTTGCTTAATAATGATGCTTGGTTTAGCAAAGATGGTGATGATGACGATGGTGGTCGGCGTCATTTGTGCGAGTCTCAGATGGTAATGACGACTACTAATCGGAGTGTGTCATGAAAACATCACAAAATAACGTTTGGGATAATAATGAAAATAATAATGATGATAATAATCATCATCATCATCATTATTATTATTGTGAGAAGAAGAAAAAGCGGAAGAGCCAATAAGGTGTAACTCGGGTGACGTGGTACGTGAGGCGAAATATGTTTACATTTCATCACTTTTTTTTTCACCTAAAAACCTTCCCACGCTTACGTGCACTTTAGAACGCCACGTTTATTACTGTAAGTAGCCTAATTTCATTATTCACCCCAAATTTCCACTTATCCCTTAAAAAAAGAAAATCCAGCCATCTTCCTTAAAATTGCACCAAATTCCATTTTTTATTACTATCCGCTCCAAACTGCACTGAATTACGTTTGTTCCTATTTTTGACGTGGTCTAATGTGTGTTCATGATGTGTGTGTGCGTGTGTGTGTGCGCTACTGTAACATGTCCTCTTTCATCAGAGTGACGTACACGATCCATTTGCACGCACGCGCGTACACACTCGGCGTACGTCAAAACATATATGTGATAAAACATCGCCACCTACCCGCAGTGCTCGAAAGTGCACCCACACCTCGTCAATCTCATCCGCAAGAGTTTCACCCCGCACGCACGCACGCACGCACGCACGCAACTTGATTCGTGTGCGCGTGTGTGTGCTCGTCAAGATTGTGAGCGGCAAACTTTCTTGACCTTTCTGCTTCCAAGCGACACGCCGAGGACACGTCATTAGGTACATCCGATGTCGTCCTCCACAAGACATCCAAATGAAAGAAAAATGACGTTTAGTGTTGTGCGGGAAAAACACCGGGAAGAGTTTGAGCGAGCGACACGCGGGGCCAAATAATTAGGAACAGCTGACAGGTGCACCACGCCCGAACCCCCCCCCCGCTACCCCAGTTTTTTTTCGACGTTCAACGCTCCATATCTATATTTTTTTCAAAACGTTTTGACATGATGGAAGTGCAGGTGGGCTGTTTGCAGTTCGTGTACTCAAAAGATTGACTCAATTGGAAGCATGGCTCGTTCACACATTTAGCGCAAACGTGCTTTTAATTCATTTTAAAAATATGAATGAATAAAATGGAGGAACTCATCTTAAAGATGACACGCTCACGCTACCCTTTATTGCACCTACTTCGTCTTGCATTTACAAGACTTGCTTATCGGTTGCCCGGACATATTTTAAAGTCGTAAATCTTCCCAGTGACGTCACGCATTTTAGGTCTGACAATGCAGAGCAGTTATGCACCACACACCGCAATAACAATAAACAAAATGTTCAAAACTGAGCATTATTATCGCGGTGGCGGCCCCAGGCCCTATTTTTGCACTCATGGTGTATATTTAAATGACCTCAATTATACAATTAGACAACGTTGACTTTCGGTTTCTCGTTTTGAAGCGCTTTGTTTTCTTCACTTGGTGGGCAAAAGGAACGCACCAAGTAAAAATGGTAGTTATTAATTTGTTAAAAGCACACCCAGATAAAATTTTGCACGCTTACGCCATAGTTATAGATTATTACAACCTCGATTTAGATTTTTTTTTTTCGTGCAATAAGTGGAAAAAAAGGACTCTTGGGGCGGTGACATGCAGACTACGCGGATGGGAGGAGACCGTTTTAAATATTGAACACGCACACACACGCAGACGCACACACAGAGTCTACTACTTGCACTCGATTATTTATAGAGTCTTGCATTTACAACGGGTGCTTATCCGGTGGTCAGAATAACACTTTGAAGCCTTTAATATCTCCACAAATATATTTTATTGGTCACTAATTGGGGGCAGGCCTCGCTTTAAAGCTTGCCAGTTTTCAGGCGATGGCCCTCACACAACCCACAAAAAAAAAAGGCCACCATTTTCACCGGGCACTCATGACTGTTATTAATGTAATATACAGTAGATGCAAATCAATTTTATGCACACTCTCACTAAAATCATATAATATGATAGGCCAGATTTTTTTTCTTATTTTTCAGTATTTCTTCGTTTTAGAGTTATGTTAAAAATATTCAGTACTTTGTTTCGTTTCTTTGTTGTTGTTGATCCATCAGACTTTGAGTCGCCAGTTTTAAGTGGGTGTGTGTCCCCCAGAAGAATATTCGCACTTTTCAGGGGTCGTCCCCTTTTGCAAGAATTGACATTTTCCTTGTTTAAAATTATTATTAAATTGAAAAAAAAAATATTTTTCTGTGGATCCTTCACCAACTGACATGGTTCCCCCTTGCTGCCCCCCAAAATATCTTAAGTTGGAGGGGGGGGGGGTCATCAAGAAACCCTGATTCGTTTATATGCAATAACTGCACATGTTATAATTAAGGTGATTAGAATGCTGCAACACCCACAAGACTCATATCGTCATCATCATCATCATTTATTTTCTTGTTGTGATTTTGTTTGCCACTCCACACGTTGGAAGAGTTTGAAAAGTTACATTAGCCCAAATTTAAAACTCAAAATTTGAGAGTCCTCAAATCGGTTCGATCAAAACGCCTGAAAATGCTTTTCATGTGCATGGTGATGGGAAGACAAAAAGAAACAAATAAATAAACCCACGAAGGAATCAGTAAGTAAATAAATGAATGAGAAAATCGGTGAGTTTGGCTCACGAAGCGAGTTGCGCAAGCGACTCGTGTCTTGTCTTTTGCAATCGCATAAAGTGTCAACCTGTTGCTTGAATTTCGGCGTCCACGGCGGTCTCGCTCTTCATCATCGTCATCGTCTTCCTGACCACCACTATTAAAAGTATTAAAACGCCTTCACAACCGCAGGTGAAAACCACCGTAAGAATTCAGCGTGGACGCAAAAACAAGCAGACTTAAACTCTTCATTTTGATCAACTTTTTTTGTTTATTACTTTTTTTAAATTATAGCCGTTGAAGTCAAAACATATATTGTTTTATTTTTATATTATAGTTTTATATATGTTTTTTTTTAGCGTTAAAAGTAACGTTAAACGTCCAATTTCTGGAGACGTAATGAAAAAAATGAACGGGAAAAATACAACTATAATTTAGATTAATAATAGAAAATATCTTCTTTTTTTTTAAAAGAAAATCTGACCATTTGACACACTGAACATTCACGTAAAATGCAAACTCGTATATTCCTTTACTTTCTCTGTAGACGTTTGCTTCTTACATGTGATGTCCACTCACATCAAAATAACAAATACATGCCTGCATACGTTACTTTTGTCTAACAGCAAAAAAAATTGTATCCCCCCCCCCCCCCCCCAAAACAAATCCACCAATGCTTGTGCTTACTTCTCGTGCTAATTTGGGAGCCCGTAATTTCGCTGATGTGCGCTCAATTGTGGAGATGACATTGCAAGAGGGGAAAGACCGCCCCCCCCCTTCCCGCCCCTGACTCCCCGCCGCCGAGTGACCCCCCCCCCCCAGGACCCGGTGAGTGGCGCCGGGCCCTGCCTCACTAATGATCGGCGGCCGGGAAGACCAGCTCGGCGGCGGCGCAGGGGCGGCGCGGTCAAGCTTGTGCAGTACCGGCAGTCTGCTGCAGAGGGCGCTCTTCAGCACCTTTCACCTCGGTTGCCTGCTCGCTCCTTCCCACGCTTCCTTCTTGTCTTTCTTTATTATTTTTAAGTCATAACTGTAAGAAATTGTTGTGTTGATCACTTTTAGAAAAACCAAAACTAATTTATAAAACGAAAAATGTGAAGGGAAATCCTTCTCAGATAAATTGTCTTCCATTGAAAGCCATTTGATCAAGTTTTCGTTTTTAAGAGACACATTGGGTGACTGAAATAATTAGTTTAAAATATCGAATGCATGGTTGGTAAACGGAATCTAGTTCAATAGTTCAAACATTTCGATTTGTTTGTTACAATTATTCCCAATTTAGCTTACAGTCAATGAAATCTCAAATTCACCACCTCAAAAGATTAGGACAGTACATCAACATTATTTCTAATCTTTAGGTCAGAATTGGCCGTGTGAAATGTGTTTCGTTCAAAAATATTTATATATTTTTTTTATGACTGAACTACCCAAATAAGTAAACTTTGCTGCCATATTTTTATTTATGGGCCTGCACCTGAATTTGCCAAATGTTGCATATAAGGTGCCAACTATTTGTAATAAAACGTGCACGAGTTCATCTCGACTAGTTTCGATGCTTTCGTTCTGTCATTTTATAAAGACAACGAATCGCAATTCATACTTGCTTGAAACCCTGATTCGTTTATATGCAATTCATGAGTTCAATTTTTGTTCACCGTGTCGATAAAGACGACGGTGGATCGAAAGGTTGTCCTCAAAACGGTATTTTTTTTTCTCGCTTATGCATTTCCCCCCTCACAACTGGCCTTTATTTTCCTGACTGTGTGTGTTAATAATTGGTTGAATCCACTCGAAGCGAAATTATTCCACGAGCCACAATTGATATTTTTTTTAAATAACAACGTCGGCTAATTTCAGAACTGTGTGCATTCTCCCCTCATATAATTTCAATACAGGGAATGAAAATGAAGGGGAAAAAAACTAATGAGCGTTGTGAGAGGCAACGAGAATAAAATATGAGGTTTGCGTCGGTAAATGTCGCTATTCTATGAAATATTGTCATTGTATGAAAATATATGACGAAAATAATGCAGTGAATGTCAGAAAACAATTGACATTTTACGTGTGTAAATTTCGGCATGACGTCTGCATTTCTTTGCGGCGGTAGAACCTTTGATCAAAATGACGCAATCATCCCAAGTCTTCAATTGTGGCTCAAATTTCGGTCAAATGTCAGTTTCAAGGATGCAAAATTCAGCAACGGCTGCGGTTTTTGCTGAAGGTCATTTCAATCGGGAACGAAGAAAATTGTTGCTACAGAAAACGTCTCAGTTTGCGAATTTCTTTTTATCTGCATTTTTCACATCAAAATGAGAACCACTTCGTGGGGTGTTTTTTTTTTTTACATTGAAGTTAACACCACTGAAATGTTGCGTTTGTATCCTTCATGTCTGCTTTTCTTTTTGAAATCAAGAATGCGAAAGTAACTCATCCGTATGACGTTTCAAAGTTTGCCGTTGCTTCATTTCCGCACTGGGAAAGCTCCCGACGCGCAAAGAAAAAAAAAAAAAGACGTTTTGTTGTCCTTTTACTTTTTCTGGATGCGAACAATCGGCGACGCTTGAGTTTGTTGTTGTTGATGTTGTCTCCTTTTTGTTATTTTTTTTCTTTCCTGCCGGTCGACCATCGTGCGTGTGGACTGCGTGGCGGCGCGGCCGACAATAACGCGCCAATTGTCCAGGTTTTGTGACCCAGCAAATGCGAGGGTGGCTCTCGTGGCTTTGCAATGTAATTATGCAAAACACTTTGCATAAAGACTTTGCCATCCGATCTAATGATAGGAGCCTTCTGCATGCATGCGTGCTCGCACGGAGCAACAGCCAGCCAGTCAGTGGAGGGCTTCTGCTGCTGCTGCTGCTGCTGCAGCACAAATCACAGTCCAGCAGGTAACCCGAGTGTGCTGTGTTCAAATGCAATTGTTTTTGTGTGCTTTTAGCAGACCGCTGTATTCGCAGTCACTTTCTGTGGACATAAGAAGTCGACATGCCCTCGAAGGACACGTTTTTTGGTCATATAACAAAATTCTGTCATTTCAAAAGCGTTTAGGGGGCGGAGCGAAGTGTCGGCCTGCTTGGTCACCCTGCGGCCAGGCCACATGGAGGGGAAAATTTTGATACCTGCAACTTTCCTGCCATTTTTCACATTTGATCCCTTGATGCTCGGTCGTAATTATTTTTCAAGAGCACGTTTATAGTTCATCTGAATTCAAAGCACAGAATCTGTCTTTAGGAAAGAACCTTTCCTTTTTCCTGTCAGCGTCAAATCAAAATTTGACTTTCACACGATGGCAAGCAAGCAACGTGGCTGAGAAGGCATTGTTTATTACACACTCCACAGTCATGGCTACATAAATTAAAATGCCTATAGTACATATCTTGCCCAATACACCTGATTCAAATGATCGGGTTTCTGAAAAGCGAAACAGCCAGTACTTGCCAGAAATTCCTGCAAATCCTTCAACGTTGCTCTTGGCCCCTTGACAGGCAACTTGACCAATTTTCTTCTTATCTTTACATTAATTATGGAAGGATGTCCAGTTGTTGGTAGTTTGCGTCACATTTATCACTTGATGACTATTATTATATATTTTATATTATTATTATATACTTTCTTCTATTATATATTTAATGGCTTGTAAATTATTTTGTTCCTCTGATTTATACATTTGAACAAGCTCTCTATGAACCACAACTTGTGCTGGAAGAAGGCACTATGAAACTGTCAGGAAAAGCCTACTAGAACATCAGAACTTTATATGAGGTCAATCAGAGGCGCTTTGAATGGTGGCAGATGTGTGCTTGCTCCCATTTTCATTGATTTTGAATCTGATTCGTTAATTCTGAACATAGCAGCATTCCCAGTCATAGGAGGGTGTGCACAGGATTTGCTGTTTTTTTTAAATCCCCAATTGAGTTGTAATAGTGCTCAAATCTTCAATGGTCTCATTGTCCATATTACAAAAACCTGGCAAATAAACAGGGGTGTGTAGACTTTTTATATCCATCCATGCCATCGGTGTGTTCAAATGCACTTGTTTTAGTGTCTACCTTGCCCGTTCAATTACAATTGCCCCCCCCCCCCCAACCCCCCACCCACCACCTGTGTGTCTCGAATGCAGTAAAAGTAAATCTTGCCGCAACTTTGGAAGCAGCATACGTAATCCATGTGACATCGATGCATGTTTTTCCTCCCCGCGCTTTCTCCAAGCCCTTGAGGTGCACTCTGCCACGCGGGTATGCACTTAATAAACACTTGCAGAGGTGTGAATCTGAGAGCTTTTGCAATAAACGAAGTGCCGGAGAGGAATAAAGAGATGTGCAGCTGTCGGGGGGGTGGCGGGGCAGAGACTGCTTCCAGACCAAACGGAAACAAAAGGAGAAGAAGAAAGCAACATGTCACACACGTAAAGATTTTGCTACATTTGGAGCTGAGATCAGTGAAGGAAGGCAGAAGATGTGTCGGGAGACTCGGAGGACCTGCGGCCTTCACACGTGCAAACATGAGTGATGAATCAAACTTACACTCAAATGTGGAAAACCTGCGACGTTCTCTCGTATTTTCTTCCAAGGGAATGAAAGCGGCACAAAGAGATGCAGTGAAGTTCATTTTTGGCTCTTTTCCAACATAAACGGGCAGAACAACAAGCAGGATTTGGATGAATATGGAATGTTGAGTCATCACTCACGTGTTCTGTAGTTTTTTAGAATTAAAATGTTCACACTATGAAAATAAAATATGGAATGTAATTTTTTTCCCAATTGCGTAATGCTCTCATTAATAAATGTTTGGTATGGACTAGAACATATTTAAAAAGGTATATAGCAAACTCCAGAATCGAACCCATGACCTCTGAGGCGGACGTGCTAACCAGTCGACCACTGTGTCGCCATCTTCTAACTCAACATATTCAAATAATTTTTCACAACTGAAATGCCATTATTTCAGCCCACAACACAACACCATCGATGATAAATTGTACTGTATTGTATAAAAAGATAATGAAACACAATCTACTGTATTATGCATTATTAGAAATATGCCTTTAAGAGGTGTGGCCGAGTGAGTGGCAACAGGAACTGGTGTCATGTTGTTCCATTTATATCCTGTGTGGGTACCTTAACTGCCCCATTAAAAAAAAAAAATGCTTGTACCTCAAATTATGACTCACAACACAAAGCAAAGCAAACTAAATCAATTGACTGCTCAGAACTTGAAAAACGGATCAATTGGGATACTCAAGGTGCCACTAAAAACATCGAAAGCTACGAAATTTTTTTTTGAAGGTGAATCTGTGAACGTGGTCTTGTTTCTCATACTGTATGAAGCCACTTGATCTGTCAGTGCTGTGCTTCCCGCTGGCCACACTCAAAAACTCGCAAATCCCCTCAAATTTGCTACAGTGGTGGTGCTCTCTGCTGCTCTTCATTATTACGCTGGAGGGTTCTCAGCGGGACACAAGCTGTTCCTCCAGCTGATGGAGAAAAAAAAAAACAATGTGGAGATGATCTTCACCGTCTCTGAAGATGATCATTTCAACAGGACGATATATACAATACAATACAATACAATACATGCTGATTTATATAGCGCTTTCACAACAGCGACAGCTGTAACAAAGCTGTAACAAGCAAAGATATATGATCTCATAGTTCCAGTATTTGCTTCATAAATATGCCGCACAACGTCAAACAAAGTGGAAGGAGACTGCACAAGTAATGTGTTTTAAATTTCTTTGTGGTGAAGGAAAAAAGTCACATTGAAGGATCACACACAAATTTATCTGTGTATTTTCTAGTGCGCTAACACGGCTAAGGTGGCTAATGCTATGTGGGAAGCACGCAATTGGATAGTCCACTGCTTTAAATTAGCACAGCACCAGACTGTAGATGTCTATACTTATTAATCATTCCGGGAATGTGTTTAAGACTAGTTTATGGTGACATGCTAACATGGCTAACATAAATAATGCTACAAGAGGGAACACAATGTTCTGTGCTTGTTGACATGAATATTTGTCCTTGTTTTTAACTTCATGCTAACACAGCCAATGTGGCTAATGCTACGAGGCAGATTCAACAATTAGAGATTCAAATTAACGCATAAACGCGACTTGGATGGCTGAAAAAAAAAACAGTTTTGTGACATTAGCATTAGATCCGTGGTTACGGGGGACATTGACAACACGGACTCAGTTCAAATTAATCTTGACTAATACATTTGTTTTTGGCTTGATCACACGCTCCAGCTTTCAAGATGAGCATCCAAGTCGCAATTTTTTGGTGAGGCCATCATCTCTTGTGGTTCTTAGCGGGACTTTGAGAAGAAAGCCTTGGGCTCCGAGGCTTGCGTGGTGTTACAGAGCTCTGATCTCGGTAGTGACAGCTTTTGGTCCAATCAGTTGAACATGCCGCTCCCACTGTCACTTTCAATTTTGGCGTGACCCCGCCATGCCGGGATGGGGGAGAAGTGTCACATCGCGCGACTGAAAGCTCGTATTATCCATCTGACAGCTTCACTCATCTGGACGTAATGACAGCAAAAAATACCACTGAGGCAAAGCACGGCTTGCGGGCCACATATGGGCCGCTTCATTCTTATAGCGGCGCGACTTATTTATCCAATTACATCATTTGTTAATACACTTATTGTAAATAATAAAAAGTATGAAGACAAAATGAAGAAAAATAAATACTGGGATATGTTTTCCATTGTTTCATTGGATTAAATAATTGGTTAATCAACATATTATTGTAATCATGGAACAATACCATCAAGTATTGTATTATAAAAGTGAACTAATCGTTGTTGCAATAATATTCTCCGAAACGTTAATTAAAATGTATTTCTTAATTTTTTGTTTCAAATTGACTTATTGATTTATTATTAAAAACATTTAAACAATAAGATTACATATTTATTTAAAATAAATAATTTGTTGTTTCGTAATTAAATTAATTATAAATAAAAAAGAATTGACATGAGAATCATTGCGTTATCAAAATATTTGTTTTCCCAAAAATGGTTTGATATGCATTTATGGCACACATTTTTTTCTACTAATACTATTGCATTAAATGATGGTTTAATTTCTTTTAAACACAAAAAATACTGCCTTGTTAATCAAACAATTTGTCAAATATATTCAAAAAGAATAGTTTCTTCAAATGATTGGTTTGTGATAATAAACTGATCATTACTACAATTCAAAATGAGCATGTATTATTTTTTAAAAAACTATTTTTACATACACATTAAAACATATTATTTCATCAAAGAATGGCGCGATTCTTCATCAAAGAATCATCTTTCCATTTTCAAACAAGGCCAGTGAGCACAAAAACTTTGCCTATGTATCCTCAATCAAGACTTTTCGCTGCTGCAATTGCCATGAGCATGCCTACCATTGAGAATAACAGACATTTTAGGTTTTAGGTTCATGACCATACAGGTACTTCATATAAACAGCCAACCATGAGGGGTATTTTTAATAAAACATGATGAATGCTGTCACATGTAATATATGCTCAATTTCCTTGACCAAATGTCTTTTTTTTGCTCTCATATAAAAGAAGAAGAGGCGTTATCAGTGTGGTCATTATCAGACATGCAGCACGACGTTCGCTTTCTTTGTGTTGGCCACTGACTGAATAAGGGTGAATTTCATTGTGAATGGCGTACGCAGCTAATCACATCCAAAATAGTGCATGCATGCTTGTGCAATTTGATTTGGACTGTGGTGTGGCTTTAAACCTTTGAGATAATTTCTGTTTTTGGTGGCACGGATAGTTGCTAAATGTACGAGGTGCATCGCAAAAACTGCATTTGAGTGCACTACATAATCTTTTTAACGTTACGCTAACATGGGTAATTCTGCAAGGCACACTCAATAAGTAAACAGGTTGGAATGAACAAGGGCCACTGCGTCCCAACTCCATAACTTCTGTTTTCCTTTTGTTGAAGTTCAAGAAGTTTAATGCCATGTAGGCTTTGATTGAATCCAGACTGGACAAAAGTGGCCTCAAGGCAAAACCGTCCTTTTTGCTTCGTGGACGGTCATCAGAATAGCAGTGAAAGGAAATACCATGCTTTCTCAAGATGGAACCCAGGGGCAGTAAAAAAATTAAAACAGCAAGGCACCCAAAATTGAACCCTGTGGAACACCATATAACAGTGGGGGCGGAGTGGCACTCAGAACAAACAAGGTTAACACAAAAAGCTCTGAAACAAAGCCAACTAAATACTGTAGTGCACCAGACCAACCCCTGTACTCGGGTATAACACCCGAGTACAAAAACGACCATGTATAGTAAGGCGTTTTTAGACGAAAAAAACGACCATGTATAGTAAGGCGTTTTTAGACGAAAAAAACGACCATGTATAGTAAGGCGTTTTTAGACGAAAAAAACGACCATGTATAGTAAGGCGTTTTTAGACGAAAAACATGACCATGGATAGTAAGGCGTTTTTAGACAAAAAACGACCCTGTATAGTAAGGCGTTTTTAGACGAAAAAAACGACCATGTATAGCAAGGCGTTTTTAGACGAAAAAAACCACCATGTTTAGTAAGGCGTTTTTAGACGAAAAAAACGTCCATGTATAGTAAGGCGTTTTTAGACGAAAAAAACGACCATGTATAGTAAGGCGTTTTTAGACGAAAAACATGACCATGGATAGTAAGGCGTTTTTAGACAAAAAAACGACCCTGTATAGTAAGGCGTTTTTAGACGAAAAAAACGACCATGTATAGTAAGGCGTTTTTAGACGAAAAAAAACGACCATGTGTAGTAAGGCGTTTTTAGATGAATAAAAACGACCATGGATTGTAAGGCGTTTTTAGATGAAAAAAACGACCATGTTTAGTAAGGCGTTTTTCGACGAAAAAAACGACCATGTATAGTAAGGTGTTTTTAGCCGAAAAAAACGACCATGTATAGTAAGGCGTTTTAAGAACAAAAAAACGTTTTTATTCATCTAAAAACGCCTTACTATACATGGTCGTTTTTTTCGTCTAAAAACGGTCGTTTTTTTTCGTCTAAAAACGCCTTACTATACATGGTTGTTTTTTTTGGGCTAAAAACGCCTTACTATACATGGTCGTTTTTTTCAGCTAAAAACGCCTTACTATACATGGTCGTTTTTTTTTGTTGTCTAAAAACGCCTTACTATACATGGTCGTTTTTTTCGGCTAAAAACTCGTTTTTTCGTCTAAAAACGCCTTACTATACATGGTTGTTGTTTTTTTGTCTAAAAACGCCTTACTATCCATGGTCGTTTTTTTCGTCTAAAAATGCCTTACTATACATGGTTGTTTTTTTTTTGTCTAAAAACGCCTTACTATCCATGGTCGTTTTTTTCGGCTAAAAACGCCTTACTATACATGGTCGTTTTTTTCGTCTAAAAACGCCTTACTATACATGGTCGTTTTTTTTTTGTCTAAAAACGCCTTACTATACATGGTCGTTTTTTTTCGGCTAAAAACGCCTTACTATACATGGTCGTTTTTTTCGTCTAAAAACGCCTTACTATACATGGTCGTTTTTTTTTGTCTAAAAACGCCTTACTATACATGGTCGTTTTTTTCGGCTAAAAATGCCTTACTATACATGGTCGTTTTTTTTTGTCTAAAAACGCCTTACTATACATGGTCGTTTTTTTCGTCTAAAAACGCCTTACTATACATCGTCATTTTTTTGGGCTAAAACGCCTTACTATACATGGTCGTTTTTTCGTCTAAAAACGCCTCACTATACAAGGTCGTTTTTTTCGGCTAAAAACGCCTCACTATACATGGTCGTTTTTTTCGTCTAAAAACGCCTTACTCTACATGGTTGTTGTTTTTTTTCTAAAAACGCCTTAATATACATGGTCGTTTTTTTCGTCTAAAAACGCCTTACTATACACGGTTGTTTTTTTTTGTCTAAAAACGCCGTTTTTTTCGTCTAAAAACGCCTCACTATATATACATGGTCGTTTTTTTCGTCTAAAAACGCCTTACTATACATGGTCGTTTTTTTCGTCTAAAAACGCCTTACTCTACATGGTTGTTGTTTTTTTTCTAAAAACGCCTTAATATACATGGTCGTTTTTTTCGGCTAAAAACGCCTTACTTTACATGGTCGTTTTTTTCGTCTAAAAACGCCTTACTATACATGGTCCTTTTTTTCATCTAAAAACGCCTTACTATACATGGTCGTTTTTTTTCGTCTAAAAACGCCTTGCTATACATGGTCGTTTTTTTCATCTTAAAACGCCTTACTATCCATGGTCGTTTTTATTCATCTAAAAACGCCTTACTATACATGGTCGTTTTTTTTTTGTCTAAAAACTCCTTACTATACATGGTCGTTTTTTCCGGCAAAAAACGCCTTACTATACATGGTTGTTTTTTTCCCGTTTAAATACGCCTTACTATACATTGTCGTTTTATACGGCGAAAAAAGCCTTACTCTACATGGTCGTTTTTTTCAGCTAAAAAGGCCTTCCTAGACATGGTCGTTTTTTTTCCCAGCTATAAACACCTTTCTATACATTGTCGGTTTTTTTCGGCTAAAAACACCTTACGATACATGGTCGTTTTTTTCGGCTAAAAACGCCTTACTATACATGTTTTTTTTTCTGTCTATAAACGCCTTACTATACATGGTCGTTTTTTTTGGCTAAAAACGCCTTACGATATATGGTTGCTTTTTTCGTCAAAAAACGCCTTACGATACATGGTCGTTTTTTTGGGCTAAAAACGCCTTATGATACATGGTTGTTTTTTTCGTCAAAAAACGCCTTACGATACATGGTAGTTTTTTTCGGCTAAAAACGCCTTACTATACATGGTCGTTCTTTTTTCGCCTAAAAACGCCTTACTATACATGGTAGTTTTTCTTCGGCTAAAAATGCCTTACTATACGTGGTCCTTTTTTTCGGCAAAAAACGCCTTACTATACATGGCCGTTTTTTTCGACTAAAAACGCCTTACTATACATGGTTGTTCTTTTTTGGGCTAAAAACGCCTTACTATACATTGTCGTTCTTTTTTCGGCTAAAAACGCCTTACTATACATGGCTGTTTTTTTCGACTAAAAACGCCTTTCTATACATGGTCGTTTTTTTTCGTCTAAAAACACCTTACTATACATGGTTGGGTTTTTTTGGGCAAAAAACGGCTTACTATATATACATTGTCGTTTTTTTCGGCTAAAGAAGCCTTACTATACATGGTCGTTTTTTTTTTGTCTAAAAACTCCTTACTATACATGGTCATTTTTTCCGGCAAAAAACGCCTTACTATACATGGTTGTTTTTTTCCCGTCTAAATACGCCTTACTATACATTGTCGTTTTATACGGCGAAAAAAGCCTTACTCTACATGGTCGTTTTTTTCAGCTAAAAAGGCCTTCCTAGACATGGTCGTTTTTTTTCCCAGCTATAAACACCTTTCTATACATTGTCGGTTTTTTTCGGCTAAAAACACCTTTCTATACATTGTCGGTTTTTTTCAGCTAAAAACGCCTTACTAAACATGGTGGGTTTTTTTTCACCTAAAAACGGCTTACTTTACATGGTTGTTTTTTTTCGGCAAAAAACGGCTTACGATACATGGTCGTTTTTTTCGGCTAAAAACGCCTTACTATACATGTTTTTTTTTCTGTCTATAAACGCCTTACTATACATGGTCGTTTTTTTTGGCTAAAAACGCCTTACGATATATGGTTGCTTTTTTCGTCAAAAAACGCCTTACGATACATGGTCGTTTTTTTGGGCTAAAAACGCCTTACGATACATGGTTGTTTTTTTCGTCAAAAAACGCCTTACGATACATGGTAGTTTTTTTCGGCTAAAAACGCCTTACTATACATGGTCGTTCTTTTTTCGCCTAAAAACGCCTTACTATACATGGTAGTTTTTCTTCGGCTAAAAATGCCTTACTATACGTGGTCCTTTTTTTCGGCAAAAAACGCCTTACTATACATGGCCGTTTTTTTCGACTAAAAACGCCTTACTATACATGGTTGTTCTTTTTTGGGCTAAAAACGCCTTACTATACATTGTCGTTCTTTTTTCGGCTAAAAACGCCTTACTATACATGGCTGTTTTTTTCGACTAAAAACGCCTTTCTATACATGGTCGTTTTTTTTCGTCTAAAAACACCTTACTATACATGGTTGGGTTTTTTTGGGCAAAAAACGGCTTACTATATATACATTGTCGTTTTTTTCGGCTAAAGAAGCCTTACTCTACATGGTCGTTTTTTTCGGCTAAAAACGCCTTACAATACATGGTCGGTTTTTTTTCGGCTAAAAACACCTTTCTATACATTGTCGTTTTTTTTTTTCAGCTAAAAACCTTTCTGTACATGGTTGTTTTTTTCGGCTAAAAACGCCTTACTATACATCACTGGTGTCAAACTCATTTCACATGGTGGGCCACATATGGCCTCGGTAGATGTCAAGTGGGCCGGACCATTAAAATGATACCATACTTTGCTATAAACAACCAAAACAATATGTCTTTCCTTTGTTTTGGTATAAAGAAGCACAAGAACATTTGGAAAATGTCGAAATTTAATGAACGTGTCTTTTACAAAACATTTCATGAAGCACCTTACATTTCCTTCAACAAATGTGCAATTTACTTTTAGCATTCACATATATGCATTGCAACTGATCCCATTGATTGTACAAACTTTAACAAGTCATTGGTATTGAAAAATATAGTAATGCACTTTATGATTAAACAAGATTTATAAAGAAAGGAAGTTTTAAACCATTTACACGTGCATATAAAATCTAAATGTAATCCCTGCCTACACCTTACAAACTAAGGAGAGTGCTATTAAATGTGTAAATGTGAGAGTGCTATTGATAGCGTCTGCTGTCATGGGTCTGTCTCAGTGACGGACTGAGGCTGCTGTTGTCTTCTTCTCTGGTCAAAACAGTGTTTCCTAGCGGATACTCAATGAATTGCACCTTATGAAAAATATTAATTCTGTCTTTTATGCATTTTTTTCATTTTTAAATTATCCTGCGGGCCTGATTGAACCTCGTGTAAGTGTGTGTGTGTGTGTGTGTGTGTGTGTGTGTGTGTGTGTGTGTGATGAATAAAATTCCGCATCGGTGTGCAATTTACAACTCCAACTCCGGCCCGTATATGGGCCGGAGTTATAAATTGATTTCTGGCCCAAATACTTCACTCCACAACTGGCCCTCATCTGGTTTGCCAGAGTCAAGCCAGTGCCTCCTTTGCCACTCCTGGGCCGTGTTCGGCCCACATGCATTATGCCAGTGCCGACTCAAGGCCAGCTGTGCCAGCTTCATGCCGAATCCGGGCCAGATGCCTTTGCTGACTGGGTTGAAACAGAAAAACAGTACAACAACATACAGGTATACTGTACAGTATATTCTCTCTATCTTTTCAGTCCAACTGCTGTCATGTGTTGATGACATCATCAATGGTCTGGCATTTCCCCCTGATTTGCGCTGTGTGTGTGTGTGTGTGTGTCATTAAGTGAGCACTAATGAATGGTGACTAGGAGACTGGCTGGCTCCCGCCGCTGACCTCGGCTATTGTTAGCGTGACCTCCCTTTAGCTTGACCAACAAAAGCAAACCCGAAAACTGTTTTTGATATGATTGAAGGGAGTACACTATCGGACAGATGAAATGATGGCCTGGCTGCTGTTTGTCAAGGTGTCAACCAACCTTCCACAAATACTGAAAATGAAAAAAGTTGGCCCAATTTGTGTGAGTATTAGCAGCAATGCTCAATGTTAGCCAGTCAAGTTGTTGATGATCAGAATCTTCCGCTTGAAGCCTTTCAACAAACTCAAATCGGTACGGGTAACGCATCCACTGAATCAAAGTTTTGTGAATTGTTGAGTTTCAGTGCAGCCCCCCACCCCTGAAAAGTAACAAAACAAAACAAATTGTATTTCTTCCAAAGCTTTTACCGCCAGAAGATGCAGCACCGAGTCACGTGACAACACTTGTCCTCGTCGTTACACGTGATGGGCCAATCTTGTGCACTGCTGACTCCGCCCCCTCCACACGGCCACTGCGGTTAACAAGAAAAAGATTTGTTCTGGCCAACATTTTGCGTGGGTGGACTTTCACGCTGTGGGCGCACAAGAAGGGGGCGGATCAGGTCACTATTAAAAAGCCAATCATTAGTCCTTTGGTGACATTTTAATCACGGAGGAAACATACACAGACATGCGCAAACGTGCGCGCGCACACACAAGAGAAGGAAAAGAGTGGCCTGGACACATTGCAAACGTTACAAAATATGAAGAAATATTGAAACAACCAGTGTGACATGTTGTCAAATAACGCAGAATTTTTTTTAACCTAAATTGGCATGCATATATTATATTTAAATATAAAGTCTGCAACTTCATGAAACTCTAAAACTATGTAATAGTCAGACTTTAGATTATGCTTATTAGAGCCAAGTGATACTTTTCCAATGTCCATTTATGTGTAAATAGCCCAGTGGCATGTTTTTTTTAAATAAAGTAAAACCTTACAAATATATATTTGTAAGGTTTATATATATATATACCGGTATATATATATATATATATATACTGTATATATATACTACAGACATGGGGGGGGGGGGCAATCGCCTGTAATCTCCACTCGCAAAACACCGAGTGCTGCAGAAGAGAACCTGCTGATGGGGTGACAATGTGCTAAATGCATCCAAGTTGCACCTTTGACCCTTGCTTTCAGAGCAAAATGATGCAAGTCATCATCCTCATCATGGGTTGGTGGTGGTGGAGGGGGGTTAATTATGGGATAGATGATGACTTTGCTCCAGTTGCCAAAAACAACATCAACAACACTCGGAGCTCATCTTGTCTTTGTGGCAGTCACGATTGTCCTAAATGTGACCTTACTGTCCTTTCTTCCCTCAAAATATCAAATCCTTTTATTCTTCGAAAAGCCCCCACCCACCTCATTTCTTTCTTTTTTTTTTTCTTTAATCGCTGGCCACCTTTGCACCTCTCCACCCCCGTCTTGTTTGGCAGGTGTCTGCAATTACCTGTTGGTTTCACTCTCTTTTGGGCGCACTTCTTCACATGCACAACATGCGAGTAGAAGAGGCGGCGCCGTGTCCGTATTGATTGCTAGCAAATCCACACACTCGTCGTCGCCTCAGCGAGCTGGTTGGCATTTCATTATAGACAAGAGCAAGAGATAAGTGCCCACAAGGAGCGCTGGAAATGCGCACGGTGAAACGTAGCGTTGCTAAGAGACGGGACAAGGCGCCAAACTTTAATCAGGAGGCTCGACTCTGACCTTATGCAAATGAGCTTGTGACAGTCACGTCACCCAAAAAAAAAAAAAAAACAGCATTTCTGAAATGGATTGATCCACAGAATGAAAATATTCCCCACAAGACTTCTCGCCTGTGACTTTTCCTATCTTTTGCCCCAGTTTTGATTTCCTTTGTCTTGATGTATTTTCCGGTTGCGCGACTTCAATGCAATACCACATTGCGCCACATCATGCTGGGCAGCACTGAGCACTAATAGAAAAGATGCCAACTAATTCAGAGCAAGAAGAAGCCGAGACTATCCCCAACTAAACACCATGAAATAAATAAAGTTGTAGTTCGGAACAGAGAGATATATGCTTGTGAGCAGTCTAGTCATATAATGGATTATTTAGTTATTTAACTTTTCAGGGGGCGCTACTGAGTGAATTTTGGATGGGACTTGTGTTGGGGGACCTCTAAAATTCATACATTTCCAGCAGGTAGCACTTCACAAGCAGAAATTGATGTCTGTTAGGGCATGTCGAGGCCCTTAACGCCTTGACACACGTGATTGGAACCTTTCAAAAACACATACAACAATTTGAATTCCAACCAGAGAGACTGCGTTTTGTGAGTATCATCATGTCAATAAATGGATACGTCATCAAAACTGAAAGCAATTCGAGCCATACAGTACTTTTTTCCACAACTCCTTACACTGGTCAGTCCACACGTGTGAGTGTCATTTTTTTTTTTTTTTTTTTACAAATTATTGACCAATCTAAAAATTGGCTTGCACTCATTGAAGACGTTGACCAAATGTGACGTTTTTGGCGATTCCTGAAAAGTGGTGATTTTGGAGGATTTCGCCTGACGACAGCGATATGGTCCCTTTGTATTGAAGAATGGCGCATTTTGTGTGTGGAAAGTAAACCTTATGATAAATATCTCGTGAATTAGTGATAGGCTAGAACAGGTTTGAATTTGCGCCCAAGTTTGCGAGGTTCGGTTGTCTCTGCATGAAGAAAACAGCGACTTGGAGTTGATTTTCAATGGACGTATTTGGCGACGTGCTAGAGTCTCGCCCGCGGTCGAATGTCATTTGATGGCGAGATTATTCACATGTGAGACATCAACGTGGAGCATCTTTCTTGAGCCGCGCGTCGTTTAACGCAAGCGTGATCATGAAGACGCTAGAGAAGGGGGTTGCTTACACAAAGGCCAGGGGGAGGTTGCGACCTGCCAGAAAGGCCGTCTCGGGTCCATCCGAAGAGGATGCCGATAATGGCCTTTTAGGTTTCACCTCCCCGTGCCCTCCAGCGCCACCAAAGTCAATCAATAGTGCGAGTGCATCAGGGGTATGAGGTTACTGTATAAGCAAGCGGCGAGCTGCATGGCGGCTAATTGGCAGGCAAGGAAGTGCACTGTGGTGTCAGATGGAATCCACTGAACCAGTGCTGTAGGTTGATTTAAAAAACAAACGTTATGATCACAGCATGGCTTCTGTGTCACAAACTTGACAGAAAATGCTCCATACCCTTAAATATTTGGATTTTTATGGATAATTGCATACATCCATGTTGACCGGACCTGGTGTTGAAACGTATTTATGTGATCACATCCAGATGGGGAAACCTGCCACAAATGTAGACACAGGGGGGAAAAAATGGGATGGAAGAATGAAATGAAATTTTGGGCCCTTGCACATACAGTGCAAATCCAGCCGTGGATCCTGAGTCCCGCTGTGGTGCTGGCACGACGGGGAAGCTTGAAGGGAGGGAGGAGGGAAGGCAGGCCGAGGTGAGTAAAGAGAGCAACGCTCAAAGCCAACCTTGTCAATAGTACTCACAGTGGGCCAGGAGAGTGTAATAGCACTTGGCCGATTCCACATTGATATCATATAATCCAGCGTGCCCCCCCGTTTCACGATCATATTTATCTAACCTGCTGGTGGGGGTCGGGGGGGACAGGCTAAGGGGCGGCGGCGTCCCCGCTGCTCAGAGCAGACGCCCTACACGGCGCCCTCGTGTATTCTTATTGATTACTCCCACCCGGCGGGCCCCCGCGAGACCGTAATTTAACTCAGCGGGCGCTGCACTTTAATGCCGGAATTCAAACATTCCAGCCACACTTGAAGAGACTAAAAAAAAACAAAAAAACAAAACAATTGACACTTTCAAAATGTGCGGAGCCTCTCTTCAATGCGATCTGAGGGGGCATGGACCATTTCATGTTCGGTATTTTTATTTTTTTTCAGTCTCACTCTCTCGCTTCGCTTGTCTGCCTGTGCAGTCAATGCTTGCTAGCACAAGAAAATAATGTGACAGATCAGGAAACTTGGTCATTCGAAGCACACTGATTGTATTTCATGTTTGTTTCGTTTGTTGCTTGACAACACTGTTCACGGGGCTCAACGTGAACCGTTCTGTTTCATCTTTGATAAAAATTCAATGATACAAAATGCCAATTCGATTTTTTAATGGTTCCAAAAAAAAAAAAATCTAAAATGAAACATTCATCCAGTTTAAAAATAGTAAAAAAAACAATGAAAAATAAGGTAAGCAGAATAAATTTAACCTCATTAAGAAGAAGAAAAAAAAAGATTTTCAAGTGGGTCATTCTGACCCAAAACATAACAGGTTACTGTTATGTTTTGTTATAATCAAGTCTGCTTGATTATAATGAATGCAATCTCATTTTAATTTAGAAATCAAATCTAAAAAAAGGAGAGCTGAATACGAGCATCATATTCTTCTTTAAATATTCTTTCCCCGTTTGATTTTCAAATGGGTCAATTTGACCCACAGCTTCATGCGGCAACTGTACACTGTTCCAAATTTCTCGAGTATGTGACCTCACCTCAAGTGATATAATGAGGAGCGTACATGAGGAAAGGGGAAGGAGACTGACAATAATATTAAAAAAAATAATAATAAATGTATCGGTAGTAATGTATTTAGTAATATTTATCAAATAAACCTGAAATTGATGTTTAGATTTTTGTTTTTTCCCTAAAAATGATCCAATCCATCTAAATCCAAATTTCACCCTTTGAAACTAAGGTGAATGTATAACATTAACGCAAAAACAAAATCATACAACTTGATTCACCACCAACAGATAAAGACCATCAATCGCATAAACAAAAAGCATTCATTCATCTAACAACAACAACAACAAAACGAGTTTGAGTGCGTTTCCCATCAGACCTGAACGTTTGTGCCCAGGAGGACCAGGCCATCCGGAGTGCAGCTCGAACCAGCGTCGGCCGGGAAGAATGTGCATCAATGAACTGGAATGACTTTGTTTCCTTTAATGAGAGGGAAAGGATTTGATGTCAATGGTGTTGATCACCTCAGAGACCTCAATGCACCTAATTAACTACAGGACGCGCGCAAAACAATCAATGGATAAAATGATGTTTCTTTCGATGGACTAACAAAAAACAAATGCATTTATCTGAGCGGTTGGGTGACGCGCTGCGCCGCGGCCCGGCGGCCGCTCGCTGTTGCAGGCTGTGCGGCAAGAGCGAGCGCACTCCAGAGATCCATCCATCTCAATCGGACGCTGCAGCTGACACCTTACAAAGAGGTACAATTAATAAGGGCATTATCCAGCGGTGGGCAACAATGGAGTCCCAACGCACAGACGTCGACCTCGGGAGGCCCGCCGATGACGGAACGTGTGTGTGTATGTGTGTGGGTGGGTGTTTGTAGGAGAGAGGGCTGGGTGGAGATGTGGGGGAAGGGGGTGTGTGACACGGTTCTTCAAAACTGGATGCATTGCAAACAATGTCTTCCCACCATGAATCACAACAACTGACAACTGGACCAGCACGGACAGTTAAAAAAAAAAGAAGGAAATCTCAGACTTAACAGAATGGAAGGTTCCCAAACCGATGCCATTTAACACTTTCCTGCACCAATAATGATAACCTGCAACCTGATCAGATGATGGGCCGTCCACTGCAGGAACTGCTGTCCCTGAAAGGGTTAAGCATTTAAAAGAAAATCAAAGGTTTATTTAGTCGCAATTTGACATCCATTGTGCTTTTTCATTCATATCAGATGCGACTAATTGCACGCTAATTGCATTTACTGCAGAGATGGGGAAGCTTTTGCATCTGCATCAGTGGCCATTGCCAGTTTTTCAAAAGGTGCGTTTGGGCCGGGGGGGTTTTTTCCCAACTAATTGCACCTCAACAGCAATATTTACAGCAGAAGTGACTTTTTTATCCAGTGGCCATTTTACAAAAAAAAAAAATTAAAAATCAAAACCAAAAAACAAAGGTCCTCTGAGGGTCATAATTATTATTATTATGATGATGCTCCAAAAAACATGCTGATATGGGTTAATGGCTTGTAGTCCTTTTTTTTAACAAACATAATCGCTGCGGTTTTATCTGTTTTTAGAACGGTATTGCAGGGCAATCATCTTGGAGACAAGATATGGCCCACGCACAGGAAGTTCCTCACCCCTTCTGTCCACATTTCTCTTAAAAAAGATTTATTTATATTTATTCATCATCCAAATTATGTTGCCAGTCACACTGACCCGTGTTAATAGATTAAGCCTCTGATCATCTGGGGGGGGGGGGGGGGGGGGGTCAATGATGAGTGATATCATTGTTTCTTAAAGGACAAATGTTACTGCGTCAGCTAAAATAACCGAAATATACTGTATATTTAGGTAGTCCAACATCAAGTTTCATTTTATCATTATTTTCTGGAGGTTTAACCCTTTCGGGGACAGCGGTTACGACAGTGGACAGTTGATCTGGTTATAGAGTACGTGAAAGGGGTAAACGAAAGAAAACCCAAGTGAACAATGTGCAAATATGCCTTGACTTTCATTTATTATTTCGTTTACCCAGTTGTCCTCCATTAAAATGCCCCAAAAAAAAATCAATTAAAAATGTTTAAAAATTACGGCATATATTTTCATTAAAAAAAAAAAGTTTGGAAGCAAATAGAGGGGGAAAGAATGAAAAAACTGTATATATTTTTGGTATATATTTAAAAAAATACACTTAGTATTGTATATTAAATAAATTATAATATATATAGATTTTAAATTAAATTGAACAGGTGACGTCAACTTTAGACCTGTGAACATTTGTGCTATCCCCCCACCACCACAAAAAAAAAGTATATCTATCTATCGATATCTATCTATCTATCTATCTATCTATCTATATATATATATTTTTTTGGGTGTCACTAGGACATGGTGCACTGGAAGAGAGCTCACCAGAGACAGCAAGTGGATGCCCGGCTATCAAGCAAACAGGACAAGTGATGATGGCGCTGCCATCAAAGTGTCCCATTAGTGCAGCTTGAGCGCAGCATTGTGCTTCACAGGCGAGAGGGCGGAGACGGCGCCGCGCTGACATTTACAGCAAAACCAGGGGTTGTTTGTGGTCACTGCACTGGAGACAAATGCCGGACCCCGAGGGTCGAGGGTCACGGGCTACATTTCACCCGCAGCGGAGGTCCCTCTGTTGGAGAAGACAAACAGATAAAGGAGCCGAGGTGTGACGAGCTCCCGCTGTCATGGAAATCAATGCGAGGACTGAAGGAGGAACTTGTACGTCTACTCGAGTTCTTAGTCGGTCCTCCCCACGTTGAGCCCCCCCCCCCCCCCCCCCGCCCCACCCGCTTGTTCCGCAGGGGAAAGGATGAGCTTGGTTATGGATTAACGGCATGATCAATAACAAGATAGGAGGCTGTAAAGCTGAGGAAAATTAATTTGAAATGCAGTCAAACTCTTATCGACCCGAAGCCAGGGTAGCAGGTAGCTGATAATCCAGCAATATTGTGAGGAGCGGCTAAGCTCTCATTTTAAATATGACCTCCATCGCAGCATAATAAAAGTTGAGAGCGGCCACCCATTTTGTTGGCGTCTAATCAGCCCGGAGATTTTCTCACCTATTCATCTCCATCTAAGCGCTAATCTTCCTCTCTGAGCCCCAGTCAATTAAAGCACTTTCATATCGTCATTGGTGTGGGGAAAGAAAGAAAAAAACAACAAAAAAAAAAACAAAGAACGCCTGAACTTTGCAGTGGCATTCTGTGACGTCATCAGTCGGGAAGTCAATTTTTACAGTTTTATGAACACAGCAGGCAAATGATTGACGTGGGTGACGCGAGACAAACAAAAGTGCGACGGTTGTTACATTTCGAGCATGTTTTTTTGTTGCTTTGATTAAGAACTGGATTTGTTGCCAGCGAGGCTGTCGCGTGTGAGCTGCTCAAAAATAATTAGCTTGATAAAATTTCTCTCGCGATGAGCATCTACGCTAAAGAACAACAGCATTGGCAAAACGGTTTTCGGGTAAACTGTGATGATGTAATCGGTGCTGGTCATGCGTCCGCCAGATGCACAAAAAAATGAAAAAGTTCAAATGAGACGCCTGCCCAGACGAAGTCACCAAGTGATGGAAGTCAAGTCATTGATGCCTTGCTCATTTGCCCCACGACACGCTTCTAATAAACGCGTTCCGGGCAGTCTATTGGTGTCAAGGAAGTATGCTGAAGTGATATCGTTTGACCCAGAGACAAAATTTGAATGTAGGCAGGCCTGGGTGATTAGTGGAAGAGTCTTGGCTGCAGGCCGAGGTTATTTATTTATTTAACTAAAATCATCTGCAGCTGATTATTTGTAAGGGTAATAAAAGAAAAATTTGAAATATAGAGTTGTATGGTGTTGGTTTAAACCACAGGTGTCAAACTCAAGGCCCGGGGGCCAGATCCGGCCCGCCAGGTCCTTTTATGTGGCCGCGAAAGCAAATCATGTGTGTCAACTTGCTAAAATCCGTTCGGAAATATCAACTTGTCATGTGATACTTGTCATTGAGATTTTGCAATAATTTTGTGAGCCTGTTTATACTCACTTGGACAATAATTGAACACACTATTTTAATTGACTCGTTATCTATTAATTTGTTGTGTACAAGTGCTAATTTTGTGGTTTTACTGTCATAACGGCCCTCCGAGGGAAGGTGTAACTCCAAATTGGCCCGCGACTAAAATGAGTTTGACACCCCTGGTTTAAACAATAATTTATGCTAGTTGGGCGGGGGGGAGTTTTGTTAAAAGATATCAAGTTTGTAAATTTCACCGAGATTGTGAGATTCATCTTGAAATATGTTACGCCTGAGATATTTGTGTTAGCCCAACGTGATTCTTATCCAATCAGCGTCCCTTTCGAAATATTCTAATTTCATTCGAGAAGGCTGCAAATGAGACAATCAGTTTGTGTCAATCCATCTCCTCAGCACATGACGCTCACCGAAATATCATCTTTAATTATTCCCTGCTGAGGCTGGCCAACGCCAAGCTGTCAGTCACTCCTTTCCTGCGAGGAGGAGCAATCAACGCTTCTGGCCTCGCCATCGGGCACCACTCGGGACCGGGTCACCTACGACTCACGGCCCCCCCTGCCTCCCTCCACCTCCATTGGGGCCCGCGAGCTGAGGGGAGTGTCGGCTTGGCATCAAAAGCACAAAAACAAAGCAGGTTAATTGGTGATCAACACAGTGGGACTTTAATGAGGCTCGCTAGCCCGCGGCCGGGCCCGCTTTGCCTCGCAACTTTCCTGTTTTCTTTGATCGCCTTGGCTTGTTCCGTGTCTGTCACTGTCACCCGTAATTACCTTTAGCGCCAAATGGCCGCCGTGAGAGATAGGTGCCTGTAATTAATAACATTTCCATAAATTTGAATCGCTAACCAGTCTCATTAGCCGCCCCCCCCCTTGTCTTTTTGTCTCGCTTCGAGTTCTCGTGTCATCTTTTTCCAACTCCGACGCGACACAACAGCGCCACTTAGGGCGAGGTACTCCGTTGATGTACGCCACATCCCCCCATATAATCCAATTTTTACCACAGGTAATTGAATGCGCCGTGCGCCAGGTCAATGCGAAGGGAACGCCGATTGCCGGAAGTTGAATAGTTTTTTTGTTTTCCAATGAATTCCATCGAACTTTGATGGAGTGTAAAAACGGAGGAACACCGGTTGAACGTTATTGGCACTTCTTGGTTTGGACCGCAGTCATGTTGGCAGCGAGCGGGCCCGCGTTGGGTTCACTTGACAACTACAATTACACAGAGAGGAGTGTGTGTGTGTGTGTGTGGTGGGGGGCTCTTTAAGGAAGCACCTGTTGTTTTGATGACTTCCAATATGTGCCAACAGGGGAAAGGCTTTTATCGCGACACACACACACACACACACACACACACACACACACACACACACACACACACACACACACACACACACACACACACACACACACACACACACACACACACGCGCGCACACATCGGAAATAATTATTTGATCCCCTGCTGAATTTGTAAGATTGCTCACTTGCAAAGTCATTGACATCAGTCAAAAGTGCAGAAAAACACGCAAGATGCGCATTTGAGTGAAATAAATCTTGGATCCCCCTGCACCTCGAACCAGTTTTTGGCTCCCACAGGTTGTATTTTTACACGGGCGGTTTTTCCCTGCTCATGAAACTGTTTACAGGCATGCTTTAAGTTTGTCAGTGAACATCTAAATAACTCCGAGAAGGCTCGGAGAAAAAAGTGCTGCGGTCCAATGAAACCCAAAGTCGAGCAATGCGGCATCACCTCGACCGCTGCGTTTGGTGGCGGAACAAACGCGAGCGTGACCCAAAGAGTAAAGCGCTGTAAATGTTGAGGGGCCAACGAAAACCTTGGATGAAAACCTTTCTCAGCGAGAACAATCGAGATGGCCCCTGTGTCTCAAGAAGCATATTGATCCAATTCCAAGCGATAGCCGAGGAAAAGTTGAAGTGGACTTTCAGTTTCCGTCAAGAGTTTTGCAAATCAATCTCATCACCAACTGCGGCAACGGTTTGCAGGACGTGCCAAAGCGAATTCGAATGAATGGATGTTCCTGAGATATCTTTGGAGGCTGCTCCCTTTTCTTTCTCGGGATCATCCCGACCCCACGAGACCGTGGGACCACGAGCCGAGGGCAAATGGTCATTTTGGGTGTCCTCCACTTTGAAGAAAATGATTGGCGGTAGTAGTGGTTCGCTTCTCAGCAAGGCTTGTGCTGATGTTTTTCTAACCCATTCCAGCCTTGTGTAGGTCGACGGTATTGACCCCGATCGCTCTTTTATCTCATTACAGAGATTCCGAGAACAACTGTGAGAAGTAATTGGTTACACGGGCACCAGCCAATCTCTGGGAAACAGAATTTTAACTGATTTGTCGGGGAGTCAAAGCCTTATTTCACTCCTGAAAAAAATAAATAAAATGCACGCCGCGTAAAGACTTATTGCTGTGTTTTAAAATGTATACTATGTATGTTACCATAATCAATAGACAACGATAACACTTTGAGAATGTCTTTGCGAGTGAGCACGCTTACAAAACCAGAAGAGGATCAAATCATTATTTTCCTCCTTGGAAAAGCGAGGAAACATAACCGTCTCTCACTAATGCGACCATATTAATAATTCATTCCCCATTAAAGACGAGTAGACGATTCCACATGAACCTCCACGTTGTAATCTGTGTGTGTGTTTACCCGCCGTGAGTGAAAATGAGGCTTTGCTCAATGATAGCCGGCCGGGCAAGCGGGCGAGTCTTTGTTGGCTGCGCTCTATAATCTGCTGGAGAGCAGCCTATCATTAGAGCGGCCGGCGCCCTAATAGACTGACACGGATGCGATGGGGAGCAATTGATCCTGCCCGTCAATCAGCGGGCGGCGGAGAAGTGGCTTGTTTGTGTGCCGCGCGTCACAACAACCGCATTGGAAAACACCAAGAAGAAGAAGAAGAAGAAGAAGAAGAAGAAGCAGTAGCAGCGCTATTGCGAGGAAGTCATTAGCGGTGAACACATGCACATTTACACTGGAAAATGACTTGAGGTCAGTGCGTTGCCAGTGGAAAAAGATCATTTTCGTCCCCGTGATTAATTCTAGATTTGCTTGAATTCTGCTGACACTAAACAACCTTAAATAAATAGAACCGATCACGAAGACCCAAATACAGCGTTTGAAGTATTTCAGTCTACCATAATCTCTTTATATGATAAACATTTTCCATTAACTAAAGTCTCCAAAAAGTATAAAGACCCAAGTAAGCCATGGATAACGAAAGGCATAGAAAACGCATGTAAAAAGAAAAACTATTTATATAAATTGTTTTTAAAATTGAGAACTGAAGAAGCAGAAAAAAAATATAAGACCTATAAAAATAAACTAGTAAATATTATAAGAACCAGTAAAAGAGATCATTATCATGCACTATTAGAGCAGAATAAAAGTAACACACAAGAAATATGGAAGATACTTAACCAAGTAATCAGAAATAGTCCTAAAAAAATGTATTATCCAGAGTATTTTATCAAAGGCAAAAATACTATTTTGGAAAAAACTGCAGAAATAGCAACTGAATTTAATGAGTATTTTGTCAACATCGGCAGTAACCTAGCAAAACAAATTCCTGATCCAACAAACTTGTTTGAAATAGATAGATATGTAGAAAAAAACTCCTCCACGATGTTCCTTACTGCTGTAAAACAAGAAGAAGTATCAAATATTATAAAAACTTTTAAAAATAAAAAGTCAACTGATTGCTTTAATATTGACATGACAATAATAAAGCAGATTATAGAATATGTAGTGCGACCTTTCACGCACATATGCAACCTGTCATTCAAAGCTGGTATCTTTCCATCAAAAATGAAAATTGCTAAAGTTATTCCAATCTATAAAAGTGGAGAAAGACATCGGTTTACAAATTATAGACCAATATCACTACTACCACAATTTTCAAAAATATTAGAAAAACTATTTTCTCGCAGACTTGATAGCTTTATACAAAAGCATGCGCTGTTAAGTGAGAATCAATATGGCTTCAGGGAAAAACGGACCACCTCAATGGCAGTTATGGAGTTTGTGGAAGCATTAGCCACTAATATAGACAACAAAGAATTTACTGTTGGGGTTTTCCTAGATCTAAAAAAAGCTTTTGACACAATAGATCACAGTATATTATTGAAAAAAACTAGAAAGATACGGCATTAGAGGTGTAGCTTATAAATGGATAAAAAGTTATTTAGAAAACAGATATCAGTACGTGCAACTCAACAATAAAAAAACGAATCAACTAAAAATCACTCACGGAGTTCCTCAGGGGTCAGTGCTTGGTCCAAAACTATTCATCTTATATATAAATGATATCTGCAAGGTCTCAAAACAATTTAAATGTGTCCTATTTGCTGATGATACAACTTTCTACTGTTCTGGAATAAATCTGAAACAGCTCCTGACAACCGTAGAAAACGAATTAAACAAATTAAAAAACTGGTTCGACAGAAATAAATTGTCACTTAACCTGAAAAAATCGAAGTTAATTGTTTTTGGCACAAGACCAATCAAACACCAAGCTAAAATTATGGTAAACTCAATTGAGATAGAAAGAGCGTATGAAACCAAGTTTCTCGGATTAGTAATAGACTCAAAACTATGTTGGAAGCCACATATCGATAACGTAAAAAGAAAAATAGCCAAAACCGTAGGGATCCTCTACAAAACCAAGGAAGTGCTAAATAAGAGATCTTTGTATACATTATACACTTCATTATTATTACCATATATGACCTACTGTGTGGAAATATGGGGAAATGCCTGCAAAACAAACACACTCCCTATTCTCAACCTACAAAAAAAAGCAATTCGAATTATTAATAGATCAAAATATACGGAACCCACAAATCCACTATTTATCAAATTAAATACGATGAAATTTTATGACCTGGTTGACTTTAAAATCGCCCAATTAATGTACAAAGCACACAATAACCTGCTCTGCCAAAACATTCAGAAGTTTTTCGAAATTCGAGAAAGCAGCTATGATTTAAGAGGTACCAACTTATTCAAAAAACTCAAAACAAGAACAAACATCAAGCAAAGAAGTGTATCTATCAAAGGCGTTAATCTGTGGAATAATCTCGAAACGGACCTGAAAATGAGTAAATCGCTTGCTGAGTTCAAAAACAAATTCAAAAAAATAGTACAAACAACCTACATCAATCAGAGTTAAAATGATAAATTCAAAACATTAAATATAATGATAAATCAGAACTAAGTTGATAAATAGAGAAAGGTATATAAATATCCATTATGAATACAAGAGAAAATTGACACAAGAGTGTCAGGGTGTGGAAGTATATAATCCCGATACAAACCAAAAGTTGTAAAAATATCACGGTTAAGGGTAAAGTATGAGCCTTAATGGAGACTTCTTTCTTCTTACTTTTTTCTTTTCTGATTGATATAAAAATGATTTATTAGATACAATCACATAACGGGGTAGGACTAGATAAGTTTTTTACTTCTTCCTACTCCCTTGAACATAATAACTGTGTTGTATGAAGATTGATTTCTTTCTTTTTTTATCTACCTTATTTTCTGTCAAATTATTACTGTATATATGTTTTATGTTCAATAAACAAACCAAACCAAACCAAACCAAACCAAACAGATCCGATCAGAAGATGCCCAAGTACAGTATAGGCAAAAAACAAACAAACAGTGAACCCCAAAAATTCATCCAAAACACTGATTAACATATAATACACGGGGGACGGGGGGAAACACTCGCCCCGCCAAAAAAGAAAAATCACAAAAAACAACAACAACAAAAAACCCTCTCAAGATTATTTACAAATAATGGGAAGAATTTTTTTTTAAAAAACCTGCGCAAAGAAACTATGAACGATGGCTTCACAGAAGATCCTTGGTATAAACGAGATTGTGTGTTTGCCCTCATGTCTTACTTTGCAATGACATCATTGCTCAACCGCCACATTATAACACTGCACCCGATAAATCATTTTGCACAAAATCTGCCGATCCAATTTAGCTGATCAAATCTGTGTCAAGCCTGGTAATTACTCAAATGTGCGAAAGAACAGCTCCAGTCACCGGTGCACCTTTCACCCATTTATTGAACGCTGGGGCACCCGTAAAATGTAAACACAATGAGCAGAATCACGCAGGAGCTGTTGTTGACCACAGCTCCCAGCCAGACGCTCACGCAGCCTTGCCCTGCCTCTTAAGAATACATCAGATATTTTTTAATAAGTATAATAAATATATTTATAAATATATTTTCAATATTTAGATTTTTTTTTGTAGGGTCCTGCAAAGTGAGGCATTTTGCAACTATTGCAAGTGGGTCTGTAAAGTATCCCCTTGCAATAGACAGGGGTTCACAGTAATCGATGAAATGGATTCATCGCCCAGCTCGAACCGTTTAAATTGTTATTTTTTTATCAATTAGAAAAACTAAGCAGCATCTCCTGCCTCCTTTGAAGATCCCCTCCCTGTGTCTTTATCTGCGGATATCTGAGCCCACTTGGAATGAAAGTCGCAGCTGGATGGGGAGAATACATCTCCGTGGCTAAGAGGGAAGGGTCCTACCTGATTAAGAAGGCCACGGGAAAGATTTTGGCAGGCCAATGGGAGGTGGTCAAGTATAGACCCCACCCCTCTCTCCCACCCACCACTGTCATTTTTCTATGACGGCACCTTCCCTCGGGTCAAAGTTGAGTCTGACTTTTCATGAACAGAGCGCGTCGACGTCAAACACGAGATTAAAGCGGCACGGTGGCATCTTGCGGGGACCAAATGAAAATATCAAGCGCTAAGCCTCACCCACCCCCCCTCCCTGCTATACCCTTCCCCCACCTTGTGAAAAGCCAGGGACAGGTATCTCATATTAGAGAGGCAGCCTAGTTAGCAGAGGTGGGCCTGCTGCTTTCCACACTCTCAGCGCCGGTCAAAAGGCCAGGCTGGCTTTGGAATTGCTTTATTGCTGCAATATATTACAGTAGAGGCCCGCACAAGCAGCTTATTAAGGAGGCAGCCAAGAGATGCCCTCCTGACTCACCGACCGCACGCCGGAAACTTTCATATAGCACAGAAAAAAAAATAAGCATTTCTTTTTTTAAAATAAATGTTCTCTAAAAGTCAAGTCAATTACTTTTTTTTTAAAAATACAAACATTTTGACGAATAAAGAAATATATACAATGATTCCAGGGGGATTGTCTGTCTGTCGATATATAGTTATCTATCTATCTATCTAGCTAGATAGCTAGTTTACTATTATAGCTATTATAGCGAGCTAGCTAGCTTGCTATAATTCAATCAATCGAATCAGTTTTCACCCATCAGCTTCAAAACTGGCGATAAAATAAGATGTGTTATGAATTAATCCAATACTAAGAGGCTTAAAAAAAAAGTAAAACTGGACAAAATGTGAGCAAACACCCCCTGGCCCTAGTTTCGCTTTTCCACCGGAACAAAATAGATAAATAAAGGCAAAAATATATATTTTCCGACGCGCTGCTTTTTCCTCCCTTTCTAATCATAAATTATAGCAACACATGAGCTGATCTGGAAGGGTTTTCTCTAATCCCCCCTCTCCCGCCCCCCCAGATAGGGGGTCTTTACTGGAAGGCGAGTTTTGTGATGGAGCGGGCCCCAGTTGCACAATGTTGCATCGGGCTACAGCATTCAAGCTTAAGCCAACTTATCAACTACATTCAAAGCACATCCATTGAGCTGCGCTGCGACTAGACTTTTTTTTTTTTTGCAGATCTATTAGGAATACTCTTATCTGTATTTAGCATATGTTGCGTACATGCGTATGCGTGTGTGTGTGTGTGTATGCGTCTGGCAGCTTTGGACGGATTTACACTCAAAATACCTCAAGCTATTCTTGAGCAGAAACTACTGATAACATTGGCAAAACTTGTGCAGACAAGCACAAAAAGATAAATTCATTTGACAAACTGTCATATCGTTTTTATTTACATTCAGCTGCTTTTGTCCATTTATTTCCCGTTTCTAAAAAAAAAACTGAATTTTGCATTTTTATAATGGTGAGTTTGTTTATTTTTGGTGCTAAAGGCACATTTTTGTGCATTATCTTGTTTTCATGGATTACAACAGAAGAAGAGAAGACGCGTGAAAGAAATGTCGCGAGTTAGCAGGAACTTTTTCTCCACAATTGAGCCACGGCTAATCCGAGCGTGAAGCCTTTCAGTGGGGAAAAGTCCTGCAGCAAGACAGAGAGAAAAGGGGGGGGGGGCATGGTGCGGCGGCAGAGAGTCTGCTCACAAAAGCCGTAATTGCACACAGCACCACTAATTAGCCTTACATTTGCTTTTAACTACAGTTAGGCATTAAAAGGGAAAATTTGATCCATGCACCAAATCAGGAGGCATTTTATTATTCCTTTTTTATTTTAATACTACTCCGTTATCTTTGGTCCACTAAAAAACAAAAAAAGGGTCAACATGAGCTGTATTGAAGAACAAAAATAAATAAAAAATTCTGACAGCCTTTTTGTCCCTCACCAAAATATTTTAAAATGTATATATAATAAAAAGAAAAAAAACTGGGGTTTTTTTCATTCTTAAACAGGTCAATTTGATTTCCAACATAACAGGACGCTTAGAGAAAAACACAAATTGAATTTTACAATTACATTTAGATTTTTGGGCCTTGACATCAATCAGGTTGACCCACACCGTCACCAAAGAGTAAATACAGTAGGAAAAAAAAGAATAATATTGATTAAAGGTGGACAGTTGGTGTGTGAAACCTTGTCCAGACACAATTTGATTTTTTTTTCAACGGTATTTGCTGTGACTTCTCCATCCATCCATCCATCCATTTTCCGAACCGCTTGATCCTCACTAGGGTGGCGGGGGGTGCTGGAGCCTATCCCAGCCGTCTCCGGGCAGTAGGCGGGGGACACCCTGAATCAGTTGCCAGCCAATCGCAGGGCACACAGAGACGAACAACCATCCACGCCCACACTCACACCTAGGGACAATTTAGAGCATCCAATCAGCCTGCCATGCATGTTCTTGGAATGTGGGAGGAAACCGGAGCACCCGGAGAAAACCCACGCAGGCCCGGGGAGAACATGCAAACTCCACACAGGGAGGCCGGAGCTGGAATCGAACCCGGTACCTCTGCACTGTGAAGCCGACGTGCTAACCACTGGACTACCGGGCCGCCCGTGACTTCTCCAAGTTTCTTCATTTCCAAACAAGCCACAAGCCTTTGTTCATTTTCTTTTTTTTTAGAGGAGGTGTGGAGGGGTTGGTTCTTTTACCTCCTGAGAGCCTCTTTTCCTTTTTCTTTCTTGAGAGAGGAGTGTGCATTCACAGCTCCCAAGCAGCAGTGTCCTCTCGTACCTGTTGAGAACACTTTCATCCTTTAATGGGGACTCGTTAGCCACATTGTTAATGGCTACTGTGAGGGAGCAACATCACAGCTAATAATAATAGTTTACTTACTTCTTGAGAAAATGCAGCCCGGGCTGACGCACGCACACCGTCCTGCAAGGACAAACACAATGCAAATGATTATCTGAAGATAATTTGAAAGTTTATTGTCCACTTTTTTTTATTCAGAATAAAAATATGTACTGTGGAGGCTTTTTTTTTTGTTGTCCTGCGTGCATCTGTTCGGATTTCGGTGGATGGGGAAAAAACAAACAAACAAACAAACAAATGTGCATTCAAACGAAACCACAACACCATCTTAAAAAGGCGCCACAAAGCAACATTAAAAGTCCAAACGTGGAGAGATAAGAAAGAAAAAAATGAGAAAAATGTCTTATTTGAGGAAAAAATATCAAAATGAAATAATTACAATCATAAAAAAATGACTAATAAATAGTAAAATTACAGTAAAATATATTACTATAAAGTCACACTGCTACATGAATAAGATTTGATTTTTTTAAACAAAAAAGTCACAATATTAAAAGAAATTCAAAAATCATACGATACGAATAGTGCTATTTTTTTTTTTGCAAAAGAGTTGCATTATATAAGAAAAAGCCCTGATATGACAATAAAGTTACACATTTGTCAAACAAATCGTAATAAAGAAAAAAAATCTGAATACGATAATTCCTTTTTTATCCAAAAAGAACCCGTGGTAAGTGAAATCCGTGAAGTAGTCATCTTTATTTCCGACAATTATTACGTATGCAATCCAATACTGTAGTGACTGAAATCAAAGATTAAACCTTTTTTTTCAAACCCGAGCATAAAAAAAAAAAAAATCTAAATGTCTCTTCCACACAACAGACAGTTTTTAGAAAATTTGGCAAGCTGGAGAGCACTGTGGCGCAGAGACTGTTAACATTAGTCTGCAGTTCCTTAGCCAATCAGGATGAAGCCGTGAAAGATGAACCGTGTTATAGCGAGGGATTACTGTATTTAAATAAAGTGATATTTCTAACCCAAAAGTAAAAAAAAAAAAGATTCCCAATATCACAACACAAAAGTTACATTTTTGACCCAATATCATCCGATGCGTGAAAACATGTCACAATGACGAAAATACGAAGAAGTCATTATAGAAAAAAACCCTCATAAAAATATGAAGAAAACACACAATATTTGTGGACTAAAGTCAAATTTTTAACACCTGTAAAAAACAATAAATGATTTTGAAAAAGAATATGATGGCATACAAAATGTCATAAATTTACAGGACAAGCGTGTAGGACTTTTTTCTTTTCTTTTTTTTTGTCCTCCAGCATCTCTGCTAGCACATTAGCGGATAAATGGGAAGCCCCAAAATGGAAGCTAACTCGTCGGAATTAAATTTATCAGCATGTGTGCTCAGAGGTAATAAGCTGTCAGTTAGAAAATGAAGATTTGTATTTAGATATATGACAGAAAGGAGACGGTTGGACGGGGCTGGGGGAGGGCGGGGGGGGGGGGGGGTCGAATGAATAGGTGGAGTAAATGAAGCTGCTTTACAACTAAATGACTTATTTGGGAGGCGACCAAGAGAATCGCCAGGACGACGACAGCGATGATTGCAGATAATATTCTCCCCCGCGGAGCTGAAGATGGCAAATATGAAATAATAATGATGTAAGGCCAGTCGGCAGAGAGTTAATAAGGGAGGGGGCGGAAATGCACGCGGTGAGGTCTTGTCAAAACCTTACAATTAGGATCATCTCATTTCTTCAAAAAAAAAAAATGCTGTGATGTGTTGCTGAAAATCAATGTACTCATATGTAAGCTAACTGTGAACCAATTGTGCAATTAACATGGAAAAAAGTTTGGAGTCAGCTGGCAAAGCACTTAACTTTTCTGTTATGCGGTGCGTCAAATTGACCCCTTTTAAAAGCTGGAGGGGGGGAAAAAAGACTCTTATGGGCATTCTTCCTTTCTATACATATTATTTTTCAAAAACCAAAAAGGAATTTGTATTGTGCTATTATAATTTTTGACGATCAAACCGAGCCACGATATAGAGTTGTTGTCGTTTTTTAAAAATAATTTTCATTTGTTTGAAGAGAAACTGTAAAATCTAAAAAAAAAAATAAATAAATAAATTGCGAAAAACGATTTAAGTGATTTACAGAGTACGATAATAGTTTTGGATTATTCATTATAAAACATGTCAAGTTGACCCCATTCACAATCTAGAAAAAACTTGTTACAAAATTTGGGTTCAACTTTTTTTTTAACTTTTCACTCCTATTTTTTTAAAATTTGAAACTAATATTTATGTTGTTTAGGATTGAATTTACAGCAAATTCCATTCAACCACTTGAGCACGAGAAAAAGAATCTACCAGTAATTAAAAAAAAAAACTAGGACTCAAGCAATATTTTTATTCCGATAAAATGCATTGTGTATTTTCTTGATGATTACATCTAAAATGACCCATTTCAGAATCTAAAAACAAAATACAGATTCAACTTTATTTTCCTTGTGATTTCTTCTTTTATTTTTTGAAACTTCTGCCTACGCCCCCCAAATGTTGCATTTTTCTATAACATTGTTTTGGAACTTTGTACTTTAATATTTTATTTTCACAATATTGTAGCCAGAAACAAAACCAAATCTCACTGACCCATTTGAAGATCTCTGTCAAAGAAAAACCCCCAAAACAATACAGGATTTTAATTTTTGGTTAATGTCCTTGATGAATATAATAGTGGTGTGACACTTTTGGATTATTAAATGTGCATGGATCAGATGACACACCCACCACTAGACAATATTGAGAAAACATTTTGGTAAAAATTACAAATGAAATTGATTTATCCTCTTCTTAAAAAAAAATACAAACAGCAAAAATATTGGCATTGTGCTACTTTGATTTAAACATGAAGCAGAGAAACAAACGTCAGGGTTCGTTTCCTCTTTTTCATTAATAATAATAATAGAAAAAAACCCCATCATTTGCATTGTTATATACCCATAAATAAAATGAACCCAACTGGAGAGTTTGAAAGTCCAGATAGGTATGGAAGCAAAGTATCTGTTTCAAACAGAAATGTTCATCAGAGCAGGAGTTCTCTTTTTAAGAACAGGCTGAGCTGATGAAAGCCAGTCTACGTTACAACCTAGCTTGGAGTGGGAGGGGGGGGGGGCGCGAAGGCAGCTGGATTTCAATTGATTAGCTAGCCATGCGTGATGAAAGTTTTTTTTTCTTTTTCCCCTGCTTCCCCCTCCCACAAGTGACACAGTCGCGGTAGACTTTCAAAGAGAACCACGCCAGGATACTGCGGCAAAAGTGCCAGCAAGCACTCCAGAGAAAATGAGAGCAGATGAGGAGTGAACGTATTCAAAGTAAGCACATGTGACACCAACTGTCTGATTACCACTTTTTTTTTATTTCAAGGCATTTGTCACTCGTGTAACGTGTTAGTTTGGACATTTGTGTTTATTAGTGGAGTAGTGGGAGAGCGTCAGGTAAAAATACGTTAAAAGCAATTTGTCAAAATGTGTCTTCCCCCCCCTTCCATCCCCACCATTATCAATTTCAAAAGGGTTAGTGTGACCTACTTTACGATTAATAAGCCAAACTATAATGGCAAAATGTTGGTTCTTTAATTTTAAATAGGGAAAGAAAAAGGAGTATAAAAAATATATATTTATATTTTTTTTCTTGATTTATTTTTTTTTCTCTGTGCAGTTGGTCCAATTGTGTCCAAAGCAGAGTAAAACAAAGGAAATAAAGAGGAAGGCTATCAGAATGAGTCGATTAATAACAACAACAAAATCCCTGTAGATTTTCAACTGGGTCACTGTGACACACTCGACAGCAAAATCAACAAAATATAACTTTACAAATTATTGTTTATTCATTTTTTTAACAATTTAGAAAAAAAAAGAGAAACTCATGCCCAACAGAATAAATGTAATTTAATTTAAGATGGGGGTTTTTTTGTCCTCCAGATTTTCCAACTGGGTCGATTTGACCCACGTCACACCGTAAATTTTTGACAGTGAAACCGATGAACTAGGCCCACAAAATATCATGGGGTTCAACTTTTTTTTTTGTGGATTTTACACTTTGATACAGTATGTTTACATTTTTAACCAGAATTTAAAAAAAAACGTTTTGCCGTAATTTATCAAAAGTGAGCATTATCTGTGAAAAGAAAGTTTTTGTTATTATCCTCCTTTCGGCACACATTTAATTGTCATGATATCAAATTACAAGCATCTGTAGCCGTCGATATACAGTATGCCCCGGATTGAGAAAAAGAGTGCGAGGCAATAGATAGATGGGCTTTCATGCGGTAAACAAGTGTATAAAAAAAATGCAGTGTCTGTAAGGCTCATGTCAGATGCCTGTCAAAAAAAAAAAAAAAGAAGAGAGGGAGCCTTATCGGATGCTGGGGATCAGCAATAGTGGTGGCCACATCACGGCGACGTCTTCCACATGAGGGGGAAGGTGTTGTTGGGGCGGGGGGGGGGGGGCAACTCGAGGGTTTTTGTGAATTTATACAGGCGGATAGATAAAAATCAGGTTCATATTTCTCCAGCCAATAGTGCTGATGAAAGCGGGCCGAGAGAGAATTACACGGCAAGAGTTTGGTCAGCGCACCCGACGCCTTTCTAAAGCAGGGAATTGAAAAGGTAATGAGAAAAAGGCACGCCGCAGGTTGGCTCTGTTTAATAAGTCATCATGCCTCTCTATCTATTGTTACGTCGCATGCACACCCCACAACAGATTGCGGGACTTTCTTTGCCCCCCCCCGCCCCATCACCACCACCAACATACATCTGCAGCTTACAAATGAGCATGAGCATCATCCGAAACAAGAGCACAGGAGTAATGTTACCAGGAAAATGCGCAAAGTAAGTCACAATGTTAGCAGAATAAGGCCCATTAAAAAAAATAAAATAAAAAAATTAAAGCTTGTAATATAGGAAGGTAAAACAACAAAATATGAGGGAGAGTTTTAGGAGTAAGGTTGCATTTTTTTTTTTTTTTACAAAACCTAAAAATGGAGACTCTATTGATTCAATTCCACTGCAAAAAATATTTTTGATGATACCTTTTTTCAAAATTAATTATTGATTAAAACAAATATTTTTTGGGACTACACTCATTTTTATTGTATAACCTGGATTTTTGAGCCCCCCCTTAAAATTGTGAGAAATTGAGATAATTACTCTCAAAACATGAGAAGTGACTGTAACCTTAAACTATTCTAATTTCAAATTAAAATTCTGTGTATTCATGTTTACATGTCATTGCTCTTTTTCTTCTTATGGGATGGTCTCGAGATTTTACTGTGAGGCACAAGTATGGCTAAGACCTAGCAGCAGATGCATTCATTCAAAATATGAACCGTATCCATTTGTGTAGAATTTTCATAAGACAAAATAAATGCAATCCCCCCTGCACAAAATCTTAAAGTGAATTCAATATCTAAAGCTTTACGTCCGAAGCCCTAACTTATTGTGAATCTCGTGTGTGCAAAGGCCTTTCGCAATCCTTTTGCAATAAGGAGAACGGAACACGTCAGTGTTGTCACGTCGAATGCAGAGTGACGTAAACGGCGCCAGATGAACACGCTTGTCACCGCCGTGTTTTTTGCTCCTTTTGTAAAAGCGCTTCTTCATCTCGTCGCTCATCAGACAAACTGCCGGCACGCCACTGATCTCTTTTCTTCTCGCCGCAAATGATCTGTCTCCCGGTAAACTCCGCACATATGCAGAAATTAAATCTCTCCCCACCCACACCTCAAAAATAAAAAAACAAAAAGGAACCTGAAGGAAAATGAATTTCAATGCGAAGCCAGTGATGATGAATGAATAAAGCTCTCTGGTGACACTTGACACACATTTGATGAAAGGGAGAGTAAAAAGCAAAAAAAGAAAGAAAAAAAAAATCCAAACTAAAAATGACGACTTTTTTTGTGCGCGTATTTGTGTGTAATTACAGCCTGACACATATAATGGTCCATATTTCCCATTTTCGACAGCGCTCTTGTCAGAAGCGTCTTTTGTCTCTTTATCATGGCCTGTGGCTACGCGTGAAAACAACACGATTACCGCGCGCCGACCGGAACAGAGCATTTGTTGTACACTTGTACACTTCCATCTCGCGACGCCGGCCGCGTCGTCGCGCACTCTGATCGTCTCGCAGGGGCCGTCGCTGGGATTTCTCCAGCGGCGTTTTTTTTTTTGAAATGGAAATTGTCTGTGGGACGCCCTCCCCTCCCACCCCTGCCCCCTCCCCGCACGGCGGAGGTTGCCACATCTTCGGACCTGTGCTACCGCTGGCTGCTGACAGCTTCAATCAACTGGCAATTCCTTATAATGTGGCCTGATGATTAGCCTACTTAGCCTGGCCAATTTCAGCCTGCTGGAAGAATTTCTCCAAAGGCACTGATTGAGAGAGTCTAATTCCTGCTATTCGCAATGGGACTTAGGTCGTCGAAGCCATAACACGATAGAAAGGAAGTCCATTTTATTTACTGTTTAAAAGAAAAAGCACATCTCAAAGGGAGGGCTCCCAACGTGCTTCACACCGTTTAAAAAAAAAAAAAAATCAGAATCAAACAGACCAGAACAAAAGTGAAAGTCCTTACTGCACTGGAATTCCTCCCCAAAACAAACATGTGCTGACAATCAACTGACAACAGATCCACCGATGAAGAATTGAGGTCTGTGAGTGAGGGTAACGAATCTGAAAATGAGCCAGCGCACGGAGGACGGACGAGGAGTGATGTGACTCAACCTACGGGATCTAAAACAGATCGTCTCTCGGGAGGTTTTGGTGTCGCTTTTTTTTTGCTCTAAAATGAAGCAAAACCTGAGTAGGAAAAAGAAAGCCAAATAGGAATCCTACCTGTGAGGATACGCGGCTGATTTCACCATAGCACCCCTTCAACTAGTTTGATCAAAAGAAACCCTGAAAAGAAAAAAAAGAAAAAAGGTCGACTTTTTATAGGTGAACAAGTGGACACTGACCAGGACACTTGATACAAACCCGAGCCAAGTCTCAAAGTGTGAAGTGCGTTGAGCGAGTCGGGCGACGGAGGAGGAGGGGGGGCGGGTGGTGAAATCCGTCAACGTCCAATCTGGGATGTCTTTATTTGACACCGTCGGGGTTTTTGTCAGCTCTTTTGGCGAGGCCGTGCGGCCCCGCTGGTGTCCCTTTCACCCCTAAAAGGCAGCTGGGCCGTGACCCCCGGCTCCGCAGGGCCCTCAAAAAAGGCTCCCCCCTTGCCCTCCTACCGACGACATCCCATTCAACCCCCCCACCCCCGCTTGCCAGATAACTTTATTCATCCCGCGCACCGTAGTCGCCACATTCACGCCGATACAATGTGGACACTCGAGGGCATTCAGCTAAAGGGAAGAAGGGGAGGCGTTATGTCTTCATTTCTCGGTTTTGACAGCTAAGCGCAGAAGCGGCTCGGAAAGGAGCTATTTCTGCACGCCGACGTCGGGCGAGAAAGCGTCGAAAGCCATTTCAGTGGTGCTCGATTGGCCGAGTGGAGATGAAGGCAGCTGGCGGGGACAGTGGAGCTTATTTTCACCTGCCTAAGAGTGAGAGAAGCGGCGCTCGGACCACCCTGCTCTTCTCTCATCATTCATATTCAAGCCAGGGCCTCTTGACAAGTCTGCTGATCTCACTCAATGTTTTGTGATCGGGACAATACGCGTTCAGTGCGTGGGCAAAAAAAAAAAAAAAAACTCGCAGAGGCCCATCGCACTTCTTACCTCCTCGTCAAATGACGCACACCGGTCGAATATCAGAGACTAAAAATAATCGATGGAGTGTCCGTAATAGTCCGACGAATGTAAATGGAGCCAGAAAAAGCCTGTTTGCATTCGAAATGTTTCTGATGTTTCTGTTTTGGGATCAGCAATCGTAAGAAAAAACAAAAACCAGTGGATAACGGACGGCAGTTTTCTAACGTGGCGCCATGTGGTCAAGAATCCACCCCCCACCACCCAAATGTTTTTTTTTTCTTTTTTCTATCTGGATAAAAGCAGATAGAAAATGTCTCTGACTTCCTTTTCCACCACAAACAAACACTTTGATTTTGCAGATGGGAATTCTTGACTTGTTTCAACCCGGAGAGATCTGCTCATGATTTAACAAAACCCACCAAATGAGCCCCCTATAACCTCCCCCCCCCAAAAAAAACAATCTCAAGTCAGGATCATTCCACTGGTTTTCTGAAGTGCAAATCAAACTCAAATTTAATAATCGTCCGTAAAAAAAAAAGTGTGAATATTTGTGATGGAGCCTGGGGGCAGAAATTCCTTTTTTTTTTGGTGGGATGGGGGTGAGGGGCAGGGCAGGGGGGGGGGGATTTTGATATCCTAAAGGGAGGTTTATACATTAGCGCTGTAGTTGCAAAACACTGTTGATATTCAAATGATTATTGTGCAAAATCTGGGATAAGCTTCTGTGTGAGAGCCCTTCTAAGTGCCTACAACTATTGCTAATTCCCCTCACCATTGTGGGCCGAACAAAGGCCTTAATCCCATTTCACTTTTGCGGCGGGCCGCGGCTATTTTCCCTCTCGTAAACCAACAACACTCCCCCCAAGCCGGAGCTGAGAGGCTCTGAGAAAGGGGCCAGTGTGTGTATACTTCAAGGCCTTCTTTGTGTGTATGTGTGTGTGCGTGTGTGTGTGTGCGTGTGTGTGTGTGTGTGTGTGTGTGTGTATGTGTGTGTGCGTGTCCAACTTGGCTAGTGCTCCGCATAAACTTCTAAGTGGTCCCAGTAGACCACAAACACCTTTTGGCCAGAAAAATAAGCTAGCGCAAACTGTAAGAAGAAGTGGGAGGGAATCCAAACACTCTTAACCTACACAATGCGAGAAGAAAAAAATATCAGCTCTTTTCTGCGTAAGACCGCAAAGAGTTAAGTCGTCGCCACCCCCCCCCCCCCTTCCTTCAGGCACTTGTAAATGAATTTTCATTCTCCTGATAACAGATCTCTTTCTCTGCATTGTAAATGCTGGAATACATTATTTATAACGCGGCCGGTCCACTATCAAAGCGAGCCGAGCGGGAGGATTGGCTCGTTGTACTTTGTAGTTGAGCTCTCAGAGCGGCAGAGGAGAGCACTTTCTCCGGCTTTGACTTCATACTTTGTTATTCAACCCGCACTTCATCTGGATGATGTCATCCACACGGTATGTGCTCCTCCAGGACACGGACGATGAAGCGGCAGGGACACGACTTCAAATGGGACAGACACTTAAAATTAGCCAAGGAGGCATATGAATTATTAGACAATTATCGGAGGCCGTGTCTTCATTAACGGCTGCGAACAAATAAACGCCTGGCTTTCAGGAAAAACGTCATCAGGGGATGCCGGTGTGCGTCTGAAAATTTCTTGAGCAGCATAGTTGGTTTGGTTTTATCGCTTCAACAAGTTTTAGGGGCTTTACACTAGGCTAAAGTGAAGCTGCGCACATTTTGAGGCTTTTATGGGTATTCCACATTTTTAAAAATTGTATTATCTATATAGATTTTACGGTAGTCTTCATTTGCCCTGCGCAACATTTTTGGTGGTCCATGCCAGTCTTTCCTAACTTTTGAGGGCATTACGGTGATCTTCTTTTAACCTGCACAACTTTGGGGCGATTCAAAAAGGGTGATATAATAACCTATGCGACTTTTGGGAGATTTATGAAAGCCTTATTTGAACCTGTGCATCTTTTGAGGGATTGACTGCAGCCTTACTTGGAGCGACACAACTTTCGGGGGATTTTCAGCGCGGTCTTATTTGATCCTGCACACCTTTTTGGGCTTGACTTTAGTCTTATTTTAGCCTTCACAACTTTTGAGGGGCTCATGGTCGTCTCTCTTATCCTGTGCAACTTGTTTTTAGTCGGCTTATTTTGAGATGGCCAACTAATGGGGTGTGAAACAGGAGTCTGCAAAACTTGTTTTTTTTTTTTAAATAGGAGATTGATTTTCTACCTGCACATTTTTTAGTGGTTGTCTTAATTTAACCAGTCGAATAAATTACTTCAACTCTTCGAAATTTGGAGAGATTTACAGCCAGTTTATTTCGACCGATAAATCTTTGTTTGGGGGGCTGTGAAGGATTTAAGTTTTCTTTTAATCTGGACAATTTTTGGGAAAATTATGGGAGTCTTATTTTATCCTTCACGACTTTTGGGGATTAAGTCCTATTCCAACTTGAGAGGAATTCACGGTATTCCTGCTTTTAAACGGAGGTGGCCTAACAGAGAGATAGGGTGGTGGTCTATCAATCGAGAAGTCCAGGGTTCAATCCCCAGCCATGGCGACCTTGTCGAAGTGTCCTTGAGCAAGATACTGAACCCCCTGATGCTGCGTCATCAGTAGGTCAATGAGTAAAGTGCTTTCAGTATCAAAGGTAGAGAAGTGCTTAATAAGTGATAGCCCATTTACTTTTATGATTATCTTCTCATAGTCGCCTCCGTCTGAATTGACGCTCAGGACAGTGCAGTGAGCAGAACATAGTTTGAAGGAAGCTCCTTTCTTTTTAAATATCAGATGTTGACAAGACACCTAAGTTGATCTCATCAGAATTGTTGTGTGTACACAGCTACATGGCGGTGTCAGACCGCGTGCATGTGGGTCCGTGTTAGGTGGATTGGATCGGCATAGTAAAGACAAAGCAAGCCAGGCTTTTCTTTTTTTTCCTGCAGTAACCACCACAAGCGGTCTTCCTTTAATCTAAATCAATTAGACAGCCATGAAGGGCAATCAACTCGCAACTCCCATCAGCGTGCACAATACAGTGTAAAGAAATCCCAATTACATGCCAATGTCGACAAGCTGAGCCGCACTTGTGTCATGTTTGTGCCGTTGACTTGCCGTCATATAAAGAGGCTGTTTTTTTTTTTTTTGTCTTTTCTTTCATGAAAACATGCCCACCGGACCCCCACATCTGTTGTCCGAATAACCGCAGGGACGCTCTGAGGTGAGCGTAACCTTTGACATGCAACGCACACTCCTGCACCTTTGCTTGATGTTAATGGTTTGGAACATCCCAAGATAGCACCATGTGTCGATGTCCAAATCCAAGATGGCCTGTAATGTTATTTTTTTTCCCTCAGCCCGCCAATGACAGACAGAAAAGCTCTGGCATTTCTCGATCTAACTGCATCAGTCGCATATTTGTACAGAGAACCCCATAAGGCCTTTTCCACGGGGATGGAGGTATGGACTAAAAAAAAAAAAAAAAAAAAGTTGAACTCCAAATTTCAAGGCAGCAAAACTTTGCTAAAATTTGGAGTTGGGCATTTGAGCGGAATATTTGTGCAAACGGGCTTTACCCATTTCACAACAAAGAAATAAGAGGTTGTCCATTGCATGCCACCCACAACATAAAGATATGAGTAAAATAAGAAAGCAAATTGTTTTGGAGCCAACAACTTTCTTGTTTTGTTGAGCGAACTCATATGTTGACCTAAATGTCAAAGATTTATATTTGGGGGAGGATGGCGTGGGAGTGGCAAGTGACAGGCTGTTTTTTTGGAACCACAGGTTTGGATTGGATTGGATACAACTTTATTGTCAAATGTGCTGTACGTACAGCACAGATGAAATTTCTTCCCTCTCAACATAAAACAAGAGGTTATTGTAGCAACCTGCTAATTTCCCAGTTAGGCACACTTTTTGCTTGCTACCTCAAATTGGCAAAAAAGAAAACAGTTTAGAAAAAAAATGAATAATAAAATTTTAGAAAAATTTGAAAAAAATTACTGGTAAGTAGACCATTTTTTACGTGAAAAAAACGATTACTTGTTCCATAAGAAAAAAAAAACTAACTTTACTACTTCAGCCCATTTTAAATACCACATTATAATAACGTAAGTGAAATCCTTCACATCTAATCATCCTAATGACTTGAGGTGGGAACATGGGGAATCGCATGCATTATGTTTCAGGGATGAGAATGGAAATAACTCTCAAAATCTAGATTTAATTTCACAAAAGAAGTAGGCTACTTAGCGCCCAAGTAGCTTTACGGTCCTATGAAGGCATACACCGACATGATAACTTGCAATTTCAAGCCATTCATTCAAATAAAAATCTCTTATCAGGCTTGCGGAGGAATTAAACCATCAAAAAAAAAAAAAGTAAATTCAGTGTGTTCACCTCAGAGTTTAATGAATAAGAAGGAAGTTGCAAAACAATAGGCCCCCGCTGCATTTGAAATCTTAACCCCTTTCGCCCTCATTTGGAGAGCCGGGCGTATCTCCCGGCTGCACCGGTCTAATCTGTGGCACGTCCGTGTGACCAGGTGAGACATGGCGTTAATTCCAGATTGCACGGAGACCGGCGCAGACAGGTAGAGCGACGCCACGGGAGCCGGCGAGTGACCCCCCGGCAGGGATTGCGGGCGGGGTGTTAATTGGATAGGTGTGCGTTGGGACGCCACAACTCCTTCTAGACGAGCGCTCTTCTTCCGACATGCTCTGGATGCAACCGAGCAAATGATTTGTCTACTGAGAGTCACGTGACTTCTCTCCCGTTTGGTAGGCACATAAGAGGGGGGAGGGAGGGCAGCATGAGGGATGGGGAAAATGTTGTTTTTTTTTGCTTGGTGCTGCTACAATTCACTGGTCACGTGACGTTCCTCAAAAGCATCATAAACGTGTTTGAACGGAGCTTATTCGAGCTAGTGCTCGTTCCTTTATCGAGATTGTGAAAAGAGAGGCATCTATTTGTTTTTTACTTTCTTAAAGGGACGTTTGTTTAGAGGCCATTATTGAAGGAAACACGGTGATACGTTTCGGAAGTAGCACCGGTTACAATATCGCAGTTCCGAAGTGGGCTCGCAACATGCAGGATGTGTTACATTGGAGCGCAAATACCAAATGATAGTGCCCAAGTGAGCATGCTATGTAGCTTTAGCTTAGCTTTGTGAGAAAACAGGATCAAGATGGAATGCTGTCAAATGCACAGAGAAGGCATTGCATGCAAAACGTCAAGTCACATTGCCAAATCTTTGGCAGGATTGAATGCAACTCAAACTTTATTTAAACATACTGTATTCGTTCAGGTCATCTTACATTCGATAATAAGCCAAAGGATTTAATGACAGTACTGTATCTGCAAGCCAATTTTTTCTTTTTTGGGGGGGGGGGATATCATATCCAGAGAAAACAATAATTGTATTAAATAGAGCGCATTAAAAAAATTGACTCCATCCACTTCTACCTGGGAAATGGGAGTAGCTAATTAATTCAGATTTGTGGTAATTGATACATTCGTTAACATTTCATAAAGACTTAAACTGCAAGGTAAACAATTAAAAACTGCAAAACTCACCTCCTGCTTGCCAAATAGTGAGACGACTGAGTCTCTTAGCGGTAATTGGGACTAGCTAATTAAGCTACACTTTATAATAAACAATTGGTTTTATCAAGAGGTACTACATATTTGTCAACACTTTATTCTTGCCAAATAGTGCGCCCACTGATTTTGCATGGCTGTAAATGGGACTTCTGAATTGTGGTACAACACATTTGTCATACATTTTAAAAGGACCTAAACCTCAAAAAAGTGAGCCTACTGATTATGCCAACTGATTGTGTTGGTCACAAATGGGACCCACTATTTGTTGATAGTCAGGGTTCATTTGTAATGAGTATGTAAAATGCTTGATACATTTGTGAACACTTTATAAAGACCCTATGCTTGCCAAATAGTGAGCCTACTGAATTTACTAGCTATACCTGCTACTAATTGTTTATTCAATATCTCATGAGGGCTTTGTTAAAGGCTTTTATGGTAACTCTTCATAAAAATGTAGATGTAAAGCTTGCCAGATAGTGTCCATTTTTTTTCCTCTTTCTATTTTTCTAGCGAAATGATACACGGTGCGAAGCTTATTAACATTATTTTCAACACCAATAGATTGAATTTTTCAGTTTTTCTTCTCTCCCTCGACATTTTCCCACACTCGGGAGTGAGCAGGCATAACAACACTAAATACATAATTTAATATGGTGGCTATGGTGTGAATGAACGCTCTTTTGGCCGGCTTGTCAACGCGCTATAGATTTCTCAACAGCCGTGGACGAGGCTGCTGTGAGATGTCAGATTTGCGGTTGATATCTCTATCAAGCAAAAGGGGGCAAAATCTATTGTCGTTGCGGGGCGCGTGAGAGGGGATTTCCAAGCGGGCCGACTTAAAAAAAAAATCCCCAAAAACGACAACCACAATGTGCACGTTCGGCTAGATCAGTGCGGGGGGGATTTCGGGGTGCGTCGAGGGTGGGTACAACGCTCTTTGTGACACATGCAGCACGGACATAATGAATTATATTATAATTACAAAGCGCAGTCTGTAGAAGTGGACAATATAGATATTTGGCCAAGGGGGCGGAGTGTGCTGTTCCATAGAGACCGGCCCACTCCAGACTGCATTTCTATTGAGATCAATTTAACTAAGACACATCTCAATATGAATGAATGGGGCTTTGTTTGAGGAATAAAAACATTTGAACAGGGATGCCTCCTCCTTGTCATTTGTGCGGGGGGCTACATGGCCAGTTTTACACGGTGGAGGAAAAAAAAAACATTAGAGAACGGCTTTTCTATAAAAAATAAAAATAAAAACCTGCACATACATGTACAGGGTTCATTTCGCCCTCCTGTTATGCCACTGGAAAAATGGACCCACCTGTTACAAAGTTACAAAATGTTGAAAAAAAAGGATCTTAAACTTCTGCTGGCATTCATTTCAAAATATTGTCCTCATGCCTATTTCTCACACATGCACACTCATGCATGCACGAACGCACACACACACATACTGATTTTAACGCAGAAAAACACACCTTATTTTAAATCCAATTCAACCCCACAACCTGCCAATTTGTGAACACACAAAAGATGAGAACAGCAAGACAGACCTGATGCTTGCCAAAAAGTGATCACACATTCAAGGCTGGAATTGCATCGCGCTGTTCCAGTGACACAATTTTTTTGCTTGCAAGTGGCATAATTGCATCATGGACGTGTAAAGAGAAAACATCACACAGAGTCGGCCACCTTGGGACATCTTCAGACGATGCATAAGTATAAAAAGTCCCTTTAAATGTGGATACAAATCGGTACGTGTTGACTATGTGCCAATATGCATGCAGCGTAAACACACAGATCGATTTCAGCTCGACGTCCTTAAAATACAGTCATACCTTGACTTGCGAGTGCCCGCTGTCGCTTGATCGATTTCTGAAGTAGTTGCTGAATGACTCCTGCGGCTGGCCGCAAGCAGCTCAGGAGTAAGGGGCCATTCTGTAAAAACGTAGAAGTAACCAACCAGAAAAGAGTAAATGTCAATAATCAGTCACGAGAGTAACATGCACACAATTGTTTTGGATTTTCGCTTAACAAAATGCCCCAGTTTTGAAACCAGTTTCTTTCTTTATATTTTCCTTTAGTACCGTTATGTGCAAAAAAAACCCCAAAAAAAAACGAACAAAATAAATGAATAAATACCACCCCCAAAAGAAAAAAAAACAACAAAACAAAACTAATAGCCACTTCATAAGGCAGTTAAAACATCTAATGTGTAACAATTGGCCAGTCTCATTTACAGCTAAGAAAATCAATCGGTTCACTATTTGGCAAGGAATACTTCGAAGTCTTTATGATGCGTTAACAAATGTATCAATACTTATTGATTAACAATCAACAAATGGGTTTTTATCGCGAAGCATAAATAATTAGCTAGCCCCATTTACAGCAAGCAAAATCAGCAGGCTAACTATTTAGCAAGCATTCTGTGAATTTTGCAGTTCTCAATTATGAAGCAGTTTATTAAGTCATGTTTAAAGTGTGACCAAACATCCAAAATCCAAATAAAAATTCATCATCAAATAATTAGCTACTTCTATTTCAAGCCAGTGAAAACAGTAAGGCAAGTCTCACTGTTTGGCACGCATGAGGTGATTAAAATAAATACTAAATGAGGGTAGCTCAGTAATAAATAACTTTTCAGAGGAAACAATACAGCGGTGTAGCACTTGCCATTTAGTCGGCCCACTTACAGTTGAAAGCAATTAATGATTGTTAACGATGCAGTTAATACACAATTATTACACTTTTAAAAACAACTGAGAACGCAGGTATTAGGATACACTTATTGTTAAGTAGTCCTGATTTCAGAGTCATCAGAGAGGCTTGTGTTGCTTTTCTGTCTAGTGCGCCATGCTGAGATTGGGCCAAAAAAGCAGTGGGGAGGGGGAAAAAAACTGGCAAGCGGCTGAGCAGAGGAGGATTTGACGGCAAGGTGACAAAGAGTTCAAACAAAATGAGGCTTGTAGATTAGCGGCGCTCCACTCGGTGACAGGTGTCATCTCTGGGGGCAGTCTGTCACTCTGCAGCCTGCCACTCTTCATCCACAATCAAGCCAGAGAGGGTGAGGAAGGAAGCAAAGGAAGAGAGGAAGTGAGGAAATAAGGAAAGAGGAAGGAAGGAAGCATTAACAAAAGCTTATTGTAAAATTGAACAAAATTAGCTAGTCCCATTTGAAACTAGCACTATTTGGCAAGCACGAGGGAGACCTTACCGATCTTCTAGCATTTTTACAAAATTGAGGTTTTCAATGTCTGTATCAATGACATTTTTTTGAAGTAGTTCTTTTTTTCCCTTGAATTAAAAAAAAAGTTATAAAAGGGAACACATACAGTATTTTTAATGATCATCAAATGATTAGCGAGTCAAAATCAGTAGGCTCACTATTTGGCAAGGATAATGTGGATCTGCCTATAAGACAATTACATATGATTCACTTAAATATACATATATATGGTATATACACACACACACACACACATGTATATATACATATATATATATATCTTTTGTGTGTGTGTGTGTGTGTTAATCTGTTAGAGCTGTCTACTCATAGCCTTTGGCAGTCTGGTACTATCCAAGCAGAAAAGAAACACAGTGTCTACCGTTGAGGGCGGCGAAGGGCACACAGCATAGCAGCAACCATTTTGCCACCAGGGACGGAGAGATCACAAAACAAGTGAGCCAGCCAGACGGGAGCTATTGTTCTTTTGTGCACGGGCCTTGTGAGTTTTTGCCCAGACTATTAACAAGTCTGTGATACAGGAAGGTATTAAGCGGGACAGCTCGGAGGCAGCCATGCTGAGACCTGCCGCTCTCTACAACCATCTGCTCCACAGATTGCGGCGCGCCATGCTGCTGCCGGACCCTCCGGCTGAGTCCAAGTGGCCGGAGGGTCACTCGCTACTTCTTTATCTCTTCTCTTGTTGATTAAGGCTGGCCAGGTATCATCATCTGGGAAGGGTGACAAAGACAAGACCAAGAAAAGGAGCGAACGGCATGAAACATCTTCCGATGTTTGGTTTTGACAGATGAAGGATGCCCCCTATTGACTTTGTCAAGAAAGATCGAAACCCGCGACAAGAGAGAGAGCAGAATTCATGTCGAGGAGCTCACATTAGAAGGGAAATGGCGCACCAAAGGCGGAAGTAATGAGGAATTCACTTTTAAAATATTCATTGCACAGGTTGGGGAGGAAGGAGAGGTTACAGTGAGTATTTGGCACCTTCGCCAATGGTGAAACTCACTCTGAATAGCAAAGTGGGTGCGGCAGAATCAGACGTCTAATCAAATGAAGTGGTGGTCGCTGCCAGCCCACAGCATATAAAACATCCTCTTCAGATAAACTACGCTAGGCCGGAGACGATGTGTCTATGGACACCAAAAACTACTTCGGAGGTTACCAACAGGATTCTGCTAACATTAGAGGAAGTGTAGTTGGTTAATGGGCGGCCCGGTAGTCCAGTGGTTAGCACGTCGGCTTCACAGTGCAGAGGTACCGGGTTCAATTCCAGCTCCGGCCTCCCTGTGTGGAGTTTGCATGTTCTCCCCGGGCTTGCGTGGGTTTTCTCCGGGTGCTCCGGTTTCCTCCCACATTCCAAAAACATGCATGGCAGGCTGATTGGACGCTCTAAATTGTCCCTAGGTGTGAGTGTGGGCGTGAATGGTTGTTCGTCTCTGTGTGCCCTGCGATTGGCTGGCAACTGATTCAGGGTGTCCCCGCCTACTGCCCGAAGACGGCTGGGATAGGCTCCAGCACCCCCCGCGACCCTAGTGAGGATCAAGCGGTTCGGAAAATGGATGGATGGATAGTTGGTTAATGAGATACTAGGTTTTACACGAACATCCCTGCAAAATTACCCTCCACAGAATTGACACAGGTAATTAGTAGCAGGATTCGACAGTCATTAGGGTTACATAAAGGCGACATTGCGACTCAGTATCAGGATGAGCCTAAAATTAAAGTTAGTGTGCTTGGTTTTTGAGTTCATGGGACCACACAAACATTTTGTTCATTCGTAGGGTTATACAAAAACCACACAGGTTATTAGAAGCAGGACTAAGGTAAGCTTGGCTAATTTGGAGACGTAGCTGTCGTATTTTACACACAAATTACAGTTAGCTTGCAAATAGACAAACTGCTAGATAGATAGTTTGTGAACACAGGTTCCTTAGTAAGTCACAGATGATGTAAAAACAATGGTTGGTTAGTTGCTCAGTGAGTTAGGGGAATTACACGACTACAGTACATACCTGTAGGCAGTCAGTAATAGGAAATAGGAGAATGCTAAAACTTGGCTTGCTAGTAGTAGTAAGTAACACAAATACTACACACACAAAAGTAAATAAGACAACACAAACTGCTAAAACCTGACGCGCTACTTTGTTACTGCCTATGTGGAGTATTACACTCAAACTATATTGGCAGTATGTAGAATCCATTCATATATCAGCCAGTTAGTTTAGTTTGAGGAGTACGCTTACATTTAGTTAGTAAATGAGTAGAGAGACATGAAAATTACACGAGTTAGTAGTAGGATTACAAAAAAAATTAATAAATAGTGAGGAAGTAGGACTACACAACAATATCAAGTTAGAAACAGATTATGCTAACATTTATACATTAGTTGGTTACTTAGTAGGGTTACACGATATCAGTAGATAGTAGCAAAAATTTGCTAAAACTACGATTAGGTAGCGAGTAGGATCACACACAAAAACTACAGTTGTAGTTAGTAGCGGGAAGACACTGAAACTAGAGTTAGTTGGTTTATTAGTGTGTTGACAGGACTACTCAAAGAATAGTATGCAGGACTAAGTTCATTATTTGGTGAGGAAGTGCGATTGCACAAAATGATAAGATGGAAAGGATTCTGCAAAAACTACACTTGGTGAGTTGGGTTACACAAAAATGACTTGAATTGTATTTCCTTTCAATAAATGGAATAAACTCAGCAGTCAGGCACAGAGGCTCTGGGGGTCTGGGGGGTAGTAAAGGGACCACCCCCGGGCACAGTTGTGCCGGAGTGAGTAATGAGGCGGGCTGTTTCCAGCACGGCTGATGGAGGCGTCCATTAACAGGCATGCTTCAGGGTATCTCGAGGCTGCCCAATGGAAATGAGATCTGAAAGAAGCATGTAGAATGTGTTGTCACATCCAAGTGACACTTATTAGATTGATTTCCTCCTCATTGTTGCTGACCACCTCTGGGTAAATCCAGTATCTGGTGCGCACACCTTTGTTGTTTGACTCGTTGATAGTTATTAGGAGTTGATTTCCAGAAATATCAACATCTCGTATAATAAATACTTTGTGAGTGCGATAAGTTCACGACTCTTATCAGTGCTATTTTGATTTAAGAGTTATTGTTACGAGCACGCTTCAGATATGCCACCGTTTGAGTGAAGTGAAATAAAAGATTGAAGGAAAATAAGGTAATGTGTAATACCCTCGCATGCGGGCAAGGAGAGCCACAGTCGGCGATGCGCTTTTTAGCCATTTATTTAAACTCGACAAACAGCCAAGACACAAAGACAAACTGAGAATACAAGAGCTGCTGAAAGCCACAGTTCGTGACCAGATGCTCCCTCGCAAATTAAGCGCCCAACATAACTTAAGCTTTTGTGACTCTATTTTGGTAGAATGGCGCCTGTGCGCTCAACCTAAAAACCTGAAACCTGCGTAACTTTATTTGAGTCTAGTTTACTTTGTTGAGCCTCGCTGGGAGTTCCAGCGAATGGAGTTGCCTTGCCCCCGACTCATTTGACAATTTGGTAACAGAAAATATAGTCAGCGCACAGCGTAAAAACGGGCACGTTGTCATTTTTGTGCCAGGGGGTTTGCTTCAGCCTGTTTGTGAATTTGGTAGATGCGCAACACCTCACTGCATGTTCCGGTCGTAGCCCCCGGCGCATCTGCAAATCTGGTTCCAAAAGATAGTCTACGTTTGAAACTATAAACCAGTTTATTTCTGTAAATGTTGTCATGTTGTGTTATGTTTGATCAAAAACAGTGCTATTTTTCTTCACTTAAAAAACCCCCAACAAAAATGGCCTAAAATGGATCCATCCATCAGTCATCGATCCATACAACATCAAATGTTCTCAAAATTAAAAAATGACCAATTATTGAGAGACTTTCTCTTTAGGCATATTTAATTACTTGCAGTTGAATTTGAAATTTGACAAGTCCCCTGCCCTGTATATTACCCGCCACGGTCTTTCAAAAAACACATTATTTCTCAATCTCGCAAGAATCCAGAGCGGACTATCTAGACGAGTTGGTCGTCTTCAGGCCTTTATGACTGGATATTAGCGGGTGGACGACTAACATCACAGCACAATTATGTTTCCCTCCACCTGACAGCGTTGAGCCCATATCGTATTTTAGCGGCATGTCTGCCATATGGACGGCTTTAGGAAGGGTGAGTGGCACCTCATTTCACACAGCCTAATGGCTTGACACCAAGAGCACACAGTGGAGCTTCCCTTCATTTTTGCGCTCTAAGTTTGATGAGACACAAGGATTACCACTTGATTGAAAGTCACTGTGAGCTGCCTCCTATCACAGCGGCGTTTTGAACTTCTCATTGACGCCTTCATTTTATTAATGAAGGCGTGAAGTCAACTCACCTGAGGAGGTTTGCGTGAATTTTGGACGCACTAGATAAGTCAAAGATACTGACAAGACAGATCTGACGCTGACATGCCCAAATACTGTGCAGTGCCATTTTTCATTATCATTAAAGTCTTTGCTCACAAAGTTACTAGTTTCATTCTGAAAGTATGAATTGCTTTTTCACGGGTATATCACTTTTATTCTTTAAAATAGAACAATTTGTTCCTGATCATTTCAATCTTGAAAATCTATAACTTCCTAATCTAAATGAGATCCAAGCTTTTTTTTTTTTTTTTTTTTTGAGAATAAGACTTTATTCTCGTACGATTGGGATTTTAGTCTAAAATCTATTTTTTTATTTAATTTGAAAATACGGTTTTTAAGATTTTTTTTCTTGAAACTATAGGACTTTGTTCAAGATAAAAACTTAACCTTGAAAATATGCAACACCTTTTAAACATTTTAAATATATTTTATTTGGAAAATGAATTGAAACTTAAATATATAATACACAATTTTATGAAAGCAAGATTACGATGTTGGGAATCATCCAACTTTGTTGTCTTTGTGACTTTCATTTTGAAAACATACAACCTGTTGTCTCAATGCATTAGTTTTGTCTCCAAAATACAGGACTACACTTTAGTCGCTTAAGATTAGGACTTTCTTTTCTTTCCAAGATGGTGCCCATAACTCCTTCGTACTTTTCTTATCTTTCCGATTTTTTTCAACGCTGTTATAAAAAATACAGTTGTCATCATGGTGGTTTTGTTAGATAAAATCCGCATAATTATATAGATCGTACAAAAAAAAAATCACCATGCATCGCATTGACGGTCTCAGAAAAATAAAGCAAAACAGCATCTGCCTAATAATTTAGAAAGCATTCCTGACGATCACCTCAATAGTTTTTTTTTTTTTAAATTCAATGAGAACCCACAAAGGGGACTGAATGTATCTCCTGCATGTGACAGACGAGGCGGCCCTCCGGCTTAGTTGTCACAAAACCAGCAACCAGTCAGAGCTCGTCAGGTCGTCGTCGTGGCATAATTGTGTTGTGACACCTTGAACCCGCCACGGGTTGTGCGGCGTGCTAATTTTCTGATAGCACGCCGCGTGGGCTGCTGGAATCACAGCTATGATGGGTGTAATTTGTGCTGTGAGGGGGTGCGGGAGGGGTGAGGGGCGTGGGGGGCATCAACAGGATAAATACAAATTAAAATTGATGCGGGTATTTGAGTAGTTTGCGTTAGGGGGAGGCCGTGCGGCTATTTGGTCCCTCCATTACACGGCAGGGCCCTGGAGGCAAAGATGTGCTGCAGCATGTGATCACAGGCTTGATAAAAAAGCTTAGAAAGCACCTGCTTTCATGGGCGCCTCTTTGAAAGCGCTGCATGGCGACATGTCAAGGCTGTTAGCCTCCAGAATAAACACGGTGGAACAACTGTATGAAGAATTGTCCATGTATCAAACAATGCGTGTGGACTAAGTGTGTGTGTGAGTGAGTGTGTAGTACCGGCTCACGGAGCCAAAAGGGGCATCCTGCCGGACTGGTCTCACCGCGTCTCCGCCCGCCAGTTCAAGAGCTCTTCATGACACACTCCTGATCGTCTGGGGGGTGGGGGGCGAGGGGAAAGTAACAATGACAAGCACGCCGTGTCCACGTAACCTTTCCGAAGCTTCGGTCGCCGATGACCGAGAGCGCGGCCGGATCAAAGATGAATGCAAAAAGTGTTTCCCTCAGCAGGCCACATCATTTGGTGGGACTGATAAATTTGCAAATGGAGGAAAGCCAAATATGAGTCGATGTTTTGGTTATCTGGCAAAGAAAATGGAATTGTCCCAGGGCTTCATACACTCAGAATTTAAGAGTCAATCACCGATCAGCAGGTTCACGAAAAACAACAAAATGATAGCCGATCGCCGATGCGATCCGAAGATGGACGGATTCATCCAAACTATTGAAATAATGTTTTTTTACCGTACAGTCGAGCCCCGCTGTTCAAGTGGGATTGGGACCGTCCCAGCCTACGAATTGCTGTATAATACTGACGGCCATTGAAAAGCACTTGGGCGGGAATCAATTAAAACCTGAAGATTCTCTAAAAACGCTGATAAAGATTCAATACACGGAAAATGAGGAGGAAACCGATATTTTTTTAAATATTGGAAAACAATGAAAAGAAAATCTAAAAATGTACTGTATTTGCTGAGAAAACCTTGGATTTTCAACGATGGCACCACAGAATGGCCCTGGATTGAAATACATTGCGATTGCTCTTCTGTATTATTTTGCGCATCTCATCAATAACTTTTTTTTTTTACATTATTCTTACTTATTGTGAAGCCCTTGCATGTCGCAAGGGAGTTTTCACTGAAGCTGCTGTTGTCCGCAGCTCGCATCCAGACATTCACACGCCGCCCAAACATCAAATGCCACCTTGTGAGCCTGAAACCCGGTCCCTGCGATGAACGGGGCTCAGCGATTTGAGTCCAAACATTCCAAACAGCTCCACGGATCCGCCGCCGGGTGAGTGTTTGCACAGAGCCGGAGGAATGGAGCTTGACAGGCTCATCAGTGACGCGCTTGTCGCAATCCACTGATATAATAATTATAGCGTCCCCCGTCTTTAGTGGAGGTTGATTGTTCTTGCTGTGAGCTAACACACTTAATTGTACTATGCAAATGAGAGCAATTACAAAGCTTTTAGGTGGAGCGATGACAGCTGAGCTTGGTTTTCCACCGAGGCCTCGCCCCAAAACAGTTGTCATGGGAACCCGCCATAGAATAATACACACACGCACACACAAACCGACTGTCTAATGGATATAATCTCATGATACAGCCACAAATTGCCTCTTCTCCAGTTGCCGGGGTTGATCCATTCTTTGATTACTAAATACATTCCCAATTTGGTTCGACTAAAAAGGGGGGTTGGGTTTGTGTCGGAACAACAACAAATATACATTAAAAAAAATGTTTTTTACGGACTTAATGAGATTGTAAAATTATACTCACAGCGTGGAGACGCCGGTGTCAACAATCAGTCAAATGTATCAAAAGGAATTTTCGATTTTTTTTTCACCCCACCTCCCGCCCTGCCGCGCGCATTTAAAAGTTTATAATTGCAGGCGTAATGCTGTGATCAAAATGGCCTCATTGTGCATGTGATACGTTGATGAAAGGCAGCCGCCGATCGTATCGGGATGCGTCAAAACACTGAAACGCACCGCCAGCCGCGCTTTTTCAGACGAATAATCAAGCCGCGCGATGGCCGTCATCTTTATCTTCCTTACAATTTAAAATCAATGTTCCCTGCAACGTATTCATTTGACGGAACTTTTAGTTAATAAACATGCAGTTTTATTTGGGTGTTTTTTTTTTTTTTTTTGGTGTGTCCCAATTTACGGGCAATAAGTAGAGAACTGCTGCTGCGTTTGCTCCACATCATCCATATGACAATTAATCTTGCAGAGTCTTTCATGAATTAAATATGAATGAGGTGTTCTGGAGGTAAATGACAAGAGGCAGAGCGTAATTGAGGTGGCGGCAACGTGGCCTTCCCCGACTAATCTCTGACTGGGTCACGTGACTGGGGCCGCTCCCCCAATGGCGGCCGCTCTTTTCGACCACAAAAGCCGGGGCAGCTGGGAAAATTGATTTCCTCGTGCGAGGTGTATTTGATAGCTTTTGAAATCAAAAATTGAAATGAACTAACCTGCGCCCCGCACGTAAAAGAGCAAATTAAACAAGCTCAGCAGTGGCGGCAGCGGAAGCCGCATTTTTGATTTTTTCTACTCTCAGAGTGCTGGAGACAAATTCGAAGATGAATCAAATACAGTACCCACATTACATTTGTATTGATATTATATTTATATTCACACAAATGTCAAGAATATAATAATATTATATATATCTCTAATGAAACTGTTTTGGTTTTATTGACAATGGAGGACTTGGAATCAATGATATTATTTCAAGATTTAATTGTAAACGCTTATTTTCAGATTCATCATAAAGTATGTATTCACGATATGATAAGACATAATAAAATATATACTGGTATTTTCTATTTATAAAATCAACCAAATACATATTTTGGTATTAATTTCACAGAATTGTTGTCTAATATGACACCATCGAATTGTTTCCAAATATTTTCTCCATGATTTCAAACAAATATGTATTGGTGATGTAAAAATAATGACCTGTTTGTATGCTTTGACAATGTGCCAAAAAAAATGATGTGTCAAATTATTTTGTATGACTTCAACCAAATATTTATTTTAAAAGAATACCATGAAATGTTGTATAATGTGAACGTACACGATTAAGCACGGTACACTTTATTTTGGACCAAATACACGATTATTCATGGAATTCCATTTATTATTATTTTTAAGGATACTATTTGATAACTAGCTACTCACCTGTGCGCTTTTGCGTTGACTTTTTCAAAGATTTCAACTCAATATACATTTTTACGAATTGAGATTTCTTTGTTGGTGACTTGGCTTTGCTTGTAAATTGATCATCAAAACTGTCATCTCCTGTTTTATCGCAGCATGTCCAGTCCAGTCTCTCGACATTAACACAAATATTTCCATTGAAAAGTCAACAATATAGAGAGTATATATGTATTTTCTTTTTCATACTACGCCCACCCCGGAATGATTAATTCCCTCTTCATTACGGGAACAATGTCAACAGCCGCGCGAACAGAGGCGCGTAAGTCCTTTGTGCGAGCGAGTCAAAGTGGACTAGACGAGCCGAGGCAAACGAGCGTTGACAAAAAGGACGACGCGGGCAGGCAGATGTTGCTGCAGGCGGACGCCAAGATCAATAGGCGGCAGAGTTACCTGAGCCTCGGCAACTCGTAGCAGATGTTAAACAGACCGATGCCCCCTGGAAAGCTGATCAATGGACGGGAGGCAGATGGAGGAGAACATGGGGGAGTGCTGCGAGGCGCCGCTAGTTTGAACACAGAAGAAAAAAACAAACAAATAAACAAACAAAAAAAAAAACAATAGGAGTCACATTTTTAATGAACGTTTCACTGTTAGGAGGATTGCAACTTCTGCCAAAAACTCTTGTCACGTTAATGACTGAGGTCTTATTTACAGGTAGCGGGAGCACGGCGGTGACCAGGTGAGAGGGAAAAGGAGGACTCAGCATTTCCTGCCGGGCTCCAAACTTTCAGCTCATTAGCGACGCAGCAAGAGGAGGTGTCACGCGATGCCACGCCACGCCAACCTTTAACGCCCATTAGGCAATTAAATACACACTCGAATGGGGGCCACTCGTTTGCGATCAATCTTCTTCTACGAGCGCCTGGCACTAAATTACGCTTGTTTACGGTGAGGGGAAAAGCCTTCTGCTGTTCCGTGCAGAATTAGTTTGACAATATTGATCCAAATAGTTTTTAAAAATTAGAAGCACATCTATACGGTTTGGTTCAATTTACCTGAAAAACAGCAAAACCAACTTTATTTATTATTATTATTTTTTATTTATTTTTGGGCCATTTGAAAATGGGTCAACCTGAACCCAAGAGGGTTAATTCAAATAAACACTTTTTTTTTTTTATGACTGGGGGTTATTGGGAGAAAATTATCCAGATACTGTATATAAATCAATAAGTTGGAGATAGTATTATGCACAAGTTTTAAACTTTATATGGGTAATGAATAGAATTAATGAATACAAAACAGCCCAAAAAATACACCACTTAGAAATGCGTATTTATTTTATTTAAACCTTCTGGTGATATTTATTTCTTTGGCACATCGAAAATATGCATGGCTCAGTGTGACCCAACATTCAAAAACGAATACATAAACAATAATAAATGTGAGGAAAATAAACTACAGAAATAAAATAGATTATATTGAAATTGCATTGATAGATATATATCAATGCAATGTAAACTTTAAAATGCATTTAAAAAAATGCAAGCGTTTCATTGAAGAGTGACACTTTAATTTACATTTTAAAACCTACAGTCACGCCGAAGCAGTGTGTAATAATATATTTCCAAATATTGACATTTATGCTACACGAAGGAACCTATTCCGACTCTGAATTCCGCACCGTGCACATTAATAGCGGCTCAGACGCACGACACACATTTCAAATTGAAAGCATTTCCCACGCAACCCAACGCCAACCCCGACGTCGCGCCAAACGGAACACACGCAAGGATTGTCTGACAGGGCACGTCCTCGTGGCCTAGGCTGTCCGAGAAGCAACTTGAACCGGGCGATAACCCGACAGACTTTATCTTGTCTTCGGTGAAGCCTGAAGACGACACTTCAACCGCACGCGGGGGACGTATACCACCCCCCGTCCCCCTCCCCGAGAGCCCTAACCTTCCCCTCGTCCCCAACGTCGTAGCTTGAAAGCTGTCAGCGGCCGGTTGCTTATTGATGTTTCGGCATGTTTTATGTCTCGGGGAGATATGACGGCCGTGACACGGCGCTGATTTCAATCAGTCTCTGCCGAGTGACAGCTGGGGCAAGTGAGAAGACGAAGGAGAAGAAGGAGGAAACAAAAAAGAAAAAAAGAAATAAAATAAGGTTGGGGTGTCATTGGCTCAGATCAGATCTGGCCTCGTTCTCCTCCTCCCTTTTAATGAAAATGTTTCATTCACGGCTCACGGCTCTCTCTCCCCCCTGGCTGATGAATTCAAGGAGAAGAAATAAAAGGAGAAACGAATAGCGCAGGGAAAAGAAATTCGGCTTTTGTCCGATTGGGCCGGGGCGAGAAGAGAAGGTGACCCCCGGAGCCAAAGGTTCTGACACCGCATCAATCCCTTTAGGGGGCGAGGCCTGCCGGACCGGCGCTGGCTGGAGATTACTCGAGCACATCTGAGGGATGGCTCGCTCTATCTATTTCACACGTTCTATGCAGAGGAGATCCGGCCTTGTATGCTTTGGATCCTGAGCTGCCCGCTAAATTAGGTCTGAGATCATTCCGCGGAATGAAGGGGAACCATCCAAGGCAATTCAATCCCACAAGCATTGACAGAGAGCTTACTGAATCCCAGGAAAAAAGAAGAAGGGGGACGTGGCATCTTTTTCCCTCTTTCTCTTTATGATAGCGATGAGGGGAATGTACCCCGGGTAATCCCAATAAGGCTCTTAACTTGCAAATTCAAGTATGCGCACACATGTACCGCCGGTGAGGCGCTCCCACGCTGCTTTCTCACATGCGTCGCCTGACAGCCGTCTTTCCAATTGCGTTTTTCAACTGCGTCCAGATTATTTCAAATTCTCGGTTCATAAACGAGCTCGACGTCAACTACAGGTCATAAATACCCACAAACTATCCAAGCACACGATGCACAAAATTCACATTTAATTAAGCTTTTGCGTAAACATATTCCCAAGAGATGAAACATCAACGCTATCTTGGCAAGTGTATTTTGTTGACGCTAACTCAAATTTTCTCCAGCCACCCAATTTGACTACGACTGACAAAGCAAGTGGAATGTGTGGAATACTCCCCGATGAGAAGTCAAGCCACAAAGCCCCCTTCGAAGTTGGCAACTTGGCAAAAAAGGGATGGGAAGCGAGACCATCTGAGTTTGAAATAAGATATAAACGTTTGTGATTAATTTGACTTGGGAAGCGGTATTAAGGCTGGTATACTGTACCTGCATTTAATTTGAGGAGGATTGATTTTAAAATGTTTTCTAAAATACAATTTTTTTTCACTCCAAAATACTTAGAGTAAAAACTATTTTAAATATCTTGCTCACAAAAATTACACCAAATATTTTTTTAACACATGAATCTAAAACTAACAAAAAACTAATTTGGCGAACAAAAAGTGATCACTAATAGTGCCAAACATTTAAATTATGGTAAGCATCGTCGATGCCGTATTTAGTATTACTAATAGTAGCGATTTTGTGGCTGCATCCTCTGTGGAGGAGTTCCTTGTTTTACGACATTTGACATTTCAATGTTACGATTGGCGAGCAGTGAACTAGTTTGTGTACACAGATTACGTGGCCATCAGCCAAAGCAGCCACGTCACCTACCGCCACATTTATTTTAGTTTTTTTTTTTTTTAAATTTCATTTTTATCTATGGCCTGGAATTGTTTTGCATATGAATATTTACTGTAATGACGATTTCACTTCGACATAGGTTAGCGATATGCCGAGTTCAGACTTAAGTACAAATTCGGGCGACGTAGCTGACTACGTTAAGATTAATTGCACAGTAGGCTACAAAGAGAGCGAACACAAGCCGAATCAAATCCGCAGCAGATGAAAGAGTTGAACGGTGATCCGCGTTATGGATTTCAAATGTATTCAGGATTGCGTTTGTAGTTGTTTACTCCGCCGTATGTAGACCCTGCGTTTTTTCATCAAGTATTAGACGGACCCAAATTGTGAGACAGCGGCACTTGAATGTTTCTTCTTTTCTTTACTTGCGTCAGTCCGTCATATCTATTGAATATTCCGCCGTCATCTCTCGTGGGCGTTCAACGTTGAGTCTTCTCAAAGTTTTTGTTTTCCTCAGTCAGATAAAACAGCTTACTTGCTGCACAACGAATAGCACAAGCAGCTTCTTTGCGTTGTGTGTGTAGTCAGTCATATATAGTTGCCTTTCATTTTTTTTCCCTCCTCTCCTGGCAGAAACACAATTACTTTGGGGGGGTGAATGAGAGAGGGGGGGGGGGTCCCGTAATGAGATTTAAAACAAAGACCAAATTAGCTGTCATTAAATTATTTCAATTTCCTTTCCCCGCTAATAGGAGATTGTGACAGGTGTCATAATCAATGTCGGCCCGGCAACATGCTAGAATGGATAATTGATCCATCAAAACACATCAAGCCCGGGCAATAACTGGCTCCAGACGGAACACACATGGAAAATCGAATTTATATCCTGGCGTTGACGGCTACACCGCGCCATCGCTCAGTCAATCAAGTATGTACTCAGCCTTCTGACAACTCTGTTCACATGTTAAATTATCCTAAGCAGTGGTCCCCGAACAGCAGGACCGCTCCGGGGGACATTCTGTACTGTGCCGCAAGATCAAACCAAATCTTTTTGGTGGTGGTGTTGTTTATACGCTGAAAGTACCAAGATCTGACAAGAAAAAGACAGCTGCATTCATGATACAAGTTCAGACGTTGTACTTGAAGATGGGTTTAGTGCTACAGGTGATTTTCCACAAAAGTGCCCCAAAAACTTCTATTTGCAACGTAACTTTTTGTTGTTGTTGTTTTTTGTGAAACAACAATGGAATTACGGGTCAAACGAGATGTAAGTGACACACTTCGGATATCATCATTTCCTTTTAGCCAAACATGGGAGCGGCTCGTTGAAGAGAAGCGCCAAACAATTATTGCCGACAGCTACTCCATCCGTCATTGCACTTTATATCACAAGGCAGGATGAAGATATGCACTGGCTCATTTTCATTGACAAAGTCTTGAAAGGCAACATGCCATCGTACATCAGCACTTTATTAAACCGGTCTCGCAATAACCACTCAAGACTTCCAAGTGAATGTTTACTGCTTTCCTAAATTCCATCTCACTGGAATACGCTACAAAAGAATCAAACGCCACAATTGTTGCCATTTTACTAATTCGGTTGAGAACTATTTTCCTTTTACTCATAATCAAAGTTTGAAGACTCAACTTAGGTGGGTTGCTACTTTTTTTAAAAAATATAGATTCCTATTTGTTTCTATGCTGGTCAGTCAAAATATGGCTTGACGTGAAAAATGCCCCAATGGTCGGCGGCCGCTGATCGAAAGGCGGAGGAGGAGGAACATGAAAGAGAAAAGCGCTCTCCGAGGAACTGTCACACAGAAAGTAAGATGCCATGGGGAGGGGCGGGGGGGGGGCTGTTCGAGGAATGCCTTCAGTGGCTCAGCTTTTCACATTTTAATTTGGGGTCTGCGGCGGTAGCGCCTCAGCGAGCGGGTCCTGGGAGTCGGGCCTGGTGCTCTGACCCCTGAACATAGACTGTCAGCCCAGCTCGGCGCAGGATCACCGGGGCCGCCGGGCCAATTCAGCCCTAAAATGCGGCTGAATGGCTGCCGCTGTCGCAGACTCTGCCACCAGTGAAAAAACAGGTTGCGCCAGGAAGAGAATTTGCTTTCAAAATGTGTTTGTCCTCTGACCTCGCATCCAACCTCGTGGCCCCACCGCCTTTGAAGCCTGGAGTATGTTTTTTTTTTTTTTCCCCCTTAGAGGGGGACACTGAAAGGAGGGCCCCTGTCAGTATAAATATATTAATAATCTGACAGCTTCATCTGCTTTTGAGGGCCCAGCTTGACAGGCTCACAAAAGGCCGGGCGCTGTCTACACGTCCAAGTCTTCCTGTCTGAACAACACACACACACACGAACACGCATTGTGTTTATTAAGACATCACACTCCTGCCAGCCATTGATTTTTACAGCCGTCTCTGTCACTTACTGTACGAGGGCCCCCCGGCGGCAGCGGCCAAATCGACCGCGACAGCCTCGTGTAAGGCACAGAAAAATGTTTGAGGGGAATGCTCAGTTCAAATAAATGCGCTTTTCATGCTGCCGTGTGTCTTTAATCTGATATATGATAGCCCAGTTGTGGGATCAAACGTGGATACATGACAGAAATCGATTCTATTTGATTTTGTTTTGTAAAAGAATGCCCCCCCCCCATTTCCCTTTTCTTTTTTTTTTTTTAAACAGTTACTATTTAGGCGGGGTACACACATACGAACAACCGGGTGAAATTTAAGCACTTTCCCTCCATTGCACTCAAACTAAGAAAAGGTCCGATGACCAAATGTTTCAAAAGACAATCCTAAATGATCACCCTCGGCTGTGTACTATGTTAAAAGTGATGTTTCCTTCCTGATGTTACACTTCCGGAACAGAATCGGAATCTCAAGACATGGACTCAGGAGGGACTGAAAAAAATAAATGACAATGACCAGTAAAACAAAACAAACCAAAAAACACTTGCAAAAGGCAAGGATAATGTAAACGGAAATAGCTTGTCCTGAAAACACAAGATGAGAGCCAATACGCTGCTGTAGACACACAAAAACAGAATCATGATACCTGATCTGCTTGTAAACGCTAATTGTAAGCCTTACAGCCTTTCAACATTTATAATGGCAAATCCTGACGTAATGGTCAACATCGAATTGTGCAAATTGACATTGTGACGTGAAACCGAATCACAGCCAATCGGGAAGCTGGTGCTTTGCCAGGCAAAGGTAGAGCAGCAATTGGTTGTGTTGAGTGTTTCTATAACCTGTCACATGAGGCATCATCAACCACAAAAAGAGAAAAAAAAAAAAAAAACGAGAACAGCAGACTCTTTTAAACAACCTAATGGTCTACCTCTACTCTTCCTCTTTGTATTTTACGTCCTTCTGGATGCCCTGTGGCACCATGCTGCCTCTTATAGGTCAATGATGGTAATACGACAGATTTGGTTTTAGGTGTGATGTGATGTGCTAGTCGTCTTCAATTTACCGCACTAAAAGAGCAGTAAGTGTGTAAGCACACACACACACGCACACACGCACACACACACAGCATTTTTTTTCCTCCTCGACATGCGTGGGGTCTCTCACATTTTAATCCTCCCTTAAGATGTTGCAAAACGCGATGTGTGTACTCCGTTTAAGTTTTGATAGGAGCGAGTACGAGTTGAACAAAGGAGGACGGGTTGCATTTGTGCATGTGCCTGCAGCGAAGAGCCCCGCCTCTCAGACGGCATGGAGAGACAGGGAGAGCAGGGGTCAGAGGGAGCACAGGTAATTGAGGTGTCTCCGCCCCTTCCCTCTCCTCTCCCCCCCCACTCCCCCCCCTTTTTTTCCAGGGCTTCTCACCCCATCCTTTCACCCCGCCACCCTCTATCGGCACAGCGGGCACAATTACGCTTCCCATCACCCCACCAGCTGGCCCCCGTGATCCTGCACTTCTTACTAAACGCGACTCCATTGGCCCCTTTCCCTCTTAACCTCTCAGCAGCCATTCTGGGGGGGAAATAGGCAGAGTTGCACTGCACGCTAACAGCAGGAAAAAAAGAACTCCGGGCCGCTCTGCTACTTTTCAACAGTTTGTGAAAATAGGGTCAAACGCAGGCTGTGCAGTGAGAATGAAGAGTGGGTTGATAGCAGGTGCAGTATGGCTAATGTACACGCGTCAATGATCTGAAAATTTGGCAGTGACTTCAAAGTTTTACTAACTGCTGTATCAACAATTTTTCAATTTTATTGAAAGATGCAATTGATTGTGTAAACTTAAAAAAAACCATGCATGTATAAAAACGGTATTTTTTAAAATTCTGAATTAAAATGTGTTCACTTATTGTGCTTGTAGTTGTGTAAATGCATCATACATGTACTGCTTGTATTCCGAATATTTTTGACTGTCATGTAATTAATTGAGGTCCCTACATTGACTGATTTCGACAGCTTTCAATATGATGCCGTTCAGAGCAAAATATTTAGAAATGAATGTCTCTGTCAATTAAAACTGAGCAAGTTCAAATGCACAGTATGTACGTTATAAACTGTGTTTATATACTGTCCATATACGGACAATGTCAACTATTTACAAATACATACACAAATAAGATATCCTTTATTAGTCCCACACTGGGGAAATTTACAAATTTACAAATACTGACACACGCGCACACACACACATTACGTGTATGTGTGTGCGTGTGTGTGTGTGTGTGTGTGTATATATATATATATATATATACATATATATATGTATATGTATATATGTATGTGTGTGTATGTGTATTTAATATACTGAGTAAAACTATATACATTTTGAAATGTGCTATAGGTCCTCAGTTTACATGTGCCTTGAGCTACGTTTTGTGGTTACGAGCGATGTATTAAAAAAAAAAAAAAAAAAAAAAGAAGTCGTTTTGACTTGACAGTATGTTTGACATATGACTTGGTTAGCACACTGATGTAAGAATACATATGTGAGAAGGAATTGTTTCTTTGGTGTTAGAGATGTTCCTTTGAGTGTTGTAGTGTATATTTACACTTAAGGCCGTTTTCACCGACTTATTTACAGCAATAAATCAGAATACATTTAAAAAGTACTCAAAATCAGTGCAGGCACGTGACATGTCATCGGACTTTTCTAGTGGTCTGGCATAGGTTAGTGGTACAGGCTCAGCTGGGTTCAGTAAGACCAATGGAGAATGGCTTTTTTTCGAAGATAAAAAAAAATGCAAATCTACGCAAATTATTTTAAGCACTTCATCAATACAGTAATGTCAAACACACAATAAATCAGTTGCTATAATTTGAAATGAAATATGTGACGTGTGGATGGTTGAAAGTGACAAACAGCATTTTTTTTTTTTTTTTTTTTGCTCTCTTATCGGGACTAACAAATGGACTCAAGCAGAAGGGTCTTTCCACATGTATGTTAATTGCGCTTCTATTTTCGGACGCGGGCACCTGCGCGTCGGTCTGATCCGATTCCTCAAACACGCTCAGGGTGTCTCTTGATAGACAGCATTTTCACCCCATCCCCTCGCATTAATGAGAGGCGAGGCGCTCCAGCAGCGTTATTACCTGAAATAATACCATATGTTAAAATGTAAACAACATCTGCATATTCATGTCACAACTTCATCTGTTTAATTAGTTCCAGCAAAGCAGTTTAGCCTTTGAGCCGCGCCCCCCTCCCCGTAACCCTTTCCTACCTCCCTCTCTGTCAGAGCCTTGTCCCGCTGTCACGCCTGACAGTCCTCCCATTGTTCAATTGACGCTACGTAGCACTGATGCTTTCAATGCCAAGAGTGCATTTCAGGCCGCAGATCAGGTGAAGTCGGTTAGGGAGGCTTCTCAAAACCTCTCGTCCCTCCTCACAGAGCACATCCACCGATTATTTGACAATCGTCGATTCAAATGGTTTTCAAACTGGGTTCCGTGACTTTGGGGTCCACAAAATAATTAATTGTGAGATTATACCCCACACAATTACAATTACATTAATACATACATAAAGAGTGGAATTATCAAAGGATAATAATAACAAATACCCCTCCATTTTCTGAACCGGCTATCCTACGAGGGTCGCGGGGCGTGCCGGAGCCTATCCCAGTTGTCTTTGGGCAGTATGCAGGGTAGACACCTTGAACCGGATGCCACCCAATCGCAGCGCACACATAGATGAATAACCGTTCGTGCCCACACTCACACCTATTGACAGTGTTCCATTATCTGCCATGCGTGTTTTTGGAATGTGGGAGGAACCCAGTACCCGGAGAAAACCCACGCAGGCACGGGGAGAACATGCAAACTCCACACAGGAAGGCCAGAGTCGGAATCGAACCCTGCGCGTCTGCACTGCGAGGCAGACGGGCTAACCCGCTGCTCACCGTGCGGCCCCAAATAATGATGATACCACCAGAGGCAGACAATTCCCGGTGTCAATCTGAACTCCTTTGGGGACTTAACAATGCAGACTCGTATAGTCAAAGACAATAAAGGGAGAGAAATAGTTAAAGGAAAAACAGAGCGATGTGGAATGAGAAGCTCAAGTGGGCATTCTCTAATTAAATTCTCCTTCATCAGACGCTCATTTGTGCACAGGCATTAATACTTCTGACCCCTGTGTAGCCTGAACGCTAACATGCCTGAGGAGAAGGGGAGGGGAAAAGAAGGAGAGCAATGAAAGCGGGGGAAAAACATGAAGGAATATCTTATTAAAGGGAGTCAGGCGTGTTTTGGCCCCGCTCGCTTGATGGCTGGCTCTCGGTGTCGCGACCTACTGGCGTCGGAGCTAATACGGCAGTGTACGCCGCGTCATTGTTCTCAATCAATAACTAATTATCAAAGTACTGGCTCCGACTGGTATTGTCCTCTCGGCCCGGAGCCCCTTGTTGCGCGCTGAATGAGAGAAATGGGGAAGAAAGGAGAACAGAGGGTGGCTTTTGGCTGCACACTGATGTGCTGCCGCCACAACATCCTTGCGGGCCTTTCAAGGAACACTGTGCCGTCAGTTTGCATTAGCATCCCATACTAATTGATACGAATTGGAACAGAAGAATTATTGTTGCGGCTGACCGTCATAACGATATCCTGGGAGACAAAAGGGGGGGGGGGGGAGAAAACAGCACACAAAACACACAAGTAAGAAAAGGAAAGCGACCAAGCACACTGCTTCTGCAGACTTTGCTATCAAACATTGTTTCCCAACAGAAATATCTCACGGCGCACTAACCAAATGAAAAGGTCACAAAAAAAAAAGAACATCCTATCGTTCAAAAATTTGTCACTTTGAAATGTCCTTATTTATTTTATTATAATAATAATAATTATATATATTTTTACGTTAATTACAAATGGGGTTGGCATTGTAAATGTGGTTATAAAAGTATATGATTATAAAACTATAAGGTGTCAAACTAACTTTGGAGTTTTAATTGTTTCTTAAAAAATGTATTTCCCCATTTTTTGTACTATGTGTAGGATTAAAGTATGTCATACCAGTCAATTTAAAAAAAAACGGAAAAATGTAAGTCACTCAGGAGTGTAAGTTGAATTGTCTTGGGAAATTTACTTCTCCCATAATCCCCATTCCCAAATTCTGGATTCGTTGGGGCATACGCTACATGTGCACACTGCTTCACTCTAAATGTTTGGAACTTCAAGAGCGTTGTTCAGGAGCCCAGTGCACAAGGAAAGCAAAAAATTCAAGCATGAGCTGCTGATTGCTTGATAACATTGGCTGCATTTAGAAATTAATGGAGGGGGAATGCTCTTTGTCTCTCTGAACACACACACACACACACACACACACACACACGGTCGCAAAGTGGCAGCAAGGCGTCAGCGTAAAATTTCAAGCATGCTGTAAAATTGGACGGCCATATTACATCATTATTTCAATCTTGTTTCCAACGAACCCATCAGAATTTTTAACCCAACAAAAGATCACCCCCCAAACAAAAAAGAAGTTTCCTCTATCTTAAGCATCACCGGGTTTAAACACGGTGCTCTAATCGTTGATACAATGTCCTTTTATCACCTTGTCATTGTTGGTTGCTTTTTACAAATGAGCTGACAGAAATAGAGGGAGCGGGTAATTTGTAGCTGGCAACACAGGCTGGATTGTGTGCTGGTGCCTGTCTGTCTCAGTGCTTCCTAATGGGGTGGCTCGTCCTGTCATCCCACGTGGCAGCACAGTTCACTTCTCCTCAATCCCGTCGGTGCCACAGGCACCAGGACCGAGGGGGCTGGCGGGGGTGGTACGAAGCCCCCAGAAGGCCAAGGGGTGGCTGCTTGCTTGCCTTGCCTCAGTGGCGGGCAGGGGTTAGCCTGGTAAAAAAAAAAGAAAAAAGTGCCGCCTCAGGACAGTGAGTCTAATCCCACAGCAAGAGCATGGCAGCTGGAGCAGGCCATTGGTTCAGACTGTGTAATGATCTCCCCTTGCCCTGGTTCTGATGTTTGACCTCATTACCAGAGTTTAATTGTGTTTCCAACATAGTTTTTCTTCTTCCCTGCTCAGGCCTTTTTGTTTGACAACTCTCTTGGACTTCCTTCTTTTTGCTTACCAATATGAAGTCATTACCCAAACTCGATGACCATTAAAAGACTGAATTCGTCTGACAAACAGTTAAGCTCATGAATACAAAATGAAAACTATCGAAAAATAAAATACAAATCCAAAATCCCATCGCGCAAAATAGAAGATGCAAACTCCACACATGAAGGCCGGAGCTGGAATCAAACCCGGTACCTCTGCACTGTGAGGTCGACGCGCTAACCACTCGACCATTGGGCCGCCTGATATACAAAAGTATTTTGGAATTATAGTTTGGGTGTTTTCAAAATGCAAAATATTTTTTAGTGTCGGTATTCATTACTCCTCAGGGCTCCATCCCTAAATTGCCTGAATCTGGTCTGTATCACAACTTCTATTTTGTTGTACAGGAAGACATTGCAGCCTCCATTATGTGTTGGTTGAAGGAAGGAGCTAAGCAATGCCATAAGAAAAACAACTATAACCGTACATTTCTTGCCATGCCTCATGAATAACGGAAAAAATAACAAAACAGTAGCCGCTCGGAGCCATAGTCACAGCAGTGCTCTTCCTTGCTGTCATCAGCTTCCTGCCTCCCACACAGATCAAGAGCTATTGTCACCAGTCCTCCTCCGAGCAGCTAAGTTGCAGCCCTCGCAACCCGCACGCTCTTTCCCAGCTACCTCAGTGTCACGCGGATCGAACCTCCGCTGTTAATGGCGCTCCGCCTTTTCTAAAACATCGAATCTCCAATAAACAGCACACTCCATTGTGTGTCAAGTGTGGGCAAACTCTGGGCTACGGTGCTGGTGAAAGGTCAGAGGCGGAAGGCATCCCGTGTGTGCAAACAGTACGGAAGTGAAAACGATGACGGGCTGTATTGAAAATGTCTCATTACTACTCGCCGCTCTCAGTTTCCTCGGGCTCAGCTAGTGCAGCAACGTGCCCTTGAAGAAGAAAAAAAAAAAAACAACAGAACCCAATTAATTCTTTTGCATTGTGCGTGCAGGCAGATTTCCCAATATTTTCATCATGAAAGAGAAATTATAATTCCATGATTCATAAGGCGAACAATCAATTTTGAAGCGGCGCTCCCCGCCTATTGTCAGAGGAGAGTATAAAACCATGAAAAGCGCTAATCCTGCAACGGGCAAGCATACTTTAATGAGCAGTCTGTCTCGGGCATGTGATATCCTGGCTGAGGGCAGAGCGGTGCGTCGCGGGGGTCAGCTCCTAATGGAAGCTTTCCTCGGCGGAGAAGGGCGGAGACAACTTATGTTGACCCCGTTAAGTCAAGTTACTCTCTTATGACCCTAAAAAAAAAAAAAAAGATGACTGGATATGGAAGATTGTCAGGATATCGACCTGCTGCTTTAAAAATGAGAATCTTTGGAGAATGCAAACTCAAATAGCAAAACTTGAACCTTTTGAGGGTTCAAGTGAAACAGAGCTGCCGCTTCGAATTAGGATACCGTCGAGGGTTGAGGCCAGCGGCGGTACACCGGCGCACAACCAGTGTATCAGATCCCCATCGCAATGACATCAGCGACCGCTGCTGTGCACAAAGACGGATCCCAGGTGGCATAAGAAAAAGGGGGCGCGGCTAAAGGGTATGAGTAAAATACAGGCAAAGGATGGGAAAAAAAAATCAATTGCAAAGGAAAAGTGTGCGCACGTGATAAGGGAAAACGACGCCGAATATTACTGTGGGACTTGACCGAGCTGTGCAAATAGTCACAAAATGGCATCGTCAATAATATACGTAATCTTCACAGAGAGAAAGCTATCATCAACAAAAATCCATGCGGAAGGTTGAATGGCAGATTTTTTTTTTCCCTCCAAATGTCAGAGGAGTGTGTTTGTAGAAGGGCAGGAATGACAGATGAGGAGCGGCGAGGTGAGCGACAGAGACGTCAGGACATGCTGACTCTGTGCTTATGGGGACCTGGACAGCCAGGAGGAGGCAAAGAGCAGCAGCCGGGGGGGTTCGACGGGGGGGGGGGGGGGGGGGGGGGGCAAGGAGAGCACCGCGTCCCAAGGCTGCTCCACTCCCAAAAGCTGAGAGGAGTCAGCCAAGCCACTGCTATCTAATGGGAGGTGTCCGCTTGAAATTCAATAGGTTAACAGGACAGTTGGGAGCAAGGAACTGACAAATGATAGCAGGACGGATTCCGAAGACACTTAAAAAAAAAAAAGAAAAGAAAAAAGTAACTGAAGCCACTGACTTACAAGCATTCTGCAATTTTGACATTTTTCAAACTGTTCAGAGGCAAAGCTGCACAATATCCGAACAAAGTATTTTATATGTGTTTGTTCGTTTGTTTAATTGTAGTTGTACATTGTACGATTATTGTGATCTTGGAATATTAAAAAAAAATTAGGTATTGGATTCTTTTTTTCGTCGCTCAAAATATACGATGTACATTCACAAAGTTTTTTTTTTTTTTTTTAAACATTTCCGTCTCCATGAAAGCCGAACGTGAGAAGGGCTTTCGTTACCAGTTGCCAGCTTGGGAGTTGCAACTTAATATTTTCACTTGTGCAAGGTCATAAGTCACCACCAAGCCACAAAAACTTCACTAACTATGCCACTCCGGGTATGCGCTGCTTGCAGCAGACACGTCGGCAAACGAAAATTCCCACACACCGCATCAACAGCTTGCGTGAACTATCGAGTATGGGCGGCTTCTTTAGCTAGCCTTTGGCGTTTAGGTGAGAAGGTTTCCATTGGGTCTGGCCGCAGCTTGAAAAACGGTGACCTTTGCCCTGCCTAGCTGCCAAGTCATGAGTTGAGTAACTCGGTGTGGCGACAGTATTATGCAAATGAGCAGGCTTGTGGCATGACGATTGGGCCAAATTCAGATCTCGCTTGATCACAGCCGCATCGAGGGGAAAAAGTCCACTCACAAAAGTTGTCCTCTGCAATTTCACACTTCCTCAGTCCCAATTATTTGTATAGCAGCAATTAAAATGAGTCCATTTTCCATAACGTCACCTTTAAGTAGCATCATTTTCACAATGTCGGCATTTTCAGCCACTTTGCCCCCCTGTTTTCCATTTGTCTTCGGAAAATCCTTTCTGACGCCACTGCTATTCTTCTTTTCAGATCTTTTAAGCCATTATAAACATGTTCCCTCTCTCGCTCTAGCCTCCTCTAGCTTTCGTCGTCTTGAATAAAATAAGCAGAGATTTGCTGGAAAATCAGTGGCTTTTGTGTGTGGCTGCAGGAGCATGGTGAAATGTTTGGACACTAATACCCATTCATTTCACGAGCGCTATAAATAAAAGCTGCCAGCTCCGCGGCCGCCGTGAAGTGGTATTCTTTGGTGCCCAGCAGGATGTCCTGTTCACATTAGCGCAGCAGGGAAAACTGGCCCGGAACAGCCAGACAACTAAATCAAGACATTGTCAACTTCTGACAAAATTGCTGAAGGGGGGTGGGTGCTTGTCTGCTTGCGCACAGGCATTACAAAACATGAAGAACGAGGCAAAATATATCTTTTCAAATTCACGCTATATTCTCGAAAAATAATTGCTTGAAGATTTACACCATGGGGTTCGCGTGAATAAGGCAAGATAAGAGAGGCAGCGCTTAGCTGGAGAAATATAAGCTTAACCTTCACCAGCTTCCACTTTTGATGAGCTCAGACCCCCCCCCCCCCCCCCCCCGGCCCCCCCACATCCATGCTGAAATTCCTTGCCCAATTCTAATCGGATGGAGGCAGCTTCAAACAAGAGTATTATGAGTGGCATAGCTGATTAATTGATTGTTCCGAATGTGGTTGATTGCGTGGAACTGACAGCAAATGAGTCAAAATACAGGAGGTGAGGAAGTTGCGCTACATCCTGCAGCTATTGAAAGCCTATTCCACTCATATCGGCTCTGACATAGGAGTTCAGAACATTCAGAGAGCCTTTCGTGTTCCGAATGAAGCGAAGGAATTGATCACTAATCTTTGAAGAATAACCATCTCTATAGAAGGTAACAGTAAAAGCATTCAATTGATCACTTATAAACCACAACTTCCCCCGCCATGGTAGAAATATCGATAGAACTCTTGACCATCATGCTCGACTCTCGTCATTCTCAAAGTGCGGGGCGAGGGTCACTAGTGGTACTTGAGCTCCCTCCAGTGGTATGCCAAAGCTTCTCTGAATGAAATGGTGAAATGTGACAGTGAAATACTTTGTTTTGTTTTTTTAATCCAGTACAAGTACAGTTCAGTTGTATTTAACTTATTTGCATTTAATCTTTTAGAACGGTTTAATTTCAAACATTTCTCCAGGTACGATCATACTCAAATTTATGGACAGATGCGTTATGAACTCTGCCTGGATTGCAATTTGAGGGTCCACAGACAATAATGTTACATTGTATGACTTTTGAGTAATCCACAAAAAAAAAAAAAAAGACAGTGGCAGTCAATGAAGACGCGCATTGTGACCAAAACAGGATGTTGCCGGTCCAGTCTTGGAACAAGTGCTGCCATATTTTAACCTCTGGTCATTTTTGGAATGCAAAGTTGTAAATTACAATATATGTGTACCGCCCAGGTATACTTGACAGCAAACACGGAAGTAGATTTCTTGCGGGTGTGCTGCCTCGGCAACAGAGGCTGCATGTTTCCCGCCTGCCTTTCACCCTCCGCAAGATGATTGACATCTGCTGGTTTTGACTTTCCATCAATGCCACACTTGGAAGGAGGAATATGGTCGCTAGAACCGATATCATTTCAAAATTCAAATCTTGAATGTTCATATCAAGCTGTATCACCCGAACCTATTTTGAACACTAAGGTCTTCTATGCGACTGTCTTTTAATGTTAGTCATGGGGAGGCAAGTATTTTGGGGGGGGGTTGAGAACTACTTTTCTCGACTATTCTTAGCTTCATAACAACTTAAAATTGTACTGAGTGTCAATGTCATATTTGACAAGCTCCATGTTAAAGTACAAACGGTTCATGTTATAAATGAAATTGGCACACATTGGAGCATTTGTATCAGCAGATTGGCGACAACAAGTAGAGGTCATATACAAGAAAAAAAAAGTTCCAAGCTATTTCCTTTGGCGGATGCATCTTATGAAGCCTGAATTTGACAGTAGCCTTATGATGACAGGCCTCTGCCTTCCAGTCATTTTCCGCCACCTAATTGGCGCTGCAACCTGCACATCAACTTAATCCCTTCCAAGCAAATGAGAACGGGGCAGGGTGGGGGGTGTGGGGGGGGAGATCAGAGCTAAACTTTTCAGCCTCTGTGCTAAACAGCCACAGGGTCGGGGCAAACAGCACACATGTGACAAAATGTCATAAGCCGCACACACGCCTTTTATAAACGCAGCGGCATCCCGACCGGCCCTGGGCGGGCAAGATTTGCAGGTGGTTGATTGCCTGATCTTCACAGAGGTTAATTCTTAGGCAGTGCTAAAAGCTGCTGGGGTCTGAAAGCGAGTCCCTATCATCAGAGGAGGCCTTAGCGCCAACAAGACCCAGATAATGACAACCTCGACCTCAGCTAAGTACATAACACAGCAAGAGTCCTTGGATGAGCTGCCCGGAACAATGTACGAGGGAAATGGGGGGGGGGGGGGGGGGGGTTGGGCCAGAGCCACAGCCGCGACATACCTTGCCAGTCTGGTTGCCATTTTGATTAGGACCAAGTTGAGCCTTTTCACATAGTTGGATGGGAGCGAGACACAGCAAAGATATTGGAGAGAAGCCCCCCCCCCACCCCCCTCCCATATTTGTTCCATTGTTCAAGGAAGAGCTGGGAGGTGAAGGGAAATCACATGAAATACGGTTTGGCAGTGCCACCGTGAGGTGCCGGCAGGATTTTCAGCAGCGCGGGACATTTTGAACCAAATCCAGACCACCCCCGCCACACGTCCCTCTTCACTTTGGAGTTATGTGAACTGGAGATGAGAGGACTTCTCCCCTCTCTCTGCGGGCTCAAAGTTGGGAGAGTCTTTGCTGCAGGGTTCAGTGGACCTTGAGAAAACACCAGTGAAATCAGTCACCATCATCCCTCCTGGGAGCAACGCTGACTGGCCACTTCTGAGGCTCCACTGACCCAAGACCTGAACCATGCTGCTCTCCATTCCCTGCCCAGACTCAGCCACTGGGAATCTGTGACCTTAAGTTCATCGGGAATCACACACACTTCTCAAGCCACGGTTGCCGCTGTCGCGTTTCTTTCTTTTTGTATTTTTTTTAAACGGCATGTGTGCCCTCCACTGGTTCTGTTACAAGACACTTTTAGTTGCGGAACTTTGCGTTCGATCATATAGGCCAGATGGCTCTTCATTGGCTGGCTGTTGGTGCATTTTATTAAAAAGGCGTGAGAGCGCGATTGTTGCCGTGACAGACTGTCTACGTGATGCAAAGACGGAACCGTCGCACAAAGGAGTCGCCAGCCTAGCATGTGCGTGTGTATGTGTGGGGGTGAGGGGCTGTTGTGGGGTCTGTGTTACAGCCGGGCGCACGAAAGACGGTTTAAAACGCGTGGAAGGCAGAAAGGTTGTCACTGACCGACAGGAGTATTGATTTTTTTTATTTTATTAATCCAGTTGTGCCAGTATTGAATTCCTCCTTTTCATTTTAGGCAAACAACATTGAGACAGAAGAGATGTTTACTACTTAAGTCAACATACCGTTCTTATTGTATTAACATGTTTAGCACATGTGATTGTGGTGCAATCACAGTTAGACCAAAGGAAATATCCTAGTTTTAGTATTGATATTTATCATGGGTTCTAATTGTATTTTCGAGAGGAAGCTTCCAGCAGCTTCCCTTTTTTTTTTTTCAGACAATGATACGCTTTGTCATGTTCGGACTAAGGAACGGAGTAAAGAAAATTGCAGAGTATGCTCCAGTATGTATAGTTTCACGTCTTGGATGCAATTACTAAAGGACCTGGATTTTTCTGCATTAAAAAAAATGATAGAGAGCCATCGGTATCCACATCCTGTAATAAATGTAAAACTACCCCAAATGAATCTTATGTCAATGATACAGTGACATAATTTTGCAAGTTCATAGCAAATATTGCAGAATAATCTCATTTTGTTTTATCAGTAAGTGTAGATGATGTTTAACGCTATTTTTTTTAAATCAGATTACAAATAGAAAAGAGACAATCACAAGAAAAACACAAAAGGCCAAGGCAACAAGAATTCAGACCCCCCGCCCCCCAAAAAAACCAAAACTATTCACTACTGAAATAAATGAAGTTACAATCCGAGTACTAAATACATTAGTACGGGAAAACTGCAACAATATCTTCCGGTGGATGCAAGAGCCAACCAGTAAGAGCCACTGGAGATGAAAATCCTAGAATAACTGTCAGTATAACAAGACTGCACAAAATGGCTTTTTTCTTCTTCGCACCCCCCCTCCCCCTCTCATCTTGCCAAAAATATACAAATCCTACACCTAGATTGCAATCATGCACAATTACAATCACACCAAACAGGCTGGCCGTAGTTGAGTGAAATCATACTGCCGTCGTCTTTACCAAAAGAGGATGTCTTCACGAGGAAGTGGCAAATGAGGCCATGTGGTCAAGGCAGGCCGAGAGAGGTTAAAGAAGACGTCAAATCAACAGCAGTCCAACACAGATTCCTATTATCAGTGACACTGTACAGGTGCCCTCAGCCAAAAGCCCGCGGCACTGTCCAAGTTGAAGGTGTTGCTGGATTCATTAGAGCTTGCGTCGGAGCCGGGGCGACGTTGTCTTGTGAGAGGGGTGAAAACCGGGATGCCTCTCCTTCCTGTCAACACCGTGTCACTGTCATTTCTTTTTTCCGACGCCCCAGCCTCGACACCTGGAAAAGTTTGACCGAGCGCAGTGGCAAGAGATCATAGGAGAGTCCCATTTAAAGGGAGCGGTTGACACTGTTGACATTTCATTCTCCCCTCTCTTTCGGTGCCCCCCCTCCCCCCACCGCGGTATTAAAAAAGAAGGTAGCTAAGTTGTTCATTGTTTGAAAGGCCAGATAAGGATCAGTCATAACTCTGATGTTCTTTAAGAATTAAGTCAGACATTAACATCGCCATCTGCATGTTTGAAACTGATCACAGATGGCTTTGGGAGATAATAAAATATCTCAGTGTCCGTTGAATTAAAGATGCAATCTTGCGCACGTCATTTGCAACGCGGGGAGGCAGATTTATTCAGGCAATCTCGGCAATTACAGCCACGCTCGAGTCACAACTCGTCGATGATCGCATTGTGCTTTTTTTTTTTTTTTAAAATCCTGTCCCGTACACATCGTGAAGTATTTACAGTATGAAGTCACCCCATTATATGCCCTGGGAACATAATAGCTGCCAATGGACGTGCAGTGCTAATCATGTAACGCGCCCCTCCCTGAGGGAGCTGATCTCCTCATCTGGGTCACTGGGAGTATTAAAAGGGTTAAGGGTGCACAGTAAATTTATTGCAGGTCTTCCAGCACCAATGGACGAGAGCACTAATGGATGACCTTGGGGTTTGGCTGTTTCAGACTTGAGGAGATCATGTCTCACCAGTTCCCTACCACCAGGATGACCCCGGCACTCTCTGGCCCTGGCCTCAACCTTTAACTCACTGATCTTTGACCAAATTATTAAGCAGACACCTGCTTTCCGGTGTACGCTCAGGGTAACAGGGGGGGTTGGAGGACTCACTCTGCGTACGTTAATTTGATGGAGATGTGTGCTGTGACACCATCCATCCCGCTAAAGAGGAACCCATCTGTTCCCAGCAGTGTAACTTTCACTGACACCGAGTCATCTGGTTACTGTTTACATTGGCGAAGCAGGACTCTTTACTTTCCTATTATCAGCACTTAAACACTCATGATTTACACTCGTGACAGGGACTATTAGCGCAGAGTCAAACGACGACGACTCCAGTGAAGGACAACAAAACATTTTTGGGAATGAGAAGGAAAACACCACGCACAGCAAAATAATCACAAGTTGAGCTACTTGTACGTTTTCATATCGTACGTTTATTATTATTGGACATATTACACTGTCCATCACTTATTGTAGCAAATCAGCTATGTTTTACAAATTAATGTTGGGCTTCATTTTAGATTTAATGTGTGTTTACATACAGTAACTATGGAAATTTTACTTTCGATGGTATGACTGTATTTAAGTTTTGTTTGTATGAGACAAAAAATGGTGAAGCTCGGAAATTTGTATTGGTCAATCATATCTAAGTCTGTAATTCAATCCATGATTTTGATTGAAGGCATTTCCCCATCATTCACTGAGTTCCATGATGATATAAGTGCATCATCGGAATATGACAGTCGACTTTTCTTTTTTTAAATGGTTCATTTTCTTATGATGCAATGACTTTGTGTGGGCATAACAGACCAAATGAGGGAAAGGATGACCGTCTCAACCACCATTTTTCTTTTGGGCAAAATAACACGTTTGAATTCTCTACCAAGGCACAAGCCATGCCTGTTTGAGATATTCTAGTGGCTGACACAAAGCACCGAGTCTTCTTCCAAAATGCAAGCTGTGTGGTCTTTGTGATAGCCCCATTACAGCATGAAGGACTCTTACTTTAGTCTGCATGTCTGTGTGTGTGTGTGTTTGCTTGTATGGATAACTGTACTTTCCAGGGAAAAAAAAAAAAGATCTTAAGAGGAAGTCTTTGAATGTAGGACATTGGAGCTGTGGCGGCTAATCTCCCCCTACGGCTTTACAGGCGGCTGTGGATTTAGGAGTTGGCATCCTAACTGACCAGTGCTGTTTGATTAGATAACAGGGGATCTACCGCAGGCATCAGTGGTCCACCGTGCTGAAATGAAACACTTTGCTCGCTACCCAACCTGCTTAGAACGCGATGGGGGTGAAAAAGTAACAAGCTGCCAAGCGGCATCCCACCCGAGCGATACCACTACGCCGACGCAGCGACGGGGACTGTAGCGGACTTGTAGCAGATGTAAGGTTTTAGCCGTCCTGCCGGCTTGCCGCCGGGCGTGCCCTGCAGCTCTCCTTGAAAGTCGCAAATGTGGGACTGTAATGCTGACGAGCTGCCAAACAGCCAGAGAATCATACCGTCACACCTTCGTTCCGGAAGTCAATTTGTTCCAAGACTCAGTTCACCAGCAAATGAATTTGTCCCACTCAAATGGATGTAAATTGAAATTAGAATTCTTAACTGCTTGCACTGTTTCACTCTATCGGCACCCATACATTTCATGTGTAAAAAAAAAAACAACAACCCATAACCATTAAAAAACTGTTTGTGAAATATGATGGTGGAATAACAAAACTTGAATGCTGCCAATGTAGCAATGCTCAGTTTGAAAACATGACAAATCTGTGGGTTAGCTTTTAAGTTGCGATACAACATATTGCCAACGCCAAAGATTTCTATCACAATGAAGCCATTAGGCAATACTCGATCCACGTCACATGTCCTATCACATCTACAATATGGAAGGGGGGGGGGGGGGGGAAGGGAGTTTGCACAATTTAGCATGCAATTTATTGAAAATGATGGAGTTCTATAAAAAAAAAACACAAACGACATAAATTTAGGAGCAGCAACGGTCACGGTGTGTTCACAGTTTGGTGTTTTTAAAAGTTTTATCAGACAATGATCGTTATGCCCACATAACGATCATTATAATTATTTATTCAAACAAAGCAATGGCTATTGGCTCCTTGCTGCAGTAGCAGTGAGTCACAGCCCAGCCAAATTGGGGGCTGGGGGGGAGGGGGCGAACAACACAAGAAAACGATTTTCTTTTAAGGTGGTCATTCATTATTTATCAATTTATTTATTTGGTTAGTTTAATGAGCAGAGATGGCATAAATAGAGCACTCCATTCTACTACCAACTGACAAAATTTGCTCACCATGCTGCGTTCATATTCTCCCAGGCGAAAAATATAATAAAATGTATGTGAATCACTACATGCTAGCATCTGAGTGTGGCTTTGTGTATCGCACGGCCTCGTATTCTGAGGCTGCTGCGCAACTTCATTGCTCCGTAACCTCTAAACATTGCCTGTTGCTACCGTGGAAAAATGTGGACGCCCCCTTCCAATCGCAGTCTTAAACAATTGATTAGGTTTTTAGCAGTTATTGCAGCTCTACACAATCACAGGTACATCCCAAAATAAAATCCAAAGAGTATTCATTTTAATATCCATCCTCTCAAAGCTAACTAACCTTTCCTCATTGACCGGTCAAAGCAGGCTCGTCACGCTCCGGTGGAACCCGGGCCCTTTGTCCACGAAAACCAGAGCTAGCGCATCGGGGCGGATGTCACATCAGATACAGAAATATTTGGGGGGGGGGGGGGGGGGTGCCTGCACACGGGAGCGAATAATGTGCTACAATGATATCTTTGATCATTGCCACAGCGCGCCAACATAGGGACTGTGTCGAGTGTGGTTATCTTCAAGCCATTTCTATTCCCCCAGCACAAATCACTGCACGGCTCCCTCATCCCCCGTCGGAGGACTGGGTTTCAAAAGCAATTTCAGCTGAAAAATAAGGTGCTTTTCTTCAATTTTCAAGCCATTCGTATTGGGGGTTAGTGTTGTTTACCTAGCTAGTACGCTGGTATTTACATAGCTCTTTAAAGCCCAAAAAAAAATGGCCGGGTATGATTTATGGACTGCACCGAGAGTGCAATTTTCGATGTCGAACACCTAATCTGAGAGGCCAGGAAGAAAGGTCACGTTGGCCATACAAATAGCGCGGCCCTTGCGCAGAGAGTGGGTGGATATGGTCTGATTTATGATATGCAGAGTACACTGAGCTCCACATCTCCTTTGCTTCCAGACGCGCACGTATTGCCGACACGATGGAGAAAAGATGAAACGGGAATAATAATTTCACCCTAAGTACTGACTATGACAACGCACCTGTGGTAGACGATAATAGAGCCGACGGTACTCTGGCGTTTCTTTTTTTCTTTTTTTTTTTTTGGGCGTGCAAGCGATGGAACAGAACAAACAGTGCCAAAACCAGCCAATGAGCGACGTTGTTGCAATTACAATAAAACAAAACAGAAAAGCGAAATACTGTAGGAGAAAAAGAGAACCCGAGAAGGCGATGTTGTCAGGTGTTGGGATCAATGCCATGTTTCACAGTCGTAACCTTTAGCCTACCCCTTGACTTCGCGGCGATACGATACCACGGATGTGCTCGGGATGGAGGGATATTTTCCCATACTTGGAGAACTCGATACGACCAGGAGACAGTTTCTCTCCTCCTTGATTTCCCACATTCATCTTTCTGTTAAAGAATTGGATCCGTGCAACAGGATCGAATAAATAACGTTTATTGTATCGTGGGCCCGAGTCGTTTTCATTGCTAAGTAGCTAACCGATATTTTAATTTATCATGTATTAAGAGGTGACAGCGTGCCTTCATTAATATTAACGTCAACATCTTACTGGTGCGGTCTGGCCCGGCAGCAAGGATGCCTGTTGTCTCTGCCGCGGGAGGAAGAGACATCCAGAAAGGTCAGCCAATTCAAAGATTTCTCAAAACTAACAAAGGCCATCACAATCAAGATATCAACCGCCGGCTTGAAATGACAAAACGCGTTGCTGGGGCTTTTTCCAAGCCAACTGAGTGAGTGGGATATTGTAATAACAACAGTCTATTCAAGGTGAAGCCAAACACCGGCTCTTCTATGCAGAAATCCGTTGTTGTACCAAGAAACACCGTCTGCTTCAGTCAGTGACCGATGGCTGGAGCTCGTTTTCACGGGAAAATAATCGAATGTCCGTTTTGTCCCAGATTCCATTTGGCATCGGACATTAAACATTCGTTATTTACAGTGCGCTCACTCCTGGTCGTGCCAGACCAATTTATGGAGGAAGAAGCAGATCAAGTTCAGTCCTTAATGACAACCCTACGCTGATCTCTCCGGAGAAAACAAATGGAGCCCCAAGGTGATGCTCCAGTATGGCTAACTACTTGGGTGTCCTAGGGAAAGGAACAGATGTAGCCCTGAGGACCAGGAAGGGGTGAGGTGCAGGTCAAGGTCACCATACGCCAAGGTTGGGGTCAGATAAGTGCGACTGGGCTCCGGGTTTTCAAATGCCCACGGCCCATAAAAAGGGAGGCGTGGACATGCACTCCAGAGCTTTGGCTCGAGTGTTGTTCCACCGAGGGCTTGATGGGGCGGGTGAGGGAAGTGGGCACCCAGGTTCAGGACAGTCATATGCCCCGTGTTGCAGGCACTCCGCTGGAGGGTCTTTTTTGGGGAAAAATACCCAAGAAAGTACCACCAAAACGACATTGAAGCCATGTCGTTTGATGGCCGAAAAATATCAAATTTATTTACATAGCGTTTGTAACGTTGAGTCAAATAATCCACTAATAATCCAAAACCTCAGAATCAAAAACATTATTTGGTTAATATAAGAAGGAAATAAGAAATCAAAATCAAAGCCATCCGTTTTACTCGTATGCCTGCCTAAAGAAATGTGTCGCTAAGTGCTTATTAAAAATGTCTCCAGAAAAGGTAGCTCTTGCGTCCAATGGAAAGGAATTCCCCAATTTGGGGGAAACGGACTGCAAGGCTCTATTATAATCATTTTTTTTTAAATCTTCTGTGAGGGTGAGCTAACCAGGAAGTGTTTGTCATTCAATCCTAAATCCTAAACCAAACCCCAGAATCTTTTCCTAAGAGACCCCCTAGGCACCTAAATATCAGATCCTGAACACTACTAAGTTTTTTTATTTTTTTGTTGTTTTTGTGATTTTTTCCGAAAAATATTTACTATAAGGTTGACTTCATTACTGGAGGTGAGTGACTGCAGTGCATGATGACTTTCATTCAAATTCGGGTTGCGTCGCCACCATAGGGTTGGAACTCTGTCGTAAACTGAGCACCCCTGTTCGAGAATGAGAAATAGTGAACACCATTCGAACTGAACTTGAAAATGATAGTTTCAAAAGAGAAATGTGAAATAGTGCAATTTTAAGCTAAACGCAAACAAGAAAAAAAACACCACACCAATTTGATAAACATTCATGTTAATTTCTTCCCTGTCCTGTGCATGATCATATGAAACGGCCATTTCACCATTGCACCAAACCACAACGCACATTCACACAATATTTGGTCTATCAATATCAAGATTACGTGATGCTATAGCCAAAAGGAATTTCTTCTAATTGGAAAAATCGAAATAAATGACTTGAGGTTATTTATTTATTTATTTATTCATTTTAAGACGAGGAAATGTCAGCCTGCGCCATTAGTTACGGCGAGAGATCCCATGGTATTTGGAGGGAATAAATTAGTCTGAGCACATTTATTTGGACTTAATTAATAAGATAACCTAAGTGATTTATTTGATTCCCCAGACTGTGTGGCGCAATAATAAGCTACAGTACGCGCTACATTCGCTGAATAGGACAACAGAAACACAGTGAGACGGCAATTACTGTCATATTCGCGGGGAGGAGGATGCTAATGGGGAGCTTCTCTGCGCCAGGATCAAATCAAATGTAAATGTATCCGGTTTGCTTGTGTGGCTGCCTCTAATTAGCAGGCGCAGCAGAGTTTGATAAACTCTTAACGAATGTGCTTCCTACGGTTGTCAGCTCATTACACGCATGTTCACGCTGGAAGCAAGCACGCATTTCATTCCGTTTCCCTCGAGCAGCATTTACAAGTAATAAAGAGCTCTTCGCTTTCCAGGAATGGTTGAGCTGTCATATATAGCAAGTAAACTATAGCGAGAAGATTAAGAAAGAAAAAAAAAGGGGGTAGGGGGGCTCCGCATCTTTCAAAGGGCTTCAAGAAAAATTGATGTTATCAAGCTTGTTAACAATGCGGTCTAATCAATCAAATTATTTGCATCTGGAAATGCATGGCTTCGACATACAAAAACGCACCTTTCCATAAAAAGCAAGCAAACATCTGAACACGACACACTCTCACGTTCATCATAAAGTCTTATTATTATACGTACATCAGGAGCGCGCAGCCAGTCAATCGGAGTTGAGCGCTAGTTCGCGGACTCGTCCCAAGTCGACCGTGAGAGGTGTAGGGTTAAATGGGCGGACGTGGGGGGTAAAAAAAGATTTGTGCGTCTGTGTGCCTGTTAATTAATTTACCGTACTTACATTCCCGAAAAGAAAAGTTGGTGGCTGTTATGCTTTTCACACATTTTATCCTTTGAAATTTAAAATTTGCATGCATAGAAAAAGGTCGATACCTTTTGAAATTCATGGCTAAAGCCCACCAAAACACATTAAAAATATGAAATCAACTCATGATGATGCGGGATACGACTGTCTCATTTTAGGACGGGTTATCTCAGCAACTTGTTAAGAACAGTCGAGAAAATTATATACAGTCAAAGCTCGGTTTTCAAACGTCTCGGTTCTCGACCAAATCGGTTTTCGACCAAAAATTTCGATTTTTTTTATGCCTCTGATTGCGACCGAAAATCGGTTCTCGTTCCATTGTGAGCAGACGTGTTCAATAAAGATTTTTTTTAAAAAAGAGAGCGTGGTTTCGGTTTTCGAACAAATCGTTTTTCGAACAGCCTTCTGGAACGGATTATGGTTGAAAACCGAGGTATGACTGTATTTCTAGTTGTAAAAATGCAATCACAAGAAGTGAGACCTCTTCACCCCTAATGGATGCCTGGTACTGTGTAAATAACATACAGTATCGACACAAATATATACATATGAAATGCTTGCCGTCATAAAAGTGAAGGGAGTCATCGTAACGCATGATCAACAAAGCAGTGACAAAACACTGTCCATGCTTTAAAAATAAATAAATAAAAAAGAATGACAGTGAAAGAAAGAAGAGTTAACGGGGGACGAAGGAGAGAGAAAGATGACACCACAAAAGGTCACTCCTCTTTCCGTAGTCAATCACTGACATTTAAACGCCACGTTTCAAACGTCACCGATAAAATGGCGGCAGATAATGGCGAGCGGGCCGCCAACACCGCCCTGCAATTATAACCGTAATGAGATGCAAGAATGCAAATGTCTTTGTGCCCGCCCGGCCTCTCTTTTGTGGAGTGCGGCAGTCGGTGGCGGCGGCGTCTGCGGCGGGATGATAGATGCCACACTGGTGGCGGCTGACAGAATGGTGACATGTGGGTGTGTGGGAGCAGGCAGAGGATAGAACTGGGGCAAAATGTGCCACACATCCGCCACAAAAACAGTGAAACCCCACAACTGAGTACAGCTTGACTGAATGCACCCCCAAATCCACAGTTAATTTAATGTTACCCATTTTGAAGACAAGCGGGTTTTTTTGTGTTTTTTTTTAAATCGGGTACCTTCACAACAATTGTAAGTCCCTACAAACGTTTGAGATGGACAAACATCAAGAGCTGACTGACATTGAAAATGCCTTTTCAAAAAGTGTTAAAGAAATAAAACAAATCAATTATTATATCATGATTATATCCCCCCCCCCCCCTCTTCACCACATCAAAGAGAAATTGTCAAATGCCGATCCCTAACCGGATGGAATGTTACACTTTGTTATCAGTGAATTCTCAGATTTGATTTTTCGGAGAATTTTTTGGATGAAATAACTTGAAAATACGTATACAATTAATATTTTAAAATAGTATTGTTTTCTCATATTGTATTAAAAAGTAAAACTATAGATAAATGAGTTAATTTCCCCCTATTTTGGACCTAGGAGACACTCGAATACCCATTGCTAACCGAGACCCCCTTATGCAATAATAAAATAAAGTGCTAATCGATACATTTTCCATTGAATAAAATCAACCTAAAATCAACACTCACGAAAAATAGATAATTGTTTAATCTTTTTTTTTTCATTATGTTAAAAAAAATAAAAAAAGAGAAACACGACAATTGATCAAGAAAACTATCGAATGCTTCCTCCAAATCGGGACCTACTCATCAATAAATTAAGTTAATCTACAGGGGCTGAGCAAGACTGAAAATGATTCACTGGTTGAATGCATGTTGGACTAATTCCTGATGTGCCAAATTTGGGTATTAAAAGAGGACCAGCCCCAAGACCCCCCCCCCCCCCCCCACACACACACACATTTTCACTTCAATGACACATGAGGTAATTTAGTGTATTGGAAAAGAGTGCATAGACCTCACATCTATGTGTCTCCTTTTAAAAAAAGCGCTTAATCAGGAACTCTGGTACAAATTCCATACTTTGTAGGTTCATCCTCTTTTAGAAGTACGGACCACCCTTCTCCATCGGGAGGCCTGATAAGAATGGGAAACAAAACATGCTAGCAGTCATGCTGTTTGTTAGAGGCAATTAATTTCTCGGAGGCCTTCGTTCCATTCAGGGCGAGCTTTTGTGCTCTAAATCCTGCTATTGGGGAGCGTCTCTTGTGCGGCGTAGGAAGCTCTGAGACAGAGCCGATGATCGGCAAGGAGAGGGAGAAGCTTTGGCTGACAGATTATCTTGGGCCAGTTAAGCATGTAATTGCTCAAATGAGTTAAAATCCCTTCAAATAGCTATCTCGGCACCTCACCGCACCACTTCATACGCTCAAATATTTGACAACTGACAAAGATGACCCGAAAAAATGGTCCTCGGTAGGCCACTGCTCATACAGTTTTTTTTAACCTATTCACTGTACTTGTGCTATTCCTTAAAGAGGACATCAAATGGAGATTTTACTTTTCAATTGCTTGTCTTGTTGCATGTCTGAAGTGCCTGCCCAACCATCGAGATACACACCAGTAGCGATTTCACATTTTTCTCTAAAAGTGAGTCTGTAAACATGCTGTTTTTACATCGCATTTGAGATAAAGACTATCACAACTGGCTTTGGGTGAGAGCCCGGGTCCACCATGAACTGGACGCCAGTGAATAACAGCGCACATATAGACAAGTATTCACATTCACTTTCACGGGTACTCGATTTATGATTATTGTCCTCAACGTGGATATTTTTGGACCGTAGGAGAAAGTCGGAGTATTCTGAGCACGAAGACAGCATGAAACTCTTCAGAGGAAAGCCATTGTGAGATTCAAACCTCAACCGTAGAACTGTGAAGCAGACGTCCTTAGCAGTAGGACACTGCGATGACAATTTTGCTACATTCTGATGTCGCAATTTGCATCTGGCAACATGTCCACTAAACGTTCCCAACATACAGTACATTATACGGATCCGCCTCCGAACTGAGTTTGTGTAAATCTGCGGCTTGGTGATGAAGTGCTGCCTCCACAAATGAAAATATAATCGATGGTTTTGATTGTCTTCACAGGGTTATGCACGTTGCAATTTACACTTGCCCAACAGGTTGCGAGCCATCGTCGTCATGGTAACAGAAACCCACCGGACACTGTATGACTATACTGTTTCATAAACAAACTGGCCTGTTTCAAAATCAAGGAAAATAAAGGTTCTATTATGTTGGAATGTGGGATACTATTTATTTTCCACGTTCCGAAAATGTTCTGTAAGTAATAGATCCTTTCTTCGTGTCATTTGTTATGCTTTAGTTCTTAATCCTTGGGCTATTGTGATGAAAAGATACTTTGAAGACAGAAAATATCTGAACAATGCGGGACTTTGGCTTGTGACGTCGCATTTCCACACATGGCAGAGACCACGCCAAACCCCGAACTGTGATGTCAAAGCAAATGTGAATCCACGGATAGAGATCTCGCACACAAGAACGAAGATGTTCAAATGAAGCGACAGAGGAAACGTTCCACATGGCACACAGACGGATTTAGATCTGGAGAATGTGTGCCTCCCGTTTGCCAAGTCTTTATCACGCAGCCACTGTTGCTACACAGGAAGGAGCCATGCCTTGGAGGGAGCCTCGACTCCATGCCAGTCCTCAGAGGTTAATTGAATGGACTGTTCTCTTGAGTGTCTTTTTTGGGGGGTTGTAATTGATTGAGGGCGAAATTGATATAATGCATATAAGTGATTACACTGTATATGCATTTTCTAGTAAACATGTTCATATAAATGAAGGAGAGAAGGAAACTAGTCTGTTTTGTGATGAACATGGATGGGTGACGGGGGTTGGGGGCACTGGAAACACGTGGCCAGGTGTGTTCGGCCCACGCCAAATGCCACCCTCAGAGCGGGGAGGGTGTCCCGCATTGCTTTCACCGAACGAACACCATGGAGGGCGTGTGCGTATATGTCTGAATGTTATTCACACCACATCAAACCGGGCTTGCTAAGAGGTGCAAAACTGAGCCTGGCAGCCTCCCAAACCAAAACAACCTGCAAGAATGTCATGCATTACACGAGCGCGGAACACAGTTCATGCATGAATTATTGGAGGGGAGAGCGGCTGGGTCGACTGTTATTGTAGACAGGAATGAAAAATGAAAAAAATGAGTCCCGGTTATGAAAAAGAACAAATGACAACAATTAACAGAGACAACCAAGAACGCGGTTTGACGAACAGATTATTTTTAGGTGTTGGAATTGTAGCATGGTACAAAGCGTGACGTTACCAATGACATCACAACACGGCAATAATCTACAATCATTGACGATATACGACGCGGGTGGCAGCAGAACCCGAAGGCAATTCATCCATAAAGGGAGCAAATTGCAATCAGAAGCGAAAATATGTACAACAAATTAAAAGGCGATCTGACATGAGATCGATGGTTCATCGGATTTCTCATGTTAAATGAACGACTTTGCGACAAATCCGGGTTGAACATTGTAGCTTGTGGCCCTGATTTATTTCACATCTTTTACATACAAAATCATGCGCCAACAGCAACACTACAAGATCTGAACAGCCCAAAAGAATTTTCACATCCATCCATCCATCCATTTTCCGAACCGCTTAATCCTCACTACATTGATATAGAATTTTTTTTTCTAAGAGATATGTGACATGATTCTGACATTTGATATGTTTGCTGACATGGTCCAGGGGATTTCCCATGTTTAGGAGACGGATGGAAATTCAAACGGCTGATCATGGCATCAACTCTAGAAGAGACCATGATGAAATTTGGTTTAACTTGACCGCTTCTGACCTTGCATTGATTGTACTTATCCAATTTCAGAGATATTTGCAAAGACTGATGTTGAATTTTTGTGGGGGGGGGGGTAGCCGACTTTTAAAGGCAAAGACGTTTAATTTGGAATACCTACTCAATGTGAAACATCTACAATACAGTACAACAAAATCGATTTCTGAAGCAATTACAATCGTTTAGGACTGTCGACTTTGCTAAGGTGAGACATTGCGTGGATTGTCTTCACCGTGGCTGACAGGTGACGGGCAGACAAGGTCAGTGGATGTACAAGCTCTCATTTAAAAAATGCAGACACGAGAGCAGAACCGGGGTTAGTTGGCTATCTCGGTGCTGTCAATCAATTAATGACAATTATTGAGCAAGGACGCCACGGGAGGTGAGGGAGAGCCAATGAGCATGACCACGAGGTGGAGGCGATGCAACACGGGGAACGGGAACAATTATGGAGATTGAAAAATAATGACCAAAACTGAAGGATATGAGCACCCCACACAAACAGATCACTTGCTTCCCCGCGCACGTGTAAAATGTGTTCAATGAGCACCGTGACAGCCATTTGGGCCTTGGTTCTCTCATCAAGACGACATTCGATAACTTAATAGAAATCCCATCAAGGAGGAATGAAGCTTAACCAAATTACGTGAAGAGTTAAATGAGCCATAAGTTATTTAATCGGAAGATCGGTTGGCTTTTCTCGCACGTTCGTGTAAATAAGAAGCCACCGCAATGCGTCCAACCTTGAGCAGGGTGGGACAATTGAATACGACGGGACAGTCGGAAACAGGACAGGGAAGAGGAAAAGAGGAATGAAGGGGCGGGGGCAGAGGACTCAGAAATTATCCAGCTGGCAGGCTTTAATTCTGCGCCGTTCTAATTAAAATGCAAATTAAATTTATAATTAGCAAGTGCCGTATCCCGAGAAACCACCTTGCGGGCGGCCCCAACATATGTGGCAAGCAGCAGTGGGCAGTGCCGTCTCTAGGACAATGCTTCTCTCAACTGTTGTCAGACCGGGACCCGCATTTTCTAATTGTTGCCAAGTCGCGACCCACTTCTAAAGTTAACAAGACGGAAAACATACCGCTCCAAAATTTCCTTTGAAAACAACAGCATGCACTATAAACAAACCCCCACTACAGTTAATTCAAAACCATATATGCACCTTATACTATGATCCCAAAGCACTTGGATACAATTTAAAACTCATTTTTAAAAAAATGCCTTCAAAATAAATGTCTTACCACAAGATTATGCAAGTTAAAAAAATGCTGCAAAAGAACATGTGCATGTGGCAAAGAGTCTCCGTGTCTCCCACTAATAATCCAGGCGAAACTTCGCTCCTCCCCGACATAGCAAAATCTGAGTCTCTCATTCGAGCTATGTCGCGATAACAGAGTTCCTTGACACCAATTGCAAATAGCCACTGGTTCACCGTACTGTGGTCCTGAGCAAGTTTACATCCGAGATGTCTCATTCATTGTTGTTTACTAGTTCCTACCACCATCGGGTTCTTGGTCACCACCCTGACAAAGGCCCTTCTCCCCAAATTGTTCAGTCTAGACGGGTGGCCAGTGGAAGGAAGAATCCTGCTGGTTTGCGACGTCTTCCATTTAGGGATGATGGAGTACCACTCTGCTCATTGGAACATTCAAAGCAGCAGACATTTTTCTGTACTCTCCCCGAAATTTGTGCCTCAAGACAATCCCGTCTCAGAACGCTACAGACAATTTCTTTGACTTCATGTGTGGTTTGTGCTCTGACATGCACTGTCACCGGTGGGACCTTATTTAGACAGCCGTGTGCCTTTCCGAATCAACCATGAACTCGCATTGGATATGAGGCGGGAGATTTTTAAATATCCCCAAATTGGGCCATAAATAATTTATTCACTCCGTATGCCAATAATACCATACCCTGATGCACCTTTGCTCAACTATCTATGCCTCCAACCTATGGTGACCGTCAAAACAATCGAATGCTCTTCCGCTAGGTGGCAGAAGATACAGTTAATTAACCTTGTACTGTATCCACTTGTTGACTTTGTCATGACAGACTAATACTGTAGTTTTGTGCACAACAGGCTCAGATTTCACACTGAGTAGGTCAATTCGTAAGTCACTTGAAATGAGGAGCTGCAATGAGGTCAGTTCTTCTTCAGTGAGCTATACAGTGTACCTTTTGTGACATTTTTGGGTCAGTTTGCTGGTGAGACGGCAATTTTTATTATTCTGTATTTATTTTTGTATGTAAAAGACATGCCTTGGCTCAATAAACGCAGGTGAAAACAGAGTCTGGGAAGGTTTGTCGAGGTCAGTGGTAAGGACGCTGTCCCGGTCCCCCAGACCCCACTATGCATGGGGAGCGCGGCCCAGTTTACTCTGCTGCCACTCACCCGTGTCACAGGTCAGTGCACGGGTCACCTCGGCGAGGCGCGGCGAAATCGAAAGGTTCCTGACCAAAATTAACCTTTGCTGCCTCAGAGATAATTATTTTTTCATTGAGGGAGAATCTTTGTAAACACAAGGCTGCAGTATCTCCTTACCAAGCGCCTTTTAGCCACCAAAAATGAGCTCTTTTCGTGGACAAGAACAGACGCAATCCAAAGCTATTAAGTGGTCGGGGGCTGACAGACCACAAACTGTAGTTGACTCTTCTTTTGTTGTCTCACACAAACTGGAGCCAGGTCACTCGGGTAGCGGGAAGGCTTTGTGTGAGACTCCTGACTTTTCCCACTGACACAGCAGAAACGTCACATCAGTCAGCCATCAGCTGTCACAGCTTGCAGCTCAGGGTCACCGCGGCTCGTCATCCCAAAAGAAAAAAGGCCAGATCTCGCCATGCACTCTCGCCCAGCTGGATGCTACGCTGGCGGCACAGTGTCAAGAGACTGCTACGTCGCGCTCAAGTCACTCTTTTGTCAACGACTTAGGCAATGAGAAGGTCTCATGTGACCTCTTCAACGCTCCTTGTCCGCCTCGTCACCTAGGCTGGACCATGTGACACAGTTAAGTCTCTTGAAGGCAAGACGGATTTATCTCCAAAGCTGTCACTTCAGTGAACCTGGACAATTGGACATGGCCCTATGCCACATCTCACTGTCTTCTGTCAAGACACTGCGCAAATAAAGCAAAGGGCACTTAAAAAAACCGACAGTGCACCCCCGCTACTCGTACGGTCAGGGACCCAGGCCCCGACACCAATACCAAAAATCTGTGAGCAATTGATGCTAAATAAATCTACACAAAATGATTGACTACATGAATAGTTTAAACTAGCGGCCTCAAAAGCTGGCCACCAGGACGTTTTGGGCCCGCCACCCTCCTATTTGTGGCCCCTGAAATGTTGAGGCTTTTTAACCATCACTTAGCAGAGCAGGGTGCTTTTTCCCAACCTAATCGCCGCAAACCTCCTGCCATTACGTCATGCCACCGGAGGCTCGTGGCATATACGGTGGGCGCCGTGAAAAACACGCTAAGAGCTTTCTTAGACTTAATGTATCTCATTGGGAAAGCAAAATTATCAACCACAACCATAATACTTATTTTGGATTCTAAGTCTTGACTCAAACATTCATGTTGGGGCTTACAATGTTGACGTGTCAATGACTGACCTGTCAACGTGGGCTTCTGCCATAATAACCTCATGGCAGTGTTGGACAAAAAAACGTCAAAATGATGTATGGCTCATCTCATTCGACAGTCAGCATGAGACAAAACACAGTTTTCTCAATGTAATTCACTATTGTGTCGGTCTGTGCGTGACGTGTCCACGCCAGCGACTTTGGTGGCGCCACCTGTTGCCTTGTTAATCATAGTGAGAAGATACTCATAAATCATAACGTTCTTCAATTAATCACGCTGTCAGCTCCTAGGTGAGAGGTTGCGGCGGGAAGAGGCAGGGGTCATCGTCGTGGTGTGAACGGGTCGCCGTTTACGCGGCATCTCTTATTCTTGGGAAGTGTCAGCGGAGGAACCGGCGGAACAAAAGGGGGAATCAAAGTCAGAGGGATGGGAGGAAAACTGAGGGTGGGGGGTGGGGGGGTCAGGGTGGTAAACGGAGGAAAAAAGAAGCGGGGCGCGGAGCATAAAAAGCCGTCAAATTGACCTGTCATTACATCAAGAGAGCGGTGCCACGCCGCCACATTATCACACTCACCATACCCTTTGAGATGACAGAGTTCCCGCAACTTACCAGGTTCCTACCGCACCCCCATTTGCATAATTAACTAGTCATTCACATGTCACTCATTGGACCTCCATTCATTCGACGGAGACTTGCGATTTACACGGCGCGCACTGTATTCGCCGTCACATGATCGGCGCCAGGAAAAGAAAAAAAAAACACCAATTCAAGTCTAATAATGAGGTCTTTTGCCACAGTGAGAATCAAGTTAAAGGAGCGTGTTCAATCGGTGTTAGGAAACAATTTCACGCTGGTTATTGTGCACATGACGTGCAACTTCAAAATACATTCAAACACTATACGCTGATGGGGACTTCAACCGCAGCAATATGGAAGAAAGGCGCATGCATCTCAAGAAACCGCTCCAGCCATCCACTTTCAGGTGCGTTTGTCCTCATTAATGTCACAGGTTGACGTTGAGCGAGAGGCAGGCTCAATCACAGGCCTCTGAGGTCTATACGGGTCTCAGGGGTTCGACGGAACCTCTGCCATGGAGGTAAAGACACCCCCGACTCAAGATGTCGATTAGTTACGACACGCCCGCTTGGCCATCGCTGGCTGCAGATCATTACATGACATTGCTTGTCCAATCAGTGTTGCAGGAAATTTAGTTCGCTCAGTCGTCACCGTGTGACTGTCGTGATCTTATGCCATGTACCGGTAATTTTATTCACTTTTTTAATAAAGTTTTTTTTTTTTTTAAATGTCTTGAATTTGTAAAAAATCTGATTTTTATTTTTCATTAATGAAGGGTTCGGTGAACATGCATGTAAACTGGTTGGGTTCGATACATCTAAGAAGGTTAAGAATCACTGCTCTAGCCGCTCAGCATAGATTCACGAGTAGCATTTTCACCGAAACATTTTGCAGTCCATTGGTAAAAAGACTTGAGAAAGCTGAGAAAATCCACCGCAGACTGCATTCTTACTCATCAGTTAAAAAAAAAAAAAAAAAAGCCAGTAGTAAACATAAACTGAAGAATGCTTCATGACACCGCAGACTCACAAAAGGTATTCAACGTCAATTTTCCCCGGCTATAGAAATTATTCCTGACATTACTCTGTCTCAATTTGTGCCGTTCATTTTAATAAAAGATTGCCATTTGCAACGTCGGTCCTACCCACTCTTGCCGTGCTTAAAAGCAAAGTCTTTTAACCCTCAAGCGAAGCGGGTCAACTTGTCGCAAATGATCAGCGATGCCTGTAATTTGGCATCTTGAACGCGCTATACATTAGAGTTGAACTTTACCAAGCTTGGGATGACAATTGACTCAATTTATCTCTTTGCGTTTGTGAATGACATTTAAAGATGTTGACTGCCCACTCGTTTGTCCACCTTGGAATTTGCTTCACTGATGACGAGGTGTTTGAAGATCTCGCGCAATTGCAGCGCCGAGCTTGAATGAGCCTTCTGTTTAAATGCTACCAAGATGTCCCCCGATCAGTTCATAGAAATGTGTTTTAGCTCAGCGCGTCTGTGTAGGTTGTGACAGACGAAACAATGATTCTATTTTATGCTTGGGCATTGTGCCTTTTCTACCTTCAAGCCATGCAGGTTATTTATGCATCATTGGCAATAGGGCTTCTTTAGCACTTTGATTAAACGCGTTAATCAATCACGATCCTGGGCTGTTTATTAATCACTTTATCAAGCAGTTGATGCATTGCTGCTTTTAATGGACTCCATTTATTTTGATTTGTCCTCTCTTCGTCTTATGGAAGGGGCTCTCCCAATCTGGGACAGATAAAAGGAAAAGCGGGGGTGGGAAGCGGCAAAACGGCCTTGTGAGCTCGGTCGCAGCGCTGTCCGTAACTTCACCGCAATCGCTCTTCGGCAATTTATTCATGACAATACGTGCCCTGAGCGATGGCTGTAGGTAAGCCATGTAGCTTAGCGCAGATAAACAGAGAGGCGTTCATTTGTCCGCTCACCTGACACCGTGATGATATATGATCCCAATAAGATGAATACATCGAGCTGATTTCCCACATTCGTAGTTCGTACTGGGTTTGTTTCATGTTACAGGACAATGATCGCATCTTTGACTGCAAGAATGTCCATCACAACTCGTCCGAACTCGGTGTTCACCACACACAAGCATTTGCCATCACAAAAGAAGAACATGTCGATATCTCTACCTAATAAACTGACATTTACATTTTTAGGGCCCTGATTGTATTTTGAGCAGATCGGACAGAGGAAAAAAAAAAAAAAGACAACCCTTAATCTGGATGTGGCAAGTTTTGATCGTAAGGGTTGGGAATGCGCAATTTTATCCGCTTGTCGAGATCTTGTCCTGTGTGGCGACATCTCATCTCAAATTTCTTCTGCTCATTTTGAACAAAACGTTTTGACAAATTCCAATTGGTCCAACCATTCGGACATTCTATCCAGGACAACACAACATGTACAAGTGGTTGGCAAGGTCTTGTGTAAGGACTTCCAAAACGAATGAAATGTCCTGACAACAGAAGCTCCCCAGCCTCCATTTCAAGTTGGACACACTAACAGGACCACGGTCGTCATTGAACCCGCCGTGATCTGGTCAGAAATGACGATAATTAGCAAACAATCCACCTCGTTTTAAGCCTCATCCCTGCCAACTCTGCCATCACTCAACTGCCAAAGTCTGCTGCTCTGGACTCATGCGCAGACTTTCCGTCTCATCCATTTCTACCCCCCGCCCGCCCGATCGCCCGCCCCCCGTCTGCCCTCTTGCTTCTCCTCCTCTCTCTATTGTGCGCTAAAAAGCTATTGTCTGCATCCTCTGAAAACCCGCTCGCCGTTATGAAGCGACGGTGAAAAACATGAGTGTGTCCAGGTTTGGAACGCTGAATAGAAAATTGTAGTTAAGTGGTCTTCTCTTGCCCGTCACCTCTGACCTCTACCCTCCTCCACATGAGATGGGCTGCAGGGGTGGGCTGGCTGGGGACACCAAACGGGGCAACGGCGAACTTGAAATCCGCCAGCGTTTGCAGCACTCTTGACAAAAAAAAAAAAAAAACAACAACAAGCACACCTGAAGCCTTTCACGCGGGGGGGGGGGGGGGGGGGGGGGGGGGGGGGCTCGAGGCATCCCCTTCAAGGCTTTTAATTGGCCAGTGCTCGTTTAGAGCGCCCATTATGGCAAGGCGACGAGCGGCCAAGTATGTGGAATGAAAAGGGTGCTTCTCCCAGATGGGCCCGGTGGCATTAGAAAGTGCCCGATCACTTCTTGCCGTTGACTGGCGGGAGCTATTTCACAAGTGCACGCCGCACGCGGTGTTCCAGAACACGGTCGGAAGGCTTTTCAATACGTAAAGAGATGGCGTTGTCGTGGCGTATTAATGACATCAAGTAAGGCACGCGCGGCACAACAAGCTTTTCTTTGATACCTTCAACTCCGGTTTAGAAATGACGGCATGTGAAGAAGCAAGTGAAGGATTTAGTTATTAACACATTCAAACAAACCCCGCAGCGTGCCTGCACACGTCAGGTATTTTGATCACTTGCAGCCTTTGAAATGAAGACATTTGTGGCTTCTCCCGACATATATTTCACGCTTTAATCTTGGCAGAGGCAGTCGAGCCCCGAGGATACGACGCTTAAAAGATCGAGTCTTTTTTATTTATTTTTTTGCCCGTGCCATCTGCTATCTGAAGTCCCAACCTGCCACAGGCCCGGAGGCAGGGAAGCGTCTAGTGTACTGGCAGCTCTTTTTGAGGGCACCCAGAGTCCCCTGTGGATGGACAGCCACGGGGGAACCAGATAAAGTAGGTGATGTTCAGTCTCCGGGCTACGATTGGCTCGGAGCTAGGTTGGGACTCATGGGGAATTTGACGTGCACGAAATGTGCTGTACGGCCAAAATGTCAAAAATTGGGAGGTGGCGAAGGTGGATCTGAGATTTTATCAATTGCTATTGACTAATAACCATTTATGAGAAAAGCAATGGATACAAAGATGAAGAGAGAGTATTTTGGGCAGAGAATACAACAATTCTCAAAGTGAAAACTTCATTTTGCTCATGTCAAATTAATAAGTCGGAGACAGCAAACAATAAATCGCTAATGACCTCAATTCACAACTTCCCACCTGCTTGTTACACTTTTGGCAAAAGCGACTTAAAAAGAGGTTAGGCCACAAATGATCTGCTATAGTTGCATTAACACCTCAGCTGGTGGGCACAGACAGTCCTAGAAGATACTCATCATGAAACATGTACAACGGGCACGCCCAGATGACTCCCCTCAACACAAACGTGAACGGCTTCAACATGGGGGACAAGTTGCCTGATCCGTCTTCATTCACATCGTGAGTGTCAAGATTAAAAACCTTTTACAGCTCAATAAACTCGTCGTTAAAAAAAAAGGCATGTTATTCATTTATTCCACTTTGAAACCGTTTGGGATTTCGACTATGGATCCAAGCGCCCAACTACGATTTTGTTTACCTTTTCATTAAATATAAACTGTGTTGCACATTAATTGAAAATACCAAAACGCTTGGAAAGAATTACAACTGAGGTGAATAAATCACTTTTGAAAATAATAAACGTATCAGTGCATGTCTGCAATTTACAATTATTTTAATAACAGATGAATCTCAATGTTTTGTTGATTAATCCAATTTGAAAAAACACGTTTTTAATTTCCGTCCCTTTATTGGAAAAAAATCAAATGGACAGTACAGAAAATGCACAAACAAGAATTATGATTCAGTTCTCGTTTGGTCTGTAACGTTGCAATTTTTTTTTTCCATCATTCATCAAAGCAGAGTTTGCTAATAGAATGTAATGACCTGAAAAGCTACCACCTAGCCGATAGCTTCTTTTCTTTCTTCTTCCACTATGACTCTTTCTAACCTTAACACACTGTAGCACCGCACTGCCTCTCACAGGTCACTCGTGGTACCACACCAGACATCTGCATTTGGCTCTTACATTTTTTTAAAAAAATGTATGTGTGTTTAAATTGCAAACACTGCATATCAGAAGTAAATAAAATTCCCACTGTAATATGTAGAACTGCATTTTCAAGTCAGCCAATAGATAAATCTTCCACGGCGCTGTCATTGCTCTTTATTACATTACAATTCATCCCATATGAAGGTGCTTAGCGTGCTTCAGAAAAGCACCGCGACGGCCATAACGTACTCATAGCTCATAATGGCTTCTTACAGGGGAGCATGTCAGTTGCGCAGATGAGTCGCATTTGTCAAGGATGGACTGACAGTGCACGATGAAGCAAGAGATTGCTTGGGAATAACTTTCCTGGCTCTTTTAAAGCACTCTCGGGCTTTCTCTCGCCGTGCGTCTTGTGGGGGTTAAAAGACAAGGAAGTGATTTTTATAAAGGCCCCACGGCGGATCTAATCATCGGCCCGAGGGTTTTGCAGGTAGCATCCGTCAGTGCCAGGCCGCAACGCGATAGGGCACGCGGGATAGATCATTGTCGGCAGCGCCACTCTTCGCCGAGACCTCATCCTTCACGGGGGCCAAACTACTTGCGGTGAGGGAACTGAACTTGGGACAAGGAGGGCCGCGGGTTCAATATCTCCGTCAGACACCGAGCCGAGATACTTAACCCGAGCTGCCGCGATGAACATTCTGGCTAATAAATAGATGGCATATAAAATGTCAGCGCCACGCCTGTAGAGAGCCGCGCGGCAATAATAGACTGGGAGTATTCCCGGACTCTGCATATCACAATAAAGCAGACAGACATCACCGGGAGACGGCGGGGGCATCTTTTCGACGTGCCTGAAATATATACTGCTGAAAAAAAAAAAAAAAAAGGGAACACTTAAACAGTACAATGTAACTCCAACTGTTTCCTTTATTTTTTTGAGCAGTTTAGTACAGGCCATTTGCTATTGGAATTAGTGCAAACTGGAAGATGGTCTTTAAAGGCAATAAAGAAATCTCACTTGGTGTGATGGATTGTATTTTTTTTTAAATCGCTTTTTTTTCTTTCCTCAAAAAATAATTGAAATTCATTTTTATTTCATGTATCCTCATCGTAAAACCCTTACTCTCTTTCTCGTACCTTGACTCAAGTTTCACTCCAGTGTTCATGAGAAAGAGGGAGAAGAAAAAAAAAAATCAATAAAGCAACACGACAGCGAGTCTCAAGAGGGTTTCACTTTGGATTAAGAACAGAGCGGCAGGGGGGAGATTGCAATACCGGGACAGCATTGACATTATTATCAAAATCCTTATTGATTGCTGATGTGTAAAAATAAAAAAAGGCAATCTTACAGGTCGTAATTGAATGGGAATCCAGCACCGCGAGTGGGAATGATAGGCAATGACGTGACATTAAGCAACGTGAGGCGAGGGGGCAGTGGTTTAAGTGATCTCGCAACCCTCCTGTCAGGATCGATCAGTCTTGCTGAAATTTAGAGCAACACTCCAAATTGGTCTTAATGGCGTGTTTCATCCTCCCCTGCACCAACGGGGAGCCGGTGCCCTTCATCGCGCCGTGTTCCTTGGCCTCCCTTTCAATTGGGGCGCGCGCCACTGATCTCTGCTCGCCGGGCAAAGGGGGCAGCCTGCAGCATCAAGTGGCTTAAATCCACGCTTCTGATAGTCGGGGAAGGTTCTCCTCCTTGTGCGAAAGTGCTAAAATTGCCCGGAAAAACAAGCCGCGCCAGCACCAGAGCCCTGGCAATTTTCTGATCAAGATCCACAGAGGGGGGCAGGGGCCAGAGCGACCACTGCCGTTGGACACTAACTGGGTGCTCTTGCAAAGAAAATAGAGCCAATGACAGTCCCTCTACTGAAGTCATCTGCCTGCATGATTAGGCTAAGCAGGCCGAAACAAATGACCAGATGTTCCCTTTTCTGCTTATCTATTGTTGGTATATTTTTTGTTAATACGCCCCACCATTTTGGTGACACCGTGGTACAATAACGCTGTGTGCAAAAAGAATAAGTACCTTCTGCTGTTTTGTTGGGGTTTTTTTTGTTACTATCGTACTACGTTCATGGCGCTCCAGTTCGAGAGGATCAAGTCACACTGTTTCTTATATTCTCCACACAGAAGAAGAAAGGCAATTGAGGTCCCGTCCCCCGTGACCCACCACCCGCAGTTACACTTGGTAGGGGATTTTTTTTCCCCCCTTTTCTTTTTCAGTGAGTGTCTACATTTGCTTAGTTCATTTTAAAGCAGTTACAGATAGGGAAACGGTGCTCGTTAGAAGTCTGTAGCCTGCTGAGCACGCAAACATATTTCAATCTGGGTGAAGATTTTTGATGGAATATTAACTGCAGAGTCAATAATCCTTCAATTTGGTTGTATTTTTCTGCATATTTTTTAATCAAAATTTTGATTTAATTGTTCTTAAAGACCATTCTATTTTTTAAGCAAAATTTTAAAAAAGTGATCTTTAAATAAAATGCAGCAGCTATGTGGTATCTAAATTAGAGGTGAGCAAAATATGGCCCCCGCAGGCAATCAATATGACACTTTAATTCTGTTCTTTAATCCATCTTGTCAAGCACTTTCCTACAATTGTTGAGCTCAAATGTTTTTTTTCTATTTCATCATTTATTTTTTTCATGTATTAATGTCATTAACTAATGAGTTAAATTATTAACTATTAACAGGAAAATAAAAATGTCTATTTTTTTGTATATTTCAAATAAAACATGGGTAATCACAATAAAATCAATCATCAAAGAAAAAAGGACAAATAATTATTTTAACATTACTAATGTCAATGTTTTTTTTCCCTTCCCCTACAAAAGATGTGAAAATTGAATGTGGCCCTTGAGCACAAAAGTTTGCCCTCCCTCCTGCTCAATATGGACGAGGTGTGCACTGTGCAGGACAGCAAAATCCCATCTCTTTCTTTTTCCTTAAAAAAAAAAAAAAAAGACAATCCAAATTGCTCACGCCTTCGCCTCTTATCAACAGGCTGGCAGAGATTGTGATTCATAGCAGTCATTTAGGTGATAATGCATTCATTCACTACACAGCGGTAAAGGCACACATATCCAGGATATCGGCGCTGTTGCAAGGATGGCTGTGCTAAACAGGAGGCAGAAAAGTGAAGATGGTGTTGATTGATAAATTGACAGGTTAATTTTGGGATGGATAATGAGAGTCGGACCGTGAGAGATGCTGGAGAGGAAGGGCTGGGGGGGCGGGGGGGGGCCTTTGCTCTACTTTGGATGCAGTGCCATCTGTCTATTACTGACAGAACCGCATGCAGACTCGTATCGTGATGAACAAGGCTCTTTTCGCCTTTGTTCCACTGCTTTCTATACCGCCGTCTAAAAGCTACATTCCACCAAATAGCCCACTATTTCCAACAAGACCGTATATTTTTCTCTTGGAGGATGATGTAAATTGACGTGGCTCCCATCTCTTGTGTATAATTAAGAAAGGAAATTCTTGGCTTAATTAGAGGGCAAAAGGTGAGAACGCAAGAGGAGGTTTAACTTGAGGTGAGGAAAAGGTTTCTTATACACGTTCCCACTGCTTGTCACCGCAATGTGCCAAGTCGGCAAGCACTTTTAATTAAGTCCGACTGGCGTTACTGTACATCTCCCGCTCCATGAATCAGCACACATGACCCTACCGATAATCAAAGGCCACCATTTTACTTCCACACCTCATGCCCAGCATTTCCATCCTGTTCAAATGCATTTTTTTTAGCCACCAAGATGTGTGAAACGTGCGAATCAGAACTCGCTGACAATTAAAAGTGACAAGACGGGCATAATTGCACTCTGGGAATTTACAGTATGCCAACAAAATTTGCTTTCAAATCAAATCTCGTAAAAACGGAAGCTGAATAAAGTCTTAACACAGTGATCGGAGGCAATTAAATTTACATATTGTCATAGTACGGGACTTAAAATGACCCAATTTATTTTCTATTCTTTGAAATGAGGCTTCAAGAGAGCATTCTTTTTTTTTGTGGCTCTATAGAATTTCTCAGTAAGTCAGTCTCTTTGCCATCTCCATGGAGAGACAAGTGGTAAAAAGAAAGTCTAATCAACTTGACTACAATTAATCAGAAAACAGAAATTTGAAAAATGCATCTTATCTGATTTTAATGAGAATGAATAATTATGAATTCATTATTTGTATGTAAAAAAAAAAAAGGTTGAAATTGCCGTAAGAGCGATGTCTATTTGATTTGTGGTAGCAAAGCAGAAACAGTTTGTTCTAATATAAGAGGATGATGATCAACATGACTGTGGCAGACGAAAATACACTCTCACCAACGATGTAAAACGGGGAAGAAAGGCATTTTAATTTAGAAAGACATAAATATATGAATAAATAAAATAAAAAATGGATTTAAATTATAGATATAATTTAAATACATTCACACACACACACACAAATATACTAAAGATAAATATAAAACATATCAACAGACTGATTATATACACAGCATCAAAGATGTCCTGCAGTTGTTTTATGTTTTGGGGCCAGGGTAGCAGCATCATTCAGTAGGATGTCTTGATCAGAAATACTCGATGATGTGCATTGAAAGCATTGAATCAAATCAAAGCGCATTCAGCAGTCAAATTGAGTATGAAAAGGCTCAAGCGTTGGACGATGTGGCGCGTACGGCAACAATGCTGTTCCACCGCCGATTTCATCCGGGTGTGTTTTATCGCGCATTGTTTGGAAGGGGGGCGCAATTGTCACGAGGAGTATCACGGCTTAGAGCGTTATTGTGGCGGTGTAAATGCCTGCTGACTACCAATAAGCGCATGGACGCACCTAAGGGGTTGCCGCACTCCTCCCCATTTGTTTCAGCATCGTCCTGAACTCTGACAGACACCAGCGGGACCAAAAAGAAGAGGTACAGAGGACAACTCTTGGGGGGGAACCACCCTCCTGTTTCTAAAGCACCCAGCAGCTTGATCCCGTGTCACTCGGAGGGCAAGGCTCGGCTGTGCCTCGATTTGCCTTTGAAATCCAAACGTTTAATTGTGGTCAGTGAAAAGGGGGTTCAATCGAATGAATGGTTGAGGCGTATGAGCGGAGGGTGGTGCCTCCTCAGGAGTGTCAGGCTGTAAAATGAGTACATAAAAAAAAAAAAATTAAAAATCAAGAGGGAATAATGAAATTAGGGACGCCATGGCGGGAGAACTTGAAGCGCTGACCCCGATCGTCCACGGTGAAAAGCAAAAGATTAGAAAACGTTTCATGCTAATTTCCATGGAGATTTCTGTAATTTTGCAAAAATTACTTCTCCCCGCTTTGATTTGTCCACAGTGGCCGCCACGCCCACACCCCCATCTCCTGCTAGCATTGTCGGGGTGGTCCTCTCTATCACGCCTCTGCTCTCGTGGGCCCTCGATGGCCCCTCGCGGCGGCCTGCCGTCGTGAGATTACTGAAGCGATGCTGACGTCTCTATCAGCCCCAGCGCCATTGCCGTGCCCTCCCACCACCCCCACATCCCCCCTACCCAGCTTCTTTTTCTGCCCACCCACCAACGAACTCTCCCAGATCCGTCAGATGATAGCTTCATTGGTTTGCGCGGCACCCTGCAAACTCGTAGCATCCTATCCTCCAAGAAGCCCCCCCCCCCACACACACACTCACCCAGCCCCCTCGCACTGTAGAGTGTTTCACCTTTCGCTATCCCTCAGCCTCCTCTCCCTCGGCTTCATCCTGGTTTGTGCTTCTGCCTGCCACATCAAAGGAGAACCTGGGGTCACGGAGCCACAGGCATGGAATATAAATGCAGCCAACTGTGTGGCAGTATGGGAAATCAATCCTCTAAAGATAGCCCCATACTCTTCATGAACCCATCAGAAGTCTCGGATACATATAGTAGCACGTATGGGCCCCCTTTGTGCATTGTGTAGTGACGCGGTGCTTTTGTGCCTTTGTGTTCAACTTTACTGGTCAACCTCGGCATGACAGTGTAATCACCTGAAGAACATGTGAATCAACAGTGGAATACGGTGGAACGGTTTTGCAAAAATGATATGATGGTTACGAGCTCCCGGTATGATGAAGTGCAATGATCAGAAGACTGATCCATATGTGGATAATATCGAGACCAACGTTAGAAATGACTTTACTGGATACAGCACCAAAAAAAAAAAAGGATATTTATAGTTTCAGATTCATCAAATATCGGTGCATATTTCTTTGTGTTGTATTGATTTTGTTTCATTACTGTAAGACAGTTTTTTTATTGTTCATTTCAAACACAGATTGCATTTGGGGGAATAAATAAATAAAATAAATAGATAAATAAATTAATAAATATTCCAAGCAAACATTTTGTACATTTTGATTATGTAGAGAGAAGAAATCCCAAAAATAAATTCATCGAAGCAATTGTTTACTTTTTTACATGAAACAAAAACGTGTTCAAAGCCAGAAAAAAAGTCAATATATTTTTTAATTATTTTTCCTGAACACACATTCTCCGAAGTTAAAAAATATATATATTTGATGTATTTCTTATCTGGTAATAATTTGTATGGGTGGACTTTTTGTATTTTACTGCCTTAACACATAGTTATTTTCTTAAACCATTTCATAACATGGGTATGTCAATTTTGTTCATTTTAGTTGAAGATATGTCAAAAGAAAATCCAGAACATTTGTTAAATGTAGGAAGAAATTTAAAACCTAAGTTTTGTTATCGTTTCTTTTTGTGCAGAAATAACACATTTATGGTGAAAATATTTAATGATTGTTCTAGTTTTTTGTGAACAGGAAACCAATTTAAATACAACTTCATGATGCATTCTTCAATGTTCGAAAGTATCGCCCCACCCTCCCCTTACTCGTTTATATTCACTCTGTATTGGAAATAATAATCAAAACTTAAAAAACAAACAAATAAATAAAAATGAAACCAATATGCATGGCCAGCATCAGTCAATTGTATTAATTTATGTAGCACTTCAATTGAATTTTAAAAGATTTGACAATGAGAGTACCAAACATGCGAGCCCATGCAAGAAAATGAGAAAACCACAGCAGCTCAAGTATGTAAATAACATCTGTTGGAGGTTTGTTTCTTGCCCGCATAAACCGGGGATGCTTCTTGAAATGAGTCATGTAAATTTAACTTGGCGCTTGACACCTGTGATACAGTTGAACTGACAAGCGAATGGCGGTGTGGAGGGGTGGGTGGTGGTGGGTGGCAGGGGTGCTACGTGGCTGACACACCTCAACAAATTGTATCATCCTTCAGGAATGAACAGGGAGAAAAGCTCCACGGTCGGTGGGCTCGGACGTCGCCGCGCTGGGGTTTGAGCGCGCTAGATAAACGCTCTGTCGGAGGATGTCATCGTCTCCATTAGTGATGGAGATGTCATGCGGGCCACAGTGTTTGACTGACACCCTGTTTTGTGTAGCTTGACAGGGGCTTGTAAATGCTAACTCCCTTTGGCAGGGTCTCCTGGCCTGGTGCAGCCAAAGCATGGCAACACCTAGTGGTGCCGAGGTACTACACTTTCACATTCTGAGGAGATATGTCTTCCTGACCTCGGAGCACATCGGCAACCAGAAACTTGATGTAAAAGTAGAAATACTTCGTAAATTGTGTATGTTTGTAAATGTACATACTCGGGAATATCTTTGCTGCTCAGAACAAAAATAAAAATGTATTTGTCAATCATATACAACATCCATTTTGGTAATTTGGTACAAATATGGAATCGTGTCACACACACACACACACACACACACACACGCACACACACAGCATTGATAATCTTACATTCAGTAGTGCTCGTATAAGAAGGGAAAATGAGTTACATGTTGCATCTTATGAAAGAGCTAGCTAGCGTGTAACCGACAAATTATATGCTAGCCAAACAACGAGCTCCCATTGCTTTGCTAACATTATGATTTGAGTTGCAACAATTAAAAATTAAACAAAACTAGCTCATGATAAAAAAAAATTAAAAAAACACTTTAGTTGTAAAAGATCTCAACTGCAGTTGACTTTACATCTTTTTAACTTTTTATGTTGCCAGCACTGAGGCTGATCAAAGAAAAAAAAATACAATTTTAAGTACCGTAACTTAAGTACACCTAATCTATGTATTCAAAGTAAACATTCAAGCAGAGGTATCTAAAAGATCAAGTACATTAAAAGAGTATTTGTCCTTCAATCCCACCACTATGGACCATTTTAACCTTCAGTCAGTAAAATGACCATCACCACCGGCTTTAACCGTTGAACGTACACATTAAACACAAACAACAGTCTCGGACGTGTAAAACAGCACGGGGAGGAAGGAAGGTGCTTTACGAATCACTCTCTGCGCAAACCACAAGCAAGACAGGCATCATCTTGAAGTGTCTTGACCACAAAAGGCTTCACTCACCACGATATGGAAGATGTGTGTGTTCAGCACAAGCCTAATGCACTTAGAGCGCCGCCGCAGCGCGTATACACAACAGTCGCACAGTGGGCGCGAGATGGGTTTTCCACGCTTTCACAAAGTGCATACAAGAGTTTCCCGCTCGGTTCGGGTTTTCCCGTCAAAACTGTGTATGCTCGCTTCTTACTAGAAGGAGTTTTTGGACCACAAGAAAAGTAAAACGACAAGCGGGAAAATGAGTGCAAAGTTACTTCAAATATCAATGCAGTCGTTGAAGAAGAAAGTTGCAATTTCAAAAGGATTAAAAAAAATTGTTTCGACGAGCCGATGTCAAAATTTCCACACAAACCTACATCATGGGTTTCTTGAAGAATGTGTCGAAGGTACCCATTGCATAATATCAATGAACGTTAGTTGGGGGGGGACAATTTCAAAAAAGTAACCCATTTATAGAGATTATTACGAACACAAAGAACTAAAACCATTATGAGGGGAGGGAGGGAGTTTAAAGGCGGAACAGTTTAGGGGAGGGGAAGGTGTCAATTCTCCTGAATCGTTCTTAAAGGGATACAAGTTTAATTTGAACTAATTTCAAAATTCTCCAAAAAAACCTCAAGTGAATGTTGTTCTATGACCTGCTATATACTCATTGGATGGATTTTTTTGTTGAAACATCGAAGAAAAGGTGACTTCAAATTCCGTTGAGGAAAATGAACGATTTTTTTTAGAGAGCATCAGAACCCGTGAAAAGTGTCAAAGGTGTTTCTCGAAAGACTTGTCCTGGCTGATCTAATTTGAATACACCTCTGGTTTAACAACTACACAAAGCCAGTAGTTCTGTCTTAGAAAAATCATTCATGCATTTGGTGGTGATCATATACCCCCCCCCCCCACCCAAAAATCATATTTTTTCTTCTACCTACAATTTGTAGCCGAGATGCTAGCATGGAGAACTCGAGTGCCTGCAGCCCCCCGCCCCCCCCCCCCCCATTCCCCCAAAAAAGAACCCTGGCCACGGAAGTGCTGTGGAGTTGCTCTGTAGGCTGCAGGGCTGGACAGTGTACTCTTCTTCCACCCCCACACCCCCTAATGCCTTGCCCATTGATCTTTCCCGTAACTACAGCTCCCCACAGAAACCCGCACAATCTGTGCAGGGGAGTGCTCCCAGGCACCCCCCACTTCAAAGGTGCATATTTACTCTTCGAAAATTTAGAGAAAGTGCAGCTGTGGATGCATCCTCCAACCTCAATCAATGATAAGGCTGCTCCTCCTGACCCTCCCCCCTGCTGGCTAATAAAGTGCTTCTTAGGCTCGGCGGTTTCTTGGCTTGGTTCAAACGAGCACTTAGGTGGGTTTCCATTGTCTGCTTCCTTCAAATTGCCTTTGCTTTTTCTTTTTTCTTTTTTTTTTTTTCCCCCAAACTTGTTGTTGCTGAGCAAAGTTGCATACAAGACGTCAGAATTAGTACCGGTCGACTTCCTTTTATCCTCGCTGATTCCATTTTTTTCATGATCACGCAAAGCCAACATTGAAATCGCGATTAAATTTTGATGAATTGTCCAGCCCTCACTTGATGCAAATGAGCTGTTAATAGATGGAGAGAAAAGGGAGTCGGCAAAATATGAGCCCTGAGCAAGAACTTTTGGAAAAGACTCATCCAAAACAGTGAGCCCAAATCGGCAAAATCTTGGAAGAAAGATTACATTTCCTGGATCAACAAAGGGGGGAAATTAATTTGAACACCAATACTTTTCCAGGTTATTTCGAATTGAACTTCATGCAGGTTCATGTTTCATTGTATTGAAAGACAAAAGCACAGAACAAAAGCAATTCAAGCAAGAAAGGACATCATGGAATTACTCAATAAACGTTGGGGTGCTCTAAAACTTTTAACGTATCATTTATATACTGTTTTAACATTGTTTCGATCTTTCCATATTTTCGATATGACTAGATATATATTGACTACCTATCAATCATACTTTTGTTTCTCAGTTAAATGACCCTAAACAATGACAAACGTATGATTAATTAAAAGAAATCAACGCATCATCAAGTGTTAGTGGTGGCACAACAACACCACTGAAGAAGATAAATTACAAGAGAGCTTTACGATGTTTGGGTCCCAGCCTGTCAATTATGTTCGCAATAGGCACAGTGACCTGGAAAGCGGCTCTACCGAGATGAGGCTTTAAGTATTCTTCCAGTGAGCCACTGTGGTTCTAAAACCATGTGTGGGGTAATCTTAACTATCCATTAATCCTAACTTGTTTGGACTTCTCACACTGACGTATCTTTTTTCACTCCCAGGCACATTGTCGTACAAGTCTCACTGGGCGCTTCGCGAACATGTTGACAGCACTTTGTTAGTAGGTATCAGCTTGCAGTGAGCAGACACCAGGAGGGGAGCGAGGGATGTGGTAATCATCTCTATCTCTGGCTCCTTGGCAGCGTTTCTCCCCCCCCCGCCCCTTCGCGGCCGGCATGCTGGCAGACACTCGCCATTGAGCGGCTGTCAGACAGAAAGGGGCTGCGGTGATGTGGGAATGTGGGCTCGGGGCTACGCCAGTTCACCGTCGGTTCTTTCCAAAGGCAGCTGAAGCTAAAAGCCCTAAGCGGCGTCCCCCCCGTTTTACCTGCGCTAGCAGTTTTGACAACGCTAACAAGGAGAGCAATGGTAAAGAGTCCAATTCCATTATGCCTCCCCGGTGGGCTGTGCTTGTTGTAGCAGTAAAATGTTACGGCTTCTGCGAAGAGTTAAAACTGTAACTGTCACAAGTGGTTTAAAGATGAGTTTTAGAGGCGGACTTAAATGCTAGCAATCAAAGTTGTCTAGGCAACAATGTGACCTGATTTGATTCTGGCTCTGGATTTGGTTATGGGCGGTGTTTACGACACGTTAGTATTTTCAGGTTGATTTTAAACAACTTGCCGCACCCTCTGACAAATATTCTCAGGTTGCCTTACGAAAGTAATTTCAGAATACGAGGCAATCTTTTCAACCATGTTGCGCTCCATTTCTATTTTGATAAGATTTTCAACCAATGCCAAAAACCTGTTTAGAATGACTTCTTTCTATGCATTTGTCATCGGGAGCTATTAGTAATATTACATACTGCTGCTGTTAATGTCGCAAGTAGTTTCTAAAATAGAGCGGTTTGAAAGAGTGACTTAAAAGCGATGACTAAAACGTGCCTGGGAACAAGATGATCTTTTCTTATATTGTCTGATAGGGTTCAGTCTTACAAATCGGTTTGAGATGACGTTTAAATATGCCCTGCAGTCTTGAATATACGAAACTGAATCTCCGACAACAGCGGGGTAAAAAAAAAAAAAAAAAGAAACCCCTTTCCTCCGATGTTTTAACAGATTCTTGACCCGACAACGCCATGTTTAATTGAAAATACTGTAGTTCTGTTCGCATCTGGTGGAGAAAATTCCATTTACCTCAAACATATGTATGCGGTAAACATAATCGTAGCACTCCAATTCCCTAACGTTGCTTCGCTAAGACATTTACGAGATGCCCGAATAATAGTCTGGCACTTTGCTGTAATAAATGAACAAATGAGGGATGACTTGAGTGTCAACAACAACAAAAAAAAAGCCCAATGGTTCATGCCAAATGATTTGGCAATGTATCTAATCATCAGAAAGGAGAGATAAGCAAGACAAGGCGAAGATTTGAAGGGGCGGGGGGAAGAAAAATAAACATTGTGAAAAAGTAGTCCAACTTAAATGGCAGAAAACAGCAGCGCGCTTTGCTAAGTTGCAGTTTCTCACAACCTGGACCTGTGATCTTTAGAGTGATACCCTGCAGTTCATCGCAACAAATACGCTCAATCACTCAGGGAGATCCAAAGTCTCTCTGTTGGCCAATTACTGCTTCTTAAAAGCCCGGGGCGTCGAGGAAACTTTGACTCCTGGAAATAAAGACCAATGTGAGAAAGAAACACTGCAGCTATTAAAATCTTTATAATTCTCTAAATCACCAGCGATTTGTTTTGCCTCGTGGCTTGTTGCGCTCGGTTCTCGTTGCTATTGCAAAGGGCACGGGGTCATTACAATTGAGAAGAGCAACCTTGTTTTTACAACTCTGCTTGGGAAATAAATAAATAAAATGTTTGTGATGCCTTTTTTTTTTTCTCCAAGTTGTTGCGAGTGCATAAGGCAAAGCTCTCCTCTGTGTCATAATTGCCTGGAGTTCGAGAGTAAAGGCTCTGGACTGCGGATGTTAGTGCGAGCCTTTCATCTGGGAGGGGTCGGAGTCAGAACTGCTTTATAAAATCAGGGACTCGGGAGAATCGGACCTCTTTCATTTATAGAATGAAAGGATTTTTCAAAGAGAGAAAAGTTAGCATTTATCTATTGCTGAATTAGACCTTTCCTTGACTGGTGCCGCTGCTGCTGTTTTTTTATTTTTGCTTATTTCCTCGTTTCAATACCAGAAATGCCACAAACTGATTAATTTTCAGGACAGATTCTGAAATTAGTTTGCTTATTCAAACCGAGTGGCAAGTCAAAAGTGCTGGAGAGGATCACACAATTATGGAGTAAAAATCACTCCAATTAAACGCCGGCGTGTTAACTTTTTAGCGAGTGGCTCACACTTCACCTCATAATTAAAAGCCTGCCATGGGGAAAAAAGTGGAAAAAGAAAAGACCAACATTGGGAATGGAGGCATTTAGCAAGCTGATGGATTCTCCAAAAGCCCTCCTTTGGCTCGCCTGCTGCTCCGGGTTAAGAATGGCTCTCTAACGCCGGCACCCCCCACTCCATTCAGCCACGCCAGCTAGCACACAAGAGCCCCGACTGAGGATGCTTTCAAACTTTCAGCCTCTAATCACCAGAGTATCCTACAGCACGGAGCTGATGGACGAATGGGTCATAAGAAGGATGTCCCGACCATAAATCAGACTACGGGGGTGACAGCGCACAAAATAGGTGAATTGTCTCTGGTTGTGCAATGCAGGCGGTGCCCCTTGTGTCCCCGCGTCGCACCACCCTTTTTATTATTTGGGAGCGAGTCAAACGGATGCCCTACCAGCCAGTCTTCCCTCCCCCTTGTGCCCCCCACCCACCACACACACACACACACAAACACACACTCTCCCCGGCTGGACCTCGCTATGAACTGTTTCCAGAGTCAGTTACTGGTGTAATTGAAAGTGCTTTGTCATCGCTTTCAGCCAAACACTGATGGATGTGAAGTTGAATGAGGTTTGGGGTTTAGTTATACGAGTGAGCCTGTGCGAGATTTATCACCAGAGGCTTAAGAGGCTACAAGAGACCATTAAAGTGCCGCCACAGCCTACATCGTCGCAAACTGTTCATTATTATTCATTAAAATAGAATGCCTTTAATATAGCTACTTTTCCGGGTGTGTGTGGGTGGGGGGCAGGGGGGGTGTAAAAAAAAAAACAACATTGCATTTTACACACAAGAGGTGTTCTTAAAGCAAACTCGTCGGAAAAAAAAGAAACCCTCAACAAAGAAAATCATCAGCAGTGGATTGAATTGAGTAATGTGGGTTAGCTTTTTATCTAACGCTCAGCAGTTTCAAAATCTTCATAAATCTGCCAGTAAATCATGAATGATGTAGTTGTCTGTTTATTTTATTTTATTTTTTTAAGCTTAGCACGAACGTTAGTCACTAGACTTGGAGGACATATTTTATTGTAACATAAGCCCAAAACACATGAAACCCTGGATGCATTTAAGCTGACCTGAATGTTTATAATGAAAGGGCAAAAATGTTGTTGCATAAAGAGATTTTCATTATATTTCACATTTACCAATGTGCTGTTATGAATCTGCAGATTGCATTTACAGGAGCCTTGATAACTGTACAAAAATAAACAACAAAATTCCCTTGGGATCTGAATTTTCAAAATTAAAAATGCTAAATATTTTCTCTTTGTCGTTTTCCAATTCATTGTGTCAGTTCCAGCCAGAAGATAAGTGTTAAAATCACTCTTCACTCTGGTAATGCACTAAAAGGCTGAAGGGACACAATTCCAATTTTTTGCTCTCAACACAATTTGTCATGACAAAAGAGGAAAACAGAAATACAGATTGAAGTTAGATATATCGAATATCTCCCAGCACAAAGACAAATGAGCAGATGGGCTTTAACAAAATGAGTTGTGAGCTGCTTGGATTGGCTGGGAGTCGGCTGTGCTCCCTCCCACAACGGCGCAAATGCCACCTTCGATCTGCGAAGACTAGCAAAATATCAAAAGAATCTAACTCCACCCATGCGCACAGTTTGAGTGCGCTTTGCGCTAGACTTGTGCCCAGCATGAAAATAGGGCGCTCGTGTCACACAAATAAATTGGATATTACTTTTGGAACTTTGGCCAAATTTTGAACAACCCACAGTAATGTTCGTTTGCTATTGATGCAGGCCAAAATTTAGAACTCGTCTGAGTCGGAGTGAAATGTCAATTCAACTCACACTTCGGTTGTACTATATATCATCACTTAGCAAATAATTCAAAACATCAAATTGAAATCTGAAATGGGGTATAACCAAATATTACTTTTGAGTTGTGTTCAAAGTTGAAGTAAAACAATTGCAGACAGAGAGGTCGTCAGCCAGGGCAAAATAAACGGTAAATAATATACTGTAAGTATTTATTCTTTACTTGATGCACATTATCATGACTTCCGTAAATGCAAGCATAGTCACACCGAAGATGTACCATTTGAAATGATCGTGTCAATTGACAACAAACAATAAATGTTATCGGTATTGAATCGGAAATTGGGCGCTTCCCCGACACCGTCAATCCAGCCTTTGAATTTAATGGTACACACATTATGAAGACTTGATTGCAATGATCAAGTGTGGTCTCCAGCAAAAACCAATAGAACCATTTAATTCCAATCCTAGATCAACAACCTCGTGCAAAGCGTGGGAGGCACACCAGTTCTCATTGTTTCCCACTTATTATAGGCTTCTCCCAGCTGCCCAAACTGTAAGGGCCTGGATCCCGTCCAGCATCGGCTCTGATCAGGGCCTCTTTGTGATTTTGAGTAGTACAGAGCTGCTGTCCTAGAGCCATGTTGGAATGCACGAGCAGCAGTGGAGAGGTGCAGAAGGAAGCGACCTCGCTGTGTGATGCGAGCGCTAGCAACTGGGCAAGAGTAACACGCCGAGGTTGGTGGGATTATAAATAAGTAGCTGTGCTGAAGACAGCAAATAGGAGAGGTGAATACTGGTGCCCACAGCGTGGTTGTAAACGCTGCCCTTTCCCCAACATTGGCCCGAAGCTGCCAAAACAGGACGGAGAAAATAGGACTAATGAGACCGCGCGCCTTGTTCCTTTCAAATATTTTGCTATTCCATTGCAGTTTTCATTTTGTCCAAAGGTTTGAATGGGATTCGGATGCTTGACATTTCTAAAATGATATGATATACTGTATCCTCGAAATTCAAATGTTTCACTGGTTGACCATCTTAGGTTGATTGGTTGAAACATTTGCCAAACTTGGGGAGAAAATGATGTCGAAATAATCCCAAAACGATATCTCAATCAAAACTGAAACGGATGGCCCAAAGCATGTTGGTATTCGTGCTACCTTCTGCTCTTGCCTCCCGAGCCTGCGTTGGTGAGTTTCCTGTTTCTGAGGTATTGCAGATGATAATGCTGTGAGCTGGGCAAAAATGACATGGACAATAGTAGGCAAGGTTGTATTATTAAGAGTTACCCTTATAACTGCTTTTCACATGATATCTGAATTTCCAACGGGTAAAAATTGATCCGAAAACCGAAAGTAATCCAAGGATAAATAGCTCCCCTGAAACGTAACGTGCTCAAGTTTCTGAGGTTCAAATCACATGGGCTTCTGGCCACACATCGAGCGACGCACGTGAGTGACCGTTTTGAGGCCTGTGTGCTTGTAGGTCATCACGTCAAGCAAAAGACGACAAAAGAAAACGGAAACCCCGCCGTGGGCGCTACATACCTGACAGGAGAGACAAAGGCTAAGGCCATTAAACAGGAAGCAAAGTGTTCAGTATCAACACTGCTAACCGAGTCACTCAGCGAAACTAAATCTTGCTTTTGAATGTGGACCATATGGTGATGTGCGCTCTTCCTCAAAATTTTAAATGGGATTTATTGTACCGCTGTTGTTGTTTTAACAAGTTGTACCTAACATGCCGAACACAGTCGAATGGAACATTTCGGGCAGGGCGAAAACGTGAATAAACCATTCAAATCAAAAGATATGCTGCTGCCTGTGGGAAAATTAGCATGGTAAATGAACATTAGCTCGCAGATGGTTTGTGATGGGGCACCGCCGTGGCTGCTAACAAACAATTGATTAACTTGTAAACTCCCATTGCCCAGCTGTTCTTCAGGCTGTTTACCATAAATAAAAGAGGGGGAGTCGGGAAAGAATCCAGATGCTTTTGAGTGTGGCAGGAAAGCAATCTGTCATTGTTCTCGACCAACACTGATGGATGCCGCTTTGAATGGGGATTGGTTTTAGTTAAACATGACAAATGTGAGGGATGACACGCCACCGGTCACAAAGGTCCGGGGGTCCGGCAACGCCTCAAGCGCTCGCTTCTTTGAGGCCGAGGCAATGTAATATCATGTATCAGCTGCCAATAGAAGAAGCGACACGTTTAAAGTTTGCCATTGCTTGGGCAAGGTGAGACATGAAAGAACTAAGAAGTCCGTAAAAGCAAAGTGCACCCTGACGGTGGCTCATTATGTTTTTAGTGAATTAATTTTCTCGCTTGAAATGAGACTAGTTGATGGATAGAAACAACAAATTGAACAACTCCAGCGAGGTCAGCATTTGTCACATCTGGCTAATGAGAAATACACTCGGAATTTGATGCCTTAGGGAAAGTTTCAAAATGAGAGAAAAGCTCGATTGGCAGCAATTGGCCAGTGTGTGTGGGGGGGGGGGGGGGGGGGATGCTCACAGTTCTGACCCTTCAACTTGAGTTTGAGATTAACCAAATGTTTTATTTTTACTTTGTTTCAGGGTGAAGAATGAAAGAAGCAGGGAGAAGAATACATTTTTTTCTGCCTCTTTTTAAAAGAAAATATTTACTTGACAAATTTGAATAAGTTTATAGTACACTTAATTTTTACACAAAAGCTTATGACACGCCAAGTACCTTTACTGTGACGGGATTCAATTTAGAACATGAATTTCATGCCATACCACTTACATTTATTTAGAATGAAGATGCAAATTAGTGTAAAAGCTAAAACATTTTGGGTTAAAAAAAATTGTGTTTTTATATTTTGATACAATGATATAGCACCGCAGCTCTAAAAAAAAAAAAAAAATTGAAAAAGGACTGCCTCCGTCCCTCACAGAGCCTTTCCCATGTCCTCACATTCTAAGAGTCCTAGCTTGAATACAACACGCGTATAAGGTTTGATGGTATGATGTAATTTCTGTGAATATTGCTCTGAATCTTGATTTGAAGAATATGTGAGAAAAATTAGCAACGCAATCTTTTGCTGAACTTGATCAGCCCTCGTGACAGGTGAGGAGGAGGCTGGTCACCAGCCACTCAAAAAACATTTTGGAATACCAACAAAAAAAACATCAAATGGCTCCGATTGAAGCTGTGTTGAGATATAAGAATTTTACATTCATGCACACAATATATCCGGTATTCACTTTACCCGAAGACAAAATGAATGATTTAATTCCAAACACATCAGTTATTTAGTAATCACTAGCGAAGCAGCAAGTCAAGACGTCGACGCTTTTTGTCAAACACCCTGCCGCAGATTGCTTTGCACAAATGCATTTCTAGTCATCTGAGAGACAGAATGTTAGATTGGGCATGTTTTGTGTGATGCTGCTTTTATTTCTTTCATGTGAGTCCATGTGGCCAGGCTGTTGGCAGTCTTGGCTACGGTGCGGGCGGCTAAAGCAAATTGTCGATACTCGGCAGCAGAACACAAGGCTGCCTTCTTGGAAAAAGAAACGGCGGAGGAGTTCTAGCAGTCAGCCCACAGACAGGAAGACTCAAGAGGAAAGACCAGAAAGCCATTAACTAACCACAATATTATGGTGATCTATTAGCTGAGAAGAGCTACAAACAGCTAATGAACTCGAATGAGACCCTCCCCTCCCCGCCCCCTTTTCCTTCCACACTCCTTCATAAGCCTCAGCACCCATCAAACACACCAACACGCATGCACAGCACGTATACATGGACGGAAGAACACATTGAGAGGCAATGCAGAGAGACCTCATCTTGTACAAAAACAGCATGACAGATCAATGCCTGATTCCCAAACCATGGAAAAAGGTTACTCGCACTCTCACTGGGATTATATTTGTGATACATCCATTCCAATTTCAACTAAGAAGCCCCCCCCCCCCAAAAAAAAAGGCGCCATACGTATCTCCTAATTATGAGTTACATTTTTGTGTCTGTGGTTATGCTTGCAACATCAGTGTGTGGAGTGCGAAAACCGATCTGATGGACCGGTGCCCTCGGTTCCCCCTGATCAGGCTCTAGCAGGTATCCGGCATGATTGACAGCTCACAGGTCAGCCGTCCATCTCCCAGTCTGTTAGAGGGTGGGCGGTAAAAGAGATTTGGAATGCCGAGGACCCTGATTGCTTTATTGCTCGCCTGTCAGAACCATTGTGTGGCTCTGTATTATTAGGGATCGCCATCTCTCTCAGTCTGGAAGGTGGCGCGCCTCGGCTCTGCATAAAGAATCGGCACTCTATTCAAAATCCCCACCCCCCCTTTTCTTTTTGGCTGAAAAGGAAGAAAGCGTAAAGTCTTCCACGAAAGCTCCCGTATTTGGTTTGTCAGATAATACGAGACACGCGTCTCCGGGGAATGGTTGGATGGCGAGAGCGTGCAGGAGATTTGCCATCCCATTTGGCAGTCATTTTTCACGCAATACCAACAATGGTCTTGAACATTACATTGGGATTACTCTGATGTCTCCGATTAAATCAAATCATTTCCGTTTATTTTTCGATATCTGTTGTATGCACTCAAATGAAAATGTATAAGCCTGGGAAATCATTTTGCAGTGTACAATCCAGGATTTTTTTTTTTTTTTTGGTACAAAATATCCTTGATCAACTATTAACTCATTCACTCCCAAATACGTTTTTAAACGTCTTTTCAGACTTGGTCTAGAATTGGCTGGTACTGAATGAGTTAAATACCACCTGGTTCTAATGTCGGGATTCAGCAGAATAAGGCATTTAGATTTTATAACCGATTTCACAAAACTTCCTTAATGCTAATCATGCAGCCTTTGATAAGACATGTGTTCCGTTTTGCCTTCCTCTTCGAAATGTTTTGTGTCGTGGCCATATTTGCTTTGTAGTTGGTGCATTTTTATTGAATTTCTGCAAAAATGCACGCTCACTTGAGTTGACTGTGTTCCAGTCAAGTCAGACACAAAATGCCCTTTCATTGCTACTGAATGTCATTCAAAAACACACCAAGTATAACACAAAACATTTACGCTTAAACCTATTTGACACATTTAGTCAACATTTGAATAGAAATTGGCAGTCATTAATTAGCCCATGACACAATCTTTTTATAGATGTATTTATTTATTACCTGATCTGGTTAGCGTGGTTATTGGGCAGATGCTGGCAAAAAAAAAACAACAACAACAACAACAAAAAAAGATAAAGTTGGCTGACAAGTTAATTAAATAAAATGGGATTTTCATGAAAAGATAACATGCTGGACAAAAATAGATTTCATGTGGAATTGGAATAAAGTGAATTCATGGTGGGATTTCATTCATTGCACCAGTCCAAAGATACAATGGTCCATCTAACAAACAATGCCTCGCCACTATTTCCTAGTTGATTTCTTTTCTTTTAAATTTCTGTCCTTGGCTGAGATGACAGACCGTGAAGTTGTCAAATGTCATCGGACCAGTTCCGGCAAGTCTCGCGGAGCCCAGGTGATGGCCAGGTGTCATTCCCTGGTGCTCCAGGCCAAGGCAGCTACAAGCCCACTGGGGTGTCATGTCAGCAGCATCTCCATGGAAATGAGGCAACAGGCACAGACTCACACCTTTGAGGCCAGGAGGCATCTCAGAGGAGAGTCCGCATATCACTCCCACCCCAAAATCCGTGACCATCTCGCGTTGTTGTATTCTTGAATTCCACAGTGAGTGTGCTTCACCCTCCGTGTCCTGGCAGTGCTACCCTTGCGAAGCCTGCCGGGAGCGCTGGTGAGATGTCAGATTAGACCTGCAAGTCTGGAGCAGGCCTCCAATGGGGATACATCACATAGGGGACTGACCAGTCTATCTATGGGCCATGCATGCTACATTATGAAATGCATCTTGGGGTGAAAAAGCATCTTTTCAAAAAGCTGTCTCCTTAAGATATCTTTGAATGATTGTCTATTAGTGGCCTTTTTTTTTCTGAGGAGCGGAAGAATTTAAAAATGATTTTGTGCAACGAGGAACAAGAAGTAGGAAATGCATTTTTGAGCTGTTTGAAAATGCTTCGATGTGTTTTCTTTCTTTATTTATATACACTGCATGTATAATCATTTGAATTTGGTTAAATGTACAACAAAAGGGAAACAAATAATCTGTCGCCATTATAAAACCTTTGCTCGCTGCGATTGGAACGGCAAATTCATTGCAGGACTGGTGAAAACAGTTCATTTACAGCAGGCAAGGTGTACATGTAGCACATATTAGCAAACAATCATTTTTAATTAGCGATAATTGTTTCCCCATTGTGTTTCCGTGTCAATGTGAGAAAGGAATGATAACCTCATCATCCCGCTCACCCAGGGCCCTTCTTACTGGAAGCCATATTGATTTTGTTTGTCTGAGAGTCCTTGCTTTGCCTGGCCTTTACCTCTGGGACAAATCTAATTGTTTATCTCTGGACAGACTTCTGCTTTTTTTTTTTTTTTTAACTCCCTTCTGTCTCATTACGTGCCAACATTTGTCAAGTCAAGTCTCTCCACACTCTCAAATCTCGCTTTACAGCATGTCATTCGGCAGCCCACTACAGATGGCTCGCTTATCAGCAGACCCTCCCACATGGAATGCTGTGAACATGACAGCACTAAAGACGTTGGGGGGGGGGGGGGGGGCAAAAAAAGAAAAGAAAAAAAAGTGTACTCAAACTGACATACAATTTAATCACTCACAAGAGACAGTCTTATTTCTCAGTTAATATCTGGAGAAATAGCTTTAGTGTGAAAAATGATTCCCACGGTACGTATCCCAACACGATTCCTATCAAAAATCATTGACGGAAATACCAATTTAAGTTCAGGGATATTAAGTTATGTTGGCAATTTGGGGAAAACTTTGAAAAAGTTGAAATTAAATGTCAAGCTCTAGGTTGAAGTCGCAATTGACCGTAAAATGACAACAACACTAGGCATGAGTGGGTGGGGATACTAATCAAGGATCAAGAATATGGTTGATTGTGTGGAACTCAGTGTGGATTATTTACATCTCATGGCAAATAAGGCAAAATGGTGTGCAGTTTTGGCCAGCAGAGGTACCGTTGATTGAGTTGAGCAAGTGTTTGCGAAAGTAGCGAATGTTGCGTTCACGTCAGGGTTCATTCAAGGTCACAAACGTTTACCAAACGGTCACCAGATATTCAGATCTGCTATGCTCAAGTGCACACCCTCATTGTGCCGAAAATGCAAAGTGTATGCCAGACTTAAGTCAGTGATGAGCTGTGATGCTTCTCTTGAACTTGGGACAAAAAAAAAAAAAAAAAAATGAAAGATATTCATGGATTCATAAAACTAGTCCACATTAACAAACACTGAGACCGTACTTTTGTTTTGCATACTTTGTTACCGTTTTCCACTGGCTGCCATTTTTTTTAGCTTATATTTGTATATGTAATATGTTCATCTTATAAATCAACTGTAAAAACAAACAAACAAACAAAAGGTCATATTTTAACACTTCTTCAACTTGAAGTACTTTATTTACAGTCTCAGCCTCTTGCCTGGCAACAGTAAAAGCTTCCAATAGGTGACCAGAACGGAAGGCAGTTGGCAAATTGGTTTATTCAAGTTGTACCACCGTGACTCAATCAGGTTTTGAAAATGTTTTCTTTCAACATCGTTACCAGACATCACTGGTCGTGCTGTGGGAAGCCCTCGGCCCGGCTCTATCAGCGAGTTAACTCCGGCGAAGTAGGCCAGATCAATAAGAACATTCTGGGGGAGCAGTCAGAGAGGAGTGTTAGAGGCCCGGGGTAGGGTGATGGGTGGGGGAGAAGGTGAGAAGCAGGGAGCAATCAGAGAGCTAAAAGTGTGTCTGTGTGTGTGTGTCTGTGTCTGTGTGTGTGTGTGTGGACATGCTCCTTCAGGAGCGGATCGATGCACTGACAGCAACTCGGCTTTGTTCTGGCACAGTGCTCAGATGTTAGGCGTGTGTAACATGATTGCTTGAAGGTTTTTGTTGGGGCTACTTGTGTTTTTGTTTGTCACTTTGCTCGACTCCTCGTAGCATGTCCCGCTGTTGCTTTTGTTTGCGAGTTAGCTAGGTTGGCGGTCTCGTTATTTCTTGCACATTTCCTTTAATCACCAAAGTGCCATTTTAGTCGCCACATTTTGACACATTTCTGAGAGCGGGATGAGTGCCAAGGCCGATACCTAAGGGCAGGGAAAAAAATTCAGATAGGAAGAAAAGAAAATCAACAAGCATCTGCATGCTTTTGAATCCATTTGAAGAATAGAAATAATTTTCTTTAAAGCATCAGGAGAGGCGTTGGTGCCCCTGCATTCTTTTGATACAAGTAATGTTTGCTTTTGTCAGGAGAGGCGGGCGGGCGGGGGGGGGGGGGGGGGCTTTGACACTGCTCGTCATTTCACTACTTCCCAAGAGTTTTTCATCCTCACAAAAACTCATTCTTCATCCCCACGCTAACCAAGTTAAGCACTATGCGTCGCTAAATACCCCACGAAGAATTATTCGCGATGAGAGCTTGGGTGTGCCTGCCCGCTGACTGAAAGGTGTTGACCGCAAAGGACAAGTAGGTGTCAATAGACCTGCTCTCAGCGCCTATGGGACGCTGAGACGCATGAGCTCCTTTCCAAGGCTTTAATAAGATAGCACAGATGCGCTCTTGTCTGAGCACAGTGCTCCGTCTCATTGTACTTTGGCCTCCCAACCCCGCCATTGCGAGCCCTCCATTGCTGGGGACGCATGAGAGGGTCTCATTAGGACAGGCAAACGAAAACCGGGGTCAAGGTCTATAAAGGTAGTCAGCACTAAGAAGCATGCCTCCGAGATGAGTTGGGGAGCGCCAGCGCGTCCTAGCGGCCACCCCGGCGGACCTCTGGCCCTCCCCATCATGACCTCCCATACCCGCCATTATTTGACGAAGCAGAGCTTGATAATGATTTAGTGTGGATGAAGAAGGGGGCACCGTCTGAAAAGGAGTGTCCCACTCTAAGGGAGAGGATAGTAGGGGATGATAGAAGAACAAGGGGGGGAAAAAAACTAACCCAAAAAAAAAAAAAAAGATCAAAAGCAGGCCTTTCGCTTTTCATGCCTCAGAGGCTCCAAAGAGGATAAAGAACAATTGGGCCCTGGGTATTCTGTCCTCTCTGGCAATTAGACTCAGCTGATGAAGTGAAAGGGATGAATGGCAGGGTTCAAGGCCTTCTCCAGGATTCACACAACAGGGTGTGTTTTTACCCTCCTTTATCCCTCATCTCCCCAAATGCGGCTGAAATATTTCCAGATGAAGACAATGTGACTCAAGGTGGCAAATCGCAATCACGGGCGGGCTGACGAGATTGAGGAGCTTTAAGAGGAGCCGAGGGGGCACAAACAGATCGCTGTGCAATCACATGTGCAAACACATTTTCTGCAAAGTGCCCCCCAAAAAGATGAGCATTTGTGATCACACGAGTAAACTCCAAAATGCCTTACGCAAAGATTCTCTTGGAACAGTCCGCTGCCTACCCCCACAGGCGCTGTGCATTTTCAAAAGTAACCACTCAAATAAGACGTTGAGGAACAGATTTAAAATAAATTTGACAACATTTTTCCCTGATCAACTAAAGGGCGATTAAATAGCAACTGATAGAATTGAAGTTTTCTATTGGAGAGCATAACTGATGAACACATGCCGCTATAGTGGAGGTCTTTGTGGATGTAGGTCGACTATTTCAACGCTTCTAATTTTATGTTTTCAGAGACGACAAAGTTAAATCCTTTAGCATAATTATTTCATTCGTTTTAAGTATGGCGGGTAAAAAAAATAAAATAAAAGGGGCCGAGAAAGTCGCAAAGTCAATTGCACTGTACACTGATGACAAAATGTACATTTATACTTTGCAAAAGCAGTGATTTATACACGTTGGAAATTAAAACCCCGAGTTAGCACTTACAAGCCCCAAATGTTTTGCTAGCCTTACCTTGAAAAAAAAAAAAAACGAGTGCGCCGTTACATACCAAAGATATCTGCAGAAATGAAGCAAATTCCAGTAACCCCAAATAAATAAATTAATTAATCTAAAGAGCAAAACGTTATTATTTTTTCGTTTCCAATAATATCACTGTCATTTGTGTTTTCTCATAACGGGGAATACAAAAATGATTTTTTTTTTAATTTAAGTCATATCCACCCACCTCTAAACTAAAGAAAACCACATAGAATTCTAAAGGTTCGATTCATGAACAACCATGACCATCCCTAGTATAAAATAAAATTAAAAAAACATGGCTGTTACTTTCTAAGTGAATAAACCTTACCTTACACGGCTGTAATTACGTACAACCATTGTATACTAGGCAGGCCACGTACGTCTCAGTCTTTAAAAGCAGTTGATATACTTAGACATTCATTATTCATTAAAGACTCACTAGATGCCAAATTACGTTGCTCCCGTGTAGGCGAAAATCTTAACCTAGCAAATGAACTTAATGAAAGCTGCGGTTTGAGGTTTGCTAATCTGTTGTTGTAAATCTTGGTGCACTTGATTTACAATTTTGATGATATGAGCCAAAAAAAAAAGGGGTCTCAGTAGAAGGCAAAGTGTAAAACGGCAGGGACGTACACTGGATGTTGAGTGAAATTGATTCACTGTATTTTAAGTAAAATTGAAGTTTAACGGAAAGTTGTGCCGTCGATTTCAATTTTTGAAGCCCTAAATGTTTAGTTTGCGAAAAAAGTACCGCTAGTCACGATTACCTTTGTGTGTATTCCACTGTTCTTACAGTGTCCCAAGCCGGTGAATGGACAGAGGAAGGCTTTGATGACGCTGCCACACTGCACTAAAACCTTAAGATGATTAGTGATATTCTTAAAACCCAAGTCCGCTGATAATGTGTTTAAAGAAGCAATACGGCTTTCCCAAAGCTTTGAGTTCAAAGTCTGAGAGAGCATGGGGTCACAATGCCAACGAGCCAAACAAAGAGTAGCCAAAACGGGCTTTGGAGGGGATTTGAAACTCGGGGCCCGGGACCCTTTTGATGGAAACATAGCTGTAGCCTTCGACAGACAGTGTATCACATGATCCAGCTTTTTTTTTTTTTTTTTTTGCCATCTACCTCACAATATTTCAACATCAACATCACTTTTCATTACCCAAAACATAATTCCATTAATCGGTCTATTAAAACTGGCAGATGACACAGATAGATGTGACGTGTAAAACATAAATATATATTATAATGGGTGGCGCTTTTTAATTGCTTACATTCTCTCCCACTTTTTGGAAGGTGACAAGGCCATTACTCTGAAGTCACCACTTATCGGCGCTATCGCAGGAGGATTAATGGCCTCACTCGGGCCGGTAGAGAAATGTTTAAGTTGTCCTGATTATCAGTGCAAGAAAAAGAATCGTGGTTATTTGTCATTGTGTTAAGCAATGAGAGAGACTAATCAGACCCCCCCCTCCCCCTAGTGAAGAACGTGATTAACCCTTTCAGTTGCCGTCGTAAACACAGTGAGTCATGCTTAAAGGATACATCAGCATTCCTGTTTTATGTGGAAAGCGTTGAGTATGGGATGATGTTGTGAATTTATAAAGCCAACAAGGCAAAAAGTAGTCTGGTGTTTCAACCTGACCTTAGTGCAAACGAGACCAAAATATAACATAACCTGCACGTGATGGACACCATTCGAGAATGAAAACAAACCAGATCAAAGCTACAAGCAGTAATGAGTGTGTATGGTGAATCATCAAAATGATCATCAAACTGACAGTGCGTTCCAGCTGAGTTAGAGGCCAAGGGGGAGGGGGGGCGCACCATTTAGTGTTGCCCATCTGCTGAGCATACCTGATTTAGATAGTTGCAATTCATTGAAGCAGAAGGTAGAGCCCTGGAATTCACCCAAAATGGACGATGTCCTGTTTCATACCAGGAGTGCTGACATCATTTTTACATACAAAAGATAAGTGCCAATCAACCGTCTCTCTCGGTATCGGTGGCTGGTATTGGTAGCATCCATGAGAAGCTGATACCTTAAAATAAGGCCGGTATCGGCCGATACCTGGTGTCAATACTCGTTCATCAGTAAAAAAATACAAAAGTATTCCAAGGAGATCTTGGCCTGTGCTGTGTTTATTGTACATGTATTGTCATGTAGCAGTACATAAAACAACTCACAAACATTATTACACATCATGAAATATTAAGATCATTTGAGCTACTGGCTAATATTTTGGAATACCATTTTTTCAGTATTTTATTGCCAAGTCTTCATTGATTGGATAAGTCACATCCAATTATGACCAATAGGGTACCTTTCAATATACAATATACACATTAAGACTTCTAGTTCGTTTGTAACTGCAATCACCAGATACACTAGCAGCCACAGGACCCATTTAACACATTTGTGTCATGGAGGAGATGTTTGTCGCCCGCCCCCCCGATCCCCACTGGTCCCTAAGGCATTTAGACTGGCTACATCATTTTCGTTGTCTGTCACCTTTATAGTATCTGTTAAGACACTCGTGCACTGTTTGTGTGTGTTTGTGGAATGTTTCTAGTCCTTTTTTTGCCCATGAATGTTTCATAAAGTGGATGGAGAAAGATTGTTCATCGCAACGAGGCCGGCCGGCAAAAGACAAATTACTCAGGATCGTCTAAATGTCAGTCAATGATAAGTCATTGCAAGGCAAGTAAGTGACTTCCAATAGAGTGGCTCGGGAGACAGAGAATAATGGCAGAGCACAGGTGAAAAATAGATGTTTGGCTTGGTGTAATTACCCCATTAGGGGGCTCTCTGTTAATCTGGTGCTGCTGAAACGAGTGTTTTTACAGCAATGGGGGTAGAGGGGAGGGGAGGGTGGTGACGTGAAAATGAATCTGGCTGAGGTACCCAATCACAACACCTGCTATGAAGAGTTTACTAGTGGCCAAGTGGACTCCTCCACCCAGAATCCTTTTCCTGCTGCAGCGGAACAGCTAACGTCCAGCACAGTGCTTCCTTGATGCTGGTTGAACCAAATCTGTTTTATGACACTCTGGTGTTTGGAATACTGTACATCACAGCAGGTCATTTCGGCTACACCAACGTGAAGTCCCTTTCCACTCACTGGCTGTCACATCTGACTACCGCATTCCACTCCAACCTAGTTCTTTCTGGTTCTTTTCAGGACAGGCGCGGACTCACGGGCAGCAATGAGGCACTCTCAAGCCACCACATCAGCCCGCAGCCCTGGTCTGCATGCTGACTGTCAAGACTGTCTTTTCAGAGCATTTTCCCCTCCTTCTCTGTCTTACATCTTCCTCCGCGGAATGTGTACAGACTCGGAGCCGACCACGAGGCGCTCACGGGTAGCCACGTCAGCGGACGAACCGACGAGGAGATGTTTTGTCATTTTTGGGGTGTAGGCATAGCTAGCAAGCTAACTGACCGTCACAACTGTGTCAGGTAACAACTGATGTAAATGAAGGTGCTCAAGTTCTGATATGGTGGGGTGGGGGATAATGCTGAGGTGCGTCACTGGATCCCCTCAAAATATGGAAAATTGCAATGTGAAAACTATTTAAGACCATAATAGCACAACTGAGCACTACATAGTTCTCATTCTTGACCTGTTTTTAGCAGTTATCTTCAAACATGAATACCTGTACTGTATTTAGAAAAGAAATCTCTGAATTCACTTTGAGATGTCAAGTACCCCTCCCCACTCTATGGTTATCATCATATGTTGGACAAAAAAGCCAAAGTAAAAGCAAAACGAATTCCTTTAGATCCCTCATGAGATTTTTATGATGAGTGATCATTTTGTTTGACTCTAATGCTTGATCGCCAAACCACAATTGAGGTGTTCATTAATTACCTGTGATGTCGTCCCATTCCGCATGTGGTGTGAGTGGACAGCACTTCAACTTCTTGTGTTTCAGATACCACAATCCTGATAAAAGAAAAAGAATCTGGGTCAAACCAAAAAAAAAAAAAAAGTGGACACGGGTGTAAAAGACATTCATAGGATTCTGCACACTCCTGATTTCCAGACAATTTTTGCAATATTTGGTGTCTGTTTCTTCCGCCTGTGGCAATCTTGACAAAGCAGGAGGGGAACAATGCTGCAATATGTTCTTATGAGTTTATTCTGACCACACAAGCTGTTTTATCCAGTTAACTTTTAAAACAGTGCTACGAGCACTGCCCACAGCTTTATCGCCAGAACTTAGCCTGACCTCATCCTCACCTTTTTTGCACGAGTTCCCATCTGTTTAGGTCCCACCCGACAATCCGTCCCAGTTGGCTGTAGGCCCACTCTCTGCGATGGGCTTTTTTAACGGAAGCCCTGAACCAAACCCTGCAGGAGCTGAAGACTCGTGTGTGTGTGTGTGTGTGTGTGTGTGTGTTCGGAGAAACCTCAGCTATCGCACCTCTGCATTTTCTTGGAAACCCGACAGGCTTGGAGTGTCGAAAGTGTACCGATTTTATCATTGTTTTACTCCATTTTGGTTGCCGTAAGGCCTTCCAAGCATCACACACACACAAAAAACTAACAATAGAATGATTCTATTTTCATGCTTATTATATGTCTAACAGATGAATCGGACCATATTTTGCATTTTATGCAAATTTTGTTATCGGCTGTGATGTAATAATTTGGCAATGCCACAAACATTACAATCAACACAATCTGGTTTACATCGGGGACCATGATTGTTTTTTTTAAGCTCGCTAATCAGACCCAAAAATATTGATCGGCTAAAGCCTCACTGCTCCTTTCTTTCAATTCCACACACTGTAATTAGAGTATCAGAAGACTAAAGTCATAATTTAAATGTCAATTAATTGTAAAACATTAAAGGCAAAACTATTTGGAGAATAGGAGTCATTTTACAAACGCAAACACACAAAAGTCATCGAGAGCCTAATGATGGCTAGCTTGAGATGCTAATGTAGCAATCTCTCTCTTGACTCAGTGCACCTGCATGTCAAACTTCTTAAATCGATAAGAGTCAAACGCACGCCACTGCCAATGACTGCAAATTTCAAGTTCCGTGATAAGAGGGACAAAATGTAGGACACAGCCTACTACACCCCTTCAACAGTGAATATTTTCAAGTGCCAGACCAAGGACAACTTTTTGGGTGCACAAACACCTTCACGGTGTTCTTTTTTTTCCAAGACAAAGTTGTAATATAACGAAGTCAAAACTGAAATAAAAGATGACTTCGTTCATGCTGGAATGTCAGGTTTTACTCACAATCATATTAGGTCAGAGCAAAAGTATGGATGGCCAATTAATTCGTATGTTGTTTTTTTTTAATGTGGTCGACACAATATGATGGTAAGCCCTTTTTGAAACGATACATTTATTGCAAACTATTTAGCAGACTCTCAAACTTCGTCAGGGGGACTCGCTGCCGTCCGACCCCAGTAGTTCGAGAGCCGGCGAGTTAGATATTTTGCTAAGACACTATTTTGAGTCTGTGTACCTAATGTTGTGGCCTGTCAGCGTTCGAACGTCTTCCTTGCTTTAAAGTGCTTATCCAAATCCTCGCAGCAGCTCATTAGAGGAGTAAACTGACCTTCAACCAGACGAGCTATTAGCGGGCAAAAGCGTCCAGGTCTCACACAAAGGCGTCAAACGAGAGGGGGTGGAGGGTGCGGTGCACACAATGAGTCCAGCTGGACTATTTGCACCGCCCAAAACGTTACAGGTTGTAACGAGACGACTGCGAGGTGACGTGAGCCCCGGCGAACCGTTGGAACGGGGACAATTTAGGGGTCACGCTCTTGTTTTTTCTGTGTTTAATTTTCGATCAAGAGTGACACGGACCGTGGCGTGATCCTACCTGTGGTATCATCCTGTTTAAAGTGCATGCGCGCACACACGCACGCAGCCTGGTAACTTACAGCCAGGCCCAAAGCGAGCCCATTGGCCCACCAACTCTCATGTAAGAGAAACATGGAAGTGGTGGACTGCAGCGCCCCCAAGTGTACAATTCCCGAACTGACTTTGGGTTTCTTGACAGTATGGCAAACCGAGCACCTTTGTACAGATACTCAATAAATGAGATCGAGAATATGGTGGAAAACTCGACCTACCTCATTTCACTAGTTCAAAAAGTGAAACTCGTGCATATTAACTACACACAGAGTGAAAATCTTCATTATTTACTATGAATATAAAAGATTGAACATGGAATTGATGATTAGCTTCCAGCTACAAAGACCCTAAATTCATCATGAAATTAGATTACATAGGAAACTATCAAAATAGTATCAGAATTTGGATTCAGAAGGAATTGGATTCATGAGAAGCATCACCCCAAGTATTTAATCAATCTGTATATGCAGGTTGCAATTTAAAAAATAAATATTACAAAAAAAAAATACAAAAGTTGCCCTTGAACCCGAATTACCTTTCACTAATCTTTAATGTGAAGTAAGAAACTTACAGGTAATAAACCACAATTTCAAGCATCCAAGAAAGATGTATTTAGAAATAACTACATTTTAGAGACAACAGAAAATATATGCATGCAATTTAAGTGTCTGCATAGGAAAACGTGATTGTGAGGTTTGTTTTGAGGACCTGCATGTGAGATTTCCTGGAAGGGAGAAATCGACACATCCTTACTGTATTACTTACTTGGTATTTATATGTTGATTTTTTTTCTTGACCATTATTATGGAGCTATATGCGGCACTTTCACCTGAGCTCAAAAGTTTGCTTCGGCGGCCTCCTTGCACAGCGCAAAGTTCAAAGTGGCACCAAATTCTCAGAGAACCCGTTGCATCACAAGCACGATGCTTCCCTTCATCTGATGCTAATGTAGAACAAAAAAAAAAAGAGAGAGAGAGCGATTCTGGCTTTAAAGACATGGCCGTCTGCTGCGCTCGGTTTTTGAAGCCTTAAATGTGACATAAGACTTCAAGAGGAAACCCCGAGACTGGCGGTTTAAAGATGAGTGCGAGGCAGGCACGAGCATCACGGTTCGTCTCCATCCAGAGGGATATTCTGCGGCCAAGCTTGATTATTGGAGATGAAGGACAGCCTGAGAGGATGTGGGATTGTTAAACCCTTGAATCCTTTCAACAAAGCCCTCCTATAACAATCTTCTCCTCGCTGTCGCTGCATTTATTTGTGTGCACCCTTTAGTTTCCTCTCTTTTCTCCCTCCCGTGTTCACATTCAGACGGAACAACAGGCGCGGGTATCATGTTGGCATTCACTGGTGAAATGTAGGTATTTTATTTATCATCAATTCTGCGTGTATTGTTTGTTTAAAAAACAAACAAACAAACAGACCTTGAATGGCTAAAGGGAAAAGTGTTGGCACCATTTCACAGGTTCATCCTCGGCACCAACTAATCACGACGCCTTGCTGTATATGTAGATGGCACTTCAACCGTCATTAGTATTATGCGAAACCCTGGCTGTGGACTCAAAACCTCTGCTCCCCCACCCCCCCCCCCTTTTGCTATGAGAGGGCTATGCTTCATTTAATGCCCTGTCCATTATTGCCAGCATATTTGAAAGGTGCTAAGCCTTGAATCGCTTCCCGTATTATTTTCAGGCCGGGCTGAATATTTCACGGCGGGAGGCAGAAAATGAGACCTTCCCTCAAGAGACTGCCTGCGGACCATTCTACACGGCAAGGTCTCACACTGTGCAAAAACACCCTTGAACAAACAATTATATATTTATCCGCGCACTCTTTTGAGGTTCTGCTTTATTTTTCCTGCACGTGCGCCGCAGTTACAGGTAAAACGGGAAAAGAGATTCAATATTGAAATGCGCCGCAACGAAAGCTTCCTCTAGCTAGCTTGCGGAGAGCCAAGATCAGTATGCGGTGAGTCATCAGCGACCCATAAAATAAGGTGTTTTATCATCACCTCGGCGGCGGGAACGCATTCCCGGCAAAGTGGAAATCTCTTCAAAGAGCGGCAGCGGGTTAAAAACAAGGACGGCACCGCAGTGATTGCTGAGTCGCCTTGTGCTGCCTTGAAAACAGATCTCAGTCTTGGGAGGTTAGCCAGAAACGGTCCGTGGGCTACTACTTGATTTGATAAACGTGTCGACAATTGCCTCATCTGTTGACAAAGTCTTTTTTGGGGGCTATTCAGTTGAAGGTTTTCTTAAATGCTTGAAGGCACATGATTCCTTAGTTCTAAAGAAGAAAGGCGAGAAAGTTTGAAAGAAAAAAAAACAAAACGCTAAAGTTGTCTACACACATACCAATTATAGGACCAAATTTTAGCATTTAGATTCTGAGATGTCTCTAAAGCAGATCCTGAGTGTACGTATGTGTGATTATTTACTGCGGCTTGGGATGCGACGAGTGATTTTCCCTCCCAGATTAGCTCGGATAACGAAAATGTTAAACCTGTTCACAATTCCTTACGGGTGTGGTCAACAACGATTCTGATAATAGCATGAAAATTGGACCGCAGTAAATTAGGAGATTTGCCGAAGCGCAAACTGTTATCAGAGAGAAAAACTGTCAAGTACTTATACAGCTTGTAACTCAATCAACACGTGAAAAAATAGAAAAAAAAAACCCTTGACAATTTGAATCCTCGTCATTTCTTTGAAAATTTTGGTATATGTCAAAAGTGGAGTTGTGTACCACGCCTAAGCAGCATATTGGAGCTATTCTAGTCGTCAACCCACTAACACTGACTTCAGCACATGTACTGCAGACAGTATTGCTTTATGATTCACCATATTCCACTTGGCAACTCGCAATATTTATGTTTATTCAGATATGCAGTTTTTAAATGCCATTTCCTGCGCAGCCCGTGATGTTATCGTAACATTTCTTCCCCTCATTGACATTTTGAGTCAGCATTCATAATAAAATGATCAAACCCGGAAAAAAAAAAAAGACAACCCTTTGCAATTTAAGAGTGACATATAGAAAATGATTTGATTCCATTCACCGAAGGTTGCCGTAACGGAAGCGATTTGCACCTAAAAGTAGATTTGTTTTCCCAGCAGCAAAAAAAAAAGTCAAACAACAAAGCTTGCGCTTAATCATTGAAACTTCAGCCGGCGCTGACCTTTCGGGAAGGATCCATATCTCCCTTTTCCTAGAGGAAACGATGTGGATAGCCAGGCGCTTGTGTCCTTTGTGCTTTGTGAAGATATTGAGCGTTTGATGTGTTAACACTGACACTAAGCCTTTGGGGTGAGCGGGCAGGGGGAACATGTCACACAATGGGACGGGACTTGGATCTTTGCTTCACCTCTGCTGACCTCTCACTCTTATTGGGTTTTCGGGCTTGCTCCAGTCGAGGCTCCTTGGGAGCTCACTGTCCTGAGTCCTGGGTTCCATTTATTCTTCTACTTTCCGTTTCTGCATGACAATACTTTTAGTGTGTTACCGTCAGAGGAAAGAAGGTGGCGGTAATGGACAGAAAGTCAACACAATTGGGGAACTGGGGATTTGGGGTGCCGGTCCAAGTCCTGAAGTGGCACCTGAGAATAAGTCGCACGACAGACCAAACTATGAGGAAAAAGTGCGACCTAACACTGTTGTAAAATCCTAATTGCAGCAAATATGTGAATAAAACCTCATCCCAAATATCAAATATTTAAACGAAAAACAATGACAGAAGAAATAATTCCTTGATGTGGCCACTTTGATTTTAAAATTTTATCTCAGGAATTACTGGGTCAATTTTCATAAAACAGATATTGTAGGAAAGGGACTCTAACGAGGATTCCAAATGTGCAATCATTTAGAAGACTGGTATGCATTCGAGAAACTTTACATCTTCACCTCTAATTCAACATTGACCTTGTGGATCATGTGACCTTAAAATTTGTCACGGAATGTTATCACCCACATGCATATGTTCTCTACAACGTGAAAACGTTTCAGAGATGTTCATTTTTTTTTTTTTTTGGCAATAATAAGGACTGAGAGGATCCATACTCTCAACAAGTACAGCAAGTTTTATCCATACGTCCATTTTCGAATCCACTCATCCTCACAAGGGTCGCGGGTGTGCTGTAGCCTGTCCCAGCTGTGTTCGGGCAGTAGGCGGGGGACACCCTGAGCCGGTTGCCAGCCAATCACAGGGCACCCATAGACAAACAATCATTCGCGCTCACATTCACACCTCGGGACAATTTAGAGTGTACCATTATCCTGCCACGTATGTTTTTGGAATGCGGGAGGAAACCGGAGCCCCCGGACAAAACCCACGCAGGCACGGGGAGAACATACAAACTCCACACACGATGGCCTGGAATCGAATCCTGCACATTTGCACTGTGAAGCAGAAGTGGCAACCAGTCAACCACCGCGCCACCAGCAAGTTACATTGTGATCAAAATCCGCTTGGTAAAACCCATTGGATGATTTATGACAAAATCCTAAAGGATTTAAGAGTCCTGAGGCGCACCTTTGATGACATTTTTCAGAGCTGACTTCATTGGAGGACGGCATGCATGCTTCATGATAAAAACTATTCGAACGATGGCGTGACTCCAGCTTTCATTGTCCTGCCAACTATGAGACAACATTCACTGTCACGCAAATGACCTTTGTTAATGAAGCTTTGGATTTCGGATGACAATGTTTTTGTGTGATCTTCCCATGTTAAATGCCTCCGGTACCTTGGCTGACATACTCCATTGAGGCCACACATAAAACAGTGTGCCATCTGCACCTGGAGCATTGCTATCGGCCCACGGTGCCCCCCCCCCCCTCTTTCTCTCTGTGCCTGTGCTCGGGCTTCTTCCTGCCTGACCTCGCTCTTCCCATTCCGGGCTACACAAGCCGAACCAAAGGCAGCTTTCAAGGGGGCGACTGTCTGCCCGTATCAAGTCAGGGGGCCTTTTCAGAATAGGTTCAGAGATCATAGCAAGTGGAAGTCATGGAAGAAAATGACCCTTTCCTCCAGGCTTGATCGGATCATGGCCCAGTCAAACCCGGCAGGGCCCGGGTCTCTGGACAGCTTCATCTCTGCGGGCTTGGATTCTCTGATAGTGGGAATGAAAGGGGGCACTGAGAGAGAGCAGCGGTTCCGACGTGTCAGGCTCAATGTTCTGACCGTCTCGCAGAGCCAAGTGGGGAAAGCAAAGGACACCGCCAGCAGGCAGCAGGCCAGAACAAGACCCCTATATTGTGTGACATGTCATCTAATGGCTGTCGTTTTGCTTTAAGTCTGTGCATCGGGGACAGTGACATAGGTCATAACGGGTAAGGAAAATAAACAACTCTGAGCCTACCGATGAACATACTGCTGGTAACACAAAACACAAAAAAAAAAAAAAAAGCAACAACATTTGCCTATTAGTGCCAATTAGCATCTGTTGATGTGATAAAAACCTCTCTTAACGCCATTGGTATTTACATGCAGATGTTTTTATGTTTGTTTACATGGTGATAAAGCAACACCTCGCTTGGAAAGTTATTCCTTTTGGAGTCTGGCACCTATTTTTGCAGCAGGAGGGTCAAACATCTTGCAAACCTTTGGACCCCGCTCACTGTAAACACGCATACGTTGAGACAGAGAGAGCTAGTTGCTTCTTGTTGACGCAAGATTATTCACCGTGCGTGTCTGACCCGCCTCTACTTGACTCGGGAGGGCCCCCTGTCCTTGTCCCCCCTCTCGCCCCCACCTCCGTAGATCGCAGCATTCATTAAGATTACGTATTTACTTTAAGTCTGTCGCCTCTTTGCATAATGGTGAGCAGGTTCCCCCGGCTGGTACTGTCTCTTTCAAGTGCTCGGCAAGGATGGGACTGAATTTTAAACGCGCCGCGCCTCGCCTCCAAGTTGACCTTGTGCAGAAAGCCCAGTGATCTCATTCTTTGCCGCGGCGCAAAGCTGCTGATTTCCTCTGTTGCGGCGTTGCTCGTGTTGAAGAAAGGAGCCTTGTACGGCCCGCACATCACTGCAGGCTACTTCCACAGACTGGCTCTCTTGAAACAGAGCGGCTAGGCAGGGAAAAAGGCTCGATTCATAACGCTTTGATATGGAAATCTAGGTTAATTTCTCTCTCCAAAGGGAGTAATTTCCAGGATTATTATCCATCTTTGGCAGGTAGATGAGCACAGCCATTTTAAAGCAAAGCACTGAAAAGCGCCTCCAGTTATTCATTTGAAATGGCAGAGAGAAAAACAAGACTACACCCACGGAACCAATTAATATTGTGTGGATGAATAATATATGCACACTGCGCCAAAAGTATTGGAACGGTGAGACCGAGTCATTGTAGTTGTGATCTTCTAGAAAAAATAATATTTATACAACACACGGATGCACGATTGGGGGCTGTAGGCAGTCTCTAATTGCCCCACAGAGCAGCGATCAACTTTACATGATCCGCAAGTGGAGATCTTGCAGTCTCCTATAAACGTGCTTAACGAGCTCCGATCTCCTGCAAGTGACTCCAGCGAGTGTCTCTGCGCTGAATTTAAAGGCAACAAAGTCTGACAATGGAGACTCATTCCTACTGCTGTGTTGTGTTGAAAGCTGAAATTGGCCACGTTGCTTTTGTCTATTGTCGGCATATCACATTACATGTGAGGAAGTGGCTGCTTTGTGCGGTTTTCCAACAGATGCAACTTGATCTGAGACTCACATGAGACCTATAAAATGTCGGTACATCGCCAAAGTACTGCACTCTTTACAGTGAAACCAGATCAACTCTTTTACAATTGAATGAAAAAGAGTATTGGCAGCGGTAACTTGTTCTTCACTGGACCTGAACATCATCATATGTATTAGAAATCAAGCGTTTCAAAATACATTTAAAATGTGTGTGTGTGTGTGTGTGTGGGGGGGGGGGGGGTTCAGCTCTCTGTGTCGTATGTACACTTGCAAAAAGTAGTTGAGACTTTTCGAAAACGAGTCCTTCACTTGCCAGTCATCATGCTGGCACCACTTCATCCATGTCTCTAAGTGCCTGAAAGCATTTATTAGAGTGACGCCCAACAGATACTCTGATACTGTGGCTGTCAGTCTCAGGCAATGCCAGGCTGTCCGATACGACTCAGGGAGGGGTGACGAAGGTTAATATTGCCGAGCGCTCCAAATTCAAATGACGACAAGACGGGTTCATTGATGAATGACTGATAGTCCACCCCATATTTCACTTGTCATTGCACCGGTTAATGCTTCCTCAAATGAGCGTTGTCAGGGAGAGGTTTGCAGCTTAACCCTCGCTCATCTCACAGCCGATGACTCAACACGGCTTGTCGTCAAAACTGATTAAGAAGACTCGGCGGCATCGGTCGGCGGGTAGATTTTCTTCACGTGTGTACGATCCGATCACACAAGTAAACTCACTACATCTCAATAACGGTGATCAGTTCAGCAATCCTGCTCTCAACCTTGTTGCATGAACTGACGAAGCCTACTCAGATGAGAGTCAAAGAATCTTCTAAGACTAACAGTTTGGGCCAGTTGCAATCAATTCGACGCCATGGGAAAGAAATGACAATATCCACAAGCATTCTACTGTCATCTTTTGACCAGTTATAATGGAGTTGGGGTTCGTTTGGCCACACGCGGTCAAGTGAAGCATCAATCAACACTAATCTAGAACACCAATTCTTCTGCCATTTCTCCTTAATCCTTGAGCGGGACCAAAGCGAATTAATTTCAATGTATTTCTTGTTTTTCGAAAACAAAACCAGGATCAGATCGTGTTCAACCTTCGAGGTTCCACTTGAAAACCCAAGAGAAACATCGACTGTTCTACTTGCTGGGACTATATAACATCTTGTCTGTTAATCGTGACCTTTAAAAGAGAGAGACTTTAAGGCTATGATACATGGATCACCTTAGTGATGTCGCATGCTATATTGTTAGATGGCCTTCAGAGAGTAACCTCCTCCGCTCCGAGCCGGATCCTCGATATGCCATCGCTGTGTTCAGGGCTCGATAGCCGCGTCTTGCCCCTGGGTTTTGCTCTTTGGAGATTTGACTGATGAAACCTTGCGGTGCATGAGGGCAATATGCCAGATGGGAGCACTTTGAGCGGTAAAGGGAAGCGGGCACAATAATGACTTGATGACATGACATCTGTGGGTCAGCGGGCGCAAAGTCGAAGGGCAAAAGGATATAAAAGCCACAGTGAGATGTAAAAAGGTTGCCTCAGTCAAAATGGATACCGTTATGATGTTAGGTGAGTTGTTTGTATTCCCCCCCCCCCCCCCCCCACCCCTATTGGTAGATTTTGAAGCAATTTGACCGCGGTGACTGCAGAACAGGTAGATGCTGAAAGTCATTTCTTCTTCTTCTTCTTCTTGGTGAATAAAATATATATCAAGCTTGTATGGAGTAAAACATCATAGGCTTCCTGTGTCTCGGTCAACATGCTCGTGTTCTGTCTTCCCAGACTCGGTCGGCACCACACAGCCATTAAGCACCATTACCGTGCAGGGCCATTTCATGGTCAGAGAGCATTTCAGTGTCGGCCCTCCCTGGGGCCACTGAATCAGCCAAGTGACTTCCAACCCTGCTCCAACAACAAATGTTTTACATTTTGTTGTGTTTTTCATTCCACTTTTTCCCTTTAACATCTACCCACCGTGCACTTTGACTCATCAAGTGTAACGCTACTATACATGACTGATGCCAGTTCGGTATAGCCGTATTGAACTACAACCCCCATGGACGGGTTTTAAATTCTGTTCCTACAGGCAGTTATAGTTGATATTGCCACCCTGCATAGTAGAAATAACCACAGAAAATAATTTACACAGTCAAAGCAAACTGTGAAATCAAATAAAGTTGATGTCAAGCAGATCTGCGGAAGTTGTCTCCCAAAATGAGCAATCTAGATCGAAATATGGACAAACTGTAACATGTTTGTGAACAAACAGCAGCGGCTTATGGCATCGAGACCAGCAGAGTACTTGTATTTTAATATCAAACTAAATTCAACAACGAAAACCATTTGTGACCATTGAAACTAACGGCGAACATCTTTGCGGCCATTTGCGACCTTGAGCAAACCCTGACAAAAACACATTTGCCACGTGCGCACACACATGCAAACCTTCGCCCCTCAACGAGATGCGGCCTTTAGGAAAGTCAGCTAGTGTAATGCCAACAATGCTAAACTACATCAACGCGCAAACAAATGGCATCAACATTGTACTCAGACAGTACCGTAATATTCACAGGCATGTATTCTTTTTCCTCTGCAGAAATCGACAAATATTACTGCAGTTTACTGAGTCACAATATTTGTGAACTGCTTCTTTGCTTGTTTAAGATGTTATTATACTGCCCTCGGTGGCCACATCTCACGCAGCAGAAGGAGTTGCAGTCAAATGATGAACAACGTAATTAATTGTTCGGATTCATGGCATTTCCATTGATTGCAACCTTGAACGCCTCTCGAGTCGAACGACAGAAGAGAAGGCACGGAAACGGAGAAGGGCGTGCCTGTATTTGTTGAGACTGTGAAAAGCATTAATAAAGTATACGTCTTAAAAACCAACACCAAAGCTCTCCTTTTTTGGAGCTGCAACATCAGGCACCAATGAAATTCAGAGATTCAGCAACACTGACTTGTTGTTCACTGCTAACGGTCCTCCCGCCAGTTATTTACGATAACTGGCAGCTTGCACAAGAGAAATTGACTGAAATTGTCAGAATACAGCTCAATCAGGGAAGTAAGGAAGTGGCACATACATTTTATAAAGATGACACCACCACTGGGCGAGGGATGAAGAGACCACCCGCTGTCAAGCTGTGCATCACCTCAATCGTCAAGTGCTGACAGCCACCACAGATGCACTCTTTACGTTACCTGATGTCTCGACAATTTACATTGCTTTCAAACGACAGAATAAGACCAAAAAAAAAATCCTTCTCATATATAAGCTACTCATTTAGATTTTTGTGTGATGAAAGTGAGTGCGCAGGTTGCTTATTAATTTCTGCCGTCACACCCGTCAACTTGACGTTGTCGTTCAGTACGGCGGGAATCCAAACATGCCGCTTCTACCTCACGCTGCTGGCGGATGACACTCGGGGAGAGATCACCGAAGCTCAGTAGGAAGCTTCCTCTCAGCTGAACTACGCAGCTGTTTAGCTCTCAAAACTTGACTGCTCGGCATATGTTGTGGAAAATCATGGCGGTGGCAAATGTCTGCCTCATTTCAACACTGTCTTGTACATGTGATGGATTCCTTGTGGAACTGCTTCTCTCGGTATTCAAACTTCCTGAGACTGGCGAATTTGGCGAATGAAATGATGAAATGATGAAATGAAATACTTCACTCGTTGAGGAATTAATCGATGTAATATGTTTTTATGTTGAAATTGAATTCTTGAAATACTGTACATTTGCAAAGTTTACAACAATATTCGAATTTATGGGTTGCATTCATAATTGTGATGGTGGTGGGGGGGGGGATAATATTTCAAGACTGTCAATCATCAGTCAACATTGGTGCTGATGTCCCCAAATTTGATTAACTGTGAAACGTGTGAATGATATTAAATTAATTTGACTTTCAACAGGGCAGCACGGTGGTCGACAGGTTAGCACGTCACCCTCACAGTGCAGAGGTGCAGGGTTTGTTTCCGGCTCCGGCCTTCCTGTGTGGAATTTGCATGGTCTCCGGGTTTTCTCCGGGCACTCCGGTTTCCTCCCACATTCCAAAAACATGCATGGCAGGTTAATGGACCACTCTAAATTGTCCCTCGGTGCGATAGTGAGGACGAATGGTTTTTCGTTTATGTGTGCCCTGCGATTGTCTGACAACCAGTTCTGGGTATAGCTTGCCTATGACCCAAAGACAGCTCGGATAGGCTCCAACACACCCTGCGACCCTTGTGAGGAGAAGCGGATTGGGAACTAGACGGATGGACGAAGTTAAAAACCGTCAATCAAAGTGAGGAATAACTAGATGAATAATTTGATTGTTGGTGCACCAGACTGTTTCTCAGCATTTACACTTTGAATATTCGCAACACCAGGAGGGTGCTGTTGACTAATGTAGCAGAGCGTTTTTTTGGTTTTTTGTGTGTGTGTGTGTTGTGACCTAGCAGGACGACACAGCAGGCCTCAGGACAAACCTCCCTGTCTCCTGAGATGGCGAAGCTGGCCAACTGTGTTGACTGATTGTTAGCATTAGTGGCTGTGAGTGTGATTAATATGCCTGCCCCCTAACATGGCGCATGTGGGGGGGGGGGGGGGGGGGGAAGACGGGTGTAGAGTATGACTGAAGTGGCACGGCCACATTTCACACGTTTGAAAGCAGAAAATGGCACACCGTGAACACAGCTCAGGTGTTATTGCATTAATTCCTCCAGCCTGGTTCTGAGGGAGGACAGGCCGGGTCTAATGAGCTCGTTGTGTGGGATGCTGTAAGTGCTGCCGAGGCGCTGGCATCTATTTTCGTGAGTTTTTGGGAAGGCGGTAATTGCTGCAGTGTGAGGAGATTTTCTCCTTTGACGCCTAAAACTAAACACTTCCCGTCTGGATTGAATGGTCACGGCATTACGACATCTCTTTGGCCAATAATTTAAGAAGTCACATATCTCATTACAGCCTCTTACTACGCTGGCATCCTTTAAGTACTTGATGCCACTAGTGCCAAACCGCTTCTAATAAAAGCCAAGCTCATCATGGAGATCACGGTTTTAATAAAACAATCTTTTTTTTTCCCAAAGATTTGCATGAGCCTGCTATAGCGCATACAAAAGCCTCCATTTTGGCATCTTACAATTGGGATTTTTTTTTTTCTTGCAGGTATTTCAACAATCGTGGCTACATTAGCCGAATAAAGCAAGATACACACCACAATAGTTAAGATCTTGGCTCATTCGTTTGAGGGGGAAAATACAGTATGTGTTCTTTCTGTTCTTGGAGGATGTGCTGCATTTGACACTAAGCACTGCATCCATAATTCATGTCAGTTGTAATACCAAGACTGACCCATGAGAGGCGGCATTTTGCGAAAGTCCATCTAGACTACCTGAAATTAAAAGAAGAGTGAATTTAGATTTTGATCGTGATCATGATTTTGTTCAAGTAATGGACTGCATCCAAAAAGTAAAATAACGTAACTAAGACATTCAAACTTTGACATAATACGAGAACCCATTATCGTTAAAAAAAAAAAAAAAAGGGCCAAGAGCGGGCTTGGTTGCCAGGGTAACAGGGACTCTAAAAGAGTTACGTGATTTCACGAGTAACGCTATTTCTCAGGCACTACGGGTTGTATTTGATGTAGGCCTGTTGATACTGCATACTTTGTGGAAGAGTTTCAATTCCTGGACAATGCTACACACCGTGGAGGGTCTGCAAAACTATTGGAGGAGAAGATGGTTGTGACCGGATGCAGGATAGTGCATCAAGATCTTTATGAACGGTAGCTCAGCAAGGTGGCAGTGTTCTTGCGACGGCTTATAAGGTCGTCAGACATAATAAGAAGAATCCTGTATTGATACTAAATGGGGTTCGGCAGCTTCCTCATTGGCTATCAGAGTCAAAGTACTACGGCTCACTCTCTGACTCTGCTCCTGTTTGTGACGTTGTACCAACCGAAGTGTCTGGTCCTTTAAGATGACATCCAAACAGTCACTTGTAATGGCTCTATAGTTTACCATTTGCGTGCGGGCGTGAGGGCCATAAGATAGCGTAGCGATTAAGTGAGCTGCTCACTCAACATCTGCCAGAGGTTCATCTGTGTAGCATAGATCCATGGCTCGGGCACTCCCTCCGTGCCCCTATGGAAAAAGGGGCCTGCCAGAATGAGGAATGATAGCCAAAGCCCTTATTATGAGAATTAATTGTCTTTTAGTCATGCAGTGGAGCAGGAGTGCCAGGGTAAAGCAAGGTGGGGAATAATGAGGGCTCTGCAGCAGTCTTCTGGTTTTCTTTGAAAGGCACCCCATCATAAAGCAATCACTGGGAGCCTCTCGGCTCGATCAAGGTGATTTTAGCTCGATGACAAGTGGGAAGTCGGGATGATGTGAAATGGGTTCCGTTTATGAGCAGCGATGAAAAAATAAAAAGATCACAGTGATGCTTGTTCACATCAAAACACAATTGTGCTCCCGTCACACTGACCTCCTTCATGTACTACTTTGGTTTGTTTGACTTCTTACCAATGGAGATTAGGTTCAAACAAAGAGTACTTATGAAACGTTTCAGATATTTTCAAACAGTCCCATTCCCGTAGCGGTGGCACAACCTGATTTCTTTCCGTCTGTAACCAAGCCACTAACGAAACCACAACAGATTATTAATTTTCTCGCCAGACACTTAAAATAAAATAGTTGACTATTTTTCTGGTTAAAGTTGGATACGCTTTGCATTAATGCGGTTCCAGCAAGACATCTGTGAAGTCGATTTAGTCGCCGTTAATTTTGGTCTTTCAAGATGACCTTATGTTAGCTTAGCAATTAGCATGGCTTCTCCGTGCCTTCCCTCTCTAAATTACAACTTGTAATCCCTTCATGAGAACAATACTTGTAAAAACTGATGATTATTCACCACCATCTAAGTGAGATGATGGTGTGACTTCTGAGCTTGCAGCAAAGAAAATCTTTTTTTAGCAAGCAATGGTAGCCAGCCGATGCTCGTTGCTAAACTTGCCGTCGCTAGCTGCCGCTGCGTCTCACCACAACTTGTCGGGACGTCTTTGCCGTTCAATTGTCGATAAAAAAATATTTAAGTATCACATTTTGAAACCCGACAGGGTTCTTTGTCATCCCTGCAGCATTTCTTGATACTTCCCAGTTATACTGTAGCGACTGGTTCAAATGCCAATTTATGTTTTGCTCTGACATATTGCCGACTCCATGTGGCGTATTTATGTTGACATTTTTTTTTTTTGTGAGCGTGCCTACGTTTGTATGCCCGTGCTTGTCCGTGTATGTGTTTGTGCGCCGTTACTGTTTGCGTTGTGTTGTGTTCACGGCGGAGGTGGCTGGTGGCGCTGCACCAACTCGTCATGGACGCAGGGGGATAAGATTTACCATTTCAAAAGATGCCTGTGTTTCTAAAGTTTACACACGTACACGCAAACGTGCGTGTGCACACACAGCGCTACAATCGCCCACCCACACGCTGCTTTCCCCAGCTTGTGGACGTGCAACGTGGGCTGCAGAGGCTTGTGTGAACAGATGGGAGGAACCAGCATAAAATAAAGTTAAACTAGAACAGAATGACTATGCAAGTGGTTTGCCTGCCCTTTGTTTGCTAGGAAGGTGATCCTCAGCAGCTGGGGATGATGGAACGCATGATTAAAATTACCAGAGGGAATGATTAATATCTCCTTAAAGCCCACACTTCCAGCATATCAATCATCTCATTACAGTGGAAAAGTTAATTGTGTGAGGGGAGGGTTGGGGCCTCTAAACCATGAAAAAGTAGCCCGCCCCTCGACATGTTTACACACACAACAAAACCGGCCCAATAACTCGACTCTGTACCCAAAAGATTTTTCACTCAAACTACCCCACAGTCAGGTAGGTAGTCATCAAAAACAGTAACAAGCTTTAACAAACTGACAAACCTTGTGAATTTTTTTCCAATGCATTCTTTATGAATGTTAAGACGTACCAATTTTTCTGTCAGATTCCACCTTACATCCTGACACTTGCCTGACTTCTGCGGTCATAAAAGTGCACACAGAGGTACACGGGACCCTTTTAGGGCAACAACCCTGAATTTGTACGGAATGCGACATCGTTAAGCAACACTAATGCAGTCGTAAAATTAAAGTCACTGTAATGGTATTTATGAAAAACATCTATTAGGCCGTATATTACATTTGAAAAAAAGCTAATGCAAAGTACAGCAGTAACTCAGCAGGCCTTCTTGTGATGCATGGCCACAAATTTTCACGCCACACAGTCGTTTTTCACAGATTTCATAACCTTGAATCATTGTACGTCGGGGCGGTCATAAACTGAGGACACCCTGTACTTGTATCTGTGCCCAATGGCATTTTAATCAATTACCAGGGTTTCCCCGCTGCTAGAAATGTGCTTGCAGGAAATCAAGGATTCTTTGGCATATCGAGGATTTAAGTAATGATAAAGAACAGCAAGGATCTCCTGTATTAGCATGATAACTGAAAAAGGTGTGCGGTAAATCCATCCGAACCTCTAAACTGGAACGCAATCTGTTATGCCAGAAAGTAGGGTCAGACCAAACACGAAATATCGCATGGCCCCATGTGTCACGAACACTTTTGTACTGACACCGGTGTTGCTTCGACCGGAGTGGAGGTAGGGCTCCACATTCTTCTCCGTCAGAAGAAAAAAAAAAGTTTCCACATCGCACGTCAATCTGGTGACCGGTGCTTGTGTTCGTACTTTGGCAGCTAAATTTGATCTTGGTGAACAGTTCAACAAGTGTCAACAAGTCAATCCACTCACTACATACGGCAACTTTAGCTTCAGTTTCTCTACGCTCGCTCATTTTTGGTGACCGGGGCCAGTCCCACAGACCGCAAGGGGATTGTTTCTTTACACCAAGTTGTGTGTGTCTGTTTTTGTGCGTGGCGTAATAAGTACGCTCTCAACAGCAACTGGCTGTCCGTGACTCGCCGTCGCCCAAATTTCACTTCGGCCCAAAGTTCACTTCGGTTCATCTGTGCCTCCCGGCACGCAACCGCACAAACTGCATTGACTATAGATGGAAATGTAACATCACAAATGTTCAGCAGGTGTTCGTTCTGACTGTACCATGATGAGATTGCCGACCAACCTCTGATTTTAATTCGGAATTTGAAAGAACTTTTCTGATTGGAAATAATGGAAATACGAATAATATATGGCAAACTTTGGAAGGTACAGACAGCCCTTGATGACCACCTCAGGAAGGAAATAGAGATTCTTGACTCACTCCCAAGTGTGTGCGCCATGTTAACAAAATGAACATACTCACTCCGGCTTTTGCCATCTTGGCATTTTCTGCTTGATTTAGCTGCACCGTGATGTTGCCGAAGTTGGATACTCTCACATGCATGCATGTCGTAGTACACTAGGAGAAAAGAAAGGCAAAACAAATGAAGCGGCGTACAAGGCCAGATGAGGGGAGATGAGAGTTCCCGTGCCTACGCTGGCCTGCATTGCCTTTGCCTTGCCTCCCTATCCCCTAGCTGCCAGTACGTCCTCCTCTTTGCCCTCTCTGCTCTAGCGCGCTCGCTCCCGACCGCCCCTCCCACCTCTCCCTGCGTGCCTATGCTGGCTGAGCCAGCTGCTCCCACTTCATCTTCAGCAGCGTCACCGGGCGGGGTATTAATCATGTTTTTCGAGTGGGACACTCTGCTATTTATCTCCCTGACACCTCCAGCATTCAGAGGCCCGTTGCCGGGCACAGCCCATTGAGTAGTAAGATTACACATTACTTCGCTCCATTGCTTTTCCCTGCTCTCTCCATTGCCTACATGTTCAATGTTGAGCTCGCACAATCTGACATAATTTATGCTCCACATGTATAAAACACACAGTCCAATTTCACCGTTATTGCCGTATTTCACATCATTTGCCAGTGCGAAGCATACGTCCAAGAATCAAACATCTTTTGGCGCCCAAAAGGCCGCTGCACACCGAGCGATGCGACCGAACCCGACTGAATTCTCACGCAGTTTGTGGGGCTTGCCAGCTTTTTTCATGAGTGCCCGAGTGATCGGTTCTGTGGCGATTCAAAATTTGAATCGCAGCCCCGCGATGTGGCGACGTCACAGGTTACAGCAAATCATAATGCACATGAACTTTCACAGACACATCATCTCAAAGTGAAGTCAAGAAATAAAATATACCTTCATCCATCCATCGGTCCATCCATTTTCTGATCTGCTTTATCCTCACAAGGGGAGGGGGGGGGGGGGGGAGTTGGAGCCTATCGCGGCTGTCTTCGGGCAGTAGGCGGGGGACACCCTGAACCGGCTGCCAGCCAATCGCAGGGCACACAGAGACGAACAAACCATCTGCGCTGACGCTAACACCTAGGGACAAGTTTGAGTGTTCAATCTGCCTGCCATGCATGTTTTTGGAATGTGAGAGGAAAACGGAGTACCTGGAGGAAACCCACGCAGGCATGGGGTGAACATGCAAACTCCACACAGGAAGGCCGGAGCTGCAATCGAACCCGGTACCTCTGCACTGGAAGGTCGAAGCACTACCCACTGGACCACCGCTGCAAGAACGAGATTTTCATACATTATGTTCAGTAAGAGTAACCTGACAAAGTTGGATAATCAAAAATAGGTGTCACGCTGGCCAAATAAATTCCAATGAAGACAGCACTGCCCGCACTAAGGTACGAAACTAGGTTACTGCGGAAGGGAATGCATTAATCCTTGCTATAATTTGCAAAAAGTACTATTTTTGAGGATCAAAAAGTTAAGGTTTCGGACCTCAGCGATGACCTCAGTCAAAGTTGCCTGTCAGGAATCCAATTTCACAAGTTGACCCTTTACTTGTTCACTTAGACGGCATATTGACACACTAACGTCAATTACAGCGGATGCCGCGGCTTCAGATCTCCATTCTGAGATGCCCTCGTGCTTTGATGGTGGGGGGGGGGGGGGGGGATGAAATGCAGGAAGGGTTGCGCTGCCATTTTCCACCTATTTGCTTCAGTTTCAGTTGGTGAAAAGGCTGAAAATTTGTCGATGGTAAGAATCCGCTACCTTCTGCGGTCGGAACATTATCAAGCAAGTGAATTAGACAAGAGGATGAAGACGGTGTCTTGGAGAAACAGGAAGCAGTTACGTTGGCTGATGGTCAGCCTAATGGGGTGATGGGAATGCGAAATGAACGAGGGATTCTCCTGGGAAGCCGGCATTGAGTTCTGCTCGAGTGTCAACCAACTCCACTTGTGAAAATGGAGGATAAAATTGCTTGAAATCCTGCCAAATAGTTAATCAAATATGTGCTCAAAAGGGAAGTGAACATTTTTAGAACGATGAAGCTAAGTACTCTCTCAACCTCGCCACCATTGTTCTTTGCTGTTATGATTCACACCTTTTTTTCTTTTTTGCCGAATGGCATATTTAAAAAAAAAAACATTCACTCGTCAAATAATGGCATAAGGAATGTGTGTCATGTAATGAAGATGGAAATGAACCTTATGATTTTCAAGATTTCCAAGGCTCACGTACCAACTCAAAGGCTGGCCTACAGAATAAGAATAAGAAAACCTTTATTCGTCTCACAATGGAGAAATTTCCAATTTACAGCAGCAAAGTTCTGAAAGGAAGAAAGTAGAAGAACAAAAAGTATAGGAGCTGCTGTAAAGGCAGCCACTCTCGCCATTAATCCGAATAATTAATTATTTTGTGCATCATTTGACTGCAACTCCTTCTGCTGTGTGCAATGTGGCCACCGGGGGCAGTATAATAGCATCTTACACAAGCAAAGAAGCGTTTCAGAAATATTGTGACTCAGTAAACTGCAGTAATATTTGTCGATTTCCACAGAGGAAAGGCAGCCACTCTTGCGGGGCCATCTTGAAGTCATAATAACACAATAACAAAATAATACAACACAACAAATAAGACACAGACAGCCAGGAAAACTTTGTTGTACTTAATGGTACTTTTGGCGCGAATAATGCTTCAGCATCAAAAAACACACTACTGGAAAACAGCAGATGAAATTAGGGTGAAGTTTTCAGGACCGCCGCCAAATCTGAACACAAAATATTTTTTGTTTGTTTGTTTGTTTGTTTTTAAGGAGACAGCAAAGACCTCATAGCCTGATCCTAGCTACTATGCAAACCTAAAATCTACGGATCATAACATGACAGGTTTATTTTTATTTTCATTTCTGTGACATCTCCACTTGCGTAGCAGTTTGCTCATACATATTAACACAAAACGGGTTTGAAACGTTCGACATCAGACAGGCCACCACTTCTTAAGACTGTTGGCGTCTCTAGCCTGGATCTCTCAGATGAAAGCCGTGGCCACTCCTCAAAACCTTGAAAATGGAGCACACTATATGGCAGTGATAACAAGAATTTGGCTTCAAACAGGTAAAACATCAAATAGACCTGTACGTGTGTGTGTGTGTGTGTGTGTGTGTGTGTGTGTGTGTGTGTGTGCGTCTCTCCGGCAGGTGCGCTCGTGTGTGAACGTCACTTCATTTCTGTACGTGCTGTACATTTCTGCCTACTTCTCTGCCATTATGAGGTTATGCTAGACTGAGTGCATAGCTGTGTATTTCCACTAAAACCACAGTCGGGCTTCTAATAACCCAGTGTATATTGTAGAAGGGACGACGAAAGCATTTGGACACATGTTCACCTCGCTTTTGATGGCCAGAAATGGAGACGGGGAAGAAAGGGGACAACATTTGGACCGGGGATTCACCAAAGGGAACCGAGATGAAAAGGAAGAGAAAAGATGGCAAGAGAACCCCCCCACCCCCACCCCCCGCTCTCCTGTCATGACCGACAGAGTGGCCCATTCATCTGCTCTAATTCGGGGCATTAGTGCCTCACAGGATCAACAATGTCAAGGCTACAAACAAGAGTTGTTGTTGACTTCACTGGTGCTGATCCTTTTTCATGTGTCCGGCAGCATTTTTTTTTTCTTTTTATATACAGTTCACAAGTGCAGCATTGTCAGGTTATCGTGGGCGCATCAAAGTTAGAGACCTACTTGAAAGGAGAATACAGCACACACAGAGGCAATAGATTCCATTTAACAGCATTAAATTTCCAACGACTGTCATGAGCATATTTAGCGAGAGGAATGGTTCTCTTTCTGCAAACGATAAAAAGCGACATCAAATACATCGTAGGATTCAAATGACAGTGTTACGAAACAAAAGGCAAAAGGCAACCCCGATGACAATCTTTTTTTTTTTTCACCTATAAAGATCAGGCCAGACACGTTGGCGTCCTTTGCTTTGATGAGTTTTCAGATATAAAATAAAAAAAGATAATTAACAGGATATTGCGATTAAAATTATTTAAAAAAAAAAAAGAAAAAGTTGACGCTCCATGAATAAAAATGTCCTGAGTACAAAAAGGGCACACTGTTGCCGCAGTCCTGTAATAATACTGATTACGGTGATCATTTTGATCTGTACAATTGTGATATTAAATTTTCCATCCAGGTTTGTCTCCATTTCAACGTGGTGTGTGGAGTGTGATGTGACCTCAAGAGTCAGAGGGTAATAACGTTTTGGAATGATGAATCACCCTATCTGTCACAAATTCCTGGAGGGCCGCTGATATTCCTTCGACAAATATTCCATTGATTCTGATCAGTCCGTGTAAAGTTGTGGCATGACCTTTCTACGCGATTCCCATGGTCCTGTCTCGGCCAGCATCCGTGTCTGTCTGCAGCTGAGAGGCTCGTGAATGGTTTTGTAGGTACCGCTATGGCCATGTCCCAGCATTGAACTTAGAATTTCTTGTTGACACCCACTGAAACTGGAAATGCTTTTTGCTGGGACTGTTTTGTAAAACATCTCATGTATTACAAACTATGCAGATTATCTGCATAGAATTCATTACAAGGCTTATCTGGGTCCCTGGGAGCCTCATGTTAGAATATACAATGCAAGACGACAGTCCACAACAACTTTAGTTGACACAAAGTGCAATACAGTATTCAGTTTTAGAAATGGGAATATACTGTAATTTCCCGACAGCCATGCGTACCCAATTAAAAGCTACAATAGCTAAATTTAGGCATTAAAAACAAATATGTACTGTACATATCGTGGCCACTTCGCTTGAATTGCTGCAGGTCTCCATGTTATAAAATGGGAGATTTGCAAAGAAAAAAGGTCACATCGAGGGATTTCTGTGTGTTTTACAACATCATCGAACCATATTTATAAATTCATTATGTTCCTGTAGATGAAATAGCAAGGCTTGTGGTATAGTCTCAGGATGTGATGCTCAGTTCACATCGTAGGCAGTACGTAGTGACTCATCAAATGTGCAGGGCGGGAGTGGCCAATTGTCATCTTTTGCAATGGTTGGGTCCGAGCCGTGTTTGTAAGCATGCGGCAAATTCGCCAATCAGCTTCTGCAGTTGGACTCAGATAGTTTCATTGGCCCACTGTGATGTGATTTCATTGGTGAGATATGACGAGACTATCTGCAGATGTACTTGCAGCCTGAAGTGAAAAAATTATGAATACATGTACATTTCCCCAGTGTGGGACAAATAAAGGATATCTTAATAAACTGCATCAATCACCCTCATCCTATGTTTTTTTTCTGCTCTGACTGTCTCTATAATAAGCCGCTCCCGGCTATATTGCTATATATATATATTTATATATATATATATATAGCTCTAATTGATAAATAAAGTTTTCTGAATCTGAATTTGAATCAAGTTTAAAGAAAAGAAAAAAGTAACGGCTTCTAGTCTGGAAAGTACAGAAGTATTTTTAATTTGCTGCAAATATCCACTGTGGTGATATTCTAAATGATCAAAGCTCAGTGTCATTTCACCGTGTAATCAGCGCTGTCATTTTAATTAAGTGGCCATATTTCAAATGCCTGTTTTAATAACTGGCCTCTTCGATTATTCATCTCGCGCGGTATCTTCATGGTCAGCATCAATAGCTAATCATGAGCAATACAAAGTGTGTGTCCGAGCTTATAATTATACATGTGGTACTGAAAACAAATTCTCATTACCAAAAAGGAAAAAAAGGGGTCGGGGGGGTAAAAGTTTCAGTTTCCACTGTAAATCGTTTTGAACACACATTTTACATTGTCACATATTTTTTTCTATACTGAATATTCAAAATGCAAAAAACTACCAAGCATTCCAAAAAGCATATTGATTTGTGCACACACACACACACACACACACACACGCACACACACACACACACACACACACACACACACACACACACACACACACAATATACATTATATGTTTTACTTTGGTTAATGTCAGTGTTTTATTGCTGCATTCACTAATGAAGACATAGAAGATAAAAATGATTCCTTTGACTCGAGTAAACATTTTAGACACAAATTTCTAAATGAATAAATGATGAAACATCATGCATCTTCCGCACTAAGCAATTTATTTGAAGAGCTGTAAGCTTAACAAGTTGCTCATTAAAAACAGCAACCCTTTTATTTATTTATTTAGATGTAATTTGTTTAGCCTCAGTCTACCTTAATTTCACTTCAGGAAAAAAAAAATTCTTGTCTCCTGGGTACATGTAATTCATAAACTATTGATCCAATCAGGGATCGTCATAATCAGCACCATGCTGTGTTAGGTTTCTCATTTCACAGCTAGTAATTAAGTAAAGCCAACCTTAAAAACCCCAGAATCCTTCCGTTTCTGTGCAGATTGCTGCTCGTGTACTGCACACTGTCAGCAAACCTGAGCTGTGGTTCTAGTTCAATCATGTAGCTAATTTATTTTTTTTTTTTAAACTTTAACGAAGCTCATTAAATCATGCCAATGTTTCTGATGTGTCCAATGATGGTACAATCGAGGCCATTTATTTGAACTTCACCCTCAAATAGAATCACTGAGCATCCCCAGTGTATGCAAAGAGAGCAACACCATCGATCCTTTAATCCTGTCCCAAAGGTTCCTTTAGAGAGGTGCATTAAAGAAGCCCTTAAAATCCAGAATTGCCAATAATGAGCAGTCATTCCTCAAATTACAACGAGTGCTGATTGGGTTTAGGGTAATGAAGAAAACATGATCAATCATCATCACGGCCTTCTGCCGTGATGTCAGATCGCCAGACTTGCGTTGTGACCGGCAGGACGGAGCTCCACCTACTGGAGCCAACATCCCTTTCAAATGACCCTCCATTCTCAAAATGTCAAAGACGCATGCAAATGAAGCAGAAGCCTAAAGACAGTAAGTACTACGCTGTTATCTATAGGGCCTCAAATCCTGTCACAAAGACCAAAAAAAAAAAAAAATGATGGCCACTTTGCTGATATCAAAGGGTCACTTTGCTGACACTTTTTGGAAGATCCTGAGAGGTATTTTGTAACCAGATTCTGTCAACGTACGGCCGACATCTCCCCACTTTTTTCGCCCTCAATCTCTTGTCGCGGTCGCCGCAGAGGGTGCGGTGCAAAGTTTTATTGCTGATCCACTCCTAGTTTAGATCCAACGTGCAGCAAAGCTTCTAAAGTTGCCTCCCATCAATAATGAGGTCTCATTTACACAAATTACTCCGAACGCTGATTAGGTATTATCTAACAGCGAGGGCCACTCCGATCAATCATCATCAGCCCGGGGACCGTCGATGGACATCGAAAGGTTAACCCGGATCTTAAAAGGGCCTGCCGGTGTCAGCAGAATGCAAGTGCGAGGCCTCTGCGCTGTCGATAGAGCAGCCCGACAATTAGGTAATGATTAAAATAGCAGCACCCGGGACTCCGTGAGAAAATGAGCCATCGTGGCATAATTTCACAATGATTTGTTTATCAATCCATACGAGCCCAGTAGATAAAAGTCACCTTAGTGGGAGGTAGTGATATGAACCCGTTTGGCTTGTCACGGCAAACTTTCTTTGTCGGAGACCGGCGAAGAGCTGCTTGATATTTTAGCGTGAAGTTAGGACTCGCGGTATTGGTCATGAGAAACAAAGTGGAAACGGAGTGCAAATGTGGATCAAATTGGTTACCATTGACGATGAGTCCTCACTGTATTTGCCAACTCCTTTGACGTCACAAAGGCATGGAAGCGATGGCCGCAATTCTCGACGCATGCCTCAATAACCTGTGTGACAGTCAGCGATTGAATATTATCCTTTTGTCGTTACTTACAACTGGATTTGTGTCGGCAGACAAAATGTGTTCCTGTTCCACGGGAGTGTTGATTTTGAACGATTGGATTTGTGTGACAGCTTTCTAAGCTATGGATCCCTATGATGGCGCTATGACAGGGCTAAGTGGCATCCGATCCAATCTAGTCCTCGCTCCATAAATTTGCACTGGCAATTCTATTTCTTGGCAGGATGAAGACAACAACAACAAAAAAAAAGTGCTTTCGAAATATCACTCGAAGGTTGGTTTTGTGTTTGTTCTTTTCAAGTAATGATTATTTATGACAGAAGAAGGAACATCTATGTCAACAACGCCGGGTGTTTGGGATTTGATTCTCAAAATTAAACGGCACATTGTCTGCCTTTGTTCCATCTCACTTATCTTATTCTACTTGTATTATATCTTTTTTTTTTTTTTTTTTTAGTTCATGGATTTTTGTTGGGTAGGTGACAAATGAGTCAATTACCAAGGGTGTGTTTGATCATTAAGACACTAAGAAATATTAAAAGAGCTGCAGATAATATATTGGTGTCATCCATAGAGATTGGGACAAAAGGACAAAGTCCTCCAAAACCCGACCGCCTATGAATTACTCTATGTATTCTGTGCCAATTAAAGGCCACCTTTAGCCAAATGTTTGCTCATTGGAAAACCTTGTTACCCAAATCAGCTGGTGGCCCTCGGCATACGGGTTTGAAGGCCAGGGCATGCTGTGTGCCTCCTCTAATACAAATGAACTTCTTCAGATAGGTCTGACTCTTACCGCGGTGAACAAACGCTGTAGCCCTTTTTATGTAATGGGTAGCAGTGGGGCACAGAAGAGAGACGGTGAGACATAAAGGGCCACCGCCTCCGGATGGGGGCGACTGCTTATCAGGCCGCTGGGATTATCGCATGTCCCCCCGCTGCCGAGTCACATCCACTTGATGCTCTCCGACAAACAAGTCACGTTACGAGTGTTATTACTTTCACCTTTCATCGGGTCGCTTTTGCTCAAGAGATCATCAAATGAACCACAGGGCACCAGAAGTACATAAGCCACTGAAGGGGAGGTCTTGAGATGCTCATATAGGTTGTCGCTGAGAGAACCAAAATGGCATGGAAGGAGGTCCAGACGATAATGGCGTTAGCCTTTTGATCATTATGTGCTTAACACCGTGGATCTTCAGTATCGACGCTATTTTTCATTGAATTCACAACGTTATTCCTCCGTGACCTAGTTCAACTGAATCGACTGGGAGCTCTGGCGGAAGGTAATGCACACGTGCTTATTTAGTGAAGACTCCTGCCATGTACAGTAGTACCTCTACTTATGAACGGTCTTCAAATGAAAATTTCAAGTTATGAAACGCCTCAAGGGGAAAATATTGCCTCTAGTTACGAAAGGAATTTCGAGTTACGAAAGGTAAAAATACAATGGGCCGTGAGTCGCAGTTCCGAGTTTCCTGAACGCACCATACTGATAGCTGGTCTGCCATTGGCTACTATCGAGCATCACCCTGGCATCCCATTGCCTAAGAGGGACCTCTACAGTATCTGTCTATGTGTTTCGCCCCTTGGCCCATGAGGCGTTCCGATAGTTTTACAAAAATGTGAATCACCCAGATAAAGTGTTCACCAGTCCGTAGATCGCTCACTATGCGGATGTTTGCCTTTGCGAAGGATTGTTAAAAGCCGACAAAAGCAAACACCAATGGATCAGTTCGTGACAAAAAGCCAGGCAAAAAACATTTCTGAGAGACAACGGGAACTAAAGAGGGTAAAAAACGATGAGGACGCAGTTAAAAGTGAAATGGCCATCATTTTTATTCTTTATTCTTTGTTTTTTACATTGTGCACAACTCTAATTTATTGTGCAATTATCTAATTGTAACATGTATTTGTTACATATCGTGATGCATTTTTATGCTTTGGAAAACATTTATGTCTGAATTTTGGGGGGGGCTTGGAACGGATTAGGGCATTTACATGGAAAACACATCTCGATTTACAACATTTTCGAGTTAAGAAATTTCTTTCCAGAATCAATTTATTTCGTAAGTAGAGGCACCATTGTATTTGAAGAAAAAAAAAAAAAGGAAATAATTGACGACATCCATCGAGTGGAAGTGCTGCGGAGCATTACCATACGTGTCCGATGGCGTCTGGCGGGCGACGATGTTCCTATCGTTGCTTCCCATGAAGTGGTTCTGCCTGATCACTGTCAATAAATAAATCTAATAATTGTCAGCAGAGACAGCTGTTTGTGACAGCTTTGTTGTCTTGACTCGCTGCATCCTGTCATTCCTGCCGAGGAAAAACTGAGTTTTATATACTCTGACTGCCATCCAGATAGCGGGAACATTTGCACATGAATCAATTGTCAGCATCACTGCTCTCTGACAACTCGGTGACAGCTCCCGATATGCCGACTGTGTTGTTGTTGTTCACATTTCTTCTCAGCAGCGTACAAAGTTTCCACAGATATATATATTTTTTCTCGTGTGTGATTCAAGGAATCTGGAATATCAAGGTTATAGCTATCATTATAAAAACACAAGTGCAGAAATCTTCTGAATAATTGGGAGCAGAATGGGCAGAAAAGTAGATGAAACATCCTTTTTTAAATATATATATTTTTTAATCCTCTTTCAACATCTACTTGAAAGTGAGCTTTTCCAATTGTGATTGTGGTGCTTGTTGCTCAAGATAACCGCTTGACATTTGCTAAATCAGTCGGTGTCAGTTCTGCCTCCTCTACTTCTAAGCGCTCGCAACTTTGGCATTTGGCAATGTTCTGTCACTCAAGTGGTTTTTTTTTTGTACTCATGAAGCGATAAACAAAACCCCTGAAAGCATAGCAAACAAGAATTACAATTTAATAAATAAATACCAACGAAAGGCCCTGTGAGTTATCGTTTTGGCCAAGTAGGAGCAGCATACATGTGTTTCTTCGACAGTGTGGGTTGGGGGGGGCACTGATGAGACACTATCTTTAGATTTTTTTTCCCTTGGAAAATCTTTTGACGGCAAGATATTTTGTTTAACAGATTTTTAATTGCTTGTATATATTTGACAGTAGTTGGGTCTATGTATGAACCAAGTGCAATGGTTCCTCTACTTACGAAATGAATGGATTCTGGAAAGAAATGGCGACCTTGGCTAATGGCTATCTTGAAATTTCTTTCGTAACAAGAAGCAATATTTTCCCGTTGAGGCGTTTCGTAACTTGAACATTTCGTACGAAGAGACGTTCGTTAATAGAGGCACCACTGTATCTCTTTTGTGAGCTGCCTAATGCATCTCCTTTCAAGAATGAAAGAACACAAATGACCAATTATGCCTTAAAATATCTTAAAATGAATCTTCCCCAAATAGCTCCCACCAAATTTGTCTGATTAATGAATTAATGTTCAGTAACGCTGTTGGCATCAAGTAGCTATCCTAGTTTAGGGGTTAATAAGTTTAGGGCAATGAAGAAGAACCCGAGCCAACCAAAAGCCACTTACACTGCTCGGCAGCGGCCCATTGATCGGCGCCGGCGAGAGGAAACCCTCTCCAGTTGCACTTAATCCCGCACGTCTCTTCAATGTTTTGGCAGCGTCAGTGCACTCGGAGGGCTCCTGGTGCAACGATAATCACGGCGATCAGTGTTCTTTGAGGCTTGACCAGCCACAATAATCCGTTCACGTCAACGATTTGTTCACGCACTTGTGCCTAATGGCTCTTAAGTTCCTCCACCCTTCGAGCTTCCCCTGCACCCTCGCAGCCTGAAAAGCTCCGGGGGTGATCAATTAAAATCACTACAACATTTTAAAGGCCCGTCAATAAACAGTCCCCGATGACTCAATGCAACCTGTTGAAGTGTGAATGGATTTGGCTCACATGCATTCTCTCCCACCGTGCACAGCCAATGGATCGAGGTATCATAAATGCAATCAAGGGCAGTTGGAGTTTTCAAATAAATGGAAATTTGATTTGAAATATCACAAAAATTATTCAAATTAGAGTCATTTAAACAGGTCTTGGAGCATGCTAGAAGGATTGTGCAAATTTTAAACAAATTCCAAGTGCTCGCTGTAATAATATTTGATAATATGCATGTAAAGGAAGATGTGTGAGCGGGCTTCCTCTTCCAATGGGTTCCGGTACAAGATGATAAGAGTGTGGTACGGGGCTAGCCAAAAATGGCGAACAAAATATCTGCGTTACAATAAATGCTTTTAGCTCTTTTACTGATCATCCGCCAGGCACATATTTCCTTGGTTATTATAAAAATAAAGAATCATGTGTAATGTGTGTTCGTTACAATTAGTAAAAGAAATGTCGTTTTTGATTCGGTCGTTACGAAATGACCTTTCGAGGATTGCACTGTGTACTGTACTAGTTTGCGTAGTGCGATCAGAATTTTCTGTTGAATTATTTTACATATGCATACAGTATATATTTGAAATCTGGGTGAGCAAGGCACCGTGCCGGGGAGGCGTGACAATGCAGAAGCAGAAATTTACTCACTGACACCTAGCAGAAGATTGGCACATGCAAAATGTGTCTATAGAGGGAAACTGCAAGGTCTCCCCTTGCGGATCATCGGCCTTGCATATAACAAGGGCAATCGGAGACAGCGTCCGCGCGTTGGAGGCACGTCATCTCCGTCTGGTGGAATGCCGAGCGAGGCGCAACAAAGTCTCAAACGCTGTAAACTAGACTTGCCCTGGCACAAAAACGTAGATGTGCTTGTTCTGACGCCGATCGCAAGGGCACCTGTCCACAGACATCGTGCCCTTGGGGTTAGGACCGTTATAAACCGGGGGACCCCCTCTATGTGACCGAGGTGATACTCTGCATAATAAAATCCACCATTAACATTTACACACAGGAGGTATAAAGGGTTTACACTAAATGATTAAAGTCCAGGTAGACTTGAGAAACATAAAAATTGCATTAGACATAGCAGGACAAAAGCATTTTCATGAGGAGCACGGTTTTATGGCCACCTCTCTGTTGTTACAGAGGAGATTGAAGTCAATGCTATAAATGGGCCAAGGAACTCCCTCGGGAGGGAATCAGATGACACGAGTTACTAAATCTTATGTAGACACCATCTGCCACTGTATTGGGAATGCCGACCTCTGCCAACATTTATAACTGATCAGACCCCCCCCCCCCTCACTCCCCACCCTCGAAAAGCAGACTCAATGTCAGCTGTAAAACTCTGGGTCAATCTCACGACTGTTTATTTTCCAACAAAGTTGAATGGCTCATGAGCCAAGTTCAACTACCACAAAGTACTCTCTATACTTATGTTTACGTGTGAATCGCCTATTTAGAGCGCAAACTGCAAAAACTTCCATTCTCACACTCCATGAACATATTTACCGCCCGCAGCAGTACCAAGTGTTGGCTAGTGTGTACGGTGATCAAGTCCAGGCCGTGTAACTGACACTATGAAGTCGTTCGTGGGTGGATAAGATCGCCTGCAGCGCGGGGTCGTGACACTGACGTGGCGGACTTTCTCCCTGTTCTTAGCGAGAGTGACACGACGGGGCTGCTCGCTGATGCCTTTCACGTGGGAATCGCCGCTCGGAGCAATACCGAAACAAAACCCATTTGCGAGACTCTGTGGGAAAATTCAATTTTGAGTTGGAGAACCCCTTCATGTTTTCCTCTCAAGTAAACTTGCAAGTCCAAAGTTTATTGTTTCAGACTGGCTTTTTTTTTTTGGTCCAAAATCAGGGAGCAGCTGTGTTTTGAGTGTTGCCCAGCAGGTCAGACAATGGAGGCCAACTATAAATAAATGGACTTGTAAAATCTTCTGAGCCAAGACATACGACTCTGCATTCACTGGGCTGTGGGGGGGGGGGGGGGTATTTTTGATTTCAAGAGTGGATTTTTAATTGGCATCGACAGTCAAGACGCATAAGCGTCGCCATTTCGTTAAATATTCTCAATGGAGCAGCCTTTAACTGGAAAGGTGTCAAAGTCTCTGCTTTGCTGCGCTAAAGCTCTGAGCAGTGCTAATCAGTTTTATGCGCATTGGAAGTTCTGACTACTGAGTCATACAATCTCCACACCTCAAAGACACCTCTCCTATGGAACAGCAGGGGGGCTGCTCGCTTTACACTCGGGAAGTTCTTTTTTGCAGAAGTTTTGTAGGCTTATTACTCTAGGGGGGTCTTTGCCGTTTTCTTTTCTTGCATGTCCCATGGGTGTCTTTTCTTGCTGTAATGAGGCCTCCTAGACCAGAAAGCTCCCTTTAAAACAGGGAGTAATGAGTCCTTGTTGGCAAAGAATAAGGCTTTGCTGTACCTGGCGGAAAGGGAAGGTCACAAAGAGGAGTTTTATTTTGGGAAGCCGTCTTGTTTCAGAAGCAAACACGGCTTGAAGGTAAACACTACAAAGTCCCCGTTCGAGAACTGATTGTCGCAATCTGATGGCACCTTCAACACCTTTGATGCACTGAGGTAAACTTGAGAGCTTGCGTTCTACACCTAATGTTTGGAATCGCTGGCAGAGGAATGGTCCTTAGGGTGAATTAGCTCTTCTTCCACAATGTGGATATTTTCAAGGGGCAGACAAACCAAAGCCAAGGGCAAACCTATAGACAAGCATGTCTGCAGTCTAACATGGGATAAAGTTAAACATTGCGTTCTGTCAAATACCATTACAGTCATGTTATGAGCTTTCCAAGGTCAGATTCAAGTAGGATTGTTTTTATAGGGAATACATACCAAGTGCAAGGCGAGCTACGATGTGAAAGGGTAATGCATGTATCGCCGCACGAGAGGCGATGTAAACGCTGACGTTTACAATCGCGAAATTTTAAGCAATCCCATAAAAAGGAACGGGCGGTCATTGGACAACCCGTGCATACTTTAGCCTGCAAATAGGTTGTAGCCCGACGCCGACCTTCAGCAGAGGAGATTGAGTTCAGCTCTTGCTAACCTGTGCTTGGGTGGAGAGGCCAGACACTCGGTGGCAGCCTCACGTCATCCCTCCGTTTCCAGTAATAGCAGCCGAGCCGCCTGCCTCCGTGACACGTCCGAGTATAATTGGCCCTGACAAGAGGGCAGATCATCAACGCGGGCCTGATAAGCATTACAGCCCCGATGACAGCACGCAGAAGTGTATTAGCAACAGTGTGACATATCGCATTACCGCGGTGAATACAATAAAGGAGATACTCAACATTATGGCGGCTTCGATGACCGTCCATTTCTGCGCTCTCCCGCCAGGCCCATTACGTGCTGTTTTCCATTGCTAATTTGTCGCACGGATTGGCGTCACCTTAAAACAGACCTAATGGGTATAACGGGGAGGATCGGGGCGATACTTTAGATAAGGGATTCATTCATGAACCAATTTCTTTTCTCACACTTTCACTTTTACTTGACTGTGGCACTGAAAAGATCACTTGCGTGTGTTCACAAGTGCAGTCAAAATCTTCCCCAAAACGGAGGATGTTTTTTAATATGTGGGTTTGTCTGGATTACAGAAAAAAACAGCATCATCAAGTGTGGAAGTAAAGGGACCAAGGATGTCTTTTTTTTGGGTGAGTTTTGCAAAAGGGTGCCAGACAGTGAACATAAATGGGCAAAATATCAGGATGATACGTTACACTTGTGTCTCGCTCATGAGATTTTGTTTTCATCTTTTCTCGTCAGCCTAGTCCCTTGTGTTAACCAATCAGTTCCCTCCAAACACTCGTGTCTATATCGGTAGTTCCCTGCGTCCTTTCAGTCTTTGTTGGGTAATTCTTGTGAAGTTCTTATCAGTTCCCATTTGTGAGTCCACACCCATTTTTTTTAGGTTTGATACTTTTTTTTTTTTGGACTTGTAAATGCCTAGTTTTGTCGTATTGTGTTATTTTGGGAAATCGTTAAGTTTTGAGTTGGCCCTGCACTCGGATCCACCTTTTCCCACACGTGACTCGTGGCAGGAATGCAGACCTCGTGATCGTAAGGCCGACGTGCAAACCACCGTTGCGGAGTTTCGCATGTCCATTTTTTGAACACTAAGATCATCTGTGTACGTTCTTATTCGTGATCGTCTTACCCAATAAAATTCTTTCCTTTGAATATAAAACAAGGGGTCCTGGATTTACAAAGGTTGTTCTGCTCGACTTTTGACTTTCAGTTAGCATCAGATGCTTGTTTTTGGAATATCAAGAGAAATAATGATGTGGATACACGCTCACTATTCTTGCGCATAAACTGGCAATGTTAAACACAATCCCACATAATGTTTTTGAAACTAAATGGTTATTCTTTCATGTTTTCAGTTCAATTTTCCAACAGTTTCTGCTCTGAGACGGCAGATTTCTCACAAGCAGACAGTGGAAAATCCATTTCGGCAGGGCAGCGCGCAGTGTGTAACGGGAGCCCCAGGGTACCGCGACAGGTCCTGAACCTGATAACTTGTACATGTTTTATAGCCGTTACATTATAAATTATTTCCACAGGCCGCGGTCCCGTGGGAAAGGGCGGGGGATTGTATTCTCCTCAGCTTCAGTTACTGGTAACATCTTTTAATGACATTAACAAATTTGCCGCTCTAGTGTTACAAATGCTATCTTGGAAATCTTAAACGCCTCCACAGTAAATATGAGGTGATGATATTATCCGCTACATCTTATTGTGCGCTCGGTGGATCGTATGGCTTTTAAAATCGGGCCGGCAGTGGTAACAATTACGCGCATGAATGCCCCGCGTTGCCGCCGAACAGCCCGTCTGCATTTCCTGTTTTTAACTGGGAACTAAGGGCTTGAAAACAAACCGTTTTATGGGCTGCAAACGCACCATTTAACGACTTAGTTTTACCGTTTTTATTTATTTATTTTCCTCCAACTACTCATTAACATTTTGCTATTCCTGCTCAGATAGCTAACGAGGTACTAAGACGAGCCCCACACATGAGTGAGCCTTTTGCACACTCATGTTATGTGTAGCCATTGTATGGATTCACGAGGCGTCCACTTGTCTTCATTAATCACGTTCATGCGTTCACGGTGAGGATAAACAGTACAAGTGATGTGGCCTTTTTTTTTCCAGACATATCCTCACAAATCAGACGCCCATCTTTGTAATGTGTTACATCGTGAAGTAATAAAACCCAAGCGGCGTAATATTATCTAAGCTTTGCCCTTCACATTAGTCAATGTATGAGCGGAGGCTAAAACTAATGGTCCGATAAGACGATGGGACGCTAAAGGAATTATAACTTCTTTTAATTTAGCCATGCCTTGTGTTTTATTTAAGTTTGTGTGACATTGTAATCTAGACAAAATAGCAAAAGAGATAAGAACGAGAATTCTGAATCTAATATCGAAGCCTGGGGAAGTAATGAGCTGCCAGATATTATCCTAAAAAGCCTCGAAGACTTATTCTTACCTGCGTGGCCGCACGAGACATGACAACTTTTAATCTTGGCGCGGGAACTGTGCCAAAGCCCGTTTTATCCCCAAAGACGGGGCGAGGGATTTGCAAGCAATAATCGAGTTCATGGATGGGAGCATGCCAGATAAGGAGTCACTGGAAGTGAGTGACAACAGCGGTTTTGTGACTCTTACGGCCATTTTTCTGCAACAATGCTGACTTGCGATGTTGCGGGAGGGGTGGGGGGTGGGGGGGCAGTCTTGCTGCATTAGAGCAGCGCGAGCGCCGAGCGAGCCGACAGATATTCATGGGCAATGACAGTTTGCAAATATCTCAATCTGGCGAGAGCCACTCGGGGTGACAATGAGGAGCGCTGTGAAATTGGAGGAGTCAGCAGCCAGCGTTTATTTCATCAGGCCCTTTTACCGACGAGGTGCAATTGCCTGACAGCTGGAGGTGATTGGTGCATATGTCAAGACTCCCACAGGCCCGTTGTCACCGCTCGTTTCTCTAATGAGAACGCGCGTCAGCGAGACAAAAGAATGGCAGCGGAGCACATTACGCCCCGTCTAAAAGGTCTGAAGTCACATCCAAGTTGTCGCGGGGCATCATGATGGGGGAGGAATGGAAATTTGACAGATAAACAAACAGGCAATGCGCCGAGTTGAAGCAAAACTGGCAATAATGGAGCCCAGTGTGTTGAAGTCATGGCTTTGATAGATTGACATTTTGGACTCTAAACCCCGAAAATATCATATCAAGAACTGTCTCCGTTTTTGTGGTTTTTTTCATTGCTATTCGATAGCGCTTGCTGTGGCTATTGGGGTATCCACCCGCTATTGTCCATCTCAGCTGACAAATGACCTTGTCAAACCAACTTTTGGTTTTTTTTTGGTCATTCACGACGATCGCGCTGCCAGAGTACCAGATAAATATCGTTCTTGTCTCGGACGAAATGTCGAAATGTCACACAACAAGTCCGTCACAAACAGGACCTCGTTCAATTGTCTGTCACGTGCTTCCGACAAGATTCAGTCCGTCGGCGCAGCTCCATCGGTAAGGCGGGACAAGCAGCTGTCAAAGGAATGTCGAGGAGGTTATTTATTATGTGCTTGGTGTTGTTGCTATGTAAAAAGTTTAAACACAACTTTGGTGTGCATCTTTTTTTTTTTTTTTAAGTTGACATGATTTGTTTTTTCACGGTATGAAATCAAACCAGATATTTAACATTTTCTGGGCTTTCTATGTTGTTTCAAGCCATTACTTGTGGAAAGATTTAACCTGAGGCACAAAAAAGTGTGTGGAGCACAGTAAAAAGTTAAATGGGTTAAACTCAAAATTTGTAATATTTAATGTTAAAAGAGCAAGAATGCGTTGATTTATGAAATTTGTACTGGCCCGTTACAGTTCCCCAACCAAATATTCTTAACACGACTGGAATAACCTAACTCTGACAAAAATAAAACCTGGTCTAATCTTTTAAATCGAGGGGTGTCAAAGAGAATGACTCGCACTCGACATTTCATTCGAGGAGACGGAAAAGTAGTTGGCCAGGAGCTACGCTCAAACAGCTGTCCCAACAACATTCAACAAACTGGGACAATATTTTCAGAAGGAAACGGGCCGCCACCCCCCCCCCCCCTAAAATCAAGGGCAAGGTGAGGACGGAGATGCCACAAGTGAATTGCTAGCACCTGAGCGTCCACCCCCGTGACCCGCGTCATTTCCAACTTGTTCTCCCCATTTGAAACAAAGACATTTGCTTCTTTGCACCCTTCAAGTGACACTTGCAAAGTAAATATGAACTTAAATCCCCCCCCCCCCGCACCCCGCCATCAAAATGTAATTATGTTAAGTGCAGGCATATGTTGAATCACAGACCCGGTGTCGCGCAATTGTCATTTGAGTCAACTCTGACCTTTTCAATGAGGTCTGGAACAAACTGATTTCATCTGCAACAGCTGCTGTATTTTCTTTTTTGTGTGTGCGTTTTTTTTGGGGGGGGGGGGGGGGGGTCCACGACTTGTGAAACGCTCAAGATCCAAAGAGGGTCACGTTTCTGTCCACTTGCATATGTCAGGACCTCTCTCAACACTTTGGGTTTCAACTCGTATTATGTTGACCCGCGTATAATTGACCGTGGCATTGCGTCTGAGGCACCGAGTGTGTCATGGAAACACTATATAAACACACCACCAACTATCTGCACTACATATTAAATTATGCTGCATTTAAATTGCAGGCTTAAGTGCGCAAAACTGGTTTAATGTTCATATATAACCAAAAAAAATGCATGAAGCTCACTCAAATTGCACTCAACAAGCATCCACAACAGACGGTAGCAATAAGGAATAAAAAACATCCATCCACATATCCTTTTTCCGTCATGCTTATACTCACTGTTGCGTGTGAACTCGTGTCTATCCCAGTTGACTTTGGGCAGAGGTGGGGTACACCCTGAACTGGTCGCCAAACAATCACAAGGCACCTGGAGACAAAAAAGATACACTTGTGCTCACATTCACACGAGCTAAAGAGCATGTTCAGAAACGTGGGACAGAGCTTCGTTAGCCCGCAAAAACCCACGCAAGCACTGGAAGCATTGACGAAGAAAAAAAAAATCACGAGATGTGCTTATTTTTGTTTGTTAAAAATGGATTATGGTAAATGGCATATGCAGTAATGAGATACCCATAATCTACACCGTTTCAATAAAAATGCTGTGTTTGGTCCTAAAACTGTGGCCTTCTCCACCACTGAAGTTGCTCATCCCTGACCTAGCATGTCAAAGGCATTTTATAAGATATTATTTCGAATGAGGTGTTAATTGTTTCAAGGGTTGTTGTTCCCTGTAATACTAGTAGTAGTAATGTGTGTTTTACATACTTTGTGTCATGCTGTTATTTTTGCTTTTTGTTTTTGTGTATAGCGAGTAAGGCTAGTATTTTGCTAAGTGGCGTTTCCATGTTGGAAGGGCATGGAAATAACTGTATTTGGGACAGTTCTGATGATAACAAGCTCAGTCTAGAAAGATAATTTGTACGGAGAACTGACCTGTGAGCCATGGAATTCACATTCACTCTGAAAAAGTGCATGTACTGTAACGGTGCCCCTCTTAATACCCTAAGATGGTTCCTGAACAAGCGGGCGCGCATTTCACAAAAGGGTGACAGTGTTCAGGTGATGCCTGAATGCAGAAGAAACCCTTTTTCAGGAGCGGAAAAGCCAAAAGAAAAATTGGGGCACCACACGTTACACATATGAGGACCTACGAATAGAGGAGTGACAGAAAATGACACATTCCGACTATGCTAGTGTCATAGTAGCATAACCTGAGGGCCTGCTCTAATGTCAGTGGACGGCATTACTTTTTTTTCTTATGAATGTTACAGATATTTAAGTGACTATGAAATAAAACAGTAACACAGGGAGATGGAAAATGAAAGTAACTGACACGTTTTTTTGTTGTTGCTAACATTGGCGTGGTAGTTTTAATTTGTGCCTTATACTCTGGGAATGCTCATGTTGCGATGATTGTCGCGAGCACAAAGTTAATGGACGGATGAATCCTCATCAAAACAATAATCCACAGGAAAGTGAAAAACAAGTAATCATGTTTAATCAATTCACGCCTGATGAGCCGTTGAAAGCAAGGTCAAAACGCGCCACCGCCGCGCGTGCTTTGCAGTTGGCGAGACAAAAAGCGGGTGTAAAGCACACCATTTAGAAGGGACTTGTGAGGTGATACTTTTTAATTGCTTCAGACAAATTTGTTTGGAGGCGGCGCTCGTCAAATTCAAAAACATGAAAGTGGATTTCAGTGGGTGAATGCGTAAAAAGGTGCGTCCTTGGGGAACGCTGTGTTCTGCCAGTAATGAGTGGTGGGCATGAAAGACTCCACTCCGACAGATGTATCCATTTAAAAAAAGCAAAAAAAGAAAAAAAAGCAATGGCGGCGTTGAGCACGGCGCACTGAACAAATTGCATGCAACTTTCACAACAGCGAGTGTTTACTCAGACTTATGGGAACGTATCATTCTTATCAGGCCCCTCGGGACGTTATAGGAGAGTCCCGCTGGCCCCACGGTCTAAATAAACCGTGACTAGTATTCTACTTTTGAGACAACTCTGCGTTGCAATCGTAATTGGGGTGACATGGAAGGGAATGAGCTGTGGGAGTCGGTGGAGACGGGCCAGCTTACTTCCCTTGAGCAAGGCAGATCAGATGTGCATGTAAGGCATGCTTATACTTTAGCAAATAGCTAGTCAACATGGAATGAATTGAATTCCCCCTGGCGGTGACTGTATCTCTTGTTCTTTAAATAAACAATACTTTTGTCTTGCAATTATATGAACACATTCTTGACCATATTCAGTTTGAAGATACGTTTTCTTAAAGAATCTTCCCTCTAACACAAATACCATTAGCATTCCTCGGACCACGGTTCGCAACATCGGCGATGCAAACAAAAGACCAAAACAGTATCACACCTGCGCAAAAACCTGACATGTTAAATAAGTTACCTGATGTAGGTAAGTCACAAAAAAGTCAAACCACCTTTATCTCAAAATGGAGCGTATCCTTCAACAGTTTTGTGACACGAATAAAATGAGCCCTAGTTTGTTCCAAGGATTTTATGCTACGTTATATGTCGTGAATCAGCTCCAATTAACTTGTCCAGAAATCAATGTAAGTAAATGGGAAATGTATAATAATCATCATTGTCAGTTCATTTTGTCTTCAATATTTGCTCTTTTAGAATATCAAAGTGGAGAGTGATATGAGTGACAATTTTCATGACAATATGGGAGGCGCTCTGTCTATTTTTGCTTTGGGCCTCCAAATGACGAGCTGGTTGGACTGAGCCGGCCCAAGTGTGATTATTAGCAGCTCGTGCATCATTGACGAAGGCTGATGTATGATGCGTTGACTATCCACACTTCATACCCAGCGTGGCAGTAAAACAAGAGATGTCCTTCTCAGCATGGAGGCCACCTGCGATCACTTATGATCAGATTGGTGAGGTAACGAGTGGATAGCACGAACACTGGAAAACGCTGTAAAGAAGCCACGCAGAATCCGAGACCAGTTCCATCGCACATTAGTTGAAATGAAACGATATCTTGTCCATAGGCGTGCATGTGAATGGTTGCCCGCATGTGCTTTGCAATTGACTGGTGGCCAGTCGAGTCCCCTCTCGCCCAAACTCGACTGTAACAAGCTCCAGCTCACCCGTAGCCCCAACGGAGACAAACGTTATCAAAAACGGTTGGGTGGATGATTACCACTGCCTTGTGATTGGCTGGTGACCAGTCGAGGATGTACCACGCCTCTCACCCAGAACAGCTGGAGAATACCCACAGGAAGGACAGAGCCAAGATTCAAAGCGAGAACAACAGTAAGGCGAGCTCATCACGTTGCCGTCGTCCACACATCCCAAAAAGTAAATACAAGAGACGCTTCTCCAGTTTTTGCCATGGGATGCATTCAGGGCAGTGCTATTTCTCAGTTTCCTGGTACTATTTTCAAATTTGTTGACGAGGTTCGAGGCTGCTGGGACTTGCTGCCTGTCATGTACTCCCCGCGAGCCACGGAAGGTCAGCGGACTCAAACAATAGCACTGACTACTTCTTCATCCCGCTCGGACAGGAAGTGAAAGACTTTAGTTTCCACTCCTTACGCCGGCAATTATTTGTGCCACCTTTCCCCTCCCTGTAGGCTGGGTGACACAGATGTGACTCTGGGGGTGATGGATAGTGCTTCATTGAATGAAGATGAACCTTTTCCTTCTGGCGAAGAGAAGGTGTTGACACTCTGTGCTCTTGGCTTCCTCCACTCCTCCTGGAGGGCGCAGTCATTTATCCTGATTTACAGCAGAGCGGTACATCAGTACTTCCTCTTAGCACTGGACAGAGACGGATGCCGCGGGTCTCCTGATCCAAACCCTCTGAAGGATGCCGCTTGCAATGGTGGGACGTAATCATCCATTTTCCGATCCGCTTTATCCTCACAAGGGTGGCGGCGGGTGCTGGAGCCTATCCAAGCTGTCTTCGGGCAGTAGGCGGGGGACACCCTGAACCGGTTGCCAGCCAATCGCAGGGCACACATAGACAAACAACTGCTCTCACACTCACATCTAGCGACAATTTAGAGTGTTCAGTCAGCCTGCCATGGATGTTTTTGGTATGTGGGAGGAAACCGGAGTACCCGGACAAAACCCACGAAGGCCCAGGGAGAACATGCAAACTCCACACAGGAAGGCCGGAGCCGGGATCGGACCCACGGCCTCTGCACTGTGAGGTCAACGCGCTAACCACTTGACTGCCGGGCCGCCTGGATGTAATCATGCACAAATATTTTCTTGCTTCAAGAAATGTGTCTTTTGCCTGGACCTTATTTGACTTTTTACTTTGAATCTTTACTTTGTCAAAATAAGCGTGTTCCTTTTATCAACCTTTTCAACCTGAAGAGACAAAAAGAGTCTGTAAAGTAAATCTGGGCGTCTTATAAAGCAAGAAAAAAAAAACATGACAGAATGTAAACCAAGGGGAATCCGTGACGGTGATTCAAGAGATTCGTAGAAGCAAAATATTCCCCATCCATGGCCTTATAAAACTCTCCTGTTGTGTTACGAGTCAAATGGGCCCATTTTTAAACACTTTTGCTGTGATGCTCAGTGTAATCAGTTCAATAAAGGTTATTGGAATCTTCTCTGGAATTGAACTTGCCCTGGGTCAACGTTATTGTTGTACCTGAGAAACCAAACAAAACAGGAGGGTGAAAGACTCGTCGGTTTTTCGAGGTATCCGAAGACAATGGTGAGTTGTAAGCTATGTTTGTTTCTTTGGTACACCTAAAATTTTGGTGGGGGTCAATGTTTTACTTTCTTCATTTATTCTAATTCCCCCTTTATGCAAAGGGGTGAAAGCTATGTATTATATGCATGTGTGTGGAAAATAAAACGCGACAATACAGTAAGTTTGTTGGTTAAAGAAAAAAATGGCACAGTGGCCCCGGCACTGCTAATGGCGAGGACGTGGAAATAAGTGCCTAGCCATGAAGTAGCAGGGGAGGGGGGGGGGGTATTTGTTAATTGAAAGTTAGGATCACTTTGCGGCCATTACACAAGGATACCCGAGACGCGTTAATGCCAGTGAGTTAGGCGGCACCTGCTGTCACCGGCTAATTGCATTGGGCTCGGTCATGTCTGTCACAGAGCGAGTGTTCCCATCATGCTCTTCGTCTACTTACGGGGTGTATTACCAGCTGAGCTGACATTACCCAGGCGGCCACAGGGGAGCTGGAGCCAGCCTGCGACCTCGAAAGCCTACATAGATCCCAGTCATGTTATTAGTCCACCATTTCATTGCTTTCCTTGACGTAGTTTACCCTCCCCACATGCTTTGTACACACTATATGCATCTCAATTTATTAAAACGCTCATTTTACAAACTATGGGAGGCCTAAACTATGTCGGGAAATCATGTATGTATTGTAGTGTGAGCTGGAAGGAGGCTGGCTGGTTGGCCCGAGCTATGGCGAGTGAGTGTCCGGGCGTGAGCGGTAGCCAACATCAGCCCCCGTGTACGTGCGTTCCTTGTGTTGATGTGTTTTATTCTTCTCCAAGCATTAGACAAAGTCTCTGAAAAGCGCATAGGCAACCGTGGGACTCATTTCCCAAAGGCAAGGGCACGACTGTAATATTCTTCAACCATTAAAATGCTCGCGATAAGGCACAGATTTACGTGATCTAGTAGGGATTGTGGCGACAGGTGAGTCCATACGTTCCACAGAAGTTCTGAAATGTGAGCCGTTTTTCTCAGATGTCATGCTCCTGAGCAACGAGCAATGTCTGGCAGCACACGAAAAAGAAAGACAAGCTGTGTCTCCTATTCATCCTCACTTACATATGCATCAGGGCCAGGCCAGGGTGCCGTGCAGATGACTCACTGAGGAGCCATACTGTGCTTTTGAGGACCCTGCTAGGGCTTGCAAAGCATAATCTGATTTAGACCAGAGCACGCTCCTATTTATTTTTAATTGTCCCACTTTAGCATTTAAGAGCTATTGATTCCCCTGCCGGAAAAGCATGAAGTGACAGAATCACTATTGTGCTCCCTGCTTGGGGAAGGTGCATCAAAGGGCATTTTAATGTCACTGACTTTCTGGGGCCAATTTGAAGAGCACACAAGGGCGCATATCGTTTGCAGGCTCAGGCAGAACCGTACGAGACGGTCATTTGTTAGTCAATCAAAATGGGCTGGTAACTGATTCCATGTCCAGGGCAGAGATTTCATACAATAACATTTGATTTAAAAGCATTTGAATCAGCCATTAAGGTTAGGCTTATTCTTCAATGCATTTTTTTTCTCCTTGGGTTTCAAATAGGTCTCAGGTGTTTTTTAATAAGGTGAGTGACGTGCTTTCATCAAGGGTCAACATCCTTTTAGAGCTTGCCTGAACTCAAGGGGTTTAGTGGAGCTGGTACTGTCTCATGCAACAGAGTCCATCCATGCTACGCCCCCACCAAGTTGACCATTCTAATGAACAATCAAGTATGGGTTGATTAGTAGAAGCTACATCGGTTAGCCAACACTAAGCTTCGAGCTACGGCAATTTGAATTCCGTTTAGACTGCGCCACGTGACTGTCGTCTGGAAGCAAGCAATAACAAAAAGGTCAATTTTCCAAAGTACTTCCCGACAAAGCGGATTTTTCTCAGCAACTCTTCTAAGTAAAAATGTTACATCTCGATCCTACAACCCATTGATTCATTTGTCCACTAACCCTTGCAACCGAGCCAGTATGTTTTCCCCCCCAAATACATCCGAGTGAGACCTCTCCCTCCTTCCCTCGCTCACTCGCTCTCCCACCGCCCACAGATGTTTTGATTAGCAGCAACTCGTACGCTGGTCAGATCGCGGGATTAATGATGGATAATTTGCCTAAGGTTGGCACGGCACACCACTGCACTGCCAGACTTTAGATGCCATATGGGCAGAAGCAGCTGTTTTCATTACTCTCCCTTGCCCAGATGTGTCAAACAGGATGCCGACTTCAATCCGCAGTCTTGCTGGCACTTGGTAGGGGGCTGCTTTCTACTAGCTTGGCAGCTAATTACTTTAATGTACCCTAGGATGGAGGCGCATTATTATATATATATTTTTTTTGAAAGGACTTTTGCAAACAGCCGAATGCCAGCTGTCACCTCTGTGCGCAACGAGAGAAGATGGATAGGTAGTCGCCGTGGATCTAATGAGGTTGGCCGCTGGCACCAGACCAGGATCAAGGGCCTCCTCTTCTCGGGAACGGCGGGAAGGTCATTGCAAAATATATACGCCATTCGGCGCACGTTGCACTTTCTCCGCGACTTTTACATCCCGTCTCGTCTGCATTGTCCGCGACTCTCTCTCACTGTTGAATGGAATGGGGTGTAAATGGCAGCAATCTGAGACGCCGGGGGTAACGTGCCAAGACCACACACGGGGAGAAGCTGGCATGGGAACAAAGAATGGCAAGTGAAAACAGAAAGGAGGAGGCTGCCAGAATGTCAGCTGGGCCTTTACATGGAGTTGCACGCACCGTGGAACATGTGTTGGGCGTGTTCCCCGGCCTGCTGAGCAGCTCGTTTTTATTGTTCGCCGATAAGTCCACAGATTTGTCACAAATGCCACTTTTCTTTAAAACATATATTGTTGCTTCTGTGCAGCACGAAGCCCTTGTGGTAAACACAAGTCTGTCTAAAAGTTTTTGGTTCTGAGCTCCGGCTCTCGGCAGATACTCCAGCTTCCTCCCACAATGCAAAAACTGAAACACATTTTTTTGATATAGTGTCTATATAAGTTCATTGCAGTCCGCGTTTACATATCATTGGTTGATGAAACGTGAAAAGCTGAAATGATGAAGCCACATGTTTGTTTGTGTTTTTGTTGTTGTAATCTGAATTATGGCTTAACCCTTTCAGGGACAGCGGTTACGACAATGGACAGTTTATCATGTTATCAGGTTGCAGGCTGCATGAAAGGGCTAAAGGACGTTGGTTTACACGATACGTGTTTTGTAGAAGTTGTGGCAGTGAATGCTTAAAAGAAACGTTTCGAGAGGGATCGATTTATGTCGACGGCGCATGTGCGCTCGGGCGCATCTTGATTTCTGTGCAGGTGCAAGCCTCCTTGGGTGTGTTTGGGAATTTGGCAGCCCGTGCTGCGCTATCCAGCAGACCGAGGGCCTTTTTTTTTTTTGCCCCAAGCGCGTCTGACAATTGGATGGCTGAAAGTCGAGCTGAAAGCAGGTCTAAACTTGTGGCACAAGTGGTGTGACATGATTTTGGTGGAGTTGATCGAGAGGTGCTGGCAGACAGATTCTGAGTTCCGTGGACATTTGTGGTGGATGTCCTCGTATTTGATTCGAAAATATGACAACAGCGTGTTTTAAATCCATTGTAGAAATGAATTATTGAATGCATCATTAGGGAGCGGCCAACTTTGCATCATTTGCACGTGACTTATAAATGTTTGTTTCGTTAATTAATTGATTGAGTTTGTTCATAAAATACGAGGGAAGAGGACCTTGAAAAAATATTCACAATTTTAATCGCAATCACAATATCGAGGGGAGAAAAATAAAATCGCACTTCAATTATTTTTTTTCAAAATGTAAACTTGAAACCGTCCCTAGATGTGAACGTGAATCCTTGTTTGTCTGTGCCCTGCGATTGGCTGCTGACCAGTCCAGGGCGGCCTCATGCCCAAAGTCAGCTGTGTCACACACCAGGTCACCCGCGACCTTACCGAGGATAGACAATGGAGATGATTGACAAGGGTCAGATTCAACACGCCTCTCTTTCTGTGGCATTGACACGTGTCAAAGCTGAATGATACAAATGCTAGCTCGGTGCAATTTGATCAATCCCATCATCACGGCAGCGCGAGGGCATCAATACCTTTTCATTATGTCGAGATGCCATGTCTATATTTGCACTTAAACAGTGCCCGCTGGCGAGAGTTTCGCAGCGACATCGTGATGGAAGGGGTCTCGGGGATGCCTGTCTGCAGCCTCTCGATATATCCATCAATACGGTGTCACGCTTTCGCACCTGCCCGTCCTCCAACGACAGGCTGCCCTTAGTCAATCGGCCGTCATGGTTCCCTGACAAAGGCAGGGCGGGATGGGTAGCTTTGGCTTCATCTCGTCGGGGGTGCGAAGTCTGCATTCGTATGATTTGACATACAATTTAATGCTTTTGGGCGGCGTGGCGAAGCGGTGTTTATAACGTGCCTCGCAAATCTGAGGTCCGGCATTTCAATCTCAGATTTGGCCTTCCCGTGTGGAGTCTGGATATCCTTCTCATGTTCGCATGGGTTTTCGTCAGGTACTACGGTTTCCTCCCATCTTCCAAATACAGTACACGCGTTTGGTTCATTGAAGACAAGAATTGGCCACAATGAGTTTTGCCTCTACAGTTTTTCCAAATTATGATCTGTTGTGTGGTTGATTTTTTGGTTTGTGCTGTGAACCAAAATCTGAGGGATGACTAAGGTTTGTAGGTAATGTATTTTTTAGCGCTCTCAAAATTGAAAAAATTATATATATATATATATAATTTTTTCTATATATATATATAGAGTATATTTTTTTTTATATATTTTTTAATTAATCTGCATATATCAGAATAGGCATTGCCCTCACAAAGTCCATGTCAATTAGTAATTATCTATAATACCAGTTTATTTATATGTGAAATACAGGGCTGTTTTTTGGACTAAAAACATCTTTTTCAGAGCTGTAATGAATTAGTTGCATTTCAATTCACATCACTGCCGAAAACCGATTTGATATACGAATCCCACAAAGTCACCAGGGTGTTGTTGGGTTTACAGCTGTCTGCTTTTGCATCACTGTTGATCTTAATGTGCCGCTTCATCTTTTGGCGCCCATTCGAGGTGCGAGGGGGGGCTGGGGGGGGACAAGCAAAGAGCGTGTTTAGCGAATCAAACGCCATTTTTAGGCACCACTTTCTTCTCCTTTCCCCCGACCCCTCCTCTCATCATACTTTGACTGACATTTTGCTCAAATTACCAGCAATGCCTGAGGGAAGGTGCGCGTCAAACCTTTAAACTGTTATTATTCCATACCCATGGCCTGTTTTCCATCGGCCAATGTATTATTCAAAGTGGTGTTTGTTCATTGGGACTCCCTCTACACTTTTGCGTGTAGTGCGCATCCCCTTCAAAACACTTTGTATAGTCACGTTCACTTTTGGGCCCCCCTGAGTGGCTTCTCCCTCAGGAGCCTATTATCCATTTTAGCATATGCAAAAAGAGCTCGTCCGATCGTGTATTGCACTCACTTAGGGACTTGACACCCGCATGATGAGAATCGCTACTCAGCCGGCAGCATTGCAGGGGCCACGTCTCGTTTAGAAGAAGAAAAAAAAACTCTCCTGGCTGCCTGAGAGGGCTTCTCCACAAAAGAAAGTCACTCAGCGTTTGGAGCAAACATAAAGAGACGCGCCACAACAGCCGAGAGATTCGTATTCTCTGTTTGATCGAGTCGGAACAGGCAACATTTTAAGGACGGTAGAGAGCGAAGCTGGAAATAATTCCATTGAGATGGGGCCATGTATTTTATGTGTACTGTTTGTGTGTACACTTGAGAAGTAGATGTAAGAGGAGGTATTTGGACAGATAAATGACCGGAAACGGTTGGAATGAGCCAAAGCGTGCATATTTTTTAGAATATGAGAGGAAGCAGGAGCACCTACATGGGCATGTTTCCAACTCTGAACCTCAAAATCATGAGGCCGAAGTGTTAACCGCCAGCTGACCGTGCTCAAAGTCATCACTGGCATTGCCCAGATTTGAAACTGACAGAGGACATGAAGTGCCATTTTTTTTTGTATTTCGTTAAGGTCCACATGGTGTTCATTTGAATCGAACTTTGCTCGTCTACATCCTAAACTGCAAAATGGGATTTTCTTCATGAAATCACTCCACCCCAGACCACCTTGCTCATCAGAAACTCAAGTGGGGGCGGGTGGGGGCATTGGCACAAGGCAATGAGAAAAATGTTCCTGGGTATTTTTTCAGGGGATGCATAATGCTGGTTTGTACAGAGAATGACATGTTTTGTTGCGGACCCCCCCCCCCCCACCCCATTCGAACTGCTTCTTTTTTTTTTTTTTGTATTTAACAGGCCTTGTCTGCTTTCTTCTCTGTGTTGTGCCAGTGTCAGCCCCTGAGCCTCTCGCCGAGAGAAGGCTTTTGATGTGTCTCGCTGCGCCACAAAACCTCCCCCTCGAGCCCTGATTGGTGGACAGCCGGTGGTGCTGGCGGGTCCGGACGTGGGAGTGGGATGGGACGGGAGGGGTGGATGAAAGCTGGCGGGGCAGCGAGGGGGCACCTGTACACAGAGCCTGGCCTATGCGCCTGCTTCTTCTTCAAGCGTTCGCCTTGACCGCCGGCTGAACTCGGGTGTCAGCGACCATCACACGGTCGCCGTGACCTCCCCCTCTCTCAATTTATTTCCTTTCTCTCTCACTCCACATCCTCCGCTTTTCTCTTTTTTTATTTGCCGCTTTTGTCTGTCGGCCTCTTGTGTGACAGGTGAATCTCTCTGTTAATAGGAATGAAATGAGATTCTCACGAGTTTTAAAACGCATCCAATGTTCAACACAAGTTGGAGGGGGAAAAAAATGACCATTAAAGAGGTCTGTAAAGCACAAGGCTCTTCTCACTGGTCTGTGGGAATTGGATTAAGCATAAAACAATCTTGGTGCCATTTTAGATTTATCCAAAGGTCAAAGAAAAAGCGCCACCCCGTCTTTTTATTCTACTGAGATGTCCCAGCAATAAGCGTACTGTTTAAGCATGAATGTGTGTCTCTGTCATCTTATTTCCTTTGATTCCCAAAGAAAGGGGACTTTTAGTTCGTGGCTGATGTATGTGTGGTCAACGATGATGGTCACATACACTCGCAAGATATTCAAGTACACCTGCTCGATCTAACGAGAGAAAATGTGTTCTCAAAAAAAAAAAAAAAAAAAAGCTCTTTATCTTCACATCAAGGCATTCATTTAACCTCTGTTTAATGCGCGTGTTAGCATAGCGCTATAGTGAAAGTGCATGATATCAAACTAGAGTCTTGAAATGAAACTCGCATGCATGTTTTTAGAATGTTGGAGGAAATATGCAAATTCCACAAAAGTCTCGGCTGAGAAACGAACCCAGAAACTCTCAGCTGTAAAACAGACGTGCTAACCACGAGGGAGTTGTGCTACGATGAAGAAAGCCCACTTGAAAATGTAAACGATGGTCAAACCTGAGCATCCGTCTGATTTGATGATTCGTTATCCGTCACGCTTGATGTCATTCACGGAGAACATCCATTTGGACTGTTCCTCAGGAGTTCCTGGGGAAACGAGGACTGAAAGTCACATTCGGTTCCCGATGACCAACACACAAAGTGATTTAACATTTATGGTTGGTAATCCTGCGTGATTAAGAAGCCTCAACTGTATTTTTGGGAGCTGTTTGCCAGCACAAAGCTCTCGGGTTGACCCGGTGTAAATGCAGTTGTTGCAAGAGATAACCTGCTTGTAAATGAGGGTCATGGTTCAGGTGCTGGAGGTCAGCACCCTTGGCCCTCTCCTGAGCACGGGGGGCACCTTAGCGGCCCACTGCCGAGTGCTGAACATGCATTTGATTGCGTTCGGGCCAATAAGGGTGGAGGTGGTAGGTCACCTCCTGACACATTGAGATGTGAGGTGTGACAGGCGGGCGAGGTAGAAGCCAATAGAGCTCAAACGGCATCTGTCAAATGCAGCGGACAGGAGTGTTTGCTCAGCAATCAGCGCATTCTTCTGAGGGCACGCGAGCACTTGATAGCCTGTTTTAAGATACTGACGGTGTTGTCAACAACAATCAAAAACCAAATTATTGATTATAAGTACGAGTGGTGTAATAAAAACTCCTTTGAATTCAAACCAACTTTAAAATGCATCGGCCTTGAATATATCCTCGCACAAAAGTGTACATTGCGAACTCTTGAAATGATTATCAAACGAAGACACGATGCTGTGAAAAGCAGAAATAGACTAGCCGGAGTCGATGCGGAAGATCGAAGGACACAAAATAGATTTCTGCAATCAGACCTTCATGGATAGATGTAACGTAGGCCGGGGTGATCACAGATCAGTGGACACTTTGAGATCATCTTTCACCTGATCGTTCTTGTCTCTGTGTCTTAAAAATATAACAGAGATGATAATCGGACAATGAATGTATTTTTACAATGATTCGCCGGTTTGATGCAGGCTGTTGATATATTTTGGAATGAAATATGCTGACATCCACCACACGTATCAGTGGAGCTGGGAATCTGTGTTACACCTACCTGCGCCACAACTTAGACCAGCCCAGTGCTGGACTAAATTCTAGTCTATTTTGAGTTACCAAATTGTAACATGTGCCAGGTAAAAGAAAACACCCATGGTTCCCAGCACGACACAGTGCAGTCTGCCAAATTCCCAAATACGGTTAGACTTACTTTAGGAAAAAAAAGAATGAATATGCGGCAGTTTTTATGTTGACTGCACATGCACTGTTTACAAAATTAGAGCCCTTAAATACTTTGGCTTTGCACCCCTGCTTATAACAACAAACTTAATTTCCTCGCTATCAGTTGGACAGCTGTTTATTTGTCACCATGACCACCAAGTCTCAAACTTCCCCAAACGTGAGGAAGCATCCTTGAGTGTTGAATCCCATCATTCCCATCACACACACACACACACACACACACACACACACACACACACACACACACACACACACACACACACACACCACATCCAGGTGTTTGTCACTGATGGTATCCAGCACACTGAGGAATTTATAAAACAATCCTAAACGCTGATAACATTTAACAGACTGGAAACATCTGCAAGTGGCTTCCCTTGTGTTCACTTTCCCAAAAAAGTGGAAGGAATTATTAGCCCTCCAAAATAAGAGAGGCAATCGCATGTAAAAGACTTTCAGGGCCGCCTGCTTGCATGTGTGTGTGTGTGTGTGTGTGTGTGTGTGTGCAGGAGAAAGTGGGCGCATCACAGCACCACCACGCACATCACTCAGACTAAATCCCAAAGGCCGTGACTGGCGCAGCGTGTCCCGCATTAGCTCCACCGCAGCTCGCTGAAATGCACTCGCCTGAGTGGAATGAGAGCCACCAGGCACCATGCACACCAGGCCGGCGGCTTTGTCAGACACAGATCAATGCGCGGCAGCGCTCACTCAGACCCAGCCGCCGCCCTTGCCTGCCTGCAAGGACAAATAAACTATCTTGAGGGGGGTCATTGATACGCCTCGGATGTGATTGTCTTTGCCTCGCCGTCTTAAAATCGAGCTTTTCAACAATGCCAGCATGCCATGCTTTGACTGGTGACCAGTCAGGGGTGTACACCGCCTCCCACCCAAAGTCAGTTGGGATAGGCCCCGCTCCTCCAACCGCACACACTATGAAAGAAAAAATGGAGGGATGTATTATCTGCGGATGTGACAGCAGGATTGCAATTCATCTGCTCCCCAAGTATGGGAGTGTGAGGCTAAATAAATGAGTTCTAATAGAGAAGTAAAAGGGTCGAGGAGGGGCGGGGGGGGGGGGGGGGTGCAGTGCCAATGAAGATCTGCATTATTCGGTTAAAGCTGCCACTAATTCCAAGATTCAGAGAGGAGGAAAAACAATGACCATGACTTGTGTCGAGGCACTAAGTGAAAGTGGGTCATTATTGTGGAGCTGAACTCCGCTTCAGCCACAAAGCAGCACTGAGGACAATCATTTATTTATGAAGTGGCCTGTGACTTGAGAGCTCTTGAACTTGGATCCATGGATCTCGTCCCCCCCCCCCCCCCGAGAGGTTTACGGTGCACGCCGTAACAGAAGCGATGTGCGTTTAACACAGCGAAGGTCACCAACTTTGAGCCAACGAGCTGTTAATAATACTCATTTAAGCTGCAATGTGCAATTTGTCTTTAATGGCGGAACAGAGCATCACACTAATGTGGGGTTTGGAAAACTTCAAGCGCCTACTGTGTAACGCTTGCCTTTATTAGGGTTGCGGTCGAACTCCGGCTGACTCTGGGCGAGAGGCGGGGTACACGCAGGGTCACATGAAACTTGCTGTTGACCCGTGTGACATACTGTTCAGTCGAAATAAAGTCGATTTTGCATAACCCAAATTTGTACATGAAAATTTTTTTAACGCTTTCATTGACCCTGTAACCCGATAACATGGTAAGATGTCCACTGTCGTAACCGCTGTCCCCGAAAGGGTTAAGTTGAAACATGCTGGAGTCTATCCGGCTGACTTTTTAAATGCTTATATTTGCCTGTATAGGTAGTTTATTTAAACCATTATATATACTCGGCAAACTCTTCGGGGTGTGCATCTCTCCACAAAAGACGCTTCTCTAGGGTTTTCACTACGGGTGCACAACGATACAAGAATGGCTCGAATTGCCAGTGGAATGATTTGGTTCGACTCAGTAGGACTACGATTCGATTTGAGATGGTATGACTCAATTTGACGGCGTAGGACGGAATTTTTTTTGTCATCGTTATTTTAGAAACTGCGCATTTGATTGAACTTCGATGCGCTCATCTCTTTTAAATTCAAAAATGATTTTCCGTTTGAAAAGGTTTTTTTTTTTTTTTTTTGCTACACGCCTACAAACTATGATTCCAAATCTGTTACATATCATTTGAAACTCATCTTTCTGTGTTGAAGACTCTCCGTAAATTTCACCAATAACCCAGGCTAAACTTAAGCTCCTCCCACCATACAAAGCTTGCTTCTCAGTTGAATTTTATCACCCCAATATGCCGTCTTGACTCAAATTCCTTTTTAAAAAGGGTTTTGTCAGCATCTCGCGCCATCTTTGGGCATTTCAGAAAGAGCACGGTATATTTGTGTCTTGTGAACCATACATATCAAGGTGATGACCGTATTTGCGAATGGCCTCTAATGAAACTGGCGATCCGCGCCGTCACCAAGCGTATGCGACAGAAACCTTCAAGGAGGCAGAGTTGAGATACAGGTGACACATAAGGAGACTCAGTCAGCACCCGTTCGTCACCCGGCCATGCAGTTGACATGACTGGCAGTGCCGGGCGCTCATCACGGCTCAAAGCGCTCTGTCGCGGAGAAGAGTGCAACTCGGGGTCCTATTGTTCAACAGCTCCCAAAGACAGGAGGACACAGAAATTATTCTGAAGAGCAGGAGGCACACGCTGGAAGGTGACCTTTAACTGCACTTCCTTAGCCGAATCTCATCCAATTAGAGGACTGTATATTTTCCCTAATAGCGGCTGATGAGGCCGGGCGTATGAGCCGGCACGCCCGGCCGGCGTTGCTATGCAGCGAGATGGCTGCTTAGGCGGCCGAGGAGCGCTGGGGAATAAGTGAGCAGAGAGCTTTAATTTGATAGGGTTAGAATCCTGCAGGCTCCGGGGTCGCGGGTCACCGGGAGCTCGCCTCGCGCCCAATATGAAGAAATCACAAGTAAATTGCTTACATCTGCCGCCGCCGGCTGCGACGGCTGCGATTGGATCCCCGGAGGTGAGGCGCTATCTGACGTGGGGGTGGGGAGGAGCAAGGCGCACCGACGGACTTGTAATTGCTGTAATTGGGAATTGATTGTGTGAATGCTTGGGGAACATTCGCACATATGTTATTGTGGACCTAAGTTCCTTGTATTGTATCATTATTTCCCCCACTTTTTGGGCCTTCTGCAAAGTCCACATCTCTCAACTGACATAATGTCAGAATGACAAAATAGTAGCTTTTTCCGATAATTCCCTATTTTTCCACCGTTTTAAACAAATTCTGACGACAAAATGTGCAACATTCCATATTTTCGATAAGAATAAGAAACCTATTCACATTTATGGAGAAATTTAACCGGCAGCGTGGCAAAAGGTTGTCCGCTCATCTGGCTCACAGTCGCAAGGTCCTGGGTTTGAATATTGCCATGATTTTTGTTTATTATCGTTTTGACGAATGGCCTCATTATGGCCAAAAATTCACAGATTTTGTAAGCATGTTTGTCCTGGTGAAAAGGCATGCTGTGTCAAGTGTTACAATTTGTTTCAGTCCACATTTTACATTGGAAAAAAAAACAATTTCTCAAATGATTCAATGTTCAGCTGACCCAAAACTATGTTCAAATGTTTAAAAAATCGCCACTTTTTCGATCATTCCAAATGAAACGCAAAACCATTCAAATAACGGTGACAAATTTCCCACATATTACCGAAATGAAAACAACTGCAGACTGTCGAAATTCAGCGTTTGCTTTTTTTCACATTCAACATTTCTAATTAACTGGACAACATTTCAGTTGTACGGCATTCACATTTTCTACATAGATGCCACTTCCTGGTTGACGTTGAAAACGCTTTGAGGGAGGACACGCGCAAGCCGTTACGTCGCAATCCCGACAAGCAGCTGCAAAAGTATCCCCGACCAAGCCCCGAGCTGACAAATGAGGTGCAACAAAAGTGCCACGTAAAAATGACTATCCATCAACAATGTCCCCAAGTCTGGAACACCAGCAATAATAAAGCCAATGAATAATCTTACATCAGGTCAAAGTTCTAGACGCTGCATATTGCATCCTCCGCATTCCCGTCCGCCACGAAGCGCCTTGTTTGTCTTCTATTCATTGTGATTATACCTCGGCCATTTTCCCCCCACGCGTCCCTCATCCTTGGCTGGCCGGGCGGCACTGGGACGCATTCCAACGGTAAAATGGGCCGGGGCTGTGACTTATCGCAAAAGCTCTGGCACGTGACACCTCATTGCAAGGTCTTTGTCACCAATTATGTGTCTATTAAGAAACAGTCAATCAGTCAATGTGCAAATAGGCAGGCCTCCGAGGGCCCGCCGCTATTGACGGGATGCTGTCAATAGTCCATCTGATATGATTTAGCCTGGGGGAAACGGTTTGCTCCGTACACACACCCCTTTGCTTATTGACCAACAATTACTTGAACGAGCCTTTTTAATGGACGTCTATTATTCTTCGCATTGGATTTGCAGTTTGTCAACCTTTTGCCTTACACATCATCAGCAGTACGCGGGTTTCCTTTCAGTACGTGTTATGTCACGTTTTGTCCGCTGGCCACGTTTGACGCCGCCGCACCACAAATTGGATGTCTGTCTGGCTAATTTACTCCCCACCCAAAATAGCCCGAAAGGAAATTCCTGTTAGTTGCTTCTAATGATGGACGCTAATGTCGTGATTTGAGCGTGTTGGCGGCACGCCTCGACCCGCCTTGCTCATCAAAACAGTTACTGTTGCATTTCGTTACCGTTTACGCTTAAATGATTGCAATATGCCGTTGTGTTCGGATGTATAGCCTCAAAGACGATGAGAAACGTTTTCACGCATTTTCATATGTAATTCGTGATGGCGACATATTGGCTAAAATTGACTTTTTAATTGCTTGTGTACAGATAGTTGGGTCTCCAGAGTTCCTGCCTACCCCTTCAGGATTGAAATTACAAAAACAAGTACAGATTTTTTGAGCTGCCTGGTTCCCAAAATGTGCTTGTGTGTGAGCTCTTCTGGATTTTTGATACATTGTGAAGTCACAACTGTTTACTTTAGCAGCAATTACATTGGGTTTTAAAACAACACATAATAGTCACAAATATAAAGTGAAGCCACATCCTGGCAATTTAGCATCACCCATCTGTCTCGGATACCTGCTTCCATTTGGGGCTCATCTGGACCAACTTCCTCATTTAAATTTTGTCAAAGTACGAGCCTTGGATTTCACCCAAAATGGATGATTTACACCAAAAATAGCCAGCATTCTAATTTCGTGCATGGGTCTTTTTCATAGTTCCTCTCTATCAGGGGGCAACGTCTGAGTAACTTTTGGCACATTTTTTCTCCATATACATATGCTAGCCAAAACGAGTGAGCAGACTATACCCTGAACTGGTCACATATAGAGACAAATAACCATTCACACCCACATTCACACCGGCACTGAGTGGGAATCAATCCCACGCTACCCGCACACCAGTGCTGCGTGTGTACCACTGCATCATCAGTGACTTTCTGATCCGCTTACCCTGACAAGGGTCACGGGGCATGCTGGAGCATATCCCAGCTGTCTTTGGGCAGTAAGCGAGGGACACCCTGAACCGGGTGGCCAGCCAATTGCAGGGCAAACAGAGACATACAACCATTCACGCTTCGACACCTTGGGACCATTTTGAGGGTTCCATTAACCTGCCATGCATGCTTTTGGAATGTGGAAGGAAAACGGAGTACCCGGACAAAACCCACACAGGCAGGGGGAGAACATGCAAACTCCACACAGGGAGGCCAGAGCCAGAATCGAATTGACGACCTCTGCACTGTAAGGTCGACACGCTAACCAGTTGACCACCTATGTGCGTGTGAATGAAACACACACACACACACACAAACACACACACACACACACAACCCACACACAAGCCTTAGGAAATCAGGGATCAATAGCAATGGCATCAAATGAATACTTTAAATTGCGTGCCGCTAACTCCAGCCCAGACATTTTGATCACGTCATCCCCTCTGGAAAATTGCAATTAAGTTCTGAGAGATAAAACATGCCAACTACTCTGCATTTCAAGGCGTGATTGGCCTATCAGTGAGGCAGTGCACTGCCGTGTTTTTTCATCACTGTTAATTGATCCTTTCTTTAATTAACGTGGAAAGGGAAGCCCGTATCTTGCACGCCTTGTGCCTGTCTGTCATAACACAATAAAAGGTCCTCTTCCTGGTGCCCTCGTCCCTCCGCCGGCTGGCCGGCGGCCAAATGGACTATTTACGGCGCGGCGATCTCACCACGATGAGTTCAATGGCCGGCTTCATTAATGCCGCTTTTCGTCGGCAAAATCTCATTTGCATGAGGTGACGCACTGCTTTTAATATGCAAGTGAAGGTTAGTGGTAAGGCCAAGCCGCTCTTTCTACTACGATTGCTCGGACTATTGTTCCTCTGGCTCCTCCTTGTCCCTCCAATGTCACCGATACTGACACTTTTTCCCTCAGATTCAATTAGACTGATCTTTTTTTCCTTTTACGTTTTTCTCCTCCTCTACGGCCTCTTGCCTGAATTTTATACAAGAACAGATTCAGATTCTAATTTAACACTAAAAGAGCAGAAAAGTGATCCTAAAATGTGTCGAAGACACCTGCTTCGAGTTGGGGCGCATTTGGATCAATTCCCGAGTAGGAGTCAGTCAAAGCAGAAAGGGTTTTTTTGTTTTGTTTTACACTTGCATACGTTTTAAAAATTTTGACTTGCTTGTCCTTTGGCTTTTTGTGTTGGTTACAAATGAATTTGAACTATCACTAACAAAGGAAGAATGTTTGATGTGATCAATTTTACTTTTATTACACTTATTGTTTTTCATATTGTCTGGGGAAGTAAAAATTAGGAATTTTGAAAATTGCTAAATTTCCATGGGAAGTAACTAAAACAAGAGGGTCATTCAAGCATACACATTTTCCTTTTTCACAAGAAGACAAATTAGATTGCTCTCCTTGCCCACATTTTTAGGGGCATTTCTGGACTTTAAACTGCTCATTTTATGCAAAAGTATTTGAGCAGCGACATGTCCGAACCTTGCTTGTATCTCAAGTCTCAGCTTGCGAACCCGACAACAGAAGCAAGGTTTTGTAACTCGTGAATTATTATCAAGCAGCAGTCTTCAACTTTAGTACATACCTGGTTTATTCTCATGTAAAATTCCAACTTGGAACCGTGGCAGATTTTGCTAACCCATTTAAAAAAAAGTGACTTCAAACAAAATGGTGGCTGCCTCCGCATTGTGATTGTTACCATGCCAGAGTTTTCTTTGTTGGAGTTTCCTGGGTGTGGTCTTCAAGACTTACTTTATAATACTTTCTTTTACTTCCCCTTTTTAAGGGTGTTTTAGTCGTTAGCCTGCTATTCTGACAGCTTTACCTGCAGTCATGGCCGCCTCCAGGAAGTGTGAAGCTGGGTCGTAACACTTGGCCTTTTTTTTTTCCACCGAGCGTATGTGCAGTTGCCACTGGAGCGTAAAGAGTGTTTTTCTTTTTCCTCTCTTCCTCAGCAGAGAGGCTGCGGAGAAATGAACACGTAAGTATCTGTTTCTGTCTAATTAAATCCACCGAACGGCCCTCGAGCGTCCACTGCCAACACACAGACACTCGTTCTGTGGGTGCACACTGCCACCTATTGACCAAATACATAAATACATCATCCACACCATCCTCTCTCGGCCAATCTTACTTACTGCCTTGATTGCTGCTAACTGCTGATGGTGGCATCAGTCACGGCGTGCCAGGATAAAACAACTCTTTTAAGATCACATATCTCTTTTGAAGGCTTCTTTATTACTATTTGTACAACACGCCGGGGCCGCCTCTAATGGCTTCAAATCAGCCAAGCCGGGGCGTAAATGCAAGCAAGCGAGCAAGCGTCGGCGCTCTTATGTGTTATCATTGCCGCGAGGTGTGTTTTGTTGCAAAAAGGCCTCCTCATTTGCGCTCGCTTGGTCGCTGCTGTTGCTTCGGGAGAACAAAGCCAAGAAGCAGAAGTGGCGGCTGGAGGAGCAATTTTTGTCCATCAAGGAGGGTGGGGGGGGGGGGGGGGTTGTTGAAGAGTTCAATTATTTGTCTTCTGAAGTATTCCGAGGATGTGGTCAGCTCATCAGCGACAAGAAAACGTCCAAGTGTTCAGTGCGTGGACTTGAAGGGCTGAAGTCCTTTTTGTGTGAGGACAGGATGAATTATACAGTCAACCCTGTTTATCATTGGGGGGAGGGGGGGGGGGATTTGCAACAGAAGAAAAACATAAATGTTGCCCCTCTCACACACTTTAAACACATTTCAAGTTATTAAAACAAATCTTAAAAGTGTCTTCAGTGCCTGGATTAGGATGCAAAGTGTGCTTGCTTTGAGTTGTTTCTGAGTTGAAGTTAATTGTAAAATGGACATATACTGTACAAGTAAAGAGTGTGACATCTATTAAACACCAAAACATTCAAACAAACCATATAATTTCCTCTACGAAACCTAATGTATGTTAACTTCATGTGAACACATAATGTGAAATATTATCGATGGGCTAATGGTAATCAGCGCTCGATGTTGCAGTAGTTCGAAACCTGCAAACAACTGCTAGCTTAATACAGAGCAGCAACACATACAATTAGAGCGGACAACAATAGTCGCAAGTGTGCCTATTCTCTCTATTCTGTGTGAACGACGACTATGTCCGAAGCTTTGAGTAGTTGGGGACCTTCTCTGCCTCTTTCAGCAAAGCCACTTTGATTATTCTGAGAGAAAAGCGGGTACCCGCAAATACAAAAAAACACTATTAACTTTATCCTGCTAAATGCATTGGCTCAGTGTGAACAAATTCAAGGGAGTGTGAATGTGAAAAATGGCGCGGCAAGACCGGTCCTTGTCAAAGAAAAGAGGTCTTCATACATTTCAAGTGATTTGTGATTTTGCTGGCGGAGAGGGGGGGGGGGAGTAAAATAACAATTGTTATGAATAGAGTGTGCTCAGAAAGTTTTTGTGCACTAATTTTTTTCAGTATTTGTTGTAATATTAATACCATATTAAAATGTGGATCGCATCAAATGTTTTCATGCTCTAGCTGCTAGCAAATAGAACCTATATGACGACAAGCGTCACCGAGACAAACTGTATACTGGGTCTCATCCTTTCTCTGCAGTTTAGAGTGAAAGCCGCGCAATCTGACTTCTGATTGCATCTGATTGGCTCCGAGGAGCATTTTACAATCAACCAGCCTCCGATTTAAGAACAAGGAAGGCCTCCACATCCCCTCACTGGCCACCACACACATTTGAGCCAGGGAAAGGAAAAGAAAAGAATTGAGATCCAGTGCGGTTAAAGTGGCTGTTAAAAGTGAAATCCATCACCAGTTTGTCTCAAAACGGATCACTTTCAGAACTCCTGATAATGCCCATCCATTTCTTACAGTCAAACAGACTCTGGAGAAGTGACTGATTTTACGGCCAACTCAATCTTCAAGAAAGCGCGTGTAGCTTTAAAGCCGCGCAGCTCCAGTGTGCGCATGTTAACACCATTAAATCACCTCAAATGTCTCCATGATTCAATCTTTCCCACAGCCGACGACAAGCCAATTGGATTTCCCCAAAGTGGCTGTCCATTTCCTGTCTGTGTGTGACGAGTGGTCGCCGAGCTGTGTGTGTGTGTGTGTGTGCGCGTGTGTTGGTGGAGTGAGGGGGGATTGGCATACCTACTCACTATTTCGTTTGAAGTGGACATTTTGGGGTGGTTTTGTCCATTTGCAGGAAAAGATGTGCTGACGTGGAAGCAAAGTTTGATGACTCAGCATAAAACACAAACGAGTAGCACCTCCTGGATTTTCTTTGGGGAAAATCCAGCCCTTAACGCCAGTTTCATTTCACAACATGAAACTTAGTCGGCATGTCAAGTCTCAGTGGAATCTCTTGTCTTTCGTCTCGTCTCCCCAGAAGTCACTGGCATTACTACAGCAATGTGAAATTTGGTAAACACATCTATCAAAAGGAGATTTACAAATATGGCTCAAGAAGACACACTTCAAAACATGCAGGAAGCCTTTGTTTTAAATTGAAGCGGTTATTTTTAATTCATGACCACTGAAAGGTGGTCCGATCAAGGTGTGCGCCGCTCTCTAAAGTTTCCAACCGCAATCCCCACCAACCCACCTTTTGCCACATAGGGAATTGTAATCATGGTTAAGTACTGTTGTAAAACACGTGCACTATATATTTGTAATCCAGCTGTCGACAAATATGTTGTGTTGGGTTGTTAACTCTCTGACGGTATAGTGGGCAGAACAAAGTTTAATGACTTGCTGTAAAACATAAAAATCTCCAAACTCAACTCCACAAGTTGTGTACTGAAGCTCAAATGCAATTTAAGGTGCTTTCCCGTCCTCTAAAACTCAAGCACATTTTCATTTGGTGTTGCGGGCATTGCCATCCAAAATTAGCTTTTGGGGAAAAATTCAACCACTCATGCCAATGTCATTCAGCGACATCGAATTTGACAGGCATGTCTATCACGAATAGAAACACAAAATAATTCTCAAGAAGCAATTCCTGAAGGGATCCAGGACACATGCCATTCTGGTTAGACGCGGCCATTTTAAAGCCATTACCGGGCTTCTCTTCATATATTCTCCGACTGATATCAAATTGGAAACATCTTATACGACGTCGAATTGGGATGCTAAGTGGCATTTTTGTCATTCTGGGAGGAGCATGATAGCGCAGTCTGATGCTTCACAATCAAACACCAAACTCCAGTTACTCCATAAGGTATATATTTTGTCATTTGAGGCTGGAGCCGAATGTTTTCTGCACCGACCGACCAGAACTAGATCTGAGGTGGACCACTTACTTTTATCCTGTTTCAACTTAACATAGTGCCATATTATGTGCTCAACATTGCCCACACCACATTCGTTTCAACCTGGTTATCCAGGGAGGGGATCCCTCCATCTCTTCTCAAGAGGCTTAGTAATGTTTAAATGTTGCTTAAAACAATAATTAATAACGGTTTCATGACGGCTAAAGTTACACATTCCATTTGAAGTGACATGAAATAGTTTGCATAATACCTCAAAGAAGTGGCGGCTTGATATTCATCCTTAGAGATGGGTTTTTTTTTTTTTTTTGGTGTTTCAGTTCTTCAAGGTTGGATATTTTGGGATGGCCTTCTTCATTTGTCACGGGGGATATCTTTGTCGGTGGCCCATTCTGCTCTCCGAATTTTGGGGGCGGTGCACCCAGATGAGACCGTGGCCTTGTGGAAGGCTGTCAGTGGCACTCTATAGCACGGCGGCTCTTAGCGGCCATGACTCCAATGACCTGCTTTCCCGCTCTCTGCTGAATAGCTGCTGGCACCTCTCCCTGGCCTGTCTACTAGATGAGACACAAGTTTAAAGAGATAGCGCACCCCCCCCCTCTCCTTTCTCTCACCCCCGCCCTACTACCATTACATTTTGTCCTTGATTATGTTATTATCCTCAGTGTACTGCCTGTGTGTGGCTATTGGAGGAAAAAAGAAATCACACACACACACACAAAATAACTCCTCTTCTGTCTTTTTGATTTCATTTTAAACAAACCAAAGGAAGCTTTTTTTTCCCCCTCTAAATATTTTTGTTTTACATGCAAGACTTCAGAAGGCGCACTCTGAAAAATGCGATAATGGAATAAATATGTATTGCGAGGATTCTGTGGGTGAAATGCTTTTGGGCTTAAAAGTTTCTAAAAGTTTTTTTGGAGTTTTGCGATCTGATGATCTTCTGCATTGTAAAGGTGTTAGGGAGAGTGAAGGAGTTTTTGGGGTTGGAGTCAGTGTTAGGGTGGAGGTTTGGGATTTGTCTTTGGGCCACGTTAACTTTAATCAGCTGTTTGGAAAAGAGGCCTCGGGTTTGTGTGAGTATTCAGGTTAGGATTGGTCTTTGGTGCACTTTGGTTGGAACGAAGTTAAGTTTTGTGCTCGGGTTAGGAATTATGATTCGAGATGTTTTGGTGCTTGCTTATGGTAACAGGGTTATTGTTTAAGACAGTGGTTCTTAACCGAGGTACCGAACCCAACCAGTTCATATGCACGTTCACCGAACCCTCCATTAGTCAAAAATAAAAATGTGATTTTTTTTTTTTTTTACAAATTCAAGACATAAAAGAACACATTTATTAAAAACAGAACAAAGTAAAGAAAATTTCAAGACACAAGTCTTAAGTTTTTTCAATTTTATGACGTACTATCACGACAGTCACACGGTGACTACTGAGCGAACTAAATTTTGCGCAGTACTGATTGGACAAGCAATGCTCATCTGCAGCCAGCGATGGCCAAGCGGCCGTGTCGTAACTAATTGACATCTTGAGTCGGGTGTGTCTTAACCCCCATGGCAGAGGCTCTGTCGAGGCCCTGAGACCGATTCACCGAACCCAGGTTAAGAACCACTAGTTCAGGGTTAGTGAGGACGGGTAAGAGTAAGGATAGATTTAGGTTAGAGTTCGGATTATAGGCACATTTGGATAAGGGTTGGGCCTTGGGTTCAGGTCACGTTTGTTGCAACATGGTTACAGCTTGGGGTTGGTGGTTAGGGCAAAGGTTTACGGTTAGTATTGGGGCCTACCTGTTGGAAAAGAGTGAGGGGGTACTTGTTAGACTCAAGTGCAGAGACCCAGACAAGGGGGAGTTCAGGGAATGGGGGGGTGGGTCTCAGAAAAGTATTTCTCCAAACAGCAAATGAAGGTACGGGGTACCAGGAGTAATAAAATACAAAAATAACAATCAAAAAATAAGGATCCAAAGTGAAGAAATAAACGGGGGGGGGGGGGGGGACTCACCACTGCAAAAGACAGGCATCAGGACACTCCGAGTACACGTGGCATTTGACAGTCAGAGGAAGATGGCATGGAAAACGGGGAAGCTAAACAGAAACAGACTGACGAGATGAGGAGGAGGGCTAACGAGAACAGGTGGCGGCAAAAAAAAAAAAAAACATCGGGGGAATTGGGAAGACACAGGAAAACTGGACAAAACCAAATCACAAAATAGGAAAGTGAAATGACCTGTAGCGGATCTCACGTGAAACCAAAAACAAAAACGTTAACAAAACACAGATCAATCATTGGTTTGTCTGACACAACTCTAATCACTCATGGAATTACAGAGGGAGGAGGGGAGTTTAAAAAATAAAAATAAAAAAAACCTTGGCAGGTGTGCGATGCTTCTATTCGCTCCAACAGACAGACTGGACCAGGTTTACTACCGACTTAATCCTCCGCATATTGAAATGGTGTTTGGCATCAACACACTGAAGGGAATAGCCAACTCTCGATTGGCAGGCCTTGTCGGAAGCCCCTCGGTAAGTTCCCACGCGCGAAAGAAACAGCTTCAATATCCCTTTCAGCACCGCCATCATCATCATCATCATCTCCTTAAAAAATATATATATATAAATAAATAAATAGATATAGCATTAACAGGAGCATTTGAAGGAGTGTGATTCATACATGATTAAACAGGGGGGCTCGTCCATGGTCGCCAGTGACGGTCCTGAGAGACGCGCGTGCCCCTCAGTCAGGAGCTGTGGGCTCGACAAAGCAATCTAACGAACGCAAAAAGATCTTCTGTTCAGTCCAGTGTCGACATTGCGGTAGTCATTCACTGGACCCTTTGAAGGTGGTTACGTTTCAGCCGGCACCTTTACGTGTGGAAAACAAAAGAACGTACTGGTTAGTGTTGGCATGAAGAAAAGATGGGAGGAAGTCTCCTAGGTATGTGCAGATACTAACTCCGCCTCAAGTGTATAGCGGCAACTTTCAAGCAAGTGCAGTTCTTGCAAAAAAAAAAAAAAAAAAAAGCATCAGGAGCAACGAGGCATTCGGTAGCTTGCTCAAGGGCACGTTGACACAATCACAAGAGCTGAGGATCCAACCCCACGAGCTTTGGGTTCAGAGGCGACCACTCTTACCACCTCAGTTACGCCGCCATCGCTGTTCAGCGGAGCCCTGTGTACTCGCAGTTTAGCGCGCACGGATTCGCAGATTTATTTTATATACAGTATATATATATATATATATATATATTGTTTTTGGGCAAAGTTAAGCACAGTAATCATGCAAACGGTTTAGCACGACATAAAAAGAATAACGGGTGGAAAGTACAAAATACAGCTAACAGAACGGTTGTGAGATTCACAGGCACCCGTGACAAGAACAAAATGTCACGGCGAAAACTCTGTAAAACAGTCCAAACATGAGTAAAGCTATTGTGAGAGAATCAAAAACCTCTTCAGTTTCAAAAACGGGCAACTCCATGGGAACATACCTGCATTTCCACCACATTCATTTTTTAAATCAACTTACCTGAAAAGTATATAACGGCCGGCGTTCCGTCTCTTGAACTCAGGTAACATCTTCTCTTCCACTGACACGTCATCTATTCAATTTTCCAGAGGCGTCAATACCGACGGAAGCTGCGTCAGTCTGTCACCGACGGATGACTGATACAAACTTCACTGGGGAAACACGGATGGACTAAGCGCCGACGGAAAACACGCAAGCTGCAAGCACGGCTGTTGCCCAGGAGGGAAGTCATCGGGTGATTCCAAAAACATTTTTATTGATTGTTTTAGATGACTTCACTTCTGGACGACACATTATAAAAGGACCACAACACCTACTTGACGATCCGGCCATCCTTCTTCCAATGAAGGACCGTGCAGTAATACCAAAATATATACAGTAATCCCTCGTTTATCGCGGTTAACCCTTGGGGACCAAAACCACCCGCGATAAACGAAAAGCCACGAAGTAGCCCCCCCCCCCCCCCCATATAGGTACATGTACGGTACATAATATTTATAAGGCCAAATTTAATGGTATACATGCATGTAGAAGTAAATTTTGACTTAATGACTTAATGCTGTATACTAATAGATTTAAACATGTATAAGTTGGGTTAGTTTATGAATAACAAAATATATTAAACATATCTTTTTTTTTAAGTCCGCAAACGGTCCGCGAGGAGCTGCGAAAGTCAGCAAAACAACAGCGAGTCACATAGAGCAACATATACAGTACTGTACTACAAAAAAAAATTATGAATATGTTTGAAAAAATCTGCGATGCACTGAAGCCGCGATAAACGAACCGCGAAATAGCGAGGGATCACTGTACATTTAAAACCCCGAGAGGTTTTAAAGTCATTGACCAAGACAAAAATGAAGGACATTTAGTAAACTAACTAAAACTATCATGATAGTGGAAAAAAAGTGATCCTTTTTGGACTTGACTTCCCCTTTAATAGTTCGGAGTGACTAAGGTGCCACTGAAGGCGTGGGAACCAAATGCACCGCCCCCGCTCCTGCGTTTTGAATATTCAAAACATCAATAAACATGCCTCTCACTTTCACTTCTATCAAGCTTGGTGGAGAGGCGCAGTCATTGCACATTCAAAGCGGCGGGCTTCACTGAATGAGAGCGTGCGGCTCTGCCGGCCACCGGGTCAGCGAGCAGGCGGGAATGAGACGAAGCAGGGCACATAAGAGTGTCGAAGTAACATGTGGGCCGCATTAGAAAAAAGTAACCGCGTCGGTCCTTGGGAAAGAGAAAAAAAAAAAACGCCTTTGAGGGCGCGGGAGGCCGCGGAGCAGCAGCAGGTTAGTGTGTCAGCGGGGAGTCCACGTATGAGAATGATTAGAGGAGCAGGTGCCGCTTTTAGCACTGCTCAATGCACCCTCATTAATCTTACATTGTCATAAGGCATTACGGCAGATGATACTTTACGAGCGTGTCACATTCCTCCTCCTTCCTCGTGTGTGTGCGTGCTTTGTTTCATATGGAGAATATTTGGAGCGTCATTACCATTATGGAGCGCTCCTTCATTACAGCCTTGAATGTGCGCAGAGAGGAAAAGAAGGGGCCTCTTAATCACTCTAAGTGGATTACCTCACCTCGCCCATGACATCATGCTACATATTACATACATCATGTATATTGTTTGACATTATCACTGCGGAACAATCATCTGGGCCGCAGGTTTAAACGGGAAAGGATCAAGGGGGGGAGCTTCGAAAAGTAACCCCTCCGCGCCCCAAAGATAGACAAAAGAGAGGTTACTCATTTGGAGATGTGGAAGCTTTCGTCGGGCCATGCCTAGTTTATTGGTTGTTCACAAGTTGACTTACTTTTACGCTTGTATGAAAGTTAGCAAACGGCAGGTTGGAAAAGAACAAAAAGAAACGTGTGCTATCATTCTTCATCTGTTGATTTTTGGAATAGTTTGACAGAAACATTTTATTAGGATATCGGGGGAACTGTTTGAATTGTAGGGGGTGGGGGGGGACATGACTCCTTTTTAATTCTTTTTTATCAGGTTTACTTGAACACTTACATAATGCGCTTCTCTCTTCCAAAGTTTTGACCGAGCGAAACTCTCCACTGCGTGAGTGGGTGGCGTCGCCTCAGTAATGATTCACCAAACAATAAGTGGAGGAATGAACAAATCAATAAATCACACTCTCTAGATATTTGCAAGGCAACCTTCTTTTTTTTTTTTTTAACCGTACTTTCTTCATCTAAGGTGTTTTATTTGTTGTTGGATTCCCCCCCCCCCCCCCCCCCACCGGCCTCTGCCAGGCAGGAGCCCAGGAATCCCAAATTATCCAGGGGGGTTAGAGGGCGCCGTGCTCCCTGAGCCCCGATCCCCACAGTGGAGGTAACGTATTCAATGGCCCGCGGCGAGTGGAGGAGAGCGGGCGGCCCCGCTGCATACTGATGGCGGCCAGAGGAGCCTCGTAATTGGAGCTGCCGAGGAGAGGGGAGAGGAGGGCAAGCGCGCCGAGATGATTGCTTTGTTTTCTGGCTTCCTGTCGGCGCGCCTCAAAACTCCCCCCACCCCACCCCTCCCACATCACATCCCCCATTACTCACCCCCCTCCCCTCCCTACTTTGCTCCAAGTAGCGCCAAGGAGAAATTGAATAGAGATACGCGCTAATTGGTCTCTTGCTGCTTTGCTTAAAGGACCAGAGACATTCTTTTTCGTTTTGCCTATTGCAGTGTGTTGCTCCAACCTTTATTTTGACATAAGAAAAAAAAAATCTCACAGCATCTCACCAAAAAAAAAAAAAAAAAAAAAAAAGACCAACCAGTCAACTACATTTTACTGCAGTGGATACGCTATGTTCCACACGCACATTTCATATTGAATCAGGGATCTTCTACAGAAGTCAGATAACCATCGAGGAGCGGAGTTGGTGGGCCCCTGATAGAAACCGGATTTCAAAATATTTTTTTCACCGCTCCTGTGCTTTAAACTTATCAAAAGACAGGTTTTAAATTATTCACACGCTGAGGTTACTCCTGTTCCCGGTCTTGCCTACTGTTTCCCGGCATTTGGGTCCTCTGTACCCGACTACATCAACCAAGTAGCCTGACAACATGTTTTTGGACTGTGGGAAGAATCCCAGAAAAAAAAGACACACACACACACACACACGAGCTCACATGCCAATGTGTCGCCCAATCGCAGAGCAAGCTGAACGAAACTTGGAATCATTTCTTGAGCGAAAATGAACCCAAAGCGCTCCACGTCGAAACTTCCCGCTGATCCGGGAGTCAAGAGTTGACGGGACTGTTTTGCCAAGTTGTTCTACACCGGGTTATTTTTAATCACTGCCTAACATACAAATATGGAAAAATATACAAACCGCCCCCGGCTGTGAATTACAAATGCGCCTTGTACAACTAATAACAATAATGTACTTTTAGACTCGTGCGTAAATCAGGTCCCGACTGTCATGTTTGCGCTTCCTTCCTGCTGCTGAGCTGTTAATTCCGCCCAGCGCGCTCCTCTTCCTTGGGACCTGGCATATCCATATTCATCCGCAGCCTATAGAAGGTGTCAAATGGAGGCGTCCTAATTGTGTCCTTGATGAAAGCCTATTAATATTGAACGCTTGTGCGCGGCGCGAGACCCCAAAAAAAAAAAAAAAAAAAAAAAAAAAGAAAAAAAGTGGATGTGTTCACATCTCTAATGATACCTGATTCCCTCGGGCGGTGTGGCCAGACACACCGCCGCTGCCGCCAATTTATCACGCGCAAAATAAATAAATAATAAATAAAATACGGCAACGTTTACTCGGGAGGCGAAGAATCACATCGCGTGATGTCACTGTTAATTATAAGAGGGGGATACAAGTGGTGGGAAGTTCAAACACTTCAATATTTGAATCACTATCGTTTTTTTTCCCCCACAGTTACGTGTACTTCTTTTTAAGTCTAAAGTGTGTGTCCTTTGGCCAGGTTTTATCTTTGCGTTGTTTTCTGACAGCCAGTAACTAGGAAGCGAATCACATTCCCATGCAGCGGTGCTTATTGTTTTAATTCCAGCGGACTGGCAAGCGCCTCCCATGTGACCTCGTCTTCAAGTGAGCCACTCGCGGTCTTCGGGTGTCAGGGCCGGCAAACCTCTGATCCCGGATCCGACGCTGCCGGGACCGCGGGCGCCATCCCAGCTGTTGCCTTCATTTGAATGCGCTGGGAATGATATGAAAGCGGAATCGGTTGAATTTATTAATGAGCGGAGGGTGGGAGGGGGCCCTTGGAGAGGTGCTTTTAAAGGCCAGTGATTTCATGCGGGCACTTAAAGGCCATCGTCGTCTTGGAAGAATTATGGTATCGTCACACCGCCGTAAACTGCTATTAGTCACCATTTTCCCGCTTTTGTTACGTCTGCTTGGCTCTCTTCCCAGTGTGAGCGTAACAGACACAAAATGGTCCAGCTGCCAACGACATCCCATACAAAAAGGAATCTGCTCATAATGCTCACTTTAGACTGGCACTCAGAGAGATATTCATGAAAAGCATTTTCGTCATGCTGCGGATGAAAATGGGGTCCGCAAGCAGTCACCTGGGAGTCTCCAAAATAATTAGCAATACATTGCGTCTTTTTTTTTTTGTTTGTTTTTAAGTGCATACCTATATATGGACACCGGCACGTGCGTAAAATAAACACACTAAATCAATTACTCCTCACATGTACTTCTGCTATACATTCACACAAACAAAATAGCACGTTGCAAGCAGAAAATATGGATCAAACACCACCTGAACTGTGGTGTCTGTGGACATGCCTGTGCCTTTGGAAGGCGGGGCCTAGCAGGGCCGTATGTGATGATACGTTGTGCGAGTGTGTGGGCGTGAGGTGTGGCCGCCAGCAGCTTCTGCGTAAGTGTGCGTCGCGTATTTTACGGCTCTCCCTGTGCTCGGTAACTGGCGGAAGAGTGCATCGGCGACTGCGGCTCTCCTTTCCCCACATGTGGCGGCATTAAAGTACGTAAAAATACTGAAAAAGCTCCCGCAAGCATTGAACCGCGATATAGCTGGAGAACACTGCACACCATTGACTAAGTTACCAGTCAATCACAGGGCATATATTGACAGACAAGAGAAGCCTCTATCACTTTGCCCGAATGTGAGAACGACAGAGACGTAACCATGACGAAGGATGGATCGTACACATTGACCATGCAACACAAGAGGCCTTGTCTCACTCTCTCTCTCTCTCTCACCAGTGTGACGCCCGCCCAGGGGCTCAACATCAGAGGAACGTCTGCATGAAAAGGAAAACAGGTTGTATGGGGGTCCGCACACACACACACACACACACACACACACACACACACACACACACACACACACACACACACACACACAGACACACACACACACACACACACAGACACACACACACGGAGTGCCTGTGGTGATGCCTGAAGGACTGTCATGGAAACAAGCAGTGTGACAGGCTCTGGGTGTGTGTGTGTGTGTGTGTGTGTGTGAGAGATAGGGGGGTGTGGGGCGCAACAGCTGCAGGCGCTTCCTCTTTTGACAGGCAGATGAAGACATCACTGCCACACCATGAATAACAGCGACTGTGGAGTTTCAAACAGTGGTTCTGAAACTGGAGTGCACAAGAAATTGTGAAACAAATGATTTGGCATCATATCAAAACATGCATACCTTCATGTGGGCCGTGGTGTGCAAAAACAAACATAGTAAGGCAACTTATTTAAAAAAAACATACACACACACACACACACACACGCACACCCACACACACACACACAGTATGAGTGATCAGGCCATGTTAACTGCTGGGCGGTCCAAATGTTCATGAGCAAGCGTGTGTCCAGGGATCGGCTCTGAATTCTCGGACCATATTGCATTCTGGGACTGCATGGTCCCCTTTTGGGAGGAAACACTTTGCTCAATAATTCTCAAAAGATAATGGCATGCCTTCACAGTCTAAGAGCGCCAGTGCGTCCAACAAGTGCCGTAACCCTGCTGTCACACTCTTCTTTACGATCCGTTGGGAGGAGGCAATTCGGAGCCTTAAGAACCTCAGCGACACGCGCAGCACACATCTGACAGCTTTGGAAGCACAACAAACTAAATCACATTGTGAACTGTTACCACGTGGCAGCAACCAAGGGAGCCATTTGTAATCAATTTAAGTAACATACACCGGAGTTCTCCCGCACTATTTCGTGGTTCACATACAACATTTTGCAAAAGTCGACTATCTTTGTTTTCACAGTCGTCAGTATCACTTACAACACATGAACTCGAGTAGCGAAATAAATATTTTTGACCTGTGTTCAGTTTTCAAAAACAAATTGAAGTTGATCAACCCTCCACCAAAAAACAAATATATTCTAGGAGTATCTCAAATTAGTTATTCCTCTTTGGGTATTCCACCAGTGGTCTAATGGTACAGTGAAACTCCTCTACAACGAAACCTGCATGGGCAAAAAGACCCCCTAGTGTGAAAAAATCTTCATGCATTAACACCATTCTCACTCTCCTGCCCCCCATACAACGAAAAAAAAAACCCTTTTGCGTTATACGAAATCTTTATCTCTGCTCTTGCAGACTCTGGTCTTCTACAACGAAGTCTAATCCAACAGCGACCTCTACTGCTTCTTTCGGAAATGGCAACAGCAACCACCACACTGGTTTACACATGCACAGTAGTCCAGGAAGTATTTATTGTTAGTTTCAGACGCAGCAAGAACGTTGCATTGCTAACATGGCTACAAAATGGACCTTTGGATGTCAAGCAGCTAAGACAAGAAGAGCTCTGAAGCTGGAAGAGAGGGTAAAAGTGCTAGAAATGAAAGACGGAGGAAGCAAAATAAAAGACATTATCCAAGAAATTGATGTAAGTGAAAGTGAATGCTAATCGTAAATTTCGCAATTTCTTTCCCTTTTTTTCTTTCTACACTGACTACAGTGTATGAAGTGTCAGATAAGTGTATGATCATACTTATGCACGATTGGAATAAAAATAAAGAGTACATATACGTTTGTGTGTGTGTGTGTTTACATCTGAGATCAAATTTGCTTCAGTGAAAAAACCCCTGTTGTGAAAAATTTCTTGCTGAAAACATGATTTCGTTGTAAAGGAGTTTCACTGTATACCTAAAGCCCACCACAGCCAAAACCAGGCCCCCCTGGGCCCGTGCAGAACTGCCACCTGAAGGCAGGCTTTTTGTGTGCCAGTGTGTTTGTGTGTGTGTGTGTGTGTGTGTGGGGGGGGGGATTTAGCTAGTCAGAAGCTCTGGGGTCACCTCCACACCTCCCTCTCACTTTTGAAACGGACCCCTGATGGCAGTTCCTGGGAGAGCCAAGTGATGTCTCTATCAGCTTGTCAAAAAAAAAAAAAGATAGCCCGGGGCTTCGCCGAGGTCCCCCCCGAGCCAATCAAAGTCTTCACAAAGCACAGATGGATGCTCTTTCACCACTGGGCTACTGCGAAGGAGAAGGAGGAGGGGGGCACTGTCCTATCAGAACCCCCTCCCCATCACCACCCGGCATATAAAAACAAATCCCCCAAACCTCAGATCAGCTCTATGTTTATTTTATATGGTCTGATTTTTTTCCCCTCCTGCAACTGTTCCCAAACTTTAACTCATTCAGTACCAGCCAATTCTGGACCAAGTCTGAAAAAACGTCTTTGGGAGTGAATGAGTTAATGAGCTAAGGCATATCTTTTGCATTCCGGGAAAAAAAACAAAAACGTGTACATACTGAAATAATCTCATATGAATTTATTCCAAAATAGTTCATGTCTGCATGTGGACAGGTGGACACGCACATTAATTGAATTTAGCAGAAGAGCATTCAATTGTTGTGCCTGTCATCCACACGTCGCTGGCGTAGATAGATGAACGAGATACAGATATATATACAAAGTAGAACATCTGTAGGAAATAAATACATTTTCGGCCAAATTTAGCGACATTGGATCATTTCTCAAGCCACGCCAGACGATCTCCTGCTGGACATTGATTGGGAAATTCTTGACAGACTGATGGCAGAATTTTTGAGGACATTTCTTTCATTTTAAATAACAGAGCACGGTATGAAAAGTTCGCTGCAGAGATGAAATGAACTGACAGCATTGATACGGCATCCTTACCAAAAAAGGACAGCAGTGCAAAAACATGGCTCCACCCTCCCCACCCCGTAATTCTGACGCTTTTTGGCTTTTAATGATATTAATGCGCGGATCAAGTGGAATATATTGCCATCGTTTGTTTTCCATAAAATGTTAAGTCCGGCATTAACTTTGACTTGGGGCCAAGATCTTACGCCCCCTAAAAAAAATACGAAAGGATATCTGAGGTAAGCCTCATTCCTCCTCCAAATTACATCCAAAGACGAAGGCACAGCTTTTTTCTCGCTCGCTCTCGCTTTTGATGGACGGGGCCGCGAGCTGGCCTCATCCTTTTCCTCCTCCCGCTGTCAGCCAGGGAGGCAAACACACGAGTCAGAGGGCGACGTGAGGGGGCGAGGGTTTGCTGAGTCGGGGTGCAACGGTGGAGCTCGGGTGGCACCGGCGCGTTGTTTGTCAGGCGGACTGGGTCGGACCCCTGCTCTCTTACTTCTTCTTGCGTGGCAGGTTGTGGCCGGTGGGCGCTCTCAGTGCGCTATAGTGCACCTGCAAAAACAACCAGGAGTTTTTTAGCGGGAGGCAGGTAATCCGAGCTCAGCCGAGCGCACGGTAATGGCTCCCCTGAGGAGAAGTCGGCGCAGTGGGGAGATAAAAGCAAGGCGGGCTCGCAATGTAATGAATTATTTTTTAAACACGAGAGCAGAGGGGATTAATCACGCACAGGAAGGATTTCGGGAATCAAGGGTTTTGTACTAACACCTCATTCGACACCCCCAATCACAATATTAGAAGCGGAAAACAGCTGAGGTGACCCGCAAAGCTACTGAAATTTACGGTTTCCCCCCTCAGAAGACTAAACTCCAAAGTCCAAGTCTAATAAAAACATCAAAGCTGAAAGCGGTGATAAACGGGCCCTCGTTGCCCCTTTTTGTCCTCGAAAACATCATCAAAAGTTTCACGCAGAGCTCTGCCCACGTTACACGGCAGGGCAGAGTTAAAAAGAAAAAAAACGTGGCTCATGTATTTCACATAGCTGTCTCTGATTGGCCAACTTCTTGTTCCACTTCTTGCATGGGGATGTGAGATTTTTTTTGGTGTTTTTTTTTTTTGTGCACCCAATTTCATGTAGATTAGTGAATCTGGTGTCATTTGTCTGAAAGAAATTCAGCCCCAAGTATTCACACTTGGGGCTGACCTCACTTCTGTTTGCAGCATAACAGGCAGATGCTGCTTCACCATGTTTGCTTTGAACTCTGGTCTGTCCTAATTAAACCCAAATGGTCAGTTTTTTAAAATCAATTTCAAACATAAGTTTCCAGAGGGCGCTCCCTGATTACCTGATGAGAAAGAACCGAATGACGCAACACTGTTCAGGTCCATCATTTTCCAGCAATTCTTCATATAGAATGTGTTTTATTACACAAAAGAGCCACTGAATTTAAAAATCAAACACTCGTATGTATCCTGGCGACAATGTAAGTCTCGAACACGAGCCACCTAAAACACACTCGGTAGCACCATTGAAGCGGCTAATTTGGGCAAATGCCAAGGCTTGACCCACAAAAACTAGGACATTCATTTTAATGAGCCCAAATCGGTAACAACATATGTATATATATTTTTGGGGGCCAAATGGCATTTAACACAAAGAGCATGTGGTGAATGTTTGATAAACATTTTAATGATTTGTCTTGTAAAATAAAACTCCCCCGACAGCAGTTTCGTTGATCGACATGAAACAACACGCACGCAAAAGTCTCAAGCACCCATGAGTTGAATCGCCAGTTTGTCATTTTCGGCAAATTCCCGGACTTGCACTTTGTTGAACTCATCCAAATGAGCCCCAATTGGAAGCAGGTATCCTCGATAGATGGGCAACTTGAAATGTTTTGAGGAGGTGTTTGATGTTTGATGATCACTTTGAAAGTCGGCCATTTTAGGTGAATTCCAGGGCTTGTATTCTGACCAAGTTCTCCTGATGAAATCCCCCAAATGAGCCCTAATTGGACAAACATCCCAGACAGATGGGCGATGCTAAATAGCAATGGCTTTTTTAAGATCATTTTGAGGATTTGGGGTGAACAAGGCGCTCTCTCAATGATGTCTGCAGCATTAATTATGTTTGCATTTCCCGGACAAAAGACTTCTGGAAGTAGGGAAGGACATTCACAAGTCTCAAACATTTTTCCTGACGTTTTAATTTATTTGAATCCTGGACCATAAAAAACGTTTTGATTTTGTGCAAAAGTGTTGCAATGTAGCATGTTCTTCCGTTGGCTACACATCTCAAATTACCCGAGACTCACTCAAGTTTTCAGCATCGCCTCATTCTGCAATTTCTGAAATCAAGTGATCGCGGGGTGTCTTGAAGAGGAGCGAGCTAAAAACGTGCTGAAAAGTTGCTTTTGAAGCGCGGTGGCAGGCGCACGCTCAAACAAGGCGGCAAATCTGTTGAGTAAAAAGGTAAGGAAACGTTATGCTAATTAGCCGGGCGGGCCGCTATTAGAAACGGGAGATGGGAGTGTGGGAACAAAGTGGCAGCCTGGTGCATCACAACATGAAACTGTGCTCAGAACTGACAGATGCTTCTCATTTCCGCCTTGTCAGAAGTCCCGCGTTTGAGGACGACTTTGTAGATTTGCGCGGCCGCTAATTGCCAAGTCACATTTGCGAGAAGGACAGGAGTCCGTTTGTGGCGGTTTTTGTTGCATCCGACGATTGTTCCAAGTCCACAAAAAACTAAATATGCGCTTTCTTACAACGGGGGTCTCTTGGGTATATGATGTTCGGGTTATTTCGCCACCCCACCAAAGCCATGATAAAAGGCACTTGGGATGAATCTTAAGAACGTTGGAGCTATTCCCAACATGTACTTTCTATCCAAAAAGTATTGTTTCCTTGTGTGTACGATTTCAAAGACGGAAAAAAAAAATGTTGTATCCCGACGGGGGAGGAAGACGGACAAAAGGAACCGGAATCAAAAAAAAAAAAAAACAGCATCCGCCACCTTGTTTTGCCAACTCTGCCGTCCAAATCTCAAACGAGACAGGCTTGGGCGACATCACAGACAAGGTGGCCATGATGTTGCTGTGGGGGGGGGGGGGGGGGGGGGAATCAAGGGTGAGAGAGTCTCGCCTGGATCCGCACCGTCAGGATTTTTCTCCCCCAGGGTTCGGCGAATGGGTGAGCTACGTGGGAGATGAAGGGAGCGAGGTGGCACTTCATTTCCTAGAAGAGCAAGTCTCTCGAGTCCCTTTCCGAACGCTCTGTGATGATGACGCCAATGACGCGCCAGCCGTGGCTGACGTGTCCATCACGCCACGCATTCATTGACCTTCGGCACCCTGCAGCGGAGGCAGAGGTGGCAAGTAACAAAGTACAAAGCCTTTGTCGCTGTACTAATGTCGCTTTTCAGCTGTCTTTTTCGGATAACTTTATTCAACCTCTGCAGATTGACGGCGGGACCAAAAAAAAAAAAAAGATGTGAACAGAGAGGAGTCAAAATAACTGCGCTTGAGTTCTTGATTGATGGATTGATTGAGAACTTGGGGATTTATGACAGATGAAAAAAAAAGTGAGCAGTGACAGTGGGTGTGAAGCAAGGAGCATAATAGAAGAAAGATATTCCCCATCTGTGGTCTAATTAATTTTTTTTTAAAAAAGTTTGATGTTTTTGTCTGAGAGAATGACTCAAAACCAAGAGCTTCAGGCATTTAAAAATGATGACTATAATCCGCAAACACAGTCGCTGATGGTTGCGTGGTGCACTCGCCTGACTCCAGTGCGGGCAGGGTAGGATCGGTTCGCACTCGCTGACGGCGTGGATGTTGGTGTGAATGCTTGTTTGTCTCTAGATGTGCCCTGCGACTGAGTGGTGACCAGTTCAGGGTGTAGTCTGCCTTCCCACCCCTCGTGATGTCAGCTGGGAAAGGCTCCAGCAACTCCCTGCGACCCTCTTCCGGATAAGCGGTGTCAAAAGTGGATGGAATCCGCAATCACACTTCTATTTTTAATCAAATGGCGGCAGCCAAAGTCACGATCATGATTAAATTGAATTAATTACTGATTCAATCATTCCTACTTGAAACTAGAATGTTCAGGCTTGAAACTTATGACTTGCACATAGTGTACACAGCAGGTGACTTACTCTCCGAAGCCGCAAAGCCACCTGAATGTCAACACGGACACATCCGAACATCTTCTCATTGAGGATAGTTGGGCCGAGGAGCAGCTTGAAAACGGCGTGCGGCCATGATGAGTCAAACAAAACCAAAAGGACGTATTTCCCGCAATGCGCGGGGATTCTCGTACAGCAAATAAACGTCTTGAGGGAATCGGGTCCCTATTTGGATGCAAAAAAAAAAAAAGGTCCGTTACCTTCTGAACATCTGACGGCATCCTCTTGAGGAAATCCAGCAGCTCATTATTGTCGACGGCGTACGGTTTGCGCAGCTTCTTGGTAAATTTGTTCACGCCTGCGAAAAAGAAGGACACCTTTATCAGTGGAGGACCAACATGCTTTGCGCCGTACACGTTCCGGCGATCCATCCCAGGAGGCCAAGTACAACATACACAATACAACAACCCAAGGGTATGAATAATTTGAGGCTTGCCTGTCGGCCGATCGGGTATTGCAAAATAGACGAGATACATTTAAGGCTGAAATCATTCATACCCGTTGGGAAATGAATAATTTCAGCCTTGATTGTAACTCCCGCTCTCCGACCGGGTTAAACGTACTTATTCCTTGACATCCAAAAGAATTTAGGCTCTCGGTCAAGTTGTGCAGCATCAATAATAATTCCTTGGCACCAATTACTACTTTCCTACTAGCTAGGGCTTTGGTGCCATGTATTGGATCTTAAGAGTGCTACAGAAAATGCACAAAATGACACACAAATTGCTAAGCGTAGGTTTCCACATTAACTCATTCAGTACCAGCCAATTTTGGACCAAGTCTGAAAAGACGTTTAAATACGTCTTTGGGAGTGAATGAGTTAAAAACAAAACAACCCCCCCCCCCCCACTCAATTCATAAAAATTGCGATTAGGAGGGGGTTCACGATATTGCTTCATTTTGGAAGGACGAGCCACCTTCTGCTCACTTACAAGCGCAACGCCGTGAGACACTCCGTACAAATGAGTGAAAAACACATCTCAGCGGTCTGGTAATGGGACTATTATACTGGCAGCTAGCGAGTGCCTCACCTCAACGTGCAGACAAAGAACCCCGGGACCTAAATATGTGCACGCAACTTGAAAGGCTTGCCTTGAAACCGCAGGGATGGAGGTTAACAGGGGAGGCAGAGAAAGCGTCTCCGTCTGCGCGCTTTTTTTTGATACGATAGGATTTTGGTATCGATTGCGTCGAGGGCTGCGCGCAAACGGAGAGCGGCTGTGGGCTGGCGAGCTGGTGGAGGAGGAGCCCGTGGAGGGCAGCGTATTTCCCTGACCACTGAGATGACGGTCCGCGCGGTATAGCCACACTAGATAATGAGAGGCCTTCGGAGCGCCCAAGGATATGCTGTGTTATATACGGCTCCGCAGCTCTCCTTTGTGTTCCCTACAAAACCCGGGGCCTTTGCCTGCACCGGGCTCCGCGGCATCGTAGCCCACACGGAGCCCAGCGCGCCGCCGCTGCAGACGTCTGATCTGGTTGCATGAGCAGAGGTGTACGGGGAGCGATCTTGAAAAGGACTTCACTTCATTAAATGATTGGCGGAGAGTTAGGGTGGGCAGTGAAATCGAGCATGACGGTTCTCCGACTGGAGCTTCCGCACAAAAAGTGATCAATTCATGAAATTTTGTTGCACTGTTGGTCGACATCTCGACCTGTGACATTTTTCATTCGATTTTTGCACAACGGCGTGAATGCACTTACCCCATATGAGCACAATGTAGCGCAGTGGGATAAAATATAATAGCAAGGTGGCTGCAAAGAGGACCAGGCAGGCCAGACACGACATGAACGGAACCGACCAGTTGAATAAGCTGCAAAAGAAGAGGAGCGGCGTCAAAATCTAGTCAAAAATTTTGAAAAAACGTGGTATGAGAACAGAATTGTGTACTTCTTTGTACGCTCCCCGATGTTTGCAAGCTCTTCCAAAATGTTCTGGACAGTCAAGACAACTTCTTGCACCATGTGTATCTTATCCATCAAACCTTTTTTTCCGGGTTCCTAAAAAAAAAAAATTAAAAAAAAGACAACAAAAGCTCTGATGAGGTCAACTGTTTGGTCATTGCGCTGCTTCGACAAAGACCGAAAACATGTCTGGTGAGCAATTATGTGATTTGTCTATTCAATGGTTGTAATGAGCTAACAACGTCCACTTCAGACAGCGCTTTTCAAGATGAGATGTCCTGAAGAAAATGTGACTGGATGCCAGACAGGCACACAAATGCAAAATGTAATTTCAAATGTTGAGTGCATGACACAATACAATTTAATACTTTAACAATCAAGACGCTCGGTTGGATAAAAAGTACAGTGAAACTCCTCTACAACGAAACCTACAGTACATGGGCGAAAATACCCCCGAGTGTGAAAAAAATCTTCATGCATTAACACCATTCCCACTCTCCTGCCCCCCATACAACGAAAAAAAAACCCTGTTGCGTTATACAAAATCTTTTTCTCTGCTTTTGCCTCACGACGACATTCACTACAACGAAGTCTAATCCAACAGCGACCTCTACTGCTTTGTTCGGAAATGGCAACAGCAACCACCACACTGGTTTACACATGTGCAGTAGTCCAGGAAGTATTTGTTATTGTTAGTTTCAGACGCAGCAAGAACGTTGCATTGCTAAAATGGCTACAAAGCGGACCTTTGGATGTCAAGCAGCTAAGACAAGAAGAGCTCTGACGCTGGAAGAGGGTAAAAGTGATCAAAATGAAAGACGGAGGAAGCAAAATAAAATACATTATCCAAGAAATTATGTAATGAAAGTGAATGCCGATCATAAATTTCGCAATTTTTTCCCCCTTTTTTTCTTTCTACACTGACTATATGAAGTGTCAAATAGATGTATGCTCATACTTATACACTATTGCAATAAAAAATAAAAGTAGACATACGTTTGTGTGTGTGTGTTTACATCTGAGATCAAATTTGCTACAGTGAAAAACCCCCTGTTGTGAAAAATGTCTTGCCGCAAACATGATTTCGTTGTAGAGGAGTTTCAGTCCTAACGATCAATTGCAATCAGGTTCCACATTGGAAAAGTACCATTGCTGCAACCTGCGTAGGGTGCCTGCCTTCCAGAATCGTGAAAACTGTCCGTCTTGGTTCAATAACCCAGAGGATGTCGACACTTTCTGCACATGACAGAAATACTTTTCCCTGTGCCGAAGCGTTATTTACGTTTAACATACGACATAATAATTGAGTGTGGCAATGCACTAAGTCAACATGTGCGAGGTAGGGAAGGGGGTGGGGGGATAAGGGGAAGGAGGGTTTGTCTTTTTGATCACATCAAGGCACCAAATGGAGGACGCGTGTGAAGCCTTCCAGAGGGAGAGGAGTGCATCGAGATAACGCCGCCTAAAGAGGCCTGAAAAGGCTCACATCAAAAGGAGGAAATAATGACAGGAATGATGACAGAGAGGAGGGAGGCGGAGGGCAGTGGCCACGGAGGCTGGAGGATATCTGCCGTATATGTTTATGATACCAGACAAGCACGTTGACATGGTCCAGGCGGGACGCCGCTATCACGGTTCGGCGAGGCCGCCCATGGGAACGCGGCGGCGTCTGCAAGCGGGGAGAGAAGGGAGAAAACTCCCCGCTGTCAGGTCTGCAGGAAGAGAGCCATTCCCACACTAGCAGGTCCTCCCCCAACCGGGTGTCGGATCCTGGCTGTGCAGCGGAGACTCACCGCTGGCCAAAAAAGGCAAAAGCATGGCAAATATGCTTTGGTTGAGAGGAACCTCTCACACTCTTAACATGGGGACTATCAGTGTTTGGACTTAAGAGTTCAGTTTGGTACAGTAAGCGCTTTTGAATAGTGAGGGGTACCAAACCTCTACAGTGACACCCCCCCCTCCCATCTCTTGTATGGAATACATTCTATCCCCACTTGCAGTAGGTGAAAATCTGCGATCTCGAGGGACCTCATAATTGTGTTTAGAGTTCCCGCCACATGCTTCAAACACATGTAAACGGTTAATCTTAATAAAACGAAATTTTAAACGCCTAAATGTACTTTATGTGAGCACAAAAAGAACTGAGAGATAGCATACATAATGTATCATCTGTCGAGATACTCTGCAAGAACCTTTGAGAGGCGGGGCTTGGCAGAGATGGCGTATGGCCGAGTCTGCATGTGAGTGCCTGGTTGAGAGCTGCGGCCAGAAGCAGCTTCAGCGTGAGATCGCTCGGTGCATTGTGTTTGACCGTTCTGCTTGTATTCAGTTGATGGCTGAAAAGTGCATCGGCTCTCCTTTCCCATCTGAGCGGGCATTACGGCAAGTAAGTAAAAAGCCATCAAAAACAATAGCTTAAAAAAAAAGTGCAATATAGTGGGGGCAACTACAAACCAAAATACTGTATAGCCGGAGGTGGTTGGGGTAGCAGGTGGCGGGTGGGGTGGGGGTACTTGGCAACCTTGTCTGTGGTTCAAAAACTGCATTTTGTCATGAAAGAGTGGAACGACACATGCTGTACAGAATCGTATTTTTTCTACAAAACGGCTAAGTGATTTTTTCTTCTGTAAAACTAAAAAAAAAAAAAAAACATCACGTTTAAAATAAAAAGACAAAAAGTGCAAAATGCTGTTCATAAATTCTCCAGTAAACGAACCTTGTGCAACATGAATGGTAACATAAAACCTAATTCTGATATAATTTGTACAGATTAAAAAAAAAAATGTGTTTTTTTTTTTAATCGATTGGCTGGTCCCTTTGTCACGTGTTTCATCACTCCTTGACATCCTTGAGGGACAATGAATGATACTTGTTTATTTCACCGGTCAGTAGCTTAGAAGAGCATCTTTTTAGCTCCTTCAGTGGCGGACAAAGTAATAAACCTGTTCAATTGCACTAAGTACTGCAACCATATAGGACACACACACACACACACGCACGCACGCGCGCGCGCGCACACGCACGCACACGCACACACACACACACACACACACACACACACACACACACACACACACACACACACACACACACACACACACACACACACACACACACACACACACACACACACACACACATTGAATAGTTACGACGTACTTTTACATCTCCAAGGAACACAGAATTGAAAAGTGGCCCAAACAAGTCCAGCTCTAATGTAGGTTATTATACATACTGTATGTATCGAGTGTATACTAAGTGCAAACAAATCATCATACAATGACGGGAGACACGGATAAAGAGCGAAAGCCTTCGCTTTCATATGTGAGGGAAAGAAAACAGACAAATAGATGCCCTCTGAAGTATAAATAAATAGGCGTCTCTCTGAAGATTATCATTATTCATTTCCTTTCACGAAAAAAAAAAATCATGAAATGCTCCATCTCCTTGGTGACAAGACATACTTTCCATGTCTTTCTTCCGTCAAATTGTAATAAAACAATTTCAACTGGACTGCACAAATCGTGAATGTCTTCTGATGAGAAAAAGCTGCTAAAAGCACATGCGCATATCAGCTCAAACTGTGCAAACAAAAAGAAGTGTGGTCACGGAAAACTCATTTGATCCTCTGAATAAAAGTAAACAAAACATTTGTGGTGGCGGGAAGAAAATCTCATTTGACTCATTGGATTCATTCGAATAAGCGGTGGAAAGGTGAGGCGTGGTGCCAAAAGTACTCACACGACAAAATGTAGAGGGACTGATTCAACTTCCATTTTCTACTGTCAAATATTTACCAGTTGTGAAAACTTTGCAAAATGACCAAAACAAAAAAAACGCTTATTAACTGACATGGTGCTTGAACATAAATACAGGAAAAAAAAAATCCCCCTATGTCGCATGTTGTTGTTTACCTCATTCAATGGCAGCCATTTTCAGAAAAGGCGGCCCCTCGAGTGGCAGCCATTTTGGAGCATTCCCTGGTTCACGTTCCTCCATGCCATTCATTGCCGCCCTGTTTTTTTTTTTTTTCGACTTCTAAGACCCCAAAATCTCAGTCACTCAATCAAGAACTCAAATCCGGTTAACTTTCCCCTCCTTATTTTTAGTCTTCTTACATTGTGAGATCAATAAAAATAAATATTCAATTAAAGCGCAGTTACCAAATGACAAATACTGGTTCTTCTCACCACTTAGCGGCACACACAAAAGGATTCATTACGCTCAACTGTGTTGACAAAGCAGTTCTTGAGGCATTGTATGCTGCGGATGATGGCACGGACAGTCTGGTGCACTCAAGGAGACCCGCCGGTGACACTCGGTTGAGGCATGGAGCGAACAAGCATCCCCCCCTGGCCCAGGCTAGCACCCCAACAAGCACCTCCTCTGCCCGCCCCCCACAACCCTTTTTTTTTTTAACTCCCCTCTGGGAGCGAGCGGAGGCCCGGGGACCAGCTCCCGGCCCGTTTCATCTTCCCCTGCCTCAGTTCTATTGGGGATCTGTGGACTAGTTTTGCCTCTCCCGTTTCGTTGTGTTTTGATTAAATAGCGTCTGTGTGCACAATTGATACCTAAGGGCCGAAAGGGAAGTCACTTTGCCCACACATAATTTGTAAGCTGTTTCGTCCGACCCCCGAGGACAGATTTGTTCACAGGCCGAGGATCTGTTGTGTATTATCCTGCTGTAACACTGCATCGCCTTTCGCCTCTTTTTAACATCATGCTTTGGCATTCCCGCGGTTCGCATAGTTCCCTCCTCGGGGGAAAGAAGGGGGAATAAAAAACATATTTTGGGTGGTAATCACAACCTCCTTATGAGGGGAGGCTGGGGGGGGGCGGGGGTGTTGGTCTTTCTTGGTATGTTAGCGGAGAGGCTTTGAAACCGTCAAACTTAAAACTGATCACTCTTTAACCCCAAATATTTTAAAGGCAGACTTTGATAGGAGGTGTAAAGCGACACGGGCTTGATCTCGCCGAGCGATATCGCGCTCAAGTGACAGCGCAGACCATAACACCACTTTCAAATAAGCCACTTTAAATTAAAGCTGACAGCTTAAAACAAACACGGCCCGCTGCTTAATTAGTAAATGAAAGGAGATATTTCATTTTTTTTCTCCCTTCTCTCAGTATGAAAAAGGGCTTAGGAAGTCTCATGGAGGGGCGGGAGGGGGTGAGGGGGGGGGGAACATTTCAGAGAGCTTTAAGATGAGAGGGACACGCTCGCATCGGCGTTTCTTCGACGAAACTAGAAAGACCTTGATCATAAGCGGAGGTTCAAGGTGAAGACAAATGTAATAAATATCCACGGAAACGTTGCTATTACATTAATTACACTGTGTCAATTCTGTCACGTAGCTATAAAAAACAATTTTTAGTGCTATTTTCTGTTAACTTGTGTGTGTGTTGGCAGACCGATCATGCGAGTTTCATCATCTTTGCAGACAGGAAGTGCCGGTGTATATGTTTTCTTCCCTTTTCTCGCGAGTAGCCGGCGGTCATCACAACAGAATATATTGAGCGCATTATGGATATGAACGCCGGGCTGGGACGCGCAGCACAAGGGTCAGCGCTCGCAGGCTTTGCGTCGGGCACTCACTTCATTGCCATAAAGCAATAATGCGCATCGCTGTTCAGTGTCCCTTCCTTACACCAAAGGGGGGGGGGGGGGGTGAGTGTAATTGAATGTGGTATTCCGTGGCATGGGAAGAAGGCAAATTTTTTCAGGCTCCTTAAACATTTCCTGTTGTTTTAGTTTTCCTGCAGACAGTAATAAAGATGCTTTTTGATTTTTCCTCACTAAGTGAACAAGTGGAAGTGGCTCGTAACCGCTTTGGGCAAAAAAAATAAAAAATAACATGAAATAAAATAATAAAGTTTTTGCAGCTACTTGGGAGTGAATATCACCCACAACTATTCCATTTAGACAGTAATGAGATCTGAATCAATCCACAAAATGCACTTTTACGAGGACACTAAATGTGAAGATGTGGGTTCTAAAAAAGGCTTGCAGGACCTTTGTGGATTGATTTAAGAGACATTGAACACCGCATTGTATGCTTGGTAATGCCCTTTATAAAAACTAGAAGAGTAAAGATTTCTTATAGTTGATAATATGAACAGGCAGCTTGGTGGAATAGTGGTTGGATCGTTTACCTCACAGTCCTCCTGGTGGAAAATCTCTGACGCGTGTGTTTTGGGCTTTTCTCCGGTTCCTCCCAAATTAGGCATGCCGAGCGATACGGCAAAACAAAAGCAAACTGGACAATCGCGAACTAATGACGGTCACTGGCGCACACCTGGCACAGCGTCCTCGCGTACATGCCAACTCGCTGTAACGGAATAATTGCAACCTCCGGTGTTCCTATCGGCGGCATAGTGGACAGTGTGAGCGCCATCCGCTGACCGCACCCATGCATTTCGGCAACAGAGACTCTCCACACTTTGCTTTTTAGCCACAGGCACTGTACGTACAACTGTAAACACAATAAATTTATATCTGATGTATACACAGTACGTAATGTAATGGTACGCCTTGGCCGCGGCTCGAAATTGAAAGAAACTCTTCATGTCCACCTATTTTGATGCGTCTCTTGATGTTTCCTCAAGCTGCAGACAGTCAGCGTTCAAGGTAAACATTACAGGATGCTCGCGGATTATTTATAAAACCTCGAGACGTACCACCAAAAAACACATTAGCCCGTAAAAATTTTCGAGCGCGACCAGATAAAATACCTTCTCGTCGTCCTCTTCATCCTCACCCATGCTCATGTTCACCTGGGAGAAAAGAAAAGGGCAGAGAGAGATTCAAGTGAATGGGACATTTGTGGGACGGGAGCATTTTTAACAAACACCTCGTAATGAAATTTCCTTTGAGTACATTCACCCCTATTGGGAGAGGCTTGTTGCCATAGAGACGGCATCATGAGGTGACCTCAGACAAAAGGAAGAGGTGAAAGAGAGCCTTCTGCAAGCGAGCACCGTCACACCAAAGCAATCTCATTTCTCCGCCGTGTAAGCGCACAAAAAAATAAAATAAAAATAAAAACAGTGGGGAAGTGGGCACGGGAAAAAAAACATTTAATTTGGATGTTGTTGCCGATATCACTTTATATCAAGTCATCCCTGACCCCTCTGTGACATTGCCTTTGAACAGCGCTTTTGTCATTGCCAGCCGGAGGGTTACGAGAGGGTCTCGGCAACTGGATGTGGAGAGTGAGTTAGGCTTTAACATTGCCCAGGGATGCAACCTTTGCCTGCAACCGCATACGCGCTCACCGCTGAGGTGGCACCACTTTGGGGAGGATGTGTGAGCGGGGCCAGGCTTCTGGCAGGGGTGGGAGTCGGAAGTGTGAACAGCATTAACCTTCAGAGGCACGTGTAGGGCAAACATCGAGCCCACAGCGGTAGACAGGGTGGAGAATGCACGCTCACTCCACTTACACCATGCGTGCTCGAAAACGGATGGTCGGATGTTTGTGGTTGTTTGCATTTTTGTTGCGTGTTGGCGTTAACTGGCTCCCAAAACACTACCGTATTTTCCGCTCTAGATGTCGCACTAGAGCTTAAATCGCATTTTGGGGGTGCGGGGGGGGGGGTATTTATTTGATAACATCCAACAGCAAAAACAGACATGTCATCTTGAAAGGCAAATAAAAATAAAAATAGAGAACAGGCTGAAGTAAGTGAAGGATATGCTAACGTTACATGACACATAAACAACCAACTGAGAACCTGCCTGGTATGTTCACGCAACACATTAAGAGTTATTCAGATAACTAGAGCATAAAGAACATGCTAACAAGTCTACCAAACCATCAGTGTCACCCCAAATCGCTAAATCCAATGAAATCTTCATCCTCCGTGTGACTTTTAAAAAACTCCGCCAACTCCGGAGGTAGAAGATAAGGCGCTTCCTCTTCTACGGCGTTTACGTCAGAGTCATCGTCAGTTATTCCGATCAGTTACCGCCAATGTGGAAAGTATCAACACAGGCCTAGAGCACCCTCTTGTGGTTTAAAGTGAAAATAACATGTGAAATGATATGACGTGTTAATCATTTCACACATAATAATAATAATAATAATAATAATAATACATTTCATTTATAAATTGCGCCAGATTATAAATCGCACCCCTGCCTAAACTATATTTAAAAAAAACTGATTTATAACCCAGAAAATACGGTAAAATCACATTTTTGCACTTTTGTCGTCAAAAAGAAAAATTTACTTACACATGTCGAGTCTTAGCACAGGATGCGCACTAATCACTGTAGTTTCAATATAATATGCATCTCGGGTAAAAGACGCGTGTTTAACATGTTTTTCCAAAGCCGACCCTTCATTGTTTGTGTGTAGATGCTGCAGTGTATGCACAAATTCAAGTACGTACATATTGAGGGACCACAGACAAATGTGTGTATGTACAATTCAAGCACAAATTTGTGTGTGTTCGTAAATGAGGCCCATTGACTTGGCTGGTTCATTCACTTATTGGCCCGAACAAACTACTTTGTGATTTTGGCTGGGTGTTTTGGTTCATGATCTTGCTGCATGATAAAAGATTTCCCAGTCAGTTTGGTTGCATCGTTCTTGATGTTTCATTTCTGAGCAGATCATTTCTTTCTCCAAACTTTAGCCTTTCAGTCACCTTAGGAAAGGTTTTTCCATCTCATCAGCCTAGGAAACCGGATTTTTTTTTTTTTTTAATCTCTTCTCGGTTTTTCTGTTTGTGGCAAATTCTGCTTGCTGTATTTTACAGGTTAGATGAAAATGGCCTCTCCTGTCTCAACATAAATCTGGACATTGATGACACATTTCTGTATGGTTTCAATGTGCGCAATCCTTTATTTTTGTACTTCCTCTGCGTCTGCCGACTTTGTCCAACACCCTGCGGGCTTAATTTGAACTTGTTGCACTCCATTTTTCTGTTTGGAATTACCGACAACCCACACACGAGACTGACACTTTCCCTACCCACACTTCAACTATAATTCAAGTAAATTATGTCAAACTGCCCACTTTTTGAATCGTACGCCAAGCACGGAAAGATACCGCTGCTATTACGCCTAAAGACGGACTTGCTATAATACGTAAATGACAAAGTGTGTAGGTTTCAGTGTCTTCATAGTGCAGGGTTACATCGGCAAACTGCAATGTCAGTTTCACTCACCAGGTCCTGGTTGGAACTGCTGTTTCTGCCACAGAGATGAAGGTAGTTCCAGCTGATGAGCAGGAGCAGGAAGAGGGGAAGCATGAAGAGCTCCCAGTGCCATACTGTCACCAGGAAGATCTGAGGAGACGGGACAGGACAGATTCAATGCGATACAGCTCAAGAGACTTCAAAATCCCCATGTGGCCGTCACGAAAACAAAGTCCGAAATTGATTTAAGCGCATTCAAAATCTCTCGGAAAAAAAAAAAAAGCACTGCAAACCATAAAGCCTTTTGAGAGTTTGGCAACAGATTATGTCTGAAAATTCTAGGGACAACTTTTTAATACGTCCAAATCCTATTTAGACACACGGTGATAGCGCTGTGCTGGCAGTGAGTGCTCTTCCTGAACAGAAAGTATGACGGATAGACGATAGACGTGCGCTATGCCGTCTTTTTTAACCGGCGTGTCAAATCCTCTTAGAGTCAGAGACGACGAGAAAGTCTGACGAGGGACATATGGCAACCGGAGGCGCATTTGCAACATTTACCCTTTCGGCTGCGATGATACTGACCCCCGGTTGAAATAAGGCGGATCACGCTGAATGCGTAATCCCTTATAATTCTGTAAAGGAGTAGTGCATGAAACGCAGATGCATTTCACAGCGGAGAGCTAATTGGATGGTTCCTTTTAAAGCCACTTAGTGGTCGGTCGTCAAATGAGTCTGCCTACAAGGCAAACGATCGGGAACATGTGGAAATGATTTTACCAGGAGCGTGACAAGAAGGAGGTGGGGAAAAATGTCCCCAATATTAATTAAGTTGAAGTCGATATAAACTTGACTAGAACACGTATAAGTATTCATTTATAATTCTTTTGTTAAACGGGGTAAAGGCATACTGTCAAATGCGGCCTTCAGTCAGAAGCAACTCAGGAAAGGCCTGATTGACAGATGACGGTGAAAAACCGTATCGCATCCTGGACTGGTCACTACCTAATCTCAGGGCACGTATAGACAATTAGGAATGAGATGATTGCCAGTTTGACGGTTTACCGTGGTTTTAAAGTCAAGGTTTCTATTCCTGTCAGTCATCGATAATGAGCCGAGGGGACTTCTAAGCAGGGCACGATATGTTTGGCTGCTTGCAGAGTTGAGTAAACAAGCCACATCTTTGAAGTTAATTGCCTGAAATTAACTCCCCCCCCCCCCCCGGCCCCCATCTCAGAAAGCAGAGAGGGGAGGGGTGAGTAGTTCTGCACAAAGGAGCAGGGAGGCAGCAAGACAAAAAAAGGAAGACGCCGCCGACGTGGATGCATTTTTCCTTATTGTCCCCAATAAATAAAAAAACAAATAAAGAAAGAAAGCAAAAGAAAGAAACAAACAAAATGGCGCCAGAGGGCACTTGTTAGCCCCAAGGACAACATGAGCAGCTTTTCTAAAAATAGCTCACCAGTGATGGAACACTGTGACTTAGTAGGAAGAATTACAACAGAAGAATGTTGTCACTTATTTATTTAAGAACGTTTTACAAGGTACATGTTCCGAAATATATACCAAATATTCGATATTTTGTTGAAAAAATAAAATATATTGTGTACAACAGAAAAAAAAATACTGTTTTTATCCGGCCGAATATTTCAAAAAAGGACATTTTGGACCTGTAATTGTAATGACGTGAAACCAATGTATTTTTGCTCACGGTTATTATGCCAAATCATACTTTGAAATTTGGAGTCTTCAAGGAACTTAACATGTTTTTGGAGGGTGAGCCATTCGGAAAAAATATGTTTTTTTGAGAAATAGGTGTAGAAAACAGTGATCCCTTTGAGAGAGGGTACTTCAGGTACCTAATTTATTCCCTAGCAATGACAGCTACAACTTGTACCCGTGCTATGCTCGCGCCTTAAAGCTAGAAAATAACAACAGGCTCAAAAGAGCTGCGGGCTGCTTGGAGAGTGAACAATATGTTTGCGTTAAAAACCCGAGACAGGACGAGAAACACGGAGAGAGCGAGAAAGAGCTTGGGGCCTCGGTATAGCGGGGCCCCGCAAACAACAGATTGCTTGTGTCACAATCACCACGCGCGGCATGTGTACACGTCGGCTCCCGGGGGCCAGTCTACCTAGTGCTGCTCAGGGAACAATGACTAATGCAGACAAACGCCCCCGAGCCTCTCCACCGCACCGCTTAGTATCCTCTGACAGAGCAGTAGGTGAGCTGAGGCGACGACAACGAAGCGCCGCCTTTCGCGGGCGGGGGAGGGGGGGGGGATAGGGACTGAGCTGTGCTGCAAATTATGGAGAAAAAAAAATGCAAGTAATTATGACCACTCCCAAGAAAAAACTTACAATCGTCTGTTTTAATCTTTTAAACCAGTGGCGCGGAGTGTATTCTCTGCATAGGTATAGCTCAGTTTGTATGTAGCTAACAGTTTATGCATCATGATGAATTAATTCATCGTGGCTCTGTCTGGTATGTGCAACTTGGCTATCAGGGGGGGGGGCAAGATAGAAGAGTCATGCGGACGCGAAGAAGAGTTTCACTCGATTACTGTAAGTCAATCAGGTAACGGCAGGAATAGTAGTGCTGTTTTCAAACTGAACATTTTGCACCTCATTAATACATATTGAATCACAAAACTGAGGCTCAAACGCCAAAACATCGCTCAAAAGTCATAGAAGTAAAATAACCATCGAGATGGTCCGCAAAAGTGTCACTGGGCTCACATCATCAACGTGGGTACTCGGGAGGTTGAGGGAAGCTCTGAGCTACTTTTGCAGAAGCAGCGAGGTGGCAATAGCTTCAGCTGGTTACTAGTGTGCCTGAACACGTTGCCGAGTCACTCCTAGGTCACTAATCATCTGCCCCCCGTGAGCAAAAGATAAGGTCAAAACAAATGGGGGGGGGTTATGAAAAAAATGAGTGGTCAATCTTTATTGCCAGTTTCTGTGTTAAAAAAAAAATACAGTGGAAGCCTTGAAAGATCAGTCAGAATGCTCTAAACTGGCTGACACTCAATAGGTTGTCTTTTTTTCCCAAATGGCTGGCACTGCAAAAGTTCAAGGGTGATTACACCAACACATTGATGCTATTCATTCGTCCATGTATGGACTCATTCATTCATTCATTTTCCCATTATGTGTTAGCATTCAGCTAGCGCACTTCAAGGCAACGTTATGTGGCTGTTTTATCTCATGTGTAACTCTCTTTTGCTACTATGTGAGCTGCGCTGAGTTCACTGTCGCAATACAGTGCTTGTATCTCAATGTTTTGCTCTCACGTCAAATACAAAGGAAAGAAACACCGCACGTCTTGTTTCTCACATCTCAAGGCACCAGTGTATTTGCAAATAGGCGGGGGGGGGGGTTCACTGTACAACAACTTTCCACAAATAGACAATCTGCCGCTGTTATTCTTTTAATAGCTCATTTGCATTACAGCGACAAACTAGCACAAGCGGGGGGTAAAGTAAAAAAAAAAAAAAAAGGTAAACAATGAATATGCATGGAGGCTCTGTTATGAATAACCTGCGTCATGTGTTGTCACCTCAGCTCCCAAGAGACGCCTCCAAAGCAATGCACCCCCCCCCCCCCCGAGGAATTCAGCTGGCTGGCCGACGAGTAGCTTGTCATATTACCCACAATATTATAGAAATAAAAAAAAGGGAAAAAGGGGAGGAAAGGAAAAGTGACACGAGCCCAGCAGGAATGTCGCGGCTCCTTGCTCTCGCCTGGCGAAAGCTGTCGCATTAACCACTAAAAGTCTAATTGCGAGGCCTCCGTCTTGCCGCGCGAGTCAACAGAGGAGGCCAATTCATTTCCGCCCGAAGGGGGGGAAGGGGAAGGAATCTGTCACAGGTATTCATGATCGCCCACTAATGCAAATTTCTGCTCGCCGCGTTCCGGCTCAGCGGACAAGATAAAAGCCTACAGGAAGACAATGCCTGGCGTCGGGGAAAAAAGTGAGTGCCTAAATGAGGATAGAAACCAAAACTGTCAGACATATCTCCTCCATTCCTCCCTCACAGGTGTGTTCTGCCTGTGCAGGCTTTCTTTGCGAAAAGTGAAACATCTGGGTGGTTAGGAAAAAATAAAATAAAAAAATGTTCACTCAGGTGCTGTTGTTGTCAAGGATCCCAAAGTAATGAGCAGAGGCAGAAGGGTACTCAACCCCGCCCCCCCCCCATGTTTCCTCACATCCTCCAGCGTTCCCCCCACGAGAAAGGAGACGAGACTAATTCCCTCCCAACTAAGTGGCTTGTGTTTTATTAGCAAGTGGCTGAGTGATTAGAGGACACGTTGGACAAAGTGCAACTGTAAATCTGTATCAAAATAATCCCCCTTTTAATTGCCGTCAAAGACGAGCGGAGGCCCTTTTCGAGCTCTCCCACCCCGCCTTCCTTCCATCCACAAATTACACGCGGAGAGCGAAACCTCGACCTTCCGAAACATGGCAAATGTGGTCAATGTAAAAGACAAAACAAAGCAGGACGATGACAAACAATGCAGTGGAGCACGGGGCACAAATGGCTAACGCAATGATTGGCAAAGTATGGCCTGCGGGCCACATACGGCCCACTTTCTTTCATTTAGTCCACCAAACATTATGAGTCCTGTAATATATGATGCTTTAACGTCTCCATTTTACCACTGAAAATTAGTTATTTATAATATATTTATCACATAAAATTATTGGTTATGAATATGTTGTAAATGATATAATTAAAAAATAATAATAATCACATAAACTGAACCAGAATTATCACAGTGAGAAAAAAAAGTTGGCACATCATCATTCCATGAAAAAAAAGTCAAAATTGTATGAGAAAATAGTGCTTTTCATCAAATAATTATAATTTTATACATACCGTGTGCATTTAAACCCTTAGTTTAATCTAATTACTTCTTCATGAAACTTATTAGCATCGCTAATATTTCAACATGAGAATTACTATTTGTGGATGCTTAAATTAATCATCAATGTAAATTTTGGTGAATTATTAAAATGTAAAGAATTAAAAATAATACAAGTCAAATGCTAACGACAAATAACAGTTAAACATATTTGGAAAATAATTGCAAAATTAATTAGAATGAACAGATCTTTTGTCCCATAATGGGGAAATCCGAATAAGGGTTTTGGTTCAAGTTAGACAATATTTAAAAAAAAAAAAAAAAAAGAGAATGAATTACTATCGTATTATTCTCGTCAGACCTCAAGGTTCATTCAAGGTTGCAACTGTTTGCCAAACAGTTGCCAGACATTTGACAAATATTTGCCTGTGCTTCCCTTGGCGCAATGGCATTTCGAACATGTTCAAAAATTTCTTACAAGGAAAAAAAAAAAAACACTTTTGGCAAACATCTGCTGAATGTCTGACAACCGTTTAGCGAACAATTGTGACCTTGAACGAACCCTGACGAGAACACAACATTCTCTGCCTTTGCAAATACTTGCAATCGTTCGCCGCTCAGTGGAATGGGAGCTTAAAAGCCTACCTGAGCTAACTAATGTGGTCTGTATTTGAACAAGTGTTAGCGTGTACTGTAAATTACCAGCCGGCTGGAAAAACAGCTGCATGATTCCAAGAGGGACACCCGGGGAGGAGACGAAACAAAACAATTAGCACTTCGAGGAGTATGAACTATCTATGCGATGGAGATTCACTCTCCTTAGCCACCTGTAAGTGATGGGAAAAGAGGCCAAGCAAATCTACCAGCGGGGTTAAGAACAGCCTGACAGAGTTGTTTTATGGCGCCATTATTATTCCACTAAATGTACCGCACAGATGCCCCCAAACCACCACCCTTTGCTTGGCTGGATGGAATTGGGCACGTAATCATAAAGCACTCGGCGATTAAAAGTGTGAATATAACAAGTTCAAGCTGTGCAAGCGCGACAGCTCCACTGCCACACAGGCTCCCCCGGGAGGGAGCGTGGGGGATAAAAGATCAACAAAAGGGACAAAGACATGCCGCAAAAGAGTTTCTGACATTCTGTAAATTGATTAACAAGAGGAAGAGGCGGGGGTGCGGAAGGGGGGCGAGGGGGTGACCATTTCAGCCACGCTAGTCGAGTGACTGGCAGGCGTAGCAGCAGACTGGCAAATGCTTCCCTTTCCAAGAAGGCACTCAATGATATGACTGTTTAAGCCCACCTATTCACGTTCTGCTATTTACCACTTCACGTATTCGCTTTCCATTTGCTATTTGTGAAAAAGAAACAAAAAAAAATTGTGTACCAGAATACCACAAGATTGTGCCCAAATCCGGACAAACAGGAAAGGAGTAAGTGGTGACAGGGATATATACTGTAATGAAAGGGATACATCTCGAAATGCAAGACGAGCATCTTTGTATGCCAGGGAAGACCCAAATTCAGACTGGGTTGTTCCAACGCAGATTTGAAGTTCCACAGATAACATGCACTTTCACCTCGTCTAAAGTCTTGTCATCAAATTGTCAGGTGCCACCGAGGCGTGTAATAGAAAACACTGCCGGAACGCCCAGCGAAGCGCAAAGCGGTCTTGCCAAATTCTCAAACGCAGTAAACTACACTTGCCCTGGCACAAAACTGAAGATGCGTCAATTTTTACGCCGGACGAAAACGAGGCTCTTTAATTTCATTTGTCCGTTTCAAAAATCAAATAGGGCCCTTGAGATCAAACGTTTTCCCACCGCTGCTGCTTTTACCATCGCTGGACATACAGCAGAACTCCATAGATGATGTTTAAAGTATATTTTTTCTCTTTGGTGAAATGAATTGACACGGTCATAAAAGTTAGACAAATCAAAAGGCGCATGCACACGTCGCTGGTCTTGAACCCGAGGGCCGGTTGCCGCGGAGCGTTGGGGCTCTCAAGCAGCTGTATATGCAGAGCAATGAGACATGTAATGTGTGTTGAGCTTAGGCCAGCGAGGGGGACAGGCTTTCGGGAAGGGGGGGGGGGGGTAGGAGAGGGAGCGGGTGTCGGCAGGCAGGGAGGAAGCGCAGATAAGATTTCTCTTCGGGGCACGCAGAGAGTGTGTGTGTGTGTGTGTGTGTGTGTGTGTGTGTGTGTGTGTGTATGTGGGCAGCCGCGGCGCTCTGAGCAAATTATTTCTGAATAAATATTTCACATACGCTCAGCTCAAGTCGTATTGACTGAGGAGGAGGAAGGGAAATGTATAGTAGAGAGACTGCTTGGTGAGAGTATGAAAAGGGGTGGTGGTGGTGGTGGGGGGGGCTTCATTTCGCGTGGAGGTCACAGTTACTTCGAGTGTGATTTCCATTTACAAGCAATGAATGGACTTAATTGAAGGCTGGTTTTCAGCAAATTGCTCGTATCAGTTCCTGTTCAAACTAACTTTACAAGGGGTGTTCGGCGGGCCAGTCAAAAACATCACAGACAGGTAGCAATCACTGCCTGGGTCACTAGTTCTGTCCTGTCCTATTTGCTACCACTCGTTCGGGCCGCATGATGTTACTTCCGGCGTGACTCGATCGCATGCACGGTCCAAATTCACATGAAGCCTGTCGCGAATTCGCCACGGAGGTTACATGAGGAGGAGCCTTTGAAAGGAGTCAGCCTGCAAATCGTCTTACTGGAATTTGGAAGCCACGTGAGGGTCGAGCTGAGCTGTCATGCACGCAAAAAATGCGGCCTTCGGAAGACGCTGAATGTGGATTTGGACACAGCCAACATTCTAGCAAGAAAAGGGATACAGCCACTGCCCTGTTTGACTCAGCAGTGGAAACAAGATCAGTTGAAAATGAGGAAGACACACATGGAGCGCCGACTGCCTCACTACCTCTGTCCTGTCCTATCCCATTCACTTCATGAAAATCGGTTGCGAATTGAGCCATTCTGACTTATTTTCAATGGACATGCACTGCCTTCGACGGGAACGCCACCGACACCACACGTCGCCGAGCTAATCACAGTAGTTGCAGCGCCTGTACTATTGTAAAAAGATAAGAGCTTGCTGATCACCGACGTGATAGAAAGTGGATCACGAGTATTCACACTGGCAGTAGCAGCTAGTTTTGTTACGCACTACAGGTGAAAGCCTTCAATCACCTCAAAGAGTTTCACAGTGGGTGGTAGTCGCTGTCTGGACCCGCACCGGACATTTGAATTTGGTCGGTGTCGTATTCTCAACAATCGGTCCTGTATTTCTTTTTTTTTTCAAATTTACTCTATTTGAAGCTGACGACACTGTGCTACAGTATTCATTAGACATGGCGCCGGATTTCTTCTTCATGCCTTCTTTCTTCTTCTTTCTACGGCCTGTGTGTCATTACGTGGCAGCACCCCCCAGTGTTCAGACTAAGACACTACAGTATGTTAAAATATCACATTCATTGTTGTAAGTTCCTTGGAAGAAAGCAATGCTTTACTGTTTTTCGTCACAAATTCAGACAATACAAAACTCTGACCAATGAAAGGCTTTTGAAATGATGGAAATTTACACCTATTTTCACATTTATTTTGTTTGACTGCCAAGTGCAAGCTCTGAGGAATCTTTTTTTTGTTTGTTTTTGTGATTGGCAATGAAAGGGGTGAGGCGACATATGCCGATCGCATCAATGGCCAATTAATCGGAGCACCACTTATTGATACTAAGGTAACAGTTGGATCGAGCGGAGTTGGATAGATGATGCCTGAAGAGTGAGGGACAAGCATGACATCATGGAAAGGAAACGGTTGCCGTGTGACTATCTCAGACGCTACGTTAATGTAGCAACGAAGCTAAAATAATACCGCACCCTTTAAAACAATAACAACAGAGGGTTATATATGATCAACGATTATGTATATCGCAATACCATATATATGGTTGGATCGTATGGCTCTAGGCCCAAGTGAACTAAGCATGCAAAATTACCTCTCCACAATATTTTCAATTTAATTAAACTTAATCTCCGACCATATTTAAAACTCTCTTGTTGCACAGCAAAATTGCTCTGGCGTAAAAAGGCATACAGATCACCAACACCGCATAGTTGACTGAGAGGGGGGGGGGGGGGGTGGAACAAAAATTTAGCCGTGATCAGTCATTGTCACTTACTTCAGCGCAATTAAAAATAAACCAATTTGTCTGACTTGTGCGGAGGAGATAAGAAAATGCTCATAAGGACGTCTGCACAGTCTCTAACATCCACAAGCAAAGCATTAGCATGTGCTCCCAAGGGCCAGATCTGGACGTCATCCCGCCACCCCTCACCCTCCCTGCCTGTCTGACACATGCCAGGGCCACAGCAGCACCAGCGCGAGAGGGGGGCTGGTCAGCAGGGGGCCCCGTAGTGCCTGTCAGCGGCGGCCAACGCTGACCCCGCACTCGGGCGCTGGCCACTAGTGTTTAATCCGTGTCGGGTGCGTTAACACTGAGCGACCTCCTGGGTGACAGATCTGCCACGTGAGCCCCCATCCCCAACACACACTTCACCCAAAGGGTGGGAGTGGGAGAATGGCATGGAATCGCTGTCAGCTCCACTCACACATACGTTAACACACCAGGGCATAGAGCCCCTTCCTTCCCTTTGCATAGTGGGGCGAAGGAAGGGTCAGCGCCTCAAGTGCCTGGGGTCAGATGTCCACTGTGGCAAAATAAGGTGGCGAGTAAGTCATTGCAACGCGGCACGCACGGTGGGGTTAAGCACAGAGCATTCCTCCGTGAGGTGCGACTTGGAATAAATATGGGGGGGGGATTTAGCAAGAGAAATATTTAAGTCCATTTTTACTTTTCTCCCAGCATTCAATAAACAACTCAAAAGTGGATTGACGACGGTGACTCTCCTTTACCACATGCAAGGGCATCACAATATGTAAATACCCATAAACTAAAAAATAAGAAAACCTTTATTTGTCTCACAATGGAGTTTACCCAATTTACAGCAGCAAAATTATGAAAGGGAGAAGTAGAAGAGCAAAAGTGTATATATAAAAGAACAAAAAAGTATATCAATAAATACAAGCATATTAAAAATGGGTGAGTGGAGGTGAATAGCCTGACAGCAGTCGGCAGGAACGAGCGGCGGTACCTCCCCTTCTTGCAGCGCGGCTGAAGGAGCCGCCCAGTGCTCAGACCACTTTAAAAAACATAATAGAGCAGGCCATTTGTACCTTGACCACAAGGTACAAATGACCTGGGCAAACACATGTTGTCATTCATACAACAGAATAATTTGGTGATATATTTTGTTTGGTCGTGTGCTGTGCGATTTTTTGAATTATAAAAATGTGTTCCTTGGATCAATAAAGGTTGGGAAACACTGGTGTAAACAACCACCTGGCGCCACAAAGCGGGGATGGTATATTGAGATTGATTTAAATATGAAGAAATACGCTTTAAAAAGCAGACAAGAACTGAAATGCGAGTGCTCATCATTTTCACAATCCGAATGAACAGAAAAGTTGCTTGAATAAAGCGGCTGTGTTTCAAGGTTGCGAATGGCTGTCGCCCGACGCTGTGGTCATAATACCGCCTTAACTCGGCAAGGGCTGCAGGTGTATTGTTCAATAATTAATAAATTACGGCCTCCAAACGGTGTGAGTGCACACACTTCACCGTCACGGCCGTCGTCGTTTTGTTCCCGCTCGACACGTTCCCACCGCACAGGCTGTGAGAACTCCCACAGCTCAGGGGGAGCGAGAGAGCGTAACCCCCAAGGGAGTGAAGAGCGGCGCTCCTTTTGAGGCCTCCAACTTTTTTTTTTTTCGTCATCCCCAACCCCAAAGGAGAGAGAAAACAGATGCACAGCAGAAACAAGAAGACGATTAACAGACGAGGCCAGCCGCTGGACTCCTAAAGCCTCCGCTTTTCAGGGACGGGCGTTGACAAGAACAATTACCACTGAGTCTAATTGCGTCTTTGATCTGGGGGTGTTCTGGTTAATGGCCGCCGCTGCCAAGGGTTCTGCACAGGTGGTCACTCGAGACCTCCGGCAGGCCCAAGCTGAACCCTGCCCTCGCCTCGATGTCGATTATATCGGCAGTTAGCAGAGGTGGCAAAAGTATTCTCGCCCTACATTGAAGTAGATGTCCAGATTCTTGTGTTAAAAAAAAAAAAAAGTGACTCTGGTAAAAGTGGAAGAACTGATTCAACTAAAGTGAAAAGTACAGACGCTGCAATGTACTTAAGTACAAAAGTTTAAAAAAATGTATTGAATATTGATTGTTAATGACTGTTCATCATGCACAATGCTTCTTTTGTTGCGATAATCTATAGAGTAACCTTTTCGGTTGTTGTTTTTACAAAAACAAAGACCTTGCTAGCTTTGGCTTGAATTTTAAGCTATAAAAACAATATGATCCCAAAGTTTGCGATGTTGCAAAGTAGCAAAAAAATAATTACAATAAAAACCTAAATTAGCTACTGATCATTGAAATAATATCATCGTATCTGCATGTGAATTTTCTGAAGAGCATACGGCACCAATCATTCTTGGTTCCGACATTAAACATTTCTCTAAAATAAAGTTATGAATGGGGAATATTTTGCAATCTCGGTATCTGCGTGTCATCAGTGATAATGATTCACATTGCTCCATGTCACTGCTGTCCCAAAACTCTCAACCAATCTTTTTTTTGTTTGTTTTTTTAAACACGTGTAGTCATCCACGTATGGTTGAAAAAAAGTGAACAAAGAAGAACATGCAGATATCTGTTTTCAAATATAGCGAGTAAAAGTAAAATGGCGCCAGAAAGATAAGCACTTACGTACAGTCACCTGAACATTTGTTGACGTTCCCTAACTACGTAGTTGCACTTCCCGCCACTGGTGGTCGTGACTGCCAAATGTATTTACGACGTCACCGCATCAAGTATTCATCAAATGCCATCTTTACAGTGTGATGTGAGCCAATCAACATTTCACAGGATGTAAAAAAAAAACGGCTGGCTGGGTCAAAAAGAGAACCCACTCGAGCAATACACACGTTTCCCAAGCAGCGCTCACGTTGAAATATTAATTCTCCTTAAATACTTTAAGCAGTTCTAATGACAGCGAGGCTCCGAATCAGCTTTCAAGTGCAAATGATCCCTTTTCTCTTTAACTCTCAATCAAAAGTTGAACTTCTGAAGCAGATTAATTTGCCTGGCTAATACGTGCTAATTTAAGATTCCTATTCCAACTTGTCTTTTCCGCTGCTCCCAAAACCGACGATCTCGCAAAGAACTTCTTCCCCATGAAAGGAAACTATGAGAAGGGGGCTGAGGAGGAGTGTCAGAAGGCCCTTGCTCGCTTTCTCCAGAAGTGCTATAGCGCCATCTAAAGGCCGCATCCTGTCGTGCAACAAAGAACTTTGCGTGACCCTTCTTGGGGAATGTATAGCACATTCATTTGGCTCTGCGTCCTAGCAGGGAAAAGAACATCTAAAGGAGGTTATTTTGTGAAGATTTATAGCCGTCACAGTTCCTTGCTGTTGTCAAACTCTTGAAAAATGCCAATCCGAGTCTCATTACAGCAGCACACACAAGCTGAGGTGCTGGAGGGCAAAACATGGAATTTTCCAGTTTGTGTTTTTGTCCGCTGGGGAAAATGTTTGACTTCCAAAACTGTCCTCTTTTTTTTTTTTCGCAGAGCGTGACAGCAGAATATATATTTTTTTACTTAATTAGCGATACACTTCATAAAAAACATCCACAGTGCAGCGGTGGCATACTCAACCAAACTTTTTTACAACTTCCAACATTCGATGCCATCGCAAAGCTTGAAAGAAACCACGCTGGGAAGTCAACTCCACACTGTGATACTGAGATTCAAACCGGGAGCTCTTGACTGTGAGACAGACGAGATAACGGCTGGGTCTATGAATCTTTTTTTTTTTTTACCCCTAAAATACACACATTTTATAGGGAAAATGTTTTCATGTTAGCATAGGATTTTCCAAACTGTCTTAAAATTAGCAATCAAAAGGTGACATTTGGAGGCTCACCGATTAAGACGTGTGTCCCAAAACTGAATATTCTAGTGTGTCCCCAGTAGAGCTCAGCTTTCGGCGTGGAGTCCTCCGTTTCCATTCCAACAGCAAATTTATACATAAGCCAGGCAACTCACTAACCGACGTCAACATTGTAGCAAAGTCATAGTTCCAGTAAATATTTGATTGGAAAAAAAGAACAAACACAACTTGCAGGCCATAAATATGAAACAATCACACGCCAAACTGTAAGTACATCGGGAACTGAGCGGCACGGTGACGTATTCTTTCGCTGCTGCCCGATCTACTTCATCGTGCATCGTATGCAACCTTGAAACGTTGTCTGTCGGTAACAACGTTAAAGCGAGGACAATCTGAATGAAGGTGTTCCAAAATCTAGCATTTTGTCTTGCAATGCAAGCGGAAACTCTCGCTGTAAAGATGCCACGACTGGAAAGGCGACCGACCGTGACAGATAGCGGTATTGGTCATGTGTAAAGCTAACTGCAGCACCATCTAGTCACACCATCTAGAGGTCTTATCTTTTGATTTTTTGAAGGAAAGGCCATGTCGCAGCTTCTTGTTTAGCATTGGTGACAAGTCATAACATACGTAGCACGAGTAACAAACAAAAACACAGGAGCTAAGTCCTATTTGCATTAAATATTTGTCTGAAAAGCACGTGTCGAACATTAACATGAAACAAACAAAAGAAAAACAGTAAGTATGGCGGAAATTGAGCATTCCTACTCATTACCGACTTGCTAGTAAAATGTTGCCACCCAAAATGCCCCCCCCCAATCCTCTCCGTGTACCAGGAGTGATTCGTCATGCAATAATTTGAATAGTTTATACAGACCGCACGCCGATGAGGTGCTTCATAATGCATACACGCATCTCCATAAACAGGATAAAAATGGAGGCCGCATACTGCGCTGAGGTCAAAAAATTGGCCCCCGGGACTGAGTGATATAATAGCTAAGTATTTCTGGTAAAGTACTCGGCGAGGAACATCCCCGCGGTCCCAGCAGAGGCCGCGGCGGCGGAAATGCATTACAGGATGTATGCGGTGTAAAAAGGCTCACGCCGGTCCACCCGGCTTGATAAATAATGTATTGTAATGTATATTGAAGCTGCGGCGCAAACTGCAGCGTTTCCTACCGGCGTACCCTGAGAAGCAGACCCCGGTGGTATAATTATGCACATCGCAGAGGCAAGCAGAGGCCATCTGTCAATGTCGGAATCAGTTACCTTATTACCACTGCCTAAAGATATAAAGATAGGAGTGGGAGCCGCTTTCATTAGAGCACACGGGCGGCGTGCTACGTCGTAGACGGCTCCGAACGCTAACCTAATTGCGGATGATGTCTGGGAGTAGTGGGGGGGGGGGGGGGGGTCACTGTACGAAGAAGGCTGGCCTCAGAGTGTGATGGAGCATGGACGCTAAGGCCCACTCGTTAGCCTTTTGAGTTAAGGTGGTCGTTTCGTTTTCTGTTCAATGTTTGCGAATGATTGCTGAAGAGAAAAAATCGGATTAAACTCAACTGGATATCTGTTTAGTGTAGCGCGTGTCGTCACTAGGATTTTGGTTGTGTTGAGTAGAGGTGTGCATGAATCAGCCGTGACTCGAATTGAGATGCAAAATGGCCGCAATAAAATTAAAAAAAAAGCCAAATGTGAATTTGAAGCGCAGTCTATGAAAAGGGACACCCGGAAGTGTTCGTTTGTGTCATTTTTTTTTAGTTAGCTATAGAGCATTTCATTAAACGAATAGCGAACACAGATTTTGGATACAAGTCTGAGTTCTAGTGTTGAATGCTTTCAGCATGTCTCACAAGTCGTTCACCACAATAAAAATGACAGGGAGTAAAGGAGTCACAATGTACATCGTGATCGGATGAGCTAACAGTGAGTTTGATTTTTTTGTATTTGTTCTTCTACTGTTGCACGGGAAAAAATTTCCCACGCCGTGACAGCCGGTCATTGGCCCAGAGCGAGAAGGCTGCCTGGCCGCCGAGGCAAACAAGCCTGCGCTTCGCTAGCAAGTGGAGGAAAAGAGCTCTCACAACATTGGCAAAGTTTGGGGTATTTTTAACGTATGATAATTTCTTTTGGTGATTCTGTTGTCGACCTTGGTTTCCCATTTTTCGTTTACGGCCAAGAATTGTCATTTTGGGCCGTCCCTAATTTTTACGTGATTTACGTGAAGTGTTATAGTTGTCCAGAGAATAGCCATAAGCACACATATGCTATATATACAGTATATATAGATATATATTTTTTGGATTGTGTCGGGTCTCTCACACTTTAAAAATCGATCAGGCTTTTAAAAATTGTGTACTCAGCCTGAAAAAAAATCAACAGTAAGTTTCCCACCTGATAAAAGTTACGTGTCATAAAACTAGCATATATTCCACACCTTGGCGTTAGCGTCTTTTCGCCGACCCATCACATGTCAGATCTGCAAATCTCCAATGGCAAACATTTTCCTCCAACCTGCTTCCCACTCTTCTTCTTATACAAACGCCCGCATAGTTCTCTCCCTACCTATGTATCTTTGTGACCCCCCCCCCCCCCCCCTCGCCTTGTCTGTGCGTCTTGCCGTTTCCAGGCTGAGATACGTAGGCCCATAGCCTCAGGGTGAATCACTCCTCGGGATACGCCAGGTACGAGTTGCATGTCATCCTGAGACGGCGCAGACGGAAAGAAAGGTGGCGAAAGGCTAGCTCTTCACTTCGCACCCCGTCTGTGACCGCCCACTCACCCTGGCAAGTGCGCGCTCTTAATCATGACATTATGGAGTGCCGCTCTGAGAGGGATTCACGGGGGCGACTCGAGATTATTTTGGCTTAGGACCTTAGATCACGTCGCCTCATTAAAAACAGTTAAACAGAGACATTGAAAACGCCGGATCACATCTCGGAGGCAGGCCGTCACTCCTCCACGTGATCCTCCGCCGTGATCCCTCCTCACGCCTTCCCTCGGGTTCAGAGGCTTTGCTCACAAGTCTGACGCACAAACGCACCCCGAGGTTCGACTCGAAAGTCATCAGAATCGAAGGAAAGCCATGCGGGGTTTGATTGAAGGATAAAGCGCATACAAGCGGGACCAAAACAGAAGGCAGACATTGTTTTTTCATTATGGGGGTATGGAGGGGGAGAGGGGGGAGGGTGGGCTCAAAGGCAATACATGAACGTGAGGCAACGTCTTACCAGAAAGGCGATGAGGCTCCGTTGGGTGCTCTCCCATTGAAAACAGCTTTTAATGTACCGCAATGTGTACAGAACCGCTGTGCTGATTTTCCGAACCCGATAGATATTGTGAGCAAGAACCTAAATGGGGAACAATTGCAACCAAATAGCGGTTGGGATCATTGGAGATAAGAGACATGATGTTTTTGTTGTTTGTTTTGTCTTTGTGTTCATGACTGAAATGAGGCTTGATCACTGAAAAAATTTGTCAGGACTTTTTTCTCCCTGTATGGACAGGGAGGGGGGACTTCAAATGTGTGTGTGTCAAACTTTTTGGCCAGCCTTTCTTTATCATAATAGACGACTGCGGTGATACCTTTTTGGAGAACTTTACATTTTCTTCTGTGAATTTTTCTTCCTTTGGTTGGAAACTTCTAACACCAGCTCGAACCTAGCAGGAGTCAGAAGAAAACAATTCTTTTCAGATCTCAAACTATATGGTGCATCTTTTAAAATGATTTTCCGCTTACTTGATTATATATAACCTCTAAGACAAGTGTGATGGTTCCTTTGGCTGGGCCAGTCAAGTCCTCCTTCTTTAAGTAGAGACAAATCTGCTGCTCGTTTTGAACCTTTGAACACAGTCAGACAATATTGAGTAAAATCGACTTTTGAATTGCGCGTACACAAAAACAGGAGCCGCGAGTGAATTGATGATTATTGTGGCTCAGTGATGAAGTGCTGCCACCATGAGTGAAAATACAACCCATGCTTTTACGCTCTTTATGGCGTTCAAGCCATTCTTGCATTGGTACGCCAAGTTAAACAGTTGACCAATTTCTTATATATATATATATATATATATATATATATATTTTTTAAAGGTGGAGAAAAAAAATGTGCAGCAGCTTTCCTTTTTACAACGTCAACGGGGAGAACAGAAACGCCGTGGCCTACACGCCCGACAAACTTACAGTCAGTAATGGAATCGCCACTTTGCCCAAAAAGCCTGGTGCTTTGTCTCCATTTTCATCCAGGATGGTCAGCTCCACCACATCATGAACGTCCTTAACGGGGCTGCGGCATGACAGCGGCAGACATGCTGTAATATAAACCATGAAAGGTGGGAGGAAGGGGTGGGGGTGGGGGGGCATTGGCCTTCTTACAATGTGATTGCTTTGTTCCACTCTGGATTGACGCTCCTGTAGATGGTGTGAGTTTGAAGTTTGCCATTTCCGAGCGCAATCACACAATAGGGGTTGCTTTTCCCTGCAAATGGCAATGCGGCGTTCATAACTGACATCAAATCGTTGTTGAAAAGTGCCGCGGCGAATGGTTACCATTGATGTCCGTGGCGGGAAGCTCATTTGCTTTTAAAACCTTGACTTGGAGGAAACCGATTTCTCCCGTGGATTTATACGAGTTACGAAGGCTCTGCAGGAAAAAAAAAAAATGGGGAAAACAAAAAGAAAAGACACTCAATTAGCAAATGTAATGAGAAATCCTTCACCGCAGCTTTTGGTATACAGTAAATATTCCCATCCCCGGAATTCTATGGAAAGGAATATCCTTCACCCGGAATAAAAACCTATGCATTAACATTTTGACTACGATATTACATGTTACCGGAAGTTGCGTAAGCGGAAATTCCACTACCCGGAACCCGGATGGAGGTGTAATGCCGCGGGAGCTTAAATACACGCAACGCCCACCCGATGCGACGGAAAAGACAACGCTGAAACAAGTTTTCACTTCGCCTTTTTCGATCATCAGATTCTAAACGACGACGTGCAAGTGAGTTTTTATTGCCGTGCGTTTTACTGTAATTGTGAATGATTTTAACTTTATTCACTTACGTCCCGTAGAACGCGGCACGAGCTTAAAAGCAGCACCCACTCGACACGACCGAAGAAACGTGTTCGCTTCGCCGTTTTCATTCATCAGATTCGAAACGAAGACGTGTAAGCGACTTTTTATTGGCGTGCGTTTTACTGTAATTGCGAAAGATTTTAACTTTATTCACTTATTATGTCGTGTAGATCATCGCATCGAAACGTAGAAGAACTGTAACAACTGGAGCGGAGCGAGTGAAATGCGTCCGTTTGAGCGAGGCTGGACACAAAGTTAAAAAGATCCAGCAGACACTTGGAGTCGGAAAGACGCAAATCTACGAAACTTTAAACAACAAGGCATCGATTCAACTCCTGATGACAAGCCACCATCCAGCAAGGAAGCAATGCAAATGGCAACAAAAATCCTTCAGTATGCACAAGAATTACCAGACATCGGTGATCAACGGGACAGTTACTTGCAACTAGCAAGAAAACTGTATGACACGCAGGCAAACGTTGTCATAAACCAAAGAATGCATCCAACAAAACAATCCAAAATACATATTTTTTTTCCCAAGACAGAAAAAAAAATAAACATTAAAATACTGTACGTATTTTACTGTTGTGATTTTTTTTGGATACACCTGTATTGCAGTTTTTGTTATCTAAACAGTTTTTGGACAGCATATTTTTGTATTTTATTGATTGTGTTGTTACACGTGCATTTTGTGAACATACTTGCAGGTTCATAAAGGACATGTACCATGCTCATTTCCCAAATGAGGAATTTCTGTTATCAGGACAAATTGGACAGCGCAAACACGAGTCCGTACTAGAGAATATTTACTGTACAGTGATCCCTCGCTATTTCGCGGTTCGTTTATCGCGGCTTCAGTGCATCGCGGATTTTTTCAAACATATTCATAAAAAATAAATCTCCCATATACATGGAGTACAGTACTGTATATATTTATATTATATATTTTTTAACCTGTATATGTTTATTGGTCGCTACTTCGCGGATTTTCGTTTATCGCGGGTGGTTTTGGTCCCCATTAACCACGATAAACGAGGGGTTACTGTAACAACTAAAAATTGAAGGAAGAAGTTTGTGTTTGGCTATTTATGAGTGTATTAAAGCCATTAGTCATGTTATTAACGTTTTGTGCACAGCGCTTTGTTCCAACTGCGACTGTTGAGAAAGCGCCATACAAGCAAAGTTGAGTTGAGCGTATCATGGGTCAATTTCTTCATCCCACTTGAGACGAGGCAGACCACCTCTGTTTTTATGGGCGCTCGCTTTTTTTTTCTCTTTGTGCTGCAATTTACAAAAATAGTGGCCGGGTTGTCATAGTAAACAAAGGTCGTACGTGGTTTTGGCCCAGTAATCGAGTGGAGGTGAGCCTTCCTTCCGAAATGTGCATGTGAGCGTGGCGTTATGAATTTTACTGGACTATGACAGAACAGTGGGGCTAATTTGCATAATACCCATCCATCCATCCATTTTCCGATCCGCTTATCCTATCGCGGGGCGGGAGGGGTGCTGGAGCCTATCCCAGCTGTCTTCGGGCAGTAGGCGGGGGGCACCCTGAACCGGTTGCCCCCCAAGCCAAAAATCATCCGCACTCACACTCACACCTAGGGACAATTTAGAGCGTCCAATCAGCCTGCCTTGCATGTCTTTGGAATGTGGGAGGAAACCAGAGTACCCGGAGAAAACCCACGCAGGCCCGAGGAGAACATGCTTGCATAATACCATCCCGATAAAAAATTGTCCACAGAAGCTTTTTCAAGCGTATTTTCCACTGCTTAACAATATTACGCTAATGAATGAAAGTCGTGGGCATTTTGATAAAGCCAACGCGCACGATTTCTGACATATCAAATGCTCCGCACTTCTCGAAATGTCTTTGTTTTGTTGCAAAAGCTAAGACTTACAAATTTCTCCACCGTAGCGTCTCTCTCATCCGGCTTCTCCAAAGGAGCGTTCTCGATGTCGGAGACCGAAACTCCCCAGCAGGGTAGCAGGGTCACCAAAAAGACCAGCCTGCCCTTTCCTGGATCCAGCATTTGAGTGTAGAGCTGCCTCTCATTAAACACAAGGTTGGATAGGTCAACCTCAAACCTACGACACGCAAAAAAAGGGGAAAATGGTTTCACCGGGAAGGTAAAGGGGCTGCGCGGAGGTGAGCTAACATTACCCAGCAGGAAGTACTCACATTCCCCACGATTCCTCACCCTTCCTGCCTCTCTTTAAATGCACCTGCACCTGCAGAGGTTCCTGGTGATCTGCAAACTGATTGAAGTCAAACCGCTCTCTCCACTGGGGATTGGCTTGAATGCAGAGGTTCTGCGAGACAATAAAGGCAGGCTCATCTCGTACATGCAGACATTTACGTTTACGGCGTTATCAAACCGAACGGCGTCTGCGTGACAGGTGGATTAAGTCACCGTGCAGGACAACCGGAGATGCTCGCGCGCCGGCGTTGGCGTGCGGCCGGCACACTCCGGTAGCCACGCTGGGATTGTAAACGCTGACAGCTCCCAATTAGAATGGGCTTTGTTCGACAAACAAACAAACAAGTGGAGAGGGACGGCTGAGAGGTTGTTTTTTTTTTAAAAAAGAAATGACACGACAGCGGCGACACGCCGACGACTCGCCGGGTTGGGGAGGGTGGGAGGAAAAACAAGTCCAGGTAGATGAACGGAGGCGTGCTGCGTATGCAAATGAGAGAGGCAACGGAGCCCGGCAGCACTGAGTGAGTGGCAGCCCCGGCCCGCTCTAATGAGCTGCCTTTGCCGCGGCCCAGTGAGCCAAGGTGGAGGTGAGTCACAGACGAGTACCCGCTGCGGCGAAGGAATCTCTCCTCCCCCCGCAAAAGATAAAACAAAGTAAAAAGAGCATGTCACGAAAAAGACAGGAGAGCGTGAGAAACCAGGGAGGGTTTTTTTCTTTTTTTTTTGAAAGTCTAACCTTGCTCTTGTATTTCTGATCGCCCAGACGAAAGCGGACATAGATGTCGCCCTGTCCACACTGCGGCAGATCTTGGCCCTCCACCAGGGTGATGGCCAGAGCCCCCGTCCACAAGCGGCTCTTGGACTGACTCCTCTGCATCTCAGCCGGGCTCTGGTACTGAATCGCCTTCTGTGCAACGCAGATGTTGTGTTATTACCATGGCGCAGAGGTGAGAAGATGGCATTTTTCCAAGGGATCAGACTTGAGTAGCCATTTTGCTGCCGACATTTTTTACTTCCTCCATTTAAAAGCAGATATTTGAGATGTTGAGTGCGGCCTTATTTAAGTGAATTGTTTGGGGTTGTCCGCTACAAATCTGGCTCATGTCAAATGCATCGTCTTGTGACAACCTAAAAAAAACACCAGCTGCAGTTCAAAAATTCTTCATCTAATTTGAACGAAAAAAAAAAACATAAACAGGTATTGTATATATTTCCAGTCGTTAACATTCGGTAATTTTGTATATTTAATTACGTCGTTTTTGTTGGTGCAGCACTTGTAACCATTTCAGTCCTGATTAGCCTGTCAGCCCGTGTCAAGTTTTTTTTTCCTTTTAAATACAAGCACTTTAAAAGTTCATTCATTAAAAAATAAAAAATAAAAAAAAGGAACCCAATATACGCATGCAGAGACATTTTCTTTGGTTTTCATTGTGACGAGTTACGAAAACAAATGTACGGGCAGTAAAAGTATATTTTTCATTCTCTACTTTTTTTTACTTTGAAGTAAAGGAATTGAGTCACTGTTCAGTATGTAGAGGGTCTACTTTGGCAACGTCTGGTTATAACCTTGGTTTCTGTTGTGTCTCAGCGAATTTTGCACAACAGGACAGACATCAAAATAAACAAATCAATCAATCAGTCAAAGCAATAAAAAGATTGGAATAAAGACACAAACGGCATAAGAAAAGACACACATTGCGCAGTCAACACCCACGATTCACAAATGCACGCTTTTTTTCAGCTATTCACTGAAAATCTCAACCGTTCGCTCCTTTTGCGCTCTTTCTGAAACGACCTAAGATGTCACAATATTCTGCCATAACCCTTGCTCATAAGAATGTACAAACCGCTGTCAAGGGAATATGTTGAGGGGAAACATTCCGAACGTTCCGAGGTCTTTGCGTGAGAGCCACGAGCAAAGTTTAGCCTGTGTTGTTGAAGGAAATTACAGAGAGTCTTCGCCGTGTGCATGGACAACACTTTCAGCACGTTTATTTTTTTCAAGCTCAAATCGTTTGTAAGCCATTCATTTTTACCGGTCATGTTGCCGGATGAGTTTTAAATGATATTGGGATGTTTGGGGCGCTTGCGGATCCCCCTGTATGCCATTTACACTGCGAATGTGGCTAAATAAGTAAATAATGTACACTGTGTGACAGAATATGCTGTTGTGCGCAGCAATTTGTTTGATACAATTCTACGGTCGTCAAGACTATTAAAACATTGCCGGCGCAATTCAAGTGTTTCACAATAACGACAGCTTGACGTGTTCCATCACAACTAGGAGGGTCCCGGAAGGAACCGATACGCCACCTTTAAGGTTCTACTGTACGTGCAAAGCGCTCGCCCTCCCCTACCGCATACATGTTGCCGCCTCATCCTGACACCTCCTCATGTTTCTCCGAGCGTTTTAAAAGTAAGACAAGGGTTTACACTTTGCAACACATCTCTGCTGGAGGACATTAGCACATCTCTTTTCTGACAGGCAAGGCTGGCGAAGAAAGAGGGCGAGCGAGAGGGAGAGAGAGAGAGAGGAAAGAGAGCAGGACGACAGCGAGAAGCCAGATGTCCCGGGCTGTGACAGTCCCACTCATCACTGGCTTCCAGGCTGAGTGTTGGGAGTCAGGACACTTGGCACGCCGCGCCGGAGACAGCAGGCGGCAGTGAGTAATGATGCACAGCGAGCACGCACACGGCTCTCTCATCAGCATATTATGCAAAAAATGCAGCATGTATGGCCCACATTGCAGCGCGTTCGTATGCGGGTACATCCTTGAGATTCATATACTCAACGGTCACAACATTAGGTACAACGTGATGAGATCCAGTCGTGTAAATTTTGCTCTCATAAAGGTAATAATGCTCCATTTTGAGAAATGTTACTCACATTCATATTCATGATTGCGATTTAGCCGTAGTGTACTTCACAGTCATGCAGATTAACGATCGTATTATTTTTACTGTTCTTTAATAATCCTGAATGTTACACCAATTTACAGGATCTCACAAAAAAAAAAAAGTCAATTTACAGTCGTCTCAAAATAACTCAATACGCAGCCATTAATGTCTTAATGACTCGCAACAAATGTGAGTAGACCCCAAAGTGAAACACGTGCAGACAGACACACGCCGAGTTTATCTACACGAGGATCTGCCACGCATTGACTACGATGCCTGAGAGAGGTGGTGTGGTGGACAGATGTGTCCCATTTCTGGACTAATGTGCACGTTGACATTAAGTATAATATAATTTCAAATTCAACTTACAACAGTTACCCGAAAACAAATAATTGTTTTTTCTAAATGCTGCAAAAACTCTCTCCAACAACCCAGGCTAAACCTCGCTCCTGTTCGACATACTGCACAAAGCTTGTCCCTAAGTCGAGATGGATGACTTTGAAATACTTCCAACTGTACTTCTTCCCTCTTAAGACAGGGCATTATTTAGCATTATCTCCTGGGCATCAACGAATAATGGAGGATACGTTACCCCTACTACCCAAAATGCAAATAGATGAAGTCGTGAAGAGTAAAGACTTTGAATATGTGACTAGAGAACACACAGAAGACAGAACTGGCACCTCAAAATGGGCGTTCAGTGAGGCTTGAAAAACGGGACGTAAAGCGCTTGTAATTCTTGATCCTTTAGGGAATTTTCATGAAAGAATGTTCCAGATGTGTGTGTTTTTTTAAGACTTTCAGGGTTTCCAATCAAGGGAAAAATCACGATGCGTCTCCTTTAACATGACATATGTTCCCATGCTTTTGCCTTCGTCAACATGTCGGAAATGGAGGACAAGCTTGGCAAACGGACTCTTCCCGCCGGGCACCGCGCAGGGCCGTAAGACGGAGGGGCCTTGATACGTTTCCCTGTTAGAGTCCCCGCGAGGCTGCTCAGTGTGTAAAAACACAAACAGCAGAGAGGTTGCGCCAGGCCGCCACTAATTAAAGAGGAGGACCATCATCCCGCTCAAACCCTCTTTGATTGTCCGGCTTCCCGGGCTGGAGACAAACAACTCCGGCCGCCGCCCGCTCCACCCCCTCCCGCCTCGCTACGGAGGTCACAACCTGCTTTGCCACCCAATCCGGAGGGGATCAAAGCTCATCTCGGGGACCTGAATTAACACGGAACACCGCAGGCGAGGCCCTATAAATATCAGCCCTCTTCAAAAGGAGAAAGAACAGAGGGAGTGGAGCGGCGATAGAAAACAGGCCTCAGCCAAGTCGTCCCAAGTGTTTATCTTGGCCAGGTTTCTATCTCAGCGGCCAATAAAACAATTCCACTTAGCCGTAAGTGGCCCCCGAAGAGAATCTATTCCTGGTCCTAAAAAGGGCCGCACGATGGCTTCCATATGGCGAGGCAGCACGGGGACAGGCGCAACGAGCTCGGAGCCGCGTCCATTTGGCCTCCGCCTCGCCACTGTCCGTCCGCAGCTGCGATATTACTCCCTAACATCTGGGTTATTGCCCACTTTGCCTGGGAATTATCAGCCGTGCCGATCTTAGGCATGTCGCTCTGGCAGCGTGCCGCCGCCGCCGCCAGAGCCTCCCCACACGTTTGGAAACAGAGATTTTACTCCCGTCTCCCGTGATGGCAACACACACACACACGGGGAGGGAAAAAAGCACGTTTGCAAAGACAGGAGGGGGCGTGGAGCTGTAAAAGCTGGCGATTCAGCACTTCCAGGATAGGTGTTAAAACGCCGTAAAGATATTGTCAAAAATGATATGAGGGAGGTGGGGACAGTGGGGGGTGCTGGCATTGTTACATTGTCAAATTAGCACGATGACTTAGGCGGCGGAAAACCGCGCAGAGTCCCATCGCACATTTTCCATCTCCCTTTGAGTACCTTTAACCATCTGCAGTGAATGAAAATGGCTTCATTCCTTTGTCATCTCATTTCAAATCGAGATTGTCTGCTGGACCATCAAGAGACAGAACAGTGGCAGCTGGAGTGACTGCATAGGTGTGAATATAAACCCACTCGATGCAGCGCTCGTCGGTCCCAAACAGCCGCGCAACTGTTTCACAGCGAATCTAATTACGGCGGCGCTATACTGAAAGCCACGGAGAGGCGACGCAACTTTGTTTACTACCAACCGCAAATACCGCCCCTGTGATATTCACCTAAGAGTCCCTTGCAGGACAACGCGGAGTCAATTTTATTATTTTGCTTTGGATCAGACATATTGTGCTTCTTCTGCTGATAAATGAGAGGCATCGCAAATATTAAAGCACACTGTGAAACCAGCGCAGTGGTGTTGAAACCAAGGTTAGAACGCAGTCCGGCCACCCTTTTTTTTTTTTTTTGGTTGCACCGTAGCACAGTGATCTACTGCCCCCTAGTGGGTTTTCTTTAATCAATAAAACCCCAACAAGTTGAGTCCATATGTTGTAAATCTTACCTTAGTCTTTTTGGCTGGCCACCTCTGTACAAAGAAGATACGGACAAGAGTCAACACGACACAGTTCTCCGTGCTCGGCGTAACGTTTCAACCCACAAATAATCACCCAGTTTCGTTTGATGGTGGCGTCCCGAAACATTAGGCACACGTCCACGGAGATGACTCCCATGTCGTCTTCTTTGCTTTTCGGATCAGTGAGGGGCAAATCCAATTCATAAGTCCTACAGAGAAAGGTGATATTTGATTTCATATCTCCTTAACCTACTTTATTTACATATTTATTTTCCTGAGATGGTCAATTGGGAGATTTTGCTGGCTGTAAACGGTAATGAGCCAACTTGTTTACAGTACAATATAAAAATAAAAAGTCCCCGGATGTAGTGCGTATACGTGTGACTTTTTAAATTACATTTAGAAATAAATGAACTTCACATAATCTACATTTATTAAACTGCACCCATATGTCCTCATATTCCTCCTCACCCATATTTTAAAACAGCCAAGCCACCATAGCAGATAGCAAGTGGTGGTTGCGAACAGGAACGGCCGATGTCCGTAGTGCCAAAGCCGCCCATTAACATTGATGCGGGGGAGAGTTATGAAATACTTTTTATTGTCAAACACATTTTATTGCCTGCACCTGTCTTATATTGTTTTCATAATCCACGACACAGATGTAAAGGGACCGCCACTCACTTGTAAAGTTCGAAATTCCTCAGCGGAATGGTGCTCGAACCCATGAAGTCATCAGTAGTTAGATTTTTATCATAGACCTGCAACGAGTCGATAAAGTGTTCATTTGAGAGCGTTTTGCCCGTGTGAAATCATGTATTTCCATTCCAATCGAAAGGTTTGAGGACAACTACTCCTACCCGGACATCCACAATTTGCTCTCTGTCCCGCAGGGGATAGGAGAAGAACTCATTCCACCTGGGATTCAAGTTCTTATAAACCACTTTGCTCTTGTAGAACTGCTTTCCTTCCAATTTGAACTTCACGTACGGGTCGCTCGTACCTTCGAAGCACAATGGGTACATATTAGCATAATGTATGGCATCGTGAAGGTCGTCGAATTGTCTTATATAAGAACACACAGGCTGATTCCAGAGGAGGAGGACATGAAGAAGGAGGAGGAGGGGGGGGGCGGACGGGAGGTGTACCACACACACTGCCGTGTAGCCGTTTAATAGTGAAAGAGCCGAAACACTCGCCAGCATGAGATGAGCGGAAAGCGAAAATCTCGAAGCAACCAGTGTTAATCTCCCAGGCCCGTTAATAAAGTCTGGGCCGAGGGTATGAGACGTCTTTGTTTCTGCGATTGCAAAAAAAAAAAAAAAAAAAAAAAAAATGAAAGCCATTTCCATGCCTTCATTTGTGTAGGGGTGGGGGATAAAGGGGTGCCGGAGAGAGCCTGCAGGGATGCTTGAATCACATGACAAAGGCCCTGTGGGGATGGGCTGTCAGGCCTGTCAGCTCCCTACTCCAAATGAACATCTCGCAAAAGGCAGGCAGGACCCACAGCAGCTCCACCCTGCCAGCCTGTGACAGGGAAACCTCCAGGCAACTTGACAGGAGGAGAATGTGGCAGCTCGCGAGGAGAAAAGCTTTGGCACAAGTGAGGACGGTGACGATGGAAATTAATGGCGGGGGAAGGGGGGGGGGGGGTTGCAGTGGGGGCAAAACCCAAAGAGCATGTGAGGGGGCTGGTGGCGTGGGTCCTTTTCAGAATATGTAATGACAATGTACGCCCTTGGTGAGCCTTTGGCACACCGCTGATTGTTGGGCAAACAGGGGCGAGGCACGGAACGTGTGTGGCTTGCATCATCACGCTGCCATCTTGTCAGCGAAAAGGGCACCACAGCGTGTAACTCTCATACAGTGAATTCCAGACCCACCCGCAATTGGTAAAAAAAATGCCATGAGCAAAGACGAGACTACTTGTATTTTATATATGCTGTGTATATATATACATACATATATATATATATATATATATAACACACACACACACACACACACACACACACACACACACACACAACTCAACCAATGCTGGTAAAAATTCTCCATATATAAAAAACAAAAAACGAAATCTATAAAAATATTCACTATTTTTTTCATGGAAAACGAGGGAAAGAAGGTGGGAAAAATCCCAGGAATGAAATGGAAAATCATCCCCAGCCGCCCCAAAAATAGAATCCGCAAATATGCGGGTGCCAAACGGCGACGATGCAGCGGTTGACTGTGGTTTTGAGTTGTAATTTCATCCGTCACCAGCAGATGTCTTAGTAGTGCTCGTATTGGGTCTTACATTGATTCATAATGTGAATCGGCCAAATAAATTCCTGCGGATTGTGAATGATATGCAGGACAAACGTGGAAATACGATAATAGTGAATTTTGAGAGAGATGATTTTTGTGAGAAAAAATATATATACTTCTTGCACTTAATATCGGTTTCTTGTTGAGCAGTTTTGTGCCGTCATTGAATGGTCCTTTTTAGGCAAAAGAGCTCTTTGCACTGGGGAAAAATATATATGTGGTTATTTGTTATTTACTTCAAACCCTTTGTTGTTGGGTTTAGATAGTGGATCTTTTGTAGATGCATTGAAAAATGTTTTATCAAAATTGGAATCTTGAAAGTAATAAGAGCACATATTTTGCTCATATACACATTTTTTTGTCCATATTTAATATTGAATTTTTGTCTTGCATCCGGTTGGGAAGAGAGTGAAGCACCGGCGAAAAATTTCTGGCCGCCTCCAAGTGAGACAAGCATGCCCGTTTTCGGATAGATAGAAATTATATTCAATACCACCGGTGGCCACTGCTTTCCCAATTTCAATTTTGCTGGAGTGATGGCGCTCCGGATGAGGTCAATAGGCTCACCAGGAAGTATTATTCAGATTTGTACGGGTGCCTCCTGTGATTCATTTAAAATAGCAAAATAACTTTGTGGAGGCTTTGCTTCTGCACAAAAGTGTGAGTGTACGATTCATTTCAGACAGTTAATTGCCAGTGAGTGTGATGGAGTTTCAATATCCCGATGAAAGGATGGATTCCTTTATCGCATTCTTTGCGCTCTCGTACTGGTCTGACAGCATACTTCTCAAGTGTGCTGACTGCACACGACCGTAATCCTTGACAGAAGACGATATTCTCGCAAGCAAACGCGTTCGCAAACTTTGGCAAGGGTCCAACTGGCCCACACGAAAACATCGAAACTAAAAGTATGGTGACAGGAGTTGAGCAATCAAGATCAAGTTTGGACAGGTTGTGAATCCGGAACATGTTTTGGGTATTGTTTGCCTACCGCGTCTGTCTCTGATGACCAGGTTTTGGCCACGTTTCAAGCTGATGCAAAGCAGGTATTTCTGGAGCGGGGCCGGGACTTGGACGTCCAACCCTGATGATGAAAACTGCCCCGAGGGACACCATTCACATTTAAAATGATCATCGCAAGTGATTGGACAACTCCATTATGGCGAAGAAGTCAGGTGGGCACTCACTGAGTTTTCCAGGGGGTCGGGAAGAGTTTCTTCAAAGAATTCACATGGTTCACTGGACATCTGCATTCAGAAAAAGTCAATTTGATGAGGTGAATGCAAAGTGAGACGATTGACGTTTTCCGAACGCAAGGACTTCAGTCCTCGAAACTGTGCGCCGCTTTATGGGACTCGCCCGTTGGCCCGGAGTCGTCGTCGTAATTACAGCGGTATCGACATACGTTTTGAGGCGCGCAATCAACTAGATCGCGTCATGTGTTGTCACGCGGCACAAGAAGGCATGTTCAGTGAGTGCCATGCATGAAAGGGTTAAGGCTGTCGCTGCATTTGCATCGGCAGATAGCTCATTCATAGTTGAGTTTTTTTCCACATTTGGATGAGGCCTGATTCCGATCTAGGTAGAGCTTGTCTTAGTTTCAACAACACGACCAAATCCCGGGTGGTCGCTTAACTTGACAGGACAAGAAGCCTCGTTCTGTGAGGTTGCACCAACACAACAGTATATACCGCCGATGAATAAACGGGGATTAGGTGTTATGAAAGCACAAAAGAAAACATTAGCATGCCAAAGACACCGCTGAACATGTGCACCTCGGACCTGTGTACCAACTCGCCAATGGGTTACAAACATAGTTACAAAATCTTGAGTAATTTTTTTAAACCCTTGCAAGACTCAGTTTTTTTTTCTTTGTGGCGCAGTTTTGTGAATCAACTACTTCATTTGAGGAGCAACTGGTTTTATTTTAAACAATTAAAAATATGACAATATAAACCATGAACAATTGGGTTTTTTTTGAGTCAACAGTTTTGATTTCTTCAATTCACATTGTATACAGCAGCTACTCTTATTTTCTTGTCTAGAAGCAAAACAAAATTGATTATTATTATTTTCTTTTTTTTTTTTTAAGATCTGCTCAAGTGATTTTTAAAAAAAAATTTTTTTTCATTTATATTGCAAAGTCAAAGCTCAGGACTCTATCGTGAAAACAAACTAATAAGATTACGGATACATTTTAAATATTTAATTTAATATTGATATACGTTTAAGATTACAGGCCATTTTTGGGAATCCTTGAGTACTATGAAAAGTGCTTTCAAATCAAATGTTTTATTATTAGCCATTTGCCTGAAATATTGTTGTTCAAAGTATTGAACACGGCTGGAGACGGACGTCTGTGAAAAGTGGACTCCATCACCCAAGCACTTAATCAATACTGTGTTGAACGCGCTAGCGGTGTCAATCTTAGGTTACCTTAGCTTGAACGTGGCTTTGTTGTCTTTTCTTCATTATCTCTTTGTGAGAATGATATTTGCCAGAAATGTAGCTTATTCGCTGCAATGCAAATGATGACTTTTAGCGACTCAGCGACGCGTTTCGGTGCACTAGTAGCCAGCGAAAGCCGTTGCTAGCTAGCTGCTTCTTGGTTAGTAGCACAGAATTTGCCGCAACCTATGACTAACGGGTGGTAGTTTGACGTGAGCCCAGTCAGGCTTTCCTGGAAACATTTCGCGAGTCCGACTTTGTTTTGACAAGTTCGCTCTCCAATGCGTATTAATGAGGCCGAATTTTGACCGGCAAAGTGCAATGCGAAACCGCTGATTTCAAGCCTCGCCCTTATCATCAGCAAATCGAATCACTTAACCCACCCACGATGGATGTGCCCAAGCTGCATATGAATTGTGAATGCTCTGATTTTCTACAGCTTGTCAAACTATCTTGGTGTCTGCACTACTCCAAAATTAACTCCTTTCGATATTAGACTAAACTGGGAGGGAAAAAGGGTTGTATGCTTCTCTCGGATTTTGACATTGACACCAGACACAGATTTAGCAAATGTATTTCAGACTGACCTCAATTTCCTCCGGAGTGCCTCCTTCCAGTGAAAAGTCCTCAATGCTGTTCTCGTTTGGGACGGAGGAAAGCGCAACATCCGTGTCCAGTCCCTCCATGTCCGTCAACCACGGCATGGCCAACTGGTCCTCGCCGGACAAACAGTACTCACTGCCACAGTCTCCGCTCCCCAGAGGTTTACCGAGAGAATCCAACGTGGCGGGCGTCTTTTCCCGCTGTTCGGACAGGCCGCCTTTTCCAGACGTCTGCTGGAAATGCGTAGCCTTTGAATGCGCGTTGACGTTAGCTTGTTCTCCCAATGAGTTTGCTCTGGCCGGCGCTTCGGAGATCAGCGCTCTGTCGGCTGAGATGTCCTCGGACAGCCAAGATCGTTCAGAGCTCATAGCGGAATTGGGCATTGGCGAACCGGCTTTGGTAAAGACGGATCGTGGGACTGGACAAGGGTCGAAGTTAAACAAAGGCCCTTTCCTCTTGGCTTGCAATTCAACGGGTATGTTGGCTCTTTTCTCGGTGCTTGGAGTCAGCACATTGTGAACTCCCTCGTTGAGACTTGGCGAGTCAATTGGGGAAGTAGTTCTATTGGAGCCTGCGTCTGCAGGAAACCGAACGCCAATGTGCCTGTCAAATGAAGTCGAGCCATCTGGGATGGAGCCGCTCGCAACGGAATCGCTATCGCTCAATCCAAAAAACGTAGAGTCGGACGTTTTGGGCAAGGCGGTCTTCGGAGGGAGACCTTCGTCCGGCTTGACACTGAGGTCCGGTACAGATATGCTGCGTCTGACGCCGACTTTTTTCTTTTGCTTCTCTGCTGCCTTCTTACCCGGCTTCATCAGATTGACCAGCTTTGTTTTCATGCGGAGGTTGTCCATCAACTTCTTTTTCTTGACCTCCATTTTGAGTGGTTCCTTGGAAATGAAAGAGTCGACATCACCGACTTGAAATGTGTGCAGACCAAAGACAACGCAAAGATTTGAATAATGACGACCTAGTGAGAGATAATTGCTACTCTGACTCATAGACTCACATTGTGCGTTAAGCTCGAATGCAATATTCTAACGAATTTGTACGAACCGAGGAAAGCCACTGGAGTCGTATTCTACCCTGAAACAAGGTGAAATTACAACGTAAAGAAACCAAAGTCATAACCTAACATAGAACTGTAGTTCAATTAGAAACGGAAACATACTCATGACAAATCTTATCCATTATCTTATAAGGCCAAACATATTTCCCGACAGTGACAAAGTTCGACGATATGTCTTCACAAACTTACGCTGCTCGCACACCGAAGTTGAAGAGCAAGCTCCCTGTCCCGTCAAACGCCGTCCCGAAATCCAAGTTGCTTTCGACGAAGGCGGCGCGACCATCTGACGCCTTTGATTTAAAAAAGGAGGACGTGCGTCAAAACGTGCCAGTCGGAGCTCGGTCATTGGTGGGAGTGGCCCCACCGGCTGAAACTGGCCATACCTGTCTTGCGAGGTCGAGTTTCAAAACCTGTGAGAAAGCAACTGTTGCAATTCAGGGCCAGCCGTTAAATTTTTTTTTAAAAATACCTCCCCGAGGTGTACGAGGTGGGATGAAATGATTTCTTAAATGCTGCCATAAAATCCACGTTGGGAGTGGGGTCAACCGTTGCAATCCGACAGGACATTGCGGAAATACAAATATACCCGCCCTGAATCAAACACGCCAACACATTTATTGACTGTTCCGACAACGTTTCTACAAACATTTTAATGTTCTTAACTGTATTAAATTCAAGAAAATATTTTTTTGTTGTGGAGTTAGCCATGTGCTGAGCATCCAGGGCCCTGATACGTTATCTCACAGAGGTGTGTACACCCATCAGATTTTTGTAATTATTTCATGATTTCTTCTCGCGGGACTACACTGAAGAAACGACTGTACTGATTGCACAACATTTTCAATCTACAGTCCCACAAATGTATCATAAAATGGTGACCTGTAAATGTCACAGGAATAAACTTCTAATTTAAGGAACTTTATTTTATTGTTTTTTATTAATTGTATTGAAATAAGAATAAAGAAGCATGTTCAATTTTATGAGGGGAGCTATATTTTGTCAACACTGTCACAGTATTGAGATCAATGTTGAGGTTGAACAGGGTAAGAACCTTTTCACAAGTGAATTTCAAATCTGCAACTTTGTCGTGAAATTAAAAATGTGCCTTTCAATATGGAAATGACGTCTTTATTCCTAAAACATAAGACTATTATGAAAGAATACACATTTTCTTCCTAAAAAAAAAGTGGACATTTTTTTCAAGCAGGGATGTCTGTCTGATTTACGTGATGATTGTCACGATCATATTTGAGCAAAGGCGGGAAAAATGCTCAAATTCAGCCTGGCTTTTGTTTGCGTCGCTCCTGCTTTATCAGTGAAACCCTCACTTCCTGATTATCCCAAAAATCCCGCCGCACAGATCGAGCAACAAGACGGCGCCATATGAAATATTGGCCATCTCTCTGTCACTTCAGGTCTTCCAAACTGCATCTCTACTACCTCACAGCCTCCTCGCTCCATGTTTGTTTACTCATCATTTGCGTTTGCAAAGTATAAACTATGTCTTTCCCCGTCCACACAAAAAGTGAATACGAAAAGACCCGGTGGGTGTTCAACTGTGTCTCTCCCCATTCTATGCCGGCAGTAGAGTGGAGACTGTATGACAACAGATGCGTTTGAGTCTGGGCCCAAGCTTGTTCAATATTTGCCCAGGTCTTAACGGTGGATCAGGCCCACACGAAAGAACCCCAGCTTGGCTCCCGGTTGAAAGGCGGGATTTGGGAGGATTGGAACAGGGCAAGCCCCTCCGGCAGGTGGCCTGTAGCCCCTTCTTGCGCAACTCAAACAAGGCCCGAAGCCCCTTTGGTTACTCTACACATGCACACTGGACCAGTTCCTGCCTGCTGCACAGCTGGTCGAGGGATGGCGAGCCACGACCACGCACCTTATAGCACGAAATAGATCTAAAATGCCAAATACACAAGGGATCTACCCCCCCCCCCGCTTTTTTCTTCTCCTCCGCTTTGTACTCTCATGTTGAAATAATTATAGATGCATAACTGCAACAACAGCATCATTGTGAAGTTTTTGTGCAAGGTTGAAGCTGAAATTGAATGGTCAATTTGTTTCCAGTTTTGAAAAGAACAACACTTATAATTCATTTTCGATGATGCTTGTCCTCAAAGTTATTTCTATTAACGGATTGAAACTGTGAGAACTCATTCTACTTTGTCAACATCGATGACGATTAAAATAGGATGCTTTTTTTTACGACTACTAAAATAAAGAGGTTAGATTGTTTTTCCCCCCTTTTGTTCTGACTTTCCACCAATCCATTTTCCATTTTCAACTAAGGCACATACAGATAAACAAGCATTCACACGCACTTAAACACCTATGGACAATTTTGAGTCTTCACTGAACCGAACATTTTTTTCCCTTAATGTTGGAGGAGAGGAATAAGTTGAGCACCTGGAAACAGTCCTCGCAAGCACAATGAGAACATGCTAAATCCACGCATCTTACATCACATAAGTGCGATGCAGACGAGTTCACCACTGCACGTGAGCACTGGACATTGAAAATGGTCAAATTGATTAATTACCTGGTCAGTGTCTTCTGTTTCATATTACTAATGAATGTGAAAATGTGGTCGAACGGTGCCCGCTACTGTTCAGGAAAAATTCTTTTCGTACTTCAACATTTCGATGGAAATTAAAAGATGCGGGGGGGCTTTAGGTTTCGTTTTACCATTCGTGACAGCTTGTTACCTATCTTCTTCGGCGTCATAAATTCAGGGGTAAAAATTTAACTAATTATTCGTGGTTGCACAGCGCCACTTGCATGCCGGGTGGTAGAACTACAAGTTACCGGTTTCATAGTTTTGTCCGAAGGATGTCCACAGGGCCAGAGTGATGCAAATTATTTGTGGTGTCACAGCGCCACTAGCAGGCCAAATACTGGAAGTACAACACGTTGAAAGGGAGGCCAGCGGCCAGGGGTCAAACCATCAGGTAGAACAATTTCATACGAGAACAATTGTATGAAAATGTTGGTAATTAAGTGTTTTAAAGCATGATTACATAGAGTACTTTTTCATTTGTCATTTGTTGCATTAGTTTCTGTCAAACACAAATGGGCACTGTTCCACAAAGCAGAATTGGACATGGTGTAACAAAATTTGTTTTTCGAGCTCAAGTACATTTTAATGCTCCTCAAACCAATAATTCTTTGACCGCATCAAATGATTACAGAATATTTTACAGGCAAGTTTCACTTTTTAAATTGCATGACTGCAGCAAATGATTCTCATTTACTGAGATGCTCCTGTAGCTTTGGGGAAAGTATTAAAATGGGGCTATTGACTATGCACACAATACTAATGTGAATACATTAATGTGGTTGGATTTTAAAAAAATAAATAAATAAGATCTAGCGGTTGCAGTTATCATGAGTACACACAATGATAAAGCATAAAGCCAATAGTTGCATTTAATGGGCAAGTCAAAGATGATCCAGACTGAAATATACACTGATGTGTTTAATCAAGATTGTTTACTCTCTCGGTGTGTGTGTGTGTGTGTGTGTGTGTGTGTGTGTGTGTGTGTGTGTGTGTGCGCGTCTTCACAACAAGAGAACAAATGCCATGTCAGCGTTTTGTCTTTTTTTTATATATATACTGTATATACACAGAAAGAGAAAGATATAACCTAAATGACACATTAAAAGCCAGTATTTGTACTTCTCTGAAAATACAAATTTTGTACAACAAATATCTAACAGCATAGTATTTCAATTGCTCAATAAAAACTTCACTTGAATATTTTTTTTCCTCATGAAAAGGATGAAAATAAAACGCACTTTAACTTAACATTTGTTTTCTTTTTTTTTTTTGAGGTGGGAAAAAGAACAACTAACTTCATTGTTGGCAACAAAGTCCAGCTTGTGCCGCCAAAACGGTTTGAGCAGTCAAACCGAAAAAACAGCTTTTTTTTTTACTGAATAAGTCAACTAATTGAGACTACAAACACTGAGCAAACACACACACTTGTGTTTTTTTTTTGTTTTGTTTTTTTGGAATATATATTTATATAGGTATATAAAAGCCAGCAAGCAAAGCAAAGTGTGATTCCTTTCACATTCGTCATCCAGTCGGGAGGAAAAGAGTGCATCACTGTGTATTGGCCTCGCGCTTTTTCTTCTTCATGTGAGGTGTGATTTTTTTTTTTTTTTTTTAAACCGAGTGGTGTCGTATTTCTTTGGGATAAGGCATTTCCTACATGTGCATATTGATACTAGAAAATTCCCTGATAAGAGTAAAACAGCATGAAGTACTAAAAGACGTGTGCTGTTATGTCGGGAGTCGCTTTGTTATTGCTTGTTTTGCCTGCTATGTACTGTTTAAAGATGCAACTGGAAACTACTGACTACAATTTAATGCATTTCGGGATGGGCGTGCATTTTATGATACATTTTGAGCATTTCTGGGTAAAATGGTTTTCGGGGCTTGTAATGACAGTTGGCATGGAAATCGCCATTTGGGAGACCTCAACATGTCCAAAACTTGACTAAAATGCCTAAAAGCAGCTCCTATATTTTGTTGTTCTACTTCTTCCTTTCATAACTTTGCTGCTGTGAATCGGGAATTTCTCCATTGCGAGACTAATAAAGGTTTTCTTATCTTTTCTTAAACTTTCAAAGCGTGGTCCATACACCCGTCACGAGTGGTATATGGGCTCCCTCTAGTGGCCCAAGTACAATTCAGTTGTATTTAACTTAGTTCAATACATCTGCATTGCATCATTGCATCTTTAAATGTTGTTTGATTTAGAATATTTATTTGGGTATATTTTTTATTCATCTTCTGTGAACAATGCATTTATTATTAAGTTGTTTTTTTTAATTCCCGATATGCAAGTGTGGTGTTAATATTTCAAACTCCATGGTGCAGTGGATTCAAATATTAAAAAAATATATACAGTATATTTTGGGATAAACCTGATCTCATCTTTTTGAGGTGGTAATTTGCATGGAAAATAAAAAATGAAGCACTGCTGTGTGCGCCATCCAGGGGCGGCAAAGTTCAACTCATCTCTGCTTTTGATTTTAGAACTGCATGACTCATTTTATATATATATATATATATATATATATATATATATATATATATATATATATATATATATATATAGCGAAGATTCTCCATCCCTGATCTAAAGAATATGATGGAACCTCCAACATCGCCCCCCCCCAAAAGTGGCAAATTTAGAAATTTAAACAAAATAATGCCACAAGAATATGCTTCAAAATGTAAATAACTTGTCAATTAATTTGCCATCAATGTTGTGACAAATTGCTGACCACCCAGGTGTGTAAAAGGATCTGCAAAATTTGGATGACAATGGTGCCTTAGAATAGTCACACAAAAAAAATAGGCAACACTGAAAAAAACGAGAGCAATGAAAATGAGTCTGACGCATTCCATTTTCCCCACTACTGCCTTTTGCTTTTTCATTGGCTTTTTTTTTTTGTGACTTGTGCTGACCTTTGGAGGTTCCACTATAGCATTACGTGGGCGTATGTGTAACTGTGTATTAAATCAATTCATGCAGCGGTGGCACTGACGAGGCTAACAGTCTACCTGTGGGTTCTCCTTAGGCTTTGACATCATATTATCTGTGGAACATATGTGGCGTGTGATCTTAAAAATTGCATAGATTACTGCGGGGGGGGGGGGGGGTGTACGGAGGACTGACGGAACGACGTGAAGTGAGAAGCGCACGGCCAATGCACAGCGACACCTCCGGAGAGTGCCTCATTTGCTTAGGATGGCGATGCCGAGTGTGCTGAGGGGGGGAGGGGGGACGAGTCGAGGCTGTGGCACAGGATCCATTTGTTGTAACATTAGAGCCACGAGGGGGGGGGGGGTTAATTATGAAATTTCACTTGAACGGATCAATCCAAATATTAAAAAAAATCTTTGGAGACATCTCATGACAGGCAGAGCAATTAAATTCTCCTCCACTAGATGGCAGAAAAATACCATTAAGCTGTGTATCTGACTTGTTCAGACTTCAGAATGATGGCTTTGTGCCCAGATTTCACACTTAAAGAGTCCATTTGTGAGTAAAGTAAGGTCAGAATTATTTCTGTTTGTATAGCTTTCGGGACATTTATGTAATGTAAAATATGTGCCTTGGCTTGATTGAAAAATTAGTAAACACTGCTTTGGATGATGAGTCAATGTGCGGTTGAAGCAATTATGACAATGTAAAATCTCATAGGCCAGAAGTCAAATTCGGAGCAGCACGTGATCTCCTTTTAGGTTGCATGCTGCAGTAAATTTGGTGTTCATCCATAAAAATAAACCAATTTTTTTTCTCCTTGTTTTTGGACTACACTCTGGTGAAAACCATTCGAAAAGTGACTTACACAAGTGACTTACACAACAAAGGCAAAGGTTTGGGCTCAACAAAATTGTACAAAAAAAAAAAGGCTTTCAATTGGAAATGTCTTGACATGTTCAATAAATTTGAGCGTGACAGAAAGGCAAAAGATGAGCTTTGATTTGTGATGACGATTGGGCAAGGTGAACTTCATTGCTCGCTTGGCCTCCCAATTTCCTCCTCTTAACTTTAAAGGAGTCACCATATGTATTTTTTCCACCTCAAGGATCAAGAATAACAGTAAACTTTTATATTTTTCATTTTTGAGCTTTGTTTGCATGGGCCGTCTTATTTTATGCAAATGAGCCACTTCTCATTCCGGCCCCTTCTACTGTGCCACAAAGCAAGAACAGCTTTAGGGAGTGGTTACTTGTTGAGCCCACAGTATACAAAAGCTTTCTATTTCATCTTGAACTAATGAGCATTTTCACAAAGCTTCAGGTTAAAGGTTCGGACGTTTGACTTTCCGAAGAGGCCCGGTGTCTAAATTGGTAACATTGAACTATGTTGATGTGAAACAGTAAGCGTTGTATGCCGGGAAGGTGAATTTAGCCTGGGTTGTTGATGTCAATTACGGAGAGTCTTTGATGCGCATGCATGTAGACTTCTATTTAATTATTTTTTTTTTAACCAAATCCATTCTAAGCCCTTTCTTTTTAAGGGTAATGTTTTAAGATGTGCTTGAAGTGACATGAAAAGGTTTTGGATCCTAGTTTCATAGTCGTAGTATATTTACATTTTAAACTATTAATATGGTTACTCACTAAAAAAATTTGAGGAGGTTTTCTTTTTTCAGGGATCGCGCCTCCGCTCTGCGAATGGCGTGGGGGGGGGGGGGGGGGGGATTACTGCTCAAGCAATTCAAAAGTCAGTTTCCCATAATATGTCCCCTAAACAGCAACATGGACGTGACGCTGTTTTTGCAACCGATTCCTTCATTTGATATTCTCCCTCCAGTCCACATTCTCAACATCAATAAATTAGAGGCCACTTGACATAACGACATATGTGTGTGTTTACATCACGATTCTAAAAAAAAACCAAACAAAAAAAAAACATGGCCCTCAGCCTGCTCTGATTGTTTGCGAGCACAACAGCGCAACAGCAACTACATAATATAATTGTCAGATGGCTACAAACAATCTATTGTAACGTGTTTGTCTCTGAACGCCTCTCTGTTCCTGCCTGACAGTCAGTACCTGCTTTCATTGACAAACTGAACCCGGGCTTGTTGAATTATGATATAATTCGCGAGAAGGACCCTTTGCCCTTGCCTGCTTCACACCTGCCGGCGGTTCTATGTCACCCAGGAGTCCATGCGCAGGCGCTTGACCGAGGGGCTTTCCCTGTCGCCGGTTGCCGGCGCTCTGCCCATGCTGAGGGGTGAGTGGAAGTCCGCCCTGTGGTCCTCGCGGTCGCTGCCGTCGTAGGAGCTACAGGAGGAGCTGAGGCTGTCGGCGGGTGAGCGTCCCAGACCCTCCTGTTGCCGGCCGGGGCCCTGCTGCTGCTGCTGCTGTTGAGGGTGCGGCGGCGGCGGCTGATGCTGGGGTGGAAAGCCGGAGGGGGTGACGCGCTCTCGCGGTGGCGAGATGGGTTCCGACTTAATGTTGATGCTCTGGCTCGTGCTGATGGAGAGGTTGGAGCCTTGAGGTAGGTGCCCTCCGCCGCTGCTGGGAGGGGCAACATGTGAACAACATGCACCGGTCAACTTTCAAAACTTGTTCAGAACAAGAGGAATACATGTCTCAAAGTGCATTGGCAATTTTGGCTCTCCCTGCCCACGAGCATTACAGCACTTTAATTACTAGTTTGTTTGGGTTTTTTAAAAATTCATTTCAGGGTGTAAACACAAGCGGCCGCTTGTCTCAGAACTCAAATTATGCTCGCAAGCAGTGACGCCAAAAACACTCACAAAGTGGGTCACTTGATTATTGAGTTTAGAACATCCATGACTGTGGACTTTTAATAGGGACATACAACTTGAAGGAACCAGTCGGAGGTGTACAATATTCCAGCAGGCTTTGACTGGGGGGGGGGGGGGGGGATGGCACTATCTGGTGGACTATTACGAGATGACAAATTTTAATTTGTCACTTGTACTTCTGTTTTTAAACAATGGTGTCGCGGTTTATTCTAACCCCCCAAAACCCGCAAAGAAATTGACCAGTTTTTTTCCACCCCCCACCCAAAAAAAAAACAAAAACAGTTGGACTCCGTAATTTGAATTGCAATTGCTCATAGAATTTGAGATTTTATCTAATTTTGCTCGATAAATATGCCGAAGTCGTCTCAAATGCCGGTCTTGTTTTGTACGCTGCCATCTGACGAGCGTGTCTTCTTTGTTGGGTAGAGTGTTACTCACACCAAAGAATTAAGTGCCGCTTGGCCCAGTTGATGCTGTTGCCATGCTGACATGGAGCCCAGTGAGAGCCCGGGAGAGCTGAAACCCTGCAGGGAGGAGAGCTCTGCACTGCTCAGGGAATACTCTGCAAAAACAACAACACAAGTAGAAACGCCTTCGTCGTGATGGCAAAAGATAGGCCGTCTAGCAAAGTCAGAGTGAGACTTTCGGGGGGGCAACTTACCAGCAGGGTTGTAGGAGGTGGGCATGCCTGAGTAAACCAGGCCTTGTGGAGGTAAGCTGGGTGTGGTAACAGATACCACTGGAGTGGCCAGTGGCTGGGTCGACTGGGAGCTGCTTATCCTTTGGGTGTTCTGCAAAGAGAAAAACAACAAAAATATTAGCACAGTAGCACCCCGCCTGCTGCCCGAAGATAGCTGGGATAGGGTCCCACGACCCTCGTGAGGACTATTAGCTCGGATCATGGAGGGCTCTCAATTGATGTAAGAACATCTACGACCACACGGGGGTGCTATCGATCTCTGGTTTGCTCTGTTTTGGCTCCTACTTGATCCAACGCAAATAGTCACTCCACTTTCTTTGTTTAAAATGTCAGGCGTTGAAGTACAATAGCCAAGGGACTCTTATGAATTTAATGGTAGAGAATAATATACAACCGTGGCTGTATTTTTATGCAGTGTTGCGTCATCCGCACCAAACACGGCATACTGCAGCCATACGGCAAGAATAAATAGCAGACATGATGGCACACGTAATGTAACAAACATGTGTGCAACTGCCATCGTGTTATCATCGTCATCATCATCATGCTGACAGCTTCCTCGCATTGTTCCAGCACTCTGAGGCCAGATGACTTCAACATGTATCTGACACAATGACCTCATTCGTGATGGTGTCACTTTATCTTCCTGATGAAAAAAATAAATAAATAATAGTGTTGTTCAGGAAATGCTACACAAAAGCGCACACAGAAACAAGCGCACAAAAGTCCAAGCGTGGAGTGGCCGACATGAATGCGGAGGAGCCAAGTGAACAGGCTGAGGTGATTTTCACCAGCCAAAAAGCCGAAACAGGCAAAGACAAAATGGCTTCTTTCCTCAATGGCACTAATGCAGAGTACACACGCTTTGATTTTGAGCATTTTCACCCGTTCCTAACAACGATAGAAAAGACAGATGTCCGATTCCGAAGTATTTACTATACCGCCATTTTAAAATAACTATTTTCAAGATTTATAACTAAACATGCAGTGGCAGAGCGACCCACATATATGTTTGGTGTACCAAAGAAACAAACATAACAGGAGGCTTAAAAGGCTGAAAAAACAGTGGCGCACCCATATTTTATTACCTCTACGCTTGTCTCGTTTGGTATTCTTGTTGATCGCATTTTGGGAGGAAAATATTCCTCAAAAGTCTCCTGTGAGTTAAATTCCTGGTACTACGACATACTTTCTGCTTGCGGGAGGACACCGGTGATTGTGTGTGGAAATATGGTCTGGTATGTGCAGTAATATGTCAGACTACTAAGCCAACACAGAGGCAGATTTAGTTTTTCCTGGTCATATGACTCTCACTTTAAAAAAAAAAAAAAGGTTTAGATTTTGAAAATGTGTGTACTCTGCTTCAACAAAAACATCTCCAACTAGCCACTTGACGCATCAATTGACAAAAGTGCGGCAGCGGTCGTTTTGTCTGTTACGACGCTAAGCGAAGCAAAAAGCGCCAGATGTGATGCGCCTTGACTTCACACGCGTGGCCACAACAACGGAGCGACGTGTGAATGGCTTGCGAGGGTGTAAAAGTTGCAAAGTTGTTTTCGAGGCCCGCAACAAAGAAGACAAGCGACAGCACAGATTGCAACAGGAGAGCACACCAAGTGTTCCGGCTAATATTCCTTCACGGCTATGCATTAGCTACCGTCTTGGAAATGCTCAAATAGGTGCTTCTACCTTCAGAGAGCAATTTATAGACTCGTTACCCGCACTTCTGAAATAACAAATTTTCTCTGATTTATGTTATTAGTAATCATAATGAGGTTCATTTGTGAAAACAATGATATTAATGATTTATCAAAAATGAAGGAACATACCTGTCATACGCAATGCTTTAATTCCACAAATCTGTTCGTGTTAGTTAGCAAGCAAATGTTGATATCTGCAACATTTCTAAAAAAAACAAGCAAATAAATAAATCGCAAGGTCCCATCAAAGATGAGTCGTCTTTAGAGTGGACCTGCGGGCTCCTGATTTGGTGCTTGGGGGCTACAGGTGCCACATTGGTGACCCTTCATTTCTAACAATATGGCGTCTTCATTATACCCCTTGCGGCGAAACTTTGAAAATGCTTCATTCAAATCACTTTAAAAATTGGCCCTTTACATTTCATGCGAACGTATAATCAAGTGTATATAAGCTGTCAAGTAATAAGAAGCAGATTTGAAAATGTGTTTCAGAACTGTTGATGTCAACTAAAATTATGTTATCCAATGCGCCAGCGATACTGGAATCCATTCCGTAAAGTGATGTGTGAAAACATAAGTAGGGAAGAGAAAGTTCCACCCACAACTGCGCTACACCCTTCTAGCATTTATGTAAATTAAAACCTCCTCTGAAATAAGACATCTTCAAATCAGTGCCAGGCACTTTCTGAAGATGACTAAATAGACACCTTTGAACTCTATTTGAGGAAATGCTACTTCTTCTTTTCACTGTACTGTGCCTACTTCCATTTCTCCTTTGACCGGGCCCAGTCTGCCTTAATGCAGGCACTCAATCAATAGCATGAATAAAACGCGACAAGGGGCGACAAGATATTATCTGGCTCACACCCTGGGCCCCTTGATTAAGTCTTCATCTACACTCTGTCATGCCAAGATGTGATTAATTTAATACCATTACGGTCTAATGACAGGCTGTCTGCAGACCCGCCACAGCCGCCAACCTCTGAAAGGCTTGTGAGCGGTCTGGAAGGCTCAGACACGACCGACTAAGCCTGCTTCTTAAAAAACACAACCTGACTCACCCGAGTACAGAACACAGAAGTGCAACGCTAATATGTGTATGACTAATAGGAAATTTAATGTCAGTTTAAACTCCAAACCTAATGCATAATTTTTTAAATGAATGCGTGTATTTGAGTATTAGGTGGGATTCACACGGCATGGTGAAAGTGACTATTCAGATTTTTTTTTCTTTTTGGTTTCTCGTTGAGTGAGCATTATATAGCGTGTTCACCCGAAGCATTTTATTCGTTCTGTGAATGTAAATACAGACAGATATTTGACTTATGCCATTTGAAACATATATGGCAAAAGATAAAATCAGATACAGACTTTCAATGGGGTATTGGGCACTTGGACCTGAAAGTTTAAATCCAAAATAAAACAGGTCAAGTGTCGCCCCGGGTGTTCAAGGTGCGCTTTATCTTCATTATCAGAATTATACAAAGCCTGGTGTTTCAATGTGAATAACTGATTAAGCGTTATAGCACTCAAGCAGCACGCTGTCTCAGGGTGGGGAGGGGATCTTTCTTTAAAAAAATTTAAAAATAGTTCAGTTATCATCTCATGAAGCTCTGAAAATTTCATACCACACACACGCGCACGCACACACACACACTCACACACACACAAAGAGCGTGACACACGACACCTGTTAATGAAATCACAGATCTCCAGATGCCACAGTGCAAAAATGGCGAAAACCATATCATACTGGAGACGCATCAAAACCACGTAAAAATGCAACAACGAAGGAGAATAAGGTCGTATGTGCGAACCACGACACTGTTGTTGAGTCTTAATTTTTGACTTCCAGCGTTATGGGAACCCATTGGTCTGTGGCAACAGACTGATAGTGCGAAAGAAGTTCATAAACTCACGATAAAAACTGATAGGAAGGTCTCAGGGATTTGTAAGAGCAGCGGTAATAGCTTAACACTTGAGTCCATGTGGTGCTATTAAGAGTCCATCTACTCACCAGCGGGGGCATCATCCCTTTGCTCGACGGAGGGATGACAACCCTCAGGTCTGGCTTGCGGGCTCCCATTCCCATGCTCCCTCCGGGGGGCGGCGGCGACTTGGTGGGCATGACTTTACCCAGGCCATTGCCGCTGGGCGCACAGAGGAGGCTCGGGGAGCCCCTGGGGTTGGCGAAGCCGTTCCCTGTAGAGCCCAACACAGCAACAGTGACACGTCGTCAAAAAGCACAAAGCGTAACCGGCAACCATTGTCGTCATCAAAGGGAGCAGGCGGCTCGCTTTTGTTTTTTTATCCACGCGGCGATGAGTGTTTTCAACCCTCTGGGAAGTTTTAATGGACGTGGATAATTATCCCGAACAGTTACAAAAATAAAATGTCCATTTCAAAATTGATGAGCCTTTTATTTTTTAGTGTGAATGATTACATTAAGTGGCTTCTTTTTGCATGTGGAGACAAGGGGCAGTTTCCGGGCAAATGTACCGTGACCGCTTAAAAGAAATAGCTGAAACCATTACGCCCGGATAAAAACAATTAAAAGAAAAATGCAATGAACACACACATGCTAGAGTCTCACTTTTAACGCTCACACATTCACTTTGAACACATTTACCAGTGTAATATACTGTCAAGTTAGCCTTGCCAAAACACAATCGTTCCATCTTAAATAGGAAAAACATTGACATCTATAACGTTCATGTTTTAGAGTCCAAAAATGAGGTTTTGGTTATTTTTGGCATGGTTTTTCAGGCGTGCGGCATCATCAAAAAGAAAAACAGGTTGCACTTGCATTTTTGGGGGGCACTTTATTTTCCAAAAACCCAGACTAAGAACATGAAGCTCGTACTCACACTCCAAGTCCCCGTTGCGTTGACGGCAACAAACAAATTCCATTTGGATTCAAAACGTCTTCCATTGGCCACAATGGGAAGTGGGATTCGAGTTCAGGTAAGCTATTTTATACCAAAAAGAAAAAAACTTTTCCATCGTTAGAAGCAGATGGTTTTTGCTGTCGTCAACACGATTTGGGAACATTCATTTTGGGTTGCAGTCCGAACTCTAATTTTAATATACCGTATTTTCCACACTAAAAGGCGCACTGGATTATGAGGTGCACCTTCAATAAATGGCCTATTTTGTAATTTTTTTCATACACTGGGCGCACCGCATTATAAGACGCAATCTATAATGCATGCACTAGATGGAGCTACGCTCAAGGAAACGGCAACAGAACGATCAGATGTCAGTGAAATCGATTTAATAAAGCAGCGACACAGTTCACTTAACCAACAGCAAGTTATAACATTAACTTGTGAACGTTGAACTCTCTTACCCCTGCTCTATTTCCGTGTTCAACTGCGTAACCGATCGCCTTAAGTTTGAACTCTACGTTGTCGGCACGTCTCGAGAAAGGAGCCATTTTGGGATTGAAATATTACCGCATCGCATCGGATTTTAAGGCGCGCTGTGAGCTTTTCAGAAAATGGAAGGCTTTTAGGTGTGCCTTTCAGTGCAGAAAATACCGTATGCAAGTCGCGCCTGAGTATAAGTTGCAGGAACAGTCAAAATGTGAAAAAAGTGTGATTTCTAGACCATAATTTCTGAAAAATAGGGACTCAAAAATCACTGAGCGAAGCTACACTATTACATAAACTAAGGGGGGGAGAAAGAATGAATGGTATCTGGCTCTGAATCAACAGATCAGTAACACTCCACCAAGTCGCTGACTTTTGACTTCTATTGTTTGTGCGGCAAGTCCAAGTGTGTGTGTGTGTGTGTGTGTCTATGTGACCGGGAGGCTCTTTTGCGTTAGGAACATAATGGAACAATAGCCATACGATAAAGACCTGGTGACAATTCCCGCTCAAATAAACAGTTATGAAGCCCACAATGGTATCTCACAGCTGAATCAACAGTATGTACACAAGCAGCTGTCAGCTGGGACTTTGATCACGTAAGAATTGACTGCAGTGTTTATCCGCCGTGTCGATGACGGCCCTTAGAAATGGCCACACTTTGACGAGAAAACAAGCATTTCAAGGCAAATCAATGAGCGGCGCAACTTGAGACGCTTGGCCATTCAACTACTGGACTGTCAACAATAAAATAATACGAGTGATGCAACATATGAATCGTATCTGGGGTGGGCTGTGGTAGGCCGTTGATGTTTTACAGTAAATAGCCCAACGTTTTAGGTGTACAGTATGTGGTACTTTGCTGGTGCTTTGTTTTGAGTTTGAACTATTGTAGTAGTCCAGGAAGTAATATCAATTAAGCTGCACAGCAAGGGAACAAGGACCCCAAAAAAATACTAAAACTAAAACAAACATTTTGAAGATGATGGTGTAGCAATTTAATTTTCAACGGAGGAGCTGTAGTCTTTCTCATTTTCCCCTCCTCAGTTAAAGTTAATGAGCAACAAATCATTATTTAGTTAATTGTAAGTGTTTAATGTATTTATAATAGTGTATTGTCACTTATTCTCTGGAGATTATATGTAATTTTAACCACGCACTGGCAAAAAAAAAAAAAAAAAAAATAGTTTTAGGGTTGGAACGGATTAATTGCATTTCCATTAATTTCATTGGGTCACATTTCCTCATTTTTGAACGTTCCAGGTTATGGGCTCACGGAAGCAATTAGGCTTTGAACTTGAGGTTTGTTGTTTGATTTCCTCAAACCGTTTCATTTTGGGTTAGGATAGAGGATCTTTTATACATGCATTGAAAAATGCCTGATCAAAAAATATATATATTAACAGCACATATTTTGCAAATGGCATTTTTGTCATACATCTGTGCTGGCCCCCATTAGCACAGATGAAAAATTGTGGCCCCCTCCGGCATTTGACTTGCCTATCCCTGCACTATAATCACAATAAATTGATTATTTTTGTCATAGTACAAAAACGTGTTTATATTGTTACAAATAGTGATGTCTGAATGAAAATGACTCCTAATTTGTTTAAAAACTATGACAGGTACAATATCCCGAGAATAAAGTTGTTGGACTACGATTGGGGGGGAAAAATAATTCATTCTATCTTGGGGCGTCTTGAGTAGGACAGGTTGGGTGTTACCTTTTCAACTTGAATAACCCGAAGCCACCATTTAACAGAAAATTGTTTCTCACGTTGCCACGGAAGGCCTGGCGTTGTACTTGAAAGCGGCAAAGACACACCTTTGTCATGCAGACAGATGGCCGTGATTTGCATTTGGCACGGTTGTGCTCCTCTCTTCTGGGCAATGCTCAACAAGCTCTTTATTTTCATTGAAAAGGGCCTAGATTGTTTTGCGTTAAATTGTGACCAACTTTTGTTAGCGTTGTAATATCCAAACATTTCTTTATTCTCGTTTCTATTTAGGGATTTAAACTCCTTATATGATATGCAAATAAATGCTATGCTGTGCAATCCATTTAAGTTATTATGTGCGCAGTGCGGTTGTTGTGGATGAAAAGTGAGAGATACTCACCGTCATGTTATTAGCAGCTCTTGAATTACTGGCATTTATTCCAATATGAGCGAGAAATAAGTAGCACGGCACCCTCAGCCTTTTTGTTGTTCAACCACACATATATTGACATATATTATGGTGGGATCTTTTCTGCGTCAGGTTCGGCTAAACAATCACGGCGGGTCCGTGGTTTATTAAGGTAACCGCATGTGAAGTTGTTTGCTGGGTGGCGTAAGAATATGTGGTTATGTGGCACAAGAAGGCACACGTAATTACAACTAAACTGTAAAGGAAAACATTTTGTTTCCTCGATTCAAAGTTGACAGTTAAATTTGTGTGTGGTTATTTTCCAAAATAAAGACAAATTAAGTCATTATACTCCTTTTTAAATTTACAAGGAGGAAAACCCCACAACATTCACGAGATTCAAGTTTGAATGTTACGAGCATAAACAGGCTGTGTTAACACATTACGGTTTCGAGTGACATCATTCTGATGATTTGCTCTCAAGTAGCACAGTTGGGATCGGGATTGGAAGTGTCATCGCTCCGTGAACGGGAATAAAAACTCACGGGATCGGGTATGTTCAGATGGGAACAAGGTCTCTTCCAAATTGTGACGAAATATGCGAATACGTGTCGGACATTTGACAATGCGGGTGCAAGGTAAACGCACAAATCGGATTTTACCTCGTGAATACCATTTTGACGTTATCCAAATACAAAGATTGGTGAGCAGCGGCAAAAAAGCGAAAGTACGGACAATGAAATATGATATAAATATGCTAAGTTTGAATTGTGGCCACTATTAAATCAGGAAAATAATTACTAGCTGTAAGCATTCCCCAGCATGCCTGCCCTGTTTTTTTTTTTTTTCAACTGGGGGTCAGCCAAGGCCAATTAAACATTTTGTAATCCTGGCATTATTTATCTCTTCTTATGTCTTCACTCTGGAAGCCGAGGACTGTTGCGTTTGTTTACCTCATTTCCCCTTCACCCAACTTCCCTTTTTCTTCCCTAAGACCAAGACAACAAAACAGGCTCTTCATCTGCTGATTCACCGCAACTTGCAATTGAAAACAAGGGTGCAATTTAGGGTGTAATTGTGTACATTGTTGAGCTCTCTTACTGAATGGCACACTGGGGTAGTGATATAAAATTAGACAGGAGCTGCGGCAGATGGCTATTTAGAGAACAAAAGAGAGGGAAATATATTTGTTCCCTGACATTACGCACGGCGGCTCGCAAGACGACACCGTATTAGAAGAAAAGCATGTCCCAGTAATTAAATGAGTCACCACTTCTCCAAACAGGGAAGCTGCTTGAATGCTGACACTAGTCCCAGTAAACACAAGAACTGATGGTGAGACGTAGAGACGACCATTTGGCACCGCAACAACTGCCATCTGGTCACAGCTTTTGCTGCGGTTATACGGTAAATCCCTGCCTAGTTGTGCTACGCTATGCACAAATTCACCTGTATCCTGTAAAATCGACACTCCGTCATTTGCTCACCTACATGCAGTTTGCTGCTCTTTCCGCAATGTCCCAAGATACAACAGAACGGTGGCAAAGCACAAGCTAATCGGAAATTACGTAGTGATTGGTGTAATATTAGAGAGTAATAATTTCGAACGGGACTCTGGTTTGAAGATTTTAAAAATCTGCGCCATTAAAACTACAGCCATGTTTGGAATAATTAATGTCGAGGAAGTTCTTTTGCCCCGTGAACAGAGCGGGTTTACTGTATTCCGAATTGTGAAACGGAACAGCTATGTCAGGAATGATCATCTGACAGCAAAGCCGGAGGGAGATGGCACTTGGTACAAACAACAGCTGCAAGTCGCTGAATCCAGCTATTGACCACCGCGCAAAACATGCGCAACCAGCCAAGGTGCCGTTTACCGACAGTGTTGACATTGTAATCCTACAGCAAGGCTTCATCGTTGCATCATAATTTCGAAAATAAACCGGTCTCTCATCGTCGCTCGTCTGCCTGGCACAAACCCTCTCGGAAAAGCTGCTCTGAATAAACCTTCAGATAGGCCTATTAGTGGCACCTTTAGAAAAAAAAACGGTCACTATGTTATAGAAGAAAACCATAAAAAAGCCATACAGGTAAAAAAAAAAACGTTGAACAGTCGAAGAGTTTGAACAGGCTAAAGATCAGGCTGCAGAATGAACACCCAAAGTCGTGCAATAGTTGCTGTCACATTACCCTCCCGGCTCATCTCATTATCTTGGTGGGGAGAGCTGCATCGGCTCTGTGCACATGCAGCGAACCACATGCACTATATTATTATTTTAAAAGTGACTAACGTGTCATTACGTTTGTCCCCTTATATAATCTTATTTCTACAAACAAGCCGATGGCCGCTTTTGGCGACAGGCGAGCTGAGTGGCACGGAAAGAGTTAAAAAGCCCACCTGCCACTGCCCCTCACGCAGCACATTGCAGCCATGACAAGCTGTCCGGTCATTGTGTACTGAGGACTTAAGAGGGATATCATGGCCTGAATACCTCCAGGGTTATGCTGGTCTGGGCATCTTATGGGCCTTGGCCAGCCTTATAAGGCCTGTGAGGGTACATGCACCTGTCAACACAGCGAAGGAAACACCATGGGGGGTGGGGGAGGATTCAGCCTGGAGGTGGGAGTGTTTTTAAAGGAAATACAAGGTTTATTAACCGTGTACAACAAGCACATCACGTAGGCCGTGATTATGCGGTGACTATATAGCCAAGCAAAAAGCCCCCCCGCCCCGAAATCAAGAGCTGAATTGTCTTGAACCAATCACAGATGGATAACGCAAGCATCCAGCTCAAGTGCTAAGCAGGAGGTCCAGTGGGCAGAGCTACAGAGAGCGCATAAATCTCTTCGGGAAGGACTTACCCGCTGGGCTAGAGCCCATGCCGCTTGGCACTGAGAGCTCTGCGCTATCAAGCAGGCCACCTAATGAGATGTGCAGAGTGATATGATGAACCATCTGCACGGCTTGTGCGCACACACACATACACAAAAAAAAAACACATTCGAACAGTGCATGTGTCAAGGGTTCTCGACGAGACAGGAACATCATGTCATGTAGATTTATCTTTACAGTCTGTAAAAGGCAAGGACTCTCATATTCGTGTCTGACGCGGAAGGGACAGTTTTGGAAAACATCAAGCGGTGTCGAGAAAGGTTTGAAGGGAGACATATTAGGACTTAGAATAGTTCCCAGGCGTCTAACAAATCAAAACACCCCCAGCATATAGAAGCATTTATATTATCAATACCATCCTGTAATATTTGCTGTGTTCATTTGCCATATTTTTCAGATTACACGAAGCAGTTCTTCTCAGTCTTCATTACATTCAGCTGTGACTTGTATGCGTTAGAATTCAAACTCAGCCTAGCACCCAAAACCCCCGTTCCCTCATCGTTTGGACTTCCTCTGTATTACCGCCAGCTTCTTTCCACCGGCGACTACCAAAAGACATTAGAAAAAGAAATGGAAGAGGAACGAGATGAAGTAGAACAGCGGTGCAAAACTCATTTTTGTCGCAGGCCACATTGGAGTTAGTTTCCCTCGGGGGGGGGGGGGGGGGGGGCGATAGGACTTAACGATACACGATATGAACATTTTAGACTGATAACCAATAATTAGTTTCCTGCTTTGCTCAACGATATAAACACACACACACGCATGCACACGCACACGCCTTGTTTTCGGAATGTTTCCACACAGGAGGGCCGAGAGCTTGAGTTGAACCACGGACTTTTGGACTGTGAGGTAGACGTGCTACCAACCGCCACTCTCGGTTTTCCAGCAAAAAGGTAATTTCTTATCATGACCAAAAAGCACATGCTGAGAAGTAAATACAGGAACCTTTTGTCGCCTTTGTGCGTTGTGTTGTTTCGCGTGCCTTCGATTTGAATCCGAGAGGCTAACCGCTAGGTTCAGCATGTGACATCACAACGAGGATGAATTTAGGATCTCCCACAGGCACATTTTCAAAAAACGGGCAGAGATTCATTTGACTGTTTCATTTCACACTTGATAGGTGGGCAGGCACTCTATCACTAATTAAGAAGTACAGTACATTGAAGTTTACAGATAGCTAGCATCCTGACAGAAGGTTGCATTTGCAGCGAGCCATCAATTAGCCACTTGAAAATAAAACATTTATCGGGCCGCTCTTTAAAGTTTTATGAATGTGCGAGAGTATTTTTTTCCAAGAGTTAAACTGAAATCAAAGCACGGCACGTTGAATCCCGCGAGAGGCTTTTACCGACTACAGCATTAAAACGACAAAGACTTGAGAGTCACCACGGTAGAAAAACAAGCGTTATGTGAACTGGAATGACAAGGCGTCAGACATTTGTGTTATGAAGTGGCATCGGAACGAGGCATTTCACACCTTGCTGCATGTACTCGTATCATATGCAGTGTAGCCAAAGCCATCTGTACCCACAAAATCACAGCAGTCATCCCAGTACCAGAAGACACCTCATTTTTACACAACGCTCTAACAGTAAAGGTTGCAAAGATGGCAGGTTTGCTTACAAATCTGATTTGTGTCCCCCCCCACTTTTCCCCTTATAATCGACCAAATTAATTTTAGGTTGAAATTGGCACTTTCTTTAGACTAGGCTTTAAGTTTTAGCTTTTGCCACATAAGCTCACTTTCTTTGGGAGAAGAAATTCAGGTTTTAATTCAACCCGGCCTCAACTTTCCCAATTATCCCTGCGCCAAGGCCGAAATCAGCACTTTCTTGAACTCTCCGCCAAAAATTCCAGCGTTACATACTTTGGGCCTAGAAAACCAGGTTTTATTTTTTTCTGCCCATTCGTCGCAATTATATCTGAGTCAATGTTGAAATCAGCACAAAGCCAAATTCCACATCTGCTCGCAGTAGTTGGGTCTCGAAAAACGGATCATTCTTCCGTTTTTTGTATTTTTCTCTAATCTTGAGAATTATTTCCAGGTCAATACTGAAATCAGCACGTTCTCTTTAAACGACACGCCATGTATTTCTAAATTACTAGGAGTACACATGGTCGCTATGGAGACCTTCTGATTGTGATGGGTTGAAGAATTCTCTCCTCTAAGTCATCCCTGGACGCAAATCGTCTGAGAATCCATTTGAGATACATACAAGTCATTCAACAAAAGTGTCAGCATCGAACGAGACACTTTGATCATCCGCGTGTTTGACGACGGGCCGGCGCCCACCAACTCACCTGCGCTGGTGGGCCTCTGGGGGCCTCCGCTGGAGCCCACATTCCTATGCAAGGAGGCCTGCGGAGGGGACAGCATCCCGTTGTCGCCGAGGGAGGCCGCGGCCGCCGCTAAGCTCTGGCTGCCCAGAGTCACGCCTCCCGGCTGGTACATGGCGTTAGGGTTGGACACGGGCACGGCCACATGCATGGAGAAGTTCTGCTGAGGCAACGCTGTGGGCTGCGAGAGGGACAACAACACACGCAACCAGATAATTACACACTAACACAATCCAAAGGCTGATGATTATGACCAGTGGCCGTCGTGGTATTGGCAAATGGGAGCTACCCCTTGAGGGTTTGTTTTAATAAAAGGACACTGATTCATCAAACAGCCTGCAGTACATGTTGACAGGAACAACAGAAGCAATCATTTGCAATTCATGTATAGTCAAGGTATATTCAAAAATGTATTTGGCAGTGATTGGATGCTAGGATATATCAAAACATTTTGTCAGACATTCACTTAAGCCCTGAATGATTCATCCGCTGACCACTGAGTAGTGAATTTGTGTCTCATAAATGTTTCCTTCTCCCCTGCCCATTTTTTTTTTTTTTAACGCTTGTACCAGTGATCTTTTTAAACAATTTTAAGGATTGTTTTTTTTTTCACGATTAGAGATCCTGTTAGCTTGGAGCACAACATACCAAAGACTAACCATAAAAATCCTAAGAAAAAATTGTGCTGGTTAAAATAAGACCAGAAACACGACTGTAAAAAAAGGTGACATCTGTTATTTAAAAAACAAAAAAAGTTGTACAGGGAAAAACCAGACTGCTGTAAAAGTCCAAAGTTGCACATGTCAAAATTAAACTTCTACAAAAATATTTGCATTGGTGAAACTCAGATTTCTGTAAAGAAAAAAAAAAGAAATTGTGCAGATTAAAATAAGTTGCTGGTGTTGTGCAAAAAAAACAAGACCGACGTTAAAAATCCAAAAAGTTGTACGCATTTAACGATCAAAAAGACACTAAAAATCCACTAACTCAGAATTTGTTCAGCGAATGAATCACCTTAGGCTGTAAACACACTCGATTAAATTTCAGTGCTAATCTCAAAAGACAATTTACGGGAGAAACAAAACAGAAAACAACATGCATTCAGGTGATCACTTTGGCATTGCAGCGGTCAGCGCAACAGGTGCAGGTTTTGCCTTTTGAAGCATCTGTGCGTGCATTTGTCAACATAGCAGAGAAGAATTGTGACAGCTCCGAAAATGGTGACGCATTGAGTGACCACGTGCTGACAAAGGCAAGTGTCAGTGATTAAGAAAACAAACCAAAACAACAAATCGTTCCAGCCTGAATCCAGTGGGTCAGTCGGCGCGTTATTGTGACTTTTGTTAATGGCAAATTGGTGCTCTTCATGTCAGGAAGAGAATATACTCTCAGGAAATGTGATAAGATCACACAGATTCAGTCATTATCGGTCAAATATAATGTTACTAAAATGCTTTAGGGGCTCCATGTTTAAACCTCTTGCTATGTTTATTTGTTCGCCACACAGGTAAAATGGTCATGGGTCAATGTGACCTACTGGATGTTTAAACATCAGAAAAGTAAGTCGATATACAGTGTAGAGAAGGGAAATAAATAGGATTTTTTGGGGGGGGGGGGGGCAGACTGAAAAAAAACCCAGACAACCAAAAAATGAGTTTTACATAATCTTGTCTCCTTACTATAAAATAAAATATCTAGATAGCCATGTATGGGGTGTTTTTGGAAAATAAAAAATGAAAATTCTAAATACCTAATATGTAACTTTGTGTTCAATTGTCATCAATGAATTTTTTGGTTTAGCAATTTTCAGAAATTACCCACTGTGTACACAGGCCATTGTATACTCCCAAGAAACACTGTATGAGTGGGTGGAAATTAAAAAAAAAAAAATCAATAAAAACATTAAAACATGGTTTCAAATTGTGTTTTCAACATTAAAATAGCTTTTCTATGTTTGCGAACTAACAGGAGGAAGATTCACTGCCCCCTTTACGAGATGCACATGGGCCTCATGGAGCTAATTACTCAATATGGAAAGACCGTAAAAACATGACAAATATGATGTGATCTTATCAAGGTGCTTTGTGAATCAGTTGCAGAATAAATCAATACAAAAAAATCCAGAAATAGAGACGTTATTCTTTTTAGAGAGAGATTTTGGGCAGGTTAACGAAAAGACAAAAAAAGTTAAGTGAACAAAAAAATCCAAAATAAAGTAAAAGAGAGAAAATCCTTTGTGGCACACAAAGCCAAGCAAAAATATTATTTTTTTAACAGTACTTACAATTTTATGATTTCTCATCATATTATCAAACTCCTCATTAATTTTTTTATATTTTTCTTCAGTGTGAGGAGTGAGGACATACGAGGCATCGGGGTCCGGGCTATCGCAACCTCTGTGTTCTTTCTTGTTTAGCGCCTGCAGTGAACATCGACATAGAAACAGCCATCAACACAAAACAGCAGGGGACAGGAGAAAAGTACTTACACCACAACGCTTGTACATTAAATCGCTCTCTTCGCTTAGTTTGCCGAAATGGTCGTCGGTGAGGGGGCTGTGCCCGAAACAGTCTTCGGGATCGGGGCTAGCACAGTCATTATGGCCTTTGTTTCTTAATTTCTGAAAGGAAGATGCACAATTGGGAAATAAACACAAACACAAGACAAGTCATGTCTCTCGCTTTGCAGAACAACAGAGTGAATCAGTATTTTACATGGAGAGGTCATACACCATGCTATAAGCTAATTGCAGGTGATGGTTTCGTGGAGGGTTATGCCATCCTACTCCAAACAATTTAAGGGACAGTTCTTACTGTTAGAACATGACCAATAAGGATTTTTTTTAAACCGATGCCTATTCGGATATCTGGCAGAATAAAAATCCAAATACCTGATTAATCAGCATTTTTTTTAAATGAGTAACATTCATGGTTACAACAATATCTATAATATTGAACCCACAACGAACCCAGAATATCGGAATTGATTGTCATTGCACAAAATAAGAGTAGACAGCAATGAAATTCACTGAACAGTAACGAACCATCTAAGAAAGAAATCTTTGATGAAAACGAAAAAGATAAGGAAGGGGTAGGGTGAAAAAAAAAGAGCCACAAACTATGCATCCTATAAGGGAGGGGCACAGTATGGGTTTGGAAAAAGAACCATCAGCAAACATAGTGAAAGAAAAAAAAACAGATATTGAAGACTTGCACATGGGATGGAGTGTGTATCGTGTGGGGGCAGACATATTAGTCCAGACACATTGCCATGTGACAATGTTTGATTGGTGCACTTTGACACGAAATCTCAGAAGGACAGGTTCATCTTTAGCTTGTTATGTTATGGCAATTCATGATTTAGGATTGATTGAAGTTTTTAATTTGGACAGTCAGTCAGTACAAAAAAACTTGATACGGTAATATAAATATTCCCGACTAAAACACCAAACACTAAACATAAGTCATTTTTTTTCTCCTGCCCTTCCCACTTTGAAACCAGAGTTTCCTCCTTTTCTCTGACTATGGGGTTAGCATTTTTATTATATTTTACTTGTCGGAAGTGCAACCCCCTCTGTGCTTATGAAGATCCCACAACACAATGCGTTTCCTACTCGGTGGGATCTTAATCCCTGCGAGTAAAATACAGTGCGTCTGTAAAGCTGTCACAGTGCTTCGATTTTTACACGTTTTATGTTATGGCTTTATTCCGAAATAGATTATTTCCAGTCTTTCCCTCAAAATCCTGCACACAAAGTCCCATTATGAAAACTTTTTTTTTTGATATTTTTGAAAATACTGTATATTAATCGATGAGCGTACTCTCGGTTTACTTAACCGTGTTATTTATTCATTTGTTATCATTGAATTGATTTACCAAAACAAAAAACAATAAAACTAAAACCAAGAAAAATGGATACATCATCAGAGACGATTTGTGTGTACCATTCTAAGTGAAAAATAACATTTATTTCAAAATGTGGAAAAAGTGAAGGACTGTGAATATTTTGCGAATGCACTGTGCAACTAATAATCATATGCCGCTAAATATTAGCGGTGGTGAAATTGTGCTTCCAGGAGTAGCGAAGCACTCTCACGACAAAGTCGACATAAAAAAGCCACGTGCTGCACTGCTCCTCATTACCGCTGTGAATAGCGCCGCTAACAAGGCAGGCTGACAGCATGTGACAGCTTGTGATACGGCAGCGGACGCACATCAAAACATGATTTATGGCCACCTCTCAAGCTTCCTCTATCGGGCGGCTGCAGACCCCTAGCAGCGAGCCGCTCGTGCCAGGCAAGCTTCTAGGGGGGGTAAGGCCTCGTGCGTGTACAGGAAGGTCGCCGACTCCTGCACGTATCGGGGTCATTGTGAGACCACCCATACACACACTAATGAGACCTCAGTCTCGGCTTCTTGTCTTTATCACCCGACAAAATGATGAAACTAGTGTGTGTGTGTGTGTGTGTGTGTGTGTGTGTGTGTGTGTGTGTGTGTGTGTGTGACACCCAAAACATTTGATGGCAAAACAATTTTTTTTTTACTGATGTAACTCTATGAAAGGTGCTGTGAGCAATGATGACACTTGTTTAATGTCAGGGACTTTTTGTACATACCGTTCACCATTCACACCATGAACTGTCTCATCTTTTAGCAAAGGGCACACATTTTCCACGACTCACCACAACACATACTTTTAGACCACCCATATACATATTCCATTCATGTGTGAGATACCTAAGCTTGTGTGACTTCATACATGACATGTTGGCATTTCTCTACCACATAATCAATGTGACAAAATGAGATTTACTTTATCGTCTATTTAAAAGCTGTGCTGATATCAAATCCAAAGCGATAAAACATTGCTATCTACAGGGATCCGGTAATCATTACAGTGGTTTAGAAGCCTGAATTTCACAGGCAAGCGGAACTCTGAACAGGAATGTAGCCCTATAACTCTAACTATCACCTCCTAACATTATTTAGGGGGGCTAAAAGTGACTGCTACAAACCTAAACCCATAATCCTAATCCGGATTCCCAAACATTAACATTTCTGAACATAAATTGGCTGCTATCACCCTATCCTCCTAGTCCCCGAAACCCAATCCCAAACTCTAACCCAAACTTTATCTTAACCTGAGCATAACCCCAACACCCAACCTTCTGACCCTGAGCGCAACGTCTGAAAGTTCTGGCCTAAGGTTGACCGCTATAACCCTAACCCGCATAAAACCCTCCACTCAGACTACAGCCACAATTCTAGAGTCCTAAACAAAAATTAAAAAAATAAAAAATAAAGCAGAAGCATGAAACCCCCACTCCCACCAGATTTTGTTGGGGTACGGCATTCTGCTGATGTGTACTGTTTGTTTCTGTTTAATTTTGGTTCCCACCAACCATATGTTTGAGGTCTACTGCACTCAAGAGATACTGCAGATAGAATAGAAAGGTTGGACCGGTATGTTCCCAATCCCACCCAGTTCTTCCCGACTCGAGTGGCCACATTGACAACAAGAGACAACTGGCCCGCATAATGACTGGGTCTCACTGAACCACACAAGAAATCAGACCAGTGTGGTACAAAGCGGTGACATTCCTCTGGTTCTAAGACAACGCCTTGCTGCTTTATTTCCTGTTTACCGAGCACAGGCCCTTTATAGTCACCCCTCCTTTAAAGGCCTGTGTGTTTTTCTGGCCTTCCACTCTGCACTTTCTTCTCCCGCCTGCCAAAAAGTCTGATGTGAACCTGCACATTTAAAACTCCATCCTACTCATTATGGGAATATCTCGGTTGTGCCGGTCCAGGTTCCTCTTTCACACAACAGCATTCTGCACATACCCACAAGCCTGAGCCTTGTAGGGAGGGCTTCACAACAGAGGAACAAGAGACAAGTCCAAGCAGTTGTGCACAGACATTCAACATAAATCATGGCAATACTGTACATATTATTTTTTAAAAGGCTATATAAAGCCGCGATTCAAAGTATTGCGTATGCGAGACAGCTGCTGTGCATTAGTTCATCAATGAAAGTTAGTGTGAACTCTGCTGAGGCATCCTCATGCATGTGAGTGAGTGACGGCTGCAGGGAAGGTTGGGGGTGGGGGTCCTGAGCGTGCTTGTAAATCTTTGCCGAATGACTTGGCATGTTCTGCATGTCATGCAGTGACCTCCCACACTTCCCAGTAAATGGATCACTAAAGCAGCACATGGCCAAACAGGTGTCGTACCTCCGAAACCCTGCCAGAACCTGGCACCCACCACCGTATCGCCCGATCTAAGTCAACTGTGCAGACATGACCACAGAAGGAACAACTTGCAGACCCTGAAAGCTATTTGACCTATCTGCATTTTAAATGCAAAACTTGCCCATTACTAAAATTACCCATGCAAAATGTAACTTTTTTACAAACATATATGCAAGGGACAATGTAACTCAAATGTGTACATCAAATGGTCCTCCCGCAAGCGTCTCCAGTAGGTCCAAAATACTGCCGCTTGCCTCCTAACTGGAGCTCTTAGTAAGGAGCAAAGAATTCCAATTCTGGTCTCCTTTAACTGGCTCATTGTACATTTTTTTGAGTCACATGTTGTAATGTCTCAGAATCTATCACTTACTTAACGCAATAGTAAAGTCATAATTTCAGTGAATATTTCTCATGAGTGTCAAACAATGAACTGAAAAACATCCAACAGGACACTCACCTGCTTCTTGAGTGAGGTACTTTACGACCATTTTACTCAGATGCTCTCCCTTCTCTCATACTAAAAGAGCTTAACACTGTAACTTATTTATGTTCTGTACAATGCTGGGACTGCATTGAAGACATGGGGAGGAGAGGCACATATACAGGAGTGGATGGGTGCATGTTCTTAGAGACACTAGCTGTTTTTCCACAGCCCTTACCCCAGCAGTGCCATGAATTGGCCCCTGGCATGGGGACTTGCAAAGGTAGCATGCTTATCCTCATGACATCACCATTGTGTCCGGGCGGTTCCATCTAACGGGCTTATCAAAGGGCTCTTTTGAATTCAAAGGCACTCGGAAATCAGCAGCTTGGGAGGCAGCTGATAGAGGAGATTTATCTTGCCAAGGAACATTGCCGTGCTTATATAACACCAAGAGACTTTCACAAGAACCGTGTTCCAAATTCCCCTTGCTGCGCTGTTCTCACTTTGGGAAAATTTAAAAACAAAACAGAAAAAAATAAAATTTTGTTTATTTATTTATTAATCTGTTTGTTTGTTGGGGGGGGGGGGGGAACAAGACACAGCGTATCAAGGCCAATTTTTTAAATGTTTGGCTATTATTACGCAACAACAACATTGCCAGACATATCCCATTCAATCTCGTGGTACTTAAAGATGATTGAGTGGACTGCTATCAGGATATGAGGCTGGAGTTATATACTTGCTTTTGGCTCGCTCTATTGTCTCGATCATTAGTGTCTAGGAAGAGCTAAGGGAGGGGCCAAGTTCTGAGCGCAAAATTTTAAACTTCAGTTGGATGTGACAAAAAAAATGACTCCAAAAATATAATGAGACACGATTGCTGTACCTTCAGCCTTGGACACACCACAAAGAAGATAAACAAGACTAGGTGATATTCAGGGGTCACTATTTACAAATTCACCTGTTTGCGTTTTTTGTGGGGGAGGTTTTTTGTTCACTGAAAAACTCAACTATTCCTACTTTTTGCTCAATGACAATTAAAAATATGAAACAAGCAAACAACGGTGGTCTCGGTATGACAATTGTTTTTTATTTATTTATTTTTTTACAAGTGGCGAAAGCGACATCCGCACTGGTGGAGAAGAGTTTAAAAATGGTCTCAAAATGTTTTGGCATTACAGTTTGTGGTATATTTACACTTGATTAATGGAGGCAAATACAAGCATTCTCAGAGAGGTGTCCAATACTCGGTGGTTGTCTTTATTTGTGACAGGGCTAAGTCCGTGTCTGCAGTATTTAGCGGGGGGTTTACTGTACGTGGATTTGATGGACAGGATTGGCAATTAAAAAGCAACTGATTTGATTGAGGACTGCGAGAAGCCACGCCTGCTCTGCGACCATCGTGGATAAAGACTGATGCGACAAAGCTATTGCCCTCCCGCAGCCACCAAGAGTAATCATCAGCCTGCGCATTTCCACTGTGAGACGGGAGGGAATTCAACCGCAAATGAATGAAAGACACGCCAATGTCATCGGCAGAATGAGATCATGGACTGTGGCACATTAGAAATTAACGGCTAGGTTTACTTCCAACAACAGCAAAATAACCTGAACAAGTTGGAACACGCTGCCGTCGACCACCAACCTACACTCACATTCCTGCGCTGGTTCATTAGACGCCGTTTGTAAACCTGACATGTCATAATTACGTTTTCGTATACCAACATTTCAAGTCCATAAATATTAAATAATGAAATGAATTTAAAACATAGGCGCAATGCAGCATGACTATGTCGTCTTATACTGTGCATTGCCATTAACATCAAAATGATGTTTGCTGGGAGAGATACATTTCAAAACTGCAACATGTATACTTTCGATTTCAACCATTTTCCTCCCTCTTCCCTCCGCTGGTCATTCAGTGGATCATGAGCTACCAGGCCGCTTGAAACCATACCCCCCCGCCCCGAACTGCAATCCTTGCCGGCCTCTAAAATATTCATAAGGACAATTAGGAGTTCCGATTAAGTGAATACGGTGAGCCGGTGTTGGGCGGCAGAGAGGGCAGGAAATGCCAGCAGGTCATCTGTTCTGCAACACTCTACACCCTGACCGCAGACCCGAGTTCTCATCAATCTGCGACGGGGTATAGTTGGCATGGTGCCACCCCATCCCAGCAGGCTTTGCTCTGTCCTCGCCCCTGGCCAGGAGGAGGTTGGCTGCGCAGCGGGAACACCAGGAGGAGGGGGGCACAAGGGCGAACTGGTTGTTGCTAACTCAAAAGACACCGCTGTGTATTTCAGGCCCTCATTGAAGGTCGCCGAAGAACACAAGGGTGGACTCGGGGCTTGTAGTTTAATGATCTTTTAACAGCTTTGCCGACATCGTTGCCGCCCGACTAGATCCAATCAAATTAGGTCAGCCCGATCTTGACCTACTTCACGTGGTTCATGAGACACCGGTTTACGACTGGAGACACACTGCTTCCAGTTACGTTGCGGATCCCGCCGTGCTGTTGCAGCTCACGGGTTGCATGTGTAGTGCGTGTCCTGTGTTTCTGCTCTGTAAACAAGACTCAACCACAGACATCCATCCATTGTCTATACCACCACATCCTGTTCAGGGTCGCGATGCGGCTGGAACCTATCCTAGCTGACAGAGGGTGAGAGGTGGGATACACCATTGGAGTGATGGCCTGTCACTCACAGCACTGATACATACGAAACAGGAGCACCAAACGAAAGTCAGTGGACTGTAGTTTGGGGATCCCCAAAATAATGTGAAAAAAATATTTGCATTGAAAAGGTGCATACCTATGCTACATATGGAAACCAGTGTGTGTGTGTGTTTCTCAGAGAACAAAAGTTGTATTATGACAGAACAGAGGCCCATCTTTGTCAAGAAAAAAAAAGTCTACTTTCAGAGAAAATAGGCCCCTTTTTTTTAAGAGAGTGAATGAAGGCATCGTTTTATTTTATTTATCTCTTCTTCCTACTTTTTTTCCTACTTTGTTTTGTGTGTTTTTGTATGCCACAGCTACGGGGGGGGGGGGCATCTTCATTTCTGTTCATCTCCATTATTTTCTTTAATCGTTTTACGTTTAAGCTACGGAGAACCAGCTCACCCGCGTGAATTTGGGAATTTCTCAATTGTGAGACAAATAAAGGTTTTCTTATCTTAGGAAAACTTACCTTTGGAAAAACCCATTTTATCCAACTAATCTTAATACAGGTATGATTTATAATCTGGTCACAATTGGTAGCAGCAAAATGAGTTTGCCCACCCCTGGTTTAGACAATGCGTTGCATGGAAATTAGTTGTTCAGTACTTCCATATTTATGCATAATAAACTAACCAACGTATAATAACTTGACATAGGCCAGAAATTTTTTTTAAAATAATCATTCAGTGGATAGAATGCATTTTAAATACTATTTGAGGGGAAAATGTGCAGGGAGACAAGCATTTCCTATTTGGAGGCAAAATAGATCCGACATAAAAAATTTGCGTGACAGCTAACTAACTCTTACAAGAAAAAGAAGAAAAAAAAAAGAGCCACTCACACTTGTTGTGCTTCCTTTCATTCTGCGCTGTGCAAAAAGACCCTCAGTGCAAAATGAGACATATGCAACATAGTTGAGAGGGTGGAAAAGAAGCAGTGACATCAATGAGGCATGATGTGTGCCAAAAGCAGAAATCTCTTGGCAGTAACCTGGTAACAAGCAGCGTAATACACAGCTGAGACATAATAACGCCGGGTGAGGCCCTATCGGGTGTTAAAAAAATAATAATAATAAAGAAATAAAAAGGAAGAAGTTCACAAAAGAAGGTATGCAGTGCAGGGATACTGTAACAATTGCAAGTCGGAGCTGCATTTGCGCCTTTGACAGACTGCTTTGTGGGATCACCACATGAACAATCCAATGACTGTCTCATTGCCCTCAGCTAACTACAAGGGAGGTGGATGAATCTTCCCGCACCCCCAACCACCCCCACCCCCACTCAAAGCCCAAAGGGAAAGAAGTCCTTGCCCCATTAAAAGTGACATTAGAAAAAAAAACACGATTTGGCTCACGACAGAACGTGGAAACGACAACTGTGGCATTACATAGAACACGTTGAGACAAGTTTTTAAGGAACCGTTTTCAAAATGGCCATTTCTAAATGGCCCCCAGGACTTCATTACCTTTCATTCCAAAAACTTGATTTCAAGACACAGGCAAAACACAATGTCAAGTGCAATACAAAAATGTTTTTATTGCAGTTTAGAAATGATGGAAAGCCTTCCATTTGACTCTTTTTAATGTAATTCTCTGCTCCTTTCATTTTTCCTCCTCCAATGCTTGCCCTCTTCAACAGCCTCAATTTCCGATGAGCCACCAGCACTGGGATAATTGATCAATCACACTAATTGAAGAGTCCGGACAGCTAGCCTACAGTAGCAGATGTGCCAATTTGCATTCATTATGATAAAAATGAGCCTTAATAACTGTGCCGCTCAGGTTTTGATTGACAATTTAAACACCCGCCCACCAGCGCCAACACCACTACCACTAAACCTTGACACAGCTCATTCAGTAGCATTAGATGGTCAGTCAAATTATATATATACAGATTTCATAAAACAGAAACAGTTCATGATTTATAGATTGCTAAATTTTGCAACAGTTCTCAGCTTCAAAGGCAAAATTAAATATATTGGATGCGGCTTGAAGCCATTTTAATATCGTGTCTACTTAAGCAAACAGCAAGCAAACTGAGTCCTCTATTCATGTTTGTTGTTTGGATAATCAGAGAGTTTAAATGTCATGAATGTAGCAAGTAAAATAAATAAATAAAAATAGGCTCGGTGCTCAGAAAGCGAAAATGTGGCTGCCATTCTCTTAACGGTCAGAATTTACATTTTGCATTGAATGATCTATACAGGTCCATCTATAACACACACACACGCACACACACGCACACACACAAAATTGTTGATAACAATCGTGATATGAAAGCTAATGGGAGCTGCCTTATAATTATAGGCTCATTTCCTCTTACTGACGAGGTCATGTGAGCGGGGGCTATATGTGAGCTGTTCCTTTGTGAAAAGAGAAGGAATTGTCCATTTTCCCCTCAAGGAACAATGGCCTGCCCTATTTATTATGGGGGAAGATAAGACAAATTTGCCTATGAATGATCGCCACTTGTTTACGTTCACAATTCATCAGGATGGAAGACACGCGAGTGAGCCACGAAATGCAAAAATCTTTGAATAACAGTAAAGGCCATTCATTTATCACAGCAGATCATTTGGCATTTTGACTCCTATTGGATTAAGGCCCATTCACTTTTGTCTAATTTCTATTTGATTACAGTTAATGTTGACTATGCGTGCCTGCGAACCATTTTAATTTGACGACCTTGATGGCTCTGAGAGACTTCTGACCAAACAAAGTGAAGTTTGCCGTGCAATTTGAAAGGCTTTGCCTGTGACTTACAGGCACCCCTCTGTGTCCACCATCACGGTGTGAGGTTAGAAGTGAAGCAAGGGCAAAATCTCATTAGCTCCACACGGGGAGAGAGAGAGAGAGGAGGAAGAGTGAATATTATTAGATTAATCTAATGACTAACTGCAGCATTTTCATTTGTGGCACAAAAAGAATTCAATAAGAAACACAATTGGGGCAGTGCCATTAAAAACCTGTCATGAGGGCTTTCCTGCCTTTGGGACAACACCGAGGCAAAGAAATGCCGCACAAAAAAAAAAATAACTCTTCCGAGAAAACTGCCAACCTACTCAAAAACACTCAAAGAACTTGTTATTCCCCCCCCAAAAAAAAAACCCCGCTCCGGTAGGTCTGTGACTTTTTAAACCATTGTCCATGAAGGCATTTTTTGTTTGAATGCGTTTATAAACACCAGTTAAGATTCTAGCACAAGGCCCCAAGATCCAAGGGAGATATTGACAAAAAAAATGACTTTTTCATTGCTTTTATACAAACAATTCTGTCTCTGGAGTGCTTGACAACACAAACAAAAAATATACACAACCAAGAAAAGCTTTTGTGAGCTATTTCCCAAAACGCCTGTGAGCATAGCAATTCTGAGAGTTTGCCAGATTGTGACTTAACAGTGCAGCGAATTTCCAGGCACATTAAAACTGCCTCTACACCCTTGCAATGGGTTGCGAGTATGACTTGGTAGCCAGCCTGGGCAAAATCTGACATTTTCAAGCAATGACTAGACAACACAGAAATGCTGTCACATCAGAGGCAAAGGCTGCAGCGTCAGAAGCACAGATCCGCATTACAAACAACGTGAACAGCATTTGCTTCTGGTAAGCGGCAAATGCTCAAATTGGCACAGAAGATCATTCAAGCTCCACTCTCTCCCGTCATGGTCAAGAAAGACGCAATCAGGCTGAGTTTAAAAAAGAAAAAAAAAAAAGTAAAAGAGAGGATAAAAGAAACACAATTTAAGAGCCCGCCAATAGTTGTGTCAGCCAAAATGTGTGGCTCATTATTCATTTGGGGGGGAAAAAAACCCTCCAAGTCAGGACAACTGTTGTACAACCGATATCAATCAGGACAAAGGAATTTCCCTTTGTACTGTATTCCATTAAAAATAGAGCAAAACGTTGTCGTTCCGCAGCCCACTCGACTCGATCCTCAACTCTATCTTTGCTTTTGATTTGGAGAACGCGGAGATGGAGCTTTTCCACTGGAGTGACTGACACACGCGAAAGCACTCATCCAGTATCACTCGCACAGACAAAAGGGGAAAATCCCAGCCGACTTCTTCGCTTTGGATTGCGAGCCAAGTCTGAAACAAAGTCCACAGTCCTCCACTGGGTTATCAAACTGCGGGCCAGACTCGCCTCCATCCATGTGTGGGAAAGCTCGAGACATGTTCTCCCACACTGTAGACTTATCTGCAGATGCTACTACCATGCAGGTATGTGACCTTTTTGATTTGGCTTCTCACCAAAGGCCGATCATTCCCGTGAAAGGTCGGCGTCGACCCGTCAGCCTCCTTGCTGTGCACCAACAGGCACATGACTGTTTACACCGCAAAAGTCTGCTTTAACGCAATCAAAAAATTTAGATAAGTGTCTCGGAAAAGTGCCCTCATGTGAGGCTCATTTCTGCTGACAAACAGGGGAATTTGGATTCTTGTCGAAAATTGCAAGCGGGGAGCCTTTCTAATGAGATGGCATAAAAGGCTTACGTTTGGATGCTGTGCACAAACCAATTTCAACAGTCGATCGGCCACCTTTGACATGGACGAGCGAAAGGAGGTTGTGTGTGGTGAGGCTCTGGAGTGGAATGGCTGGGTTATTTCTGCTCTGCTTCTTCACTTCTGAGCGGTGACCGTGTAGCCGGTAGGCAGATGGGTCATGGGCGGGGCGTGATTTTTCCGGGACGACGCTGCATTGTTGTCGCCTTTTGTGCAGCAGGGAGAAGCTTCCTTGAGAGTCGCCAGAAGGGCTGCAATCAGCTATTTGCTGGTTCACGTGCTGTATGTAAGAAATCTTAGCGGTGTGATGACGTGACTTGGACCTGGATTGTAAAAAGCCACCAAAAAGCTGTAATTTTGTCCACGTATTACCACTCAAAGAACCAAAGTATCAAAGACCTTCTGTCCAAATGAGATGAGATGATGTGTTCATTTTCAGTAGATGGGCCTATTGTGTTGTTGTTTTTTTACAGGTCTGAAAAAAAATCTATCTGATGATTGCTACTGGCTCAGAAGGTTGCTGCTCGAATTATTAGTGGTACCAGGAAACTAGACCACGTTAAGAAGAACGCTCCAAGCTTGACAATGACTTTCTGTAAATCAAAGAATAGATTTTAAGACCTATTGGTCTTTGGTCTTGGGCCTAAATATATTCAAGCCCTTTTAGTTCATGATGAGACTTCGAGACCCCTCAGGTAATTGAGTGCAAGTTTTTTGAGCGTTTCCAGAGCCAGACTTAAAGTGAAGCATTCAGTTTTTACACTCCTCAATTTTGGAACAATCTTCCCAAAGAGCAGAGCTCCACTCAGTTTGAGTAGAGGGTACATTTAAATCTGGCCTGAAAATCTTCTTGCTCACTTCAGCTTTTGCAAAAAAATCAATTAAAAAAAATCAAAATATTTGTTTCATCATCTTGCTTCTATTATGGGAGCATTGAATTTGATTATCTGTGTGACGTAATTTTACGATTTAGTTTTATTTTTGTCCAATTATGCCGATTTTAGTTTGGGATTTCATTTTGATTTGCATGTTTTCATTTTGGGCGGCCTGGTGGACGACTGGATGGCGCGTTGGCCTCACAGTGCAGAGGCGCAGGGTTCGATTCCGTCTCCGACCTTCCTGTGTGGAGTTTGCATGTTCTCCCCGTGCCTGCGTGGGTTTTCTCTGGGTACTCCGGTTTCCTCCCACATTCCAAAAACATGCGTGGCAGGTTAATGGAACACTCTAAATTGTCGCTAGGTCTGAGTATGAGCGTGGATGGTTGTTCGTCTATGTGTGCCCTGTGATTGGCTGGCGACTGATTCAGGGTGTGTGTACCCCGCCGTTTGCCCGAAAACTGGGATAGCTGTGATAGGCTCCAGCACGTCCCGCGACCCTTGAGGATAAGCTGATCAGAAAAATGGATGGATGAATGGAGGTTTCCATTTAATTTTTAAGAACTATTTCTTTGCCTCTGTAAAGCATGATGGATTTGCCTTGTGTGTAATAGTACTCCATAGATCGACTTGTATCGCTTTACATTGTAATGTTAAAACAAAAAAACCTCTGTGGAAACCAGATATGCAAAACCAAATGTGTGGTGGGACTGGTCAAACTTTCATTTTATGCAAAATCTTGAGAAGTAAAATTGAAGAAATTTGTGGTCACAACTTACATAATAAGCAAGGCATGCGCCCATTTTTGGGGGGTTTTTTCTGTTTCCTTAAGGTGAGCCTTAACTTTTCGTTACGGGGGCCCCGATGAAGGGAGTGACTGCACGAGTCTCCTGGCTTGTCAGAGAGCACTCTGCTGCAGCCCTGCCAAGCAGGTAATTCACAAGCAGCGGCAGCGACGGCGGCGGCATGAATAAAAGATAATGGGCCACAGCTGACTCTTCTGAGCTACATGTAATGTCTCTAATTCCACAGAGTAAAAGCCTTTCATGAGGTGCAATAGGTGACAGATTTCCTCCCTTAGAACCCGGATATCTGCTAAGTGGGTAAAGAGAATTATTACAGGAGCGCATTGGGCATTTTGGACGAGGGAAAAAACGGTCTATGTCTATTTTGCCAGTCGTGACATTATTTTGTGAGGTTATGAATGGCGCGCAAAGAACTCGTTTGTGCCTCAGCACGATATGTGACCTCGTGGCACAAGAGGTACACCAAGTTACAGCCATCATGGATTTTATACTTATGGGCTATAAGAAGGGATGGGCGGTATAAACGGTCCAAATTTGGCCCAAGGTAGGGATTTTCATCACACCAGTCTATCGCATTATGTTATGACATCATCGAGAAGAGCATTTCTCATCAAGCCACCAATTTTCAGAGTATTTTTTGATGTTGTTACTTTTATATAGAAGAAACCTGCTTTCTATTAATTAAATGACGGCATTTTTATATTCTGTGCCATTTAAGAACAATGAAGGGAAAAGACAAAGCCGTGTTTTGCACTCGAGTAATGTTTCATTGAAATTTCATTCTCACATTTCACACACACATTTTTCTGTATTTCTTCTATAATTGCAATTTTGCAAGAGAAATAATTTGGAAGTAGCATTCTTAAGTATTTCATGTTTGTATTGAAGAAAAGTTGTTGCTACATTGCCTTTTCCATGGGTATATGGTACCTATTCAGAAACCGTTCACATTGAAATCTACACACCATGGCATATACCGCAATAAATACCGCCATACCGTCTATGGTTCAAATTACATTATATTACAATATGAATTTTAGGCCAAATCGCCAAGCCCTAGCTTGAGGTGTTCTTTAATTTACTTTTGCGCAATTATGGAGCTCAGCATGTTCTACCTTTAGCAGAAATGACCATCTTTCTTGCATAATGTCAAAACATCGAGTAAAACTGCTTTTTTTGGGTGCAACTTCTGTGTTCCATCCATTTAGTGCTTGTTCTCCTTCGGATCGCAGGTGATTTGGTTGGACAAGAGGCAACGTATAGCCCGGAGTGGTCACCAGGACATCACTGAGGACATGTCGATGACTTTGTATCCACACTTGTGGATACTTCAGTGCCTATAATGAAGCCGAGAATCATGTCTTTGAAATATGGGAGGAAGGTGGAGTGGCCAGAAACTCCAAACAGTAATGCCAAAGCTTAGATTCGAATCCTCAATCTCAGAACAGTGAGACAGAAGCGTGTTTTTCCTGAAAATGTATGTTGAATTTCCAATTATCGCAGGTCCACTGATTGGAAACATCATCTTCTAAAAGCAGCCTGCCATTTGTGGGGCACGTAGACTCTGCCAGAAACATTTTAAAAGCTGAGCTAATACTGAATTTCGACTGTAGTTAACATCACTTTAAAAAAAAACGCACACTGAGGACATGTCAGCAACAGCAGAAACGGTATCTTTTGGGAAACAGATTCCTCATCGCGGTCAGATAGATTTCCTCCACCGGTTTGTGGACATGAACTTATCAGGGAGTGCAGACTTCATGTGACATATAGTGAAGAAAGAAACTTCCACACATGCCTCATGTCTAAAGCATTAGTAAAGCAATATTATCTGGGTAATGGATGTTAATGAGGGAATATTCCAAGGCTTTGAACCCAGTACAAAATGATTATTCCATGTTAAATGGGATTTACTGCTTTATGTGACAGCTACATGAGCAAAAGAATCGATGGGAGCGAGTGGAGATGCGTGGCTGGGTTCTTTCCGCACGTGAGGTCAGTTGACGCACAGAGTGGGAAAAATAAATAAAAATACGCTCACCTCCACAATGTCAGAGTTGGTTCTGCTCTCGTGGGGCTCGTTGTACTCGGTGTACTTGAGCAGCACTTTGTCCATGTCCGTGCTGGCATACTGAAACAGTTTGTTGGAGCTGTTGAAAATGATGAGGGCTATCTCACAGTCGCACAGCACGCTCAGCTCGTAAGCCTTCTTCATCAAGCCGAACTTCCTCTTTGTGAAAGTAACCTGGAGAAACAAAACACCAAAACCGTTGACTGCAGAGGATTTTATAAAACGCACAGCTTAATTGCAAAAATAACGCTACAGTTGAGCGGCTAAACAGCAAATAGAATTGCTACCAAGTAATCAAACTGATTACATCTTTCCCTATGTTGTTCTTACAGTCTCATTCCAAAACTGATTCAATTACAAACCGAAGACCCCTTTTTCGTAGGGAACCTCAAAAAATCCATTCCAATTGTTGTACAATTCGGAATGTAACCAAATTCCTGGTAAAATTACATTTGCGGAGGGTTCCAAGCACCTTCATTGCATCCCTCACTTCAGTTTGGTGAGAATCAAAAAACTGACCCCCACGTTGGTGTTTTGCTTTTTCTTTGGCTTATTTATAAAACCTATTCAAAATGACTCAGCCTCAACAAGCACAGCCAGAAAGGGAAAATAGAAGACAAATATACAAAACTCATTTCGGCCGGTTACAAGCGGCCGAAATGAGTTTTCTCCGCAGGGTGTCCGGGCTCTCCCTTAGAGATAAGGTGAGAAGCTCGGTCATCCGGGAGGGGCTCAGAGTCGACCCGCTTCTCCTCCACATCGAGAGGAGCCAGATGAGGTGGCTTGGGCATCTGATTCGGATGCCTCCCGAGCGCCTCCCTGATGAGGTGTTCCGGGCATGTCCCACCGGGAGGAGACCCCGAGGAAGACCCAGGACACGCTGGAGAGACTATGTCACCCAGCTGGCCTGGGAACGTCTCGGGATCCCCCGGGGAGAGCTGGAAGAAGTAGCTAGGGAGAGGGAAGTCTGGGCTTCCCTGCTAAAGCTGTTGCCCCCGCGACCCGGCCCCGGATAAGCGGTAGATGATGGATGGATGGATGGATATACAAACCGGAAGTTGCATTAAATACTGTTAGTGGACTCCCAAAATTCCATTTCAAGACTTTGTTATTGTTCGCTTATTTTATGAAAGTCCACAGTTGTCTTTTTGAAAACTAATTACCAAATAGCGTGCGTCAAAATACTTATTCTGACACTTGTCATATACATGTAGATTTTGTGGTTTAAAGACAGTAAAAGATCATTTCTATTTCTAAATAATTATTTCAAAATGTTAACAAAAAAATATGTATAAGAAACAGTTGTGAGCAGAAATCTTAACATCCTAAAAGTTTGGACAGGCGATGCGACAGGTAACAAACTATGTCGTCCACTAAAAATGATGGTGTCGTTCCAAACTGTCTAGTTAAGAGGTCAGGGCAAGACGCACAAGTCAGCGAGCTGAGTCAGAAGCGTCCATACATTACTGTAGCCACTGACTCCATATACGGAAAGCTATCTGTGTAGCGCAGCACAAGCCTTGTAACTTGAGCTCTCCGATGGGACATTAGGTCATCCATCACTCCAGCTGGTAAATGGAAGCCCCACCTCAAAATGCCCCCCAAGAAAAGTGACTTTGTCCTAGGACCACTCCCGCAAGGTGAAACGGGCTTTGTTCAATTGGAAAAAAAGGGTGGAAACTGTACTTCTTGGTCCTTGTGGTAGCATGTTACAGATGTATTTTTTAGACGCCCGGAAACGGTTTTAAATTGTGGAACAAAAAGAAGACATGTCTCATTTAAAAGTATTGACATAACAAGCAACTGCCTTTTGCCTTAATAGATTTTCATTTTTGTTTACCCATCCCAACTTCTGCTCCCCCCACCCCCATTCTGATATGTTTTCTTTCCACCACATTTCTGCAATTCGGTCTTTGTGAATGTCTCTCTGATGGCGGCATCAAAGCGGATTACCATCTGAGGGCAGACAAGTAGACACGCACAGAGACACAATATCAGGACACTTTCTACCCGTTGAGAGCACCTCGCACTCCTAACCACCGCGCTCGCTCATCTGCGTGTCTTTTTGTTTGCTCAACCTAGCGGAACGCGCACGTGGGGGGCGAGCTTCACGTGAGGGAGGGAAAAAAACTATTAACAAATTGTCCGCTCTTAGCAGATGAATGCGGGGCTTTAAGCCACGGAGAGAAGCATGCAGATTGAAATGCCGAGGCGTTGGGACTTCGTTCCACCTGGATGGGTGGCAGAGTGCTGAGTGGATGGCTGCTGAGCCAGTCACTTCACTTGCCTCCTTGCCACAGACACAAAAACAGCACAATCATCTAATACTGCCGTGAGAGAAGGACATCTACAGACCATTGGCCATCACCAACGTTGCGCCCACAGGCACCAGGTAACCCCCAAAGACCACTTGAGTTGCCCACCAGCCTGTTCTTTAAAAAGGAAAAAGATCACCAGTGATGGGAAATTATTTTCTAGGAATGTTCTAGAAGTGATTGTTGTGAGTGATTAGAAGTGACAAATTCATATAAGGAACAATAACATAAAACGCTAATTTGAGCACATTCGTTGTTTCATCAGTGTTATTTCAAACTGGTAACCCTTTGCATTAATCAGGACTGAAGAAGGAGCTCTCTGTTTTAAAAAGGTTGGTGGCCACTGCTCGACAGTGAGCTCAAGCCGACGGAAGGTGGAGGTCGCGTGCTTGGGAATTGCTATTTTTACGGGTTGTTGTCAAGGCAACATCGCGGTGCATTTGTTCTGCAAATGATTTGTAAACTATTTCTTTTTAGGCGTAATGTTGTAAAATGTGTTTAAAATATATGAAAGTGCTTTGGAAATCACACTTTATGATATATTTACAGTTGAAACAATTCCAAACATTTATATTTGGGGCGTCAATGATAAGGATTTTCGCGATTTGAGAAAGTTGAGTTGGCATGGGGTTGCTTACCGCATGCCAAACGGAAATGTTTAAATGCATCTCATAGATTCATTCGTTAAGACAGCATATTATAAACCTTTATGAGGGCATCTGTGGGGTCAATGCAGGAAGAAACACACACAAACATCCTCGGGGTAAATGGGAAACACAGGGTTCTTCACATCCCCAAAAATAGGAGACTTTTGACATCATCATCAATCTGTTTTGATGCCATGCTCTGACCCAAATTGGATGACGAAGGCAAAAAAAAGGCTTGGCAAAGCATCGCCCATCTGTTTTTGTTCCCTGCTTTCATTCTCATTCATTTGAATTCTCGAAAAGTTTGTCAACATACGAGCACTGAAATGACCTAAAAAAAACACAGCTTCACACCAAAATGTGGAACTTAGAACTTTTTTTTTTTTAACAAACTTTGGCACCATGCTTGCCCTAATGCATACCCAAGATGCTTCAGATTGGGGCTTCCTGTTCAATTTGGGTCTCAATCCTTTTACATGTTGTGATCAACACGTCCACACATTTTCATGTTGATGAGTAACGGGGCCCAGCTCTCTTTCTCTTTCTCTAATTTTACCCCTAAATACATTTGCGCCAGGGATGGTGAGTTTTCAGATATGTTGGGGCTTCCCAAAAGGAGATTTGTCAAAATAATAATAAACAGATTCCAATTTCTGATAATTCCTACACTCCAATACTCATAATTCCTATCACTATGTGCACTACAAATAGGCACAACTTAGCCACCCGCACACCCACAAACGTGCACGCACACTCACACACAGCTGATGTGTCAGTCAAAGGGTCTATCAATGTCATTCCTGGGGCGGAGGCACCACAAACGAGACAAACAAGACATCTGGGGCTGTGATTGCAGCTGTGACTAGGCCATGGCAGAAGATGCCAAAGTTGCTAACACCTTCGAGGGGTGAGAAGCTGGAAGTCTTATTAGAAACATTGATGGCAGACAAGTGGATTGAGGCACAGGGAGAGAGAAGAGAACACTAGAGAAGAAGAAAGAGAGTGAGAAAGGGAGGTCGAGCGCTGGTTGGCAGAGTGACCTTGGCCCTCTATCTGCTGCTGTATGCCGTCCACTATGTCTGTCGGTCCCTGTCATCTCTATTGGAGACGGCGATGAGCGCCCATGGATAACCATGGGAACAAAACAAATGAGGGTGCAAGGGTCTTGTTCTGGGTAGAAATGACCTTGAAACAGTAGAGTGACCCAGCCAGACAGAAAACGAGATTGACATTTCCCAAACTTTGGTTGGAGACAAAAGAAAACGGTAACGTGAAAAGGACCTTTCTCAAATTCACGTACAGGTCGAACAGCAAGATGAGCTTTTCCTGAACTCGTCTTAGAGACAAAGGAAAATAACTCAAATGTGGTCAAAAACGGGAAGACCAGCCTTTCCCCAAATTGGGATTCAAGACCAACAAACGGGTAGCACAGCCAAATCTAGGATATCCATCCATTTTCTGATCCGCTTTATCCACACAAGGGTCGCAGGGGTGCTGGAGCCTATCCCAGCCGTCTTCGGGCAGTAGGCGGGGGGAGGGGGGGGGGGGGGAACACCCTGAACCGGTTGCCAGCCAATCGCAGGGCGCACAGAGACGAACAAATATCCGCGCTCACACTCACACCTAGGGACAATTTCGAGTGCTCAATCAGCCTGCCTTGCATGTCTTTGCAATGTGGGAGGAAACCGGAATACCCGGAGAAAACCCACACAGGACTGGGGAGAACATGCAAACTCCACACAGGGAGGTCGGAGCTGGAATTGAAGCCGGTATCTCTGCACTGTGAGGTTGATGCGCCATCCAGTCGCTAACCACTATCTATCTAGGATATGAAGACCCAAAATAGCAATACCAGCCGTAACCAAACTCGGGTTCTGGGGCCAAAACAGATCCAACAGCACAATTATTGTTTAACATGTTGGCACAATTTTTTCAATATGGAAGAATTTATATAGCTGCCTCTCCTGGAATCTGTTCTGGTTGCTAGTCAAAAAGGTCATCTTCACTAACACCATAAATGACAATCAAGCATTGGCGATGCTGCTGGATAGTCGTTATATAACATTCATTGGCAATCAGTGAGACAATCTGGCTTGATGACTCGGGCTTTTGCCGAGTGCCGGACCATCACACGCATCATTGTATGAGGGGATGTGCAATGCATCCTCCCATACAAGACGTGTACGACAAGATGTCTGCGGCCTCAAAGACTGAACTTTTTTTTACTTTCCATTACACAGTGATGCTGCCACGGAATGGAGCAGGTATCTTGTTCAAGGATACTTCGAACCGCACCGATCGAACATGCAACTTTCAGTCATGTGTTCAGATCAATAAAACAGAGCCTGTCTAAGGATGGCAATTACAAATCGCAGCTTAAGCCTCAAGTAGCAACATACTGAAGAGCGCCATTGTCATCTCGTCATACACCAGAACATGACCTTGCAGTGGCACCCTGAATTGAGATGAAGACTATGTCACAGACATTTAAAAATTACAGACGGTGCCTGAAGAGAATAATTTCTGATCCTGGCAGGCTAAAAGCTGAATGCACCTAGATTTACGACACCGTACATTTTAGATCAGCCTTTCTTGACCTGCAGGTACAAGACCAAAACAGTCAGCTTTGAGGAATAACCACAAACCATTCTTAAATTAAAGACCGGACAAGGGTCTTCTGAAGAGTGTTTTCTGTTTGGTACTTTGTCGCAGACGGCGTGAATACCATCCAGCTCTGCAGCTAGGCCAGACCAGAGTTGCCGAGGAGGATGCTGTGCGCCCTCCTGACCTGCTCTGCTAAATGAGAGGGTGCTGTGGCCGTTCTTAATTGCTACCAAACACATGACAGAGAAAGGGTGCTGTTTGTGGTTTTGGGGGGGGGGGGGGGGGGGGGGGGTCTCAGCCCAACTGCCAAATGTTGGGGGGGGGGGGGGGGTTGTCTGACTACCACTGCTGCACAGCACTCCTGCTGCCTCATCAATTTTTTCGGGCAAATCTGCAGGGTGGTAGGGGGAGCGCATCTGTAAATATGACAAAAAAATGTCACAGTCCTTGTTGAGCTGGTTGAAACTTTCGGGAGGAATGTCTCTCTGCATCAATGCAAACAAAGACAGCTGCTGGACTCCGGATGGTAGTAAGGCAGGAGGGAAAGCTGCGATGTACTGTCGGTAGGTAGGGAAAGGCATTTTGATGACAGAGACACTTTGATATCACATCAGCAACGTACAAACAATTTTTGTTTTTAAGATTCCAAATAAACACGAACCACAACCTGATCTTGATCGAGTTTTGTAATATTTTAACATTGATCGGTTTTTTTTTTCGTATGTTTTAAATTAGGTCGCAAGGTGGACTGGCCATCAGGCCAGGGCACTGGCGCTTGCCCTCAAATCAGTTTGGAAAAATTTCAACTCACCAGCGGCCCTAATGAAGATAAGCACCACAGAAAATGGACAGAAATTAAAATTCTCTAATCTGCATCACAACCAAATAGAACGGCATCCAAGTCTACAGCAAAGTTTGTTCAAAATCAAGTGCAAGTACCAAACATGAATTGTTGCTGTTATTAAGCAGCATGTGTGCTAGTAGTTAGCATGTCCACCTCACATGAGATCCGGGTTCCAATCTCGATTAGAACAGCAGGCCCAGTTAATTTTAATACTTTCCACGATATCCATTGATATATTTTCTATCGCGCTTGTCCCCATTATCGTCGTATCTTTGCACAATTGAATTTAGTCTTCAATTTGATATTGAGTCTTCTGAGGTAGACCATAGCAACTTCATACAGGAAGTCCAAATCAGAGATTTTATCCCCGAATCTCAGAGTTGTGAGGTAGATGTGCTAATCACTAGTGCGCAACACTGGGCAAAGGTAACATCAAATGTAGTTTTGTGTACCTGTCTGTTCCTTTCATCCATTATCCTGGTGATCTGTATCTTCTTCCGCCCCATGGCTCCTTGTGCTTTTTCCCGTCTCTCAGACTCTTCACGGACAATATTCGACAATCGAAAACACACATATACACCCACATACAGATGCACACACACACACTGTTCGCGTCCACCACCCTCCTAGCACATTGTGCAAGTCCTTCTTCTGGTATGCGCACTTTCACTGGTCTCCACGCACCATATGCTCTTCAGCAGTCACCCGGCACAATCTACAAAAAAAAAAAAAAAACACGGCCATAGCGAGTGAGCGAGAGAGAAAGAGAGAGAGGGAACGCAGTTAACATGACACTCAGTAATGTCTCCTTAGGCACTTCAAAGCACAAGTGTCTTCAATGTCATTCCTAGTATGAAACCCACATGTCTGGGGCCCTTATCTCCTCATGTGAGCCACAGCTGAAGTCAATGAAAGACAGCCTGTGACAGCGGGGCACATTAACAGACTATTACATCAGATTTAAAAACAAAAACAAAAAAATATCAACAAACAGATGAGACGGAAAGGGGTATCAATTATCACATTATTATGTCACGACATCCTATCCATCATTCATTTGGGGTTTGTTCATTATCTAATGGGCATACAGAAGCGGTTGCTACCGAGCTAACTTCTGCTAGCGACTACCCCGAAACAGAGTTTTCCATGTTATAGAGCGGCAGTCCCGAATCTTTTCTTCACTGTGTTCAGTGGGTGCATGGCTACTTAGAAGCGGCTAAACTGCTAATAACACATCGGCAGCCTGTGAAAATTCCTCTCGCAACGGTGAGGAACAATCTTGTCAAAATAAGGTAATTGCCAGAATGGGGGATATTTGGGGGCTGATGTATATACTCCCCTATTAAAAAAAAAAAAAAAAAACTCCAGTTGGATTTGGTTTGATGTTTTATATCAGTTACCTCTCACTATGTAAACATACAATTACTTAAAGTTTTAACTACGCCCACAGAATGCGGTTATGCTCCTCTTGCAAACAGAGTGGTGACATCGTATTGACCTTCCCAAGATGACCACGATGCCAACTTTGCTCTTAAGATGATTAAGACAGCGCCCAGTCCCAGGCTGACATCGGTACAAGTCTCTTGGGCTGCAAGGGAGAGCATGGGGTGAAAAAGGTGGCAGTATATGTATATAAATACATATTCCCACACGAGCATGTAACCTGACCACCGTTCCCTTGGGAACATCCATGTCTGCCAGTTTCCCTAAAAGAAGTATAGCCCCTGTTCTGGAGCCACATCTATCAGTTAGTGTGAGCAGGGGAAAAAATGTCTAAACAACTACATTCCCTCTTAATGGGTACAAATGTAGAAGGGTTAACAACTGTGACAATTAAATGCGGTTAGTAGTTGGGATCCAAGTAAACCAGAGGCAGAATTGGCAGTGCCAATGAAAATGACCGCTTTCCAGTGGCACGCAGTCATTAAGGTTTACAGATGAACTGAAATTATGGTGTCTGGCTTTCTGGATTGGGGCAAACCTGACTGAGATCACCCAAGCTAAGGACTCACAAATGTCTATATAAGCCAGGATAGGAAAATGTGTTGATCTTGAGCCGGTTTACTCACAATTTTACTGAATAACAGGCTCAAAGCTCTCCGGTTAATGACCGAGTTCTGTTCCGATTGCAGTGACATAAAAATATATATATACCCAAGTGAGAATGCATCTCTGGGCTTCCAATTCCTAATGCTAACGCAGCAGTAAATTCATTATTACAGTAATCATTTATATTGTAAAGACTTCAGGGCCATAAATGAAAAGCATCAGATTTCAAAAAAACAACAACAAAAACACTTGATATGATGCTTCCTGAGTGTCACTTCTTGAGCCACGACAATGGATTCTTACACCACATTGCAAAGTGGCTCATTGCATGATGTTTATAACCTCAAATTGTCATGGTTACAGTCAACATTTGTGTGAAAAACACCTCAACTCCATACATGTAAAACAATCGAATGAAAAACAGTACGTAAAGCAACAACCAAGCATTCCTTCTTGTGCTGGGTGACTACATATTCTTACACCACTGCACAAAGTAGTTCTTAACCTCAACCGTGCGTAATTGGTAAGCACAAACGGTATCCCAATGGAGACATTGGAGTGTTTCGTCCTGAGCAAATTTGACGGTGACAGGCATCAAGTTGTATTCAGTGGTATTGCTCGGCTCTTCGTGCGAGATTCGGCCACAATGCATGTGACAATGACTTAAAAAAAACACAATACTTATTGAGTCATGAATCACAACATGACAGGAGTCGCCAGAGCGGAGTTGGCTTGCCGTGTAAACAATTCCATGGAAGTAAGAATAGCCTTCAATGAGGCACCGTCAACAACTTGTGTCGAAGTTCACTTCCAAGGGAATCACTGACTAATCAGCGGAGTCAGGTGAGCTTGATAAAGGGTCATTCCAAACGTAATGACAGCATGGAAAGCCACAACATTGGTTGCGCCACGCAAAAGGTTTCAAAGCAAACATTGAAGTTCTCGTATCTGAGTATTGGTATGAAGTCAACCACTGTAAAACTTTAAATAAATGCTGAAAACCGGATAACTACGTTGTTCGGTTTGTGTGCAAGCCAACAGTTAGCTTGCTTGGGGCTAGCGGTCGACCATGTCACGCCGAGAATTTGTGTGAGTTTTTATTTTACTTTGTAAAAAGTCCTCCAAACTCAACAAAACTTTCTCAAATTCTACGTTAAAAAATGTCAATTTATTATGAATCACAACTTGGAGATATTTTCTCATGAAGTCCTCATGAATTGAAAAACTCCCTCAAGATTTAAGTTTTTTTCCAATTACAGTGGCCTTTTCAAAGTAATCCAACTAAATACGTGTTTTTCAAGTCACCACATTAAGTCCGTGTTCTAGTGGTGCATTTTTCATAGATAATCCGACCAAATAAACAACAGTGACACAGAAAATTTAATCATCACTTAATCAATGAATTAAACAATGTATTAAAACCCTGCCTATGCCAATGATGCTCAATGTACTACACAGACCATTCAGGGTCGGTTTTGTGCCCAAGAACCATCTTGAGCTTTGCTTTGGGCTAAGATTTGTTCAGCGTATGCAATAAATTGAGAGGGCTGCACACCTGCTGCCTCTCAGCTTGTCATTTCACATCTGTGTAAGAGAAATGTCATGGCAGCGTCCATTATGCCTCCAGTCTTGAGCTTTCCTGCTGCGACAGCCGGGATAATGATGCACACATGCTTGCATACTCGATTGGCAGGTATCGCTATTCTTGCAGTTGGCATTTGGCTAGATTTCCTTGATCAGCCACCAGGGATAATGATTGGTGCATTGACGAATGTTTAAGACCAACAATGAAACCAAAATAGCTCAATTTGTGTCATCTATATAATCCATAGGTAACCAGTTCCAAAAAGATTTGGGTTCCATTGCCACCGATGGAAAAAACTCCACCATAAATTGCAGACCCCCCCCAGTACTGAAAATTGGCACGGTTTGAGTCGGATATTTTGGATTGGTACCAAACACTATTGCGTGGTGGGAAGAAGGCGATAGCAGCAAATTGATCTAAAATAAATGTGGATGGATGTGTGGGTGGGGGCAAAGTTTGAAGCCGTTCCTGGGAGAGGAAATCATAAGAAGTGTAGCCAGAGAGCCTGGCTCACGTTACAGCAGGGATTCCAACTGCTTATCCTCACAATCCAATCGCAAGCCTCGGGTAGACAAGATTCCACTTCCTGCCCGTCCAGTTCCTGTTATTCTTCTGCACGTCTGCATGTTCTCCGCAGTCAAAGGCGAAAGCTGGAGAGGAGGAAAGGGAGGGACCACCCTCGGGGACTCCCTTCCCATCTGAGCACCATTGTGATGATTAGTACGAGACTAAACAACCACAGAGGGGCTCATCTCTGGTGGCTACACTATGTGAGCTTATTATGTTTTACCGGAAGGTTCATTAAACAGGCTCGATGACGTGCACAAGCTTACAATTGGTCGGTGGAGACCTTTTCCCGCTTTTTTAACTTTCCAAAGTACTTGTCGGGTTGGTTACATAAGAATGAGTCACACATACACATTAGCATCATGCTGGAGGATGAACTATCCATCCAACTGTTTTCTACCCTCTTAGCCTTATGGGCTTGTGGGTGAGGAGGAGCCTATCCCACCCATACCGGATGGGTAATTTAGAATCTTCACTGAACACAAAATGAGCTCTTGCATGTTTTTGCTGGTGTATTGTTCAGCAGTTTTGTGCCATGCTTTAATGGTACTTTTTACGCAACAGAGCCCTTTACACTGGGAAAGTCACTTTGTTGTGTGCTTCAAGCCGTTTGTGGTTGGGATAGGATAGTGGATCATTTATATATGTACATGCATTGATATATATTTTAAAAAAATGAAATATATTAAGAGCATGTAATTTTCATGGATGCGTGTATTTTGGTCATGCATCTGGTTAGCAAGCGCATATTCCTATGTGGCCCGCCAGTAGCACCGATGAACAATCGCGGCCCCCCCTAGCATTTACGTTGCCAATCCCTGGTATAGACAAACAAGCACTGACAACCACACCTAATAACAATTTGGACTCATGAACCTAAGGTGCATGTTTATGGAATAAGCCCGAACACCCGAAGAAAAACCATGCAAGAATAGGGAGGCCAAATTTGAACACAGAACCTGCTACAGACGCGCAAATCAGTTGGCCACCGTGCTGCTTCTCTCCACAGCAATGCATTTGGTAACTGCAATGGTGTCACCACTGGTAGCTAGCCTCAAAACAAGCAAACAAAGACACAATTTTACCAGTTTGTTTCAGTGGCGCCTTGACACCAGTGTGGTAGGAAACAAGCAATCACCCCCACCCAAGAGCACCCCCCACCACCACCACCTCGTTTTCCGCTTTCATCAGGAGTTGCTGTACCTGTAAATGGGGCTGTTGGCCTGAGGGGAGCGGAGGCGAGCCAGCCCTTTTACGCCACACATCACCCCCGCCCCCCTTTACACTCCACATATCCTCCCCGCCTTTTTTTTTTTTTTGTGAGCTTATCTCCCTCTCCAGTGGTGAAAAGGCAGGATTGTGGCCCCTGCAGCATCACTAGTGTTAATGTCTCCTGATGATAATCTGGTGTCGGAGCTGATCCCTCAACAACAAACAACCCGTCCCAGAGTTTCTTTTCAGATGTGATTTCACTCTTTCGTCTCATTCCCTGCCTTCTCTTTCTTTCTTTCGATCGCCTAATGTTATATCTACATCACCGCAGTTTCCACAGCAACTGAGGCATAATTAATAAACGTCACCGTGGTTGTACAAAGAGCAAAAAAAGAGTGAAAAGGGAAGCGTTGACAGAAAAATGTAGAGGAAAGTAAAGGTGGCGATAAGGCCTGAAAATAAGACCTTGGATTTTCCTCACAAAAAAATCGCATTGCCCAGAATAACAGTAATATTAAAAAGTGTTTTAAACTAGAAACTGGTATAAATTGTTGGGGGGGGGGGGGGGGGAGCAGAATACAGTTTCCCCCTTCTATATCACATACCGAAGAGATAATCTGCAGTTTGTAGCGACTGTTGTTGTGGCTTTTTAGAGTACACGTACTGTCATGTCTGACATGTGGTCACTGATGCACTTTTCGGCAGTTTACTGAACGCCATGACAACAGTAAAACATCAGCGCAGGCATGCAGGAGCTGCTTTTGGACACAGTTCAACCCCCAGACACTCACACGTAGTCTTGCTGACATCACGCACCACCCCAACCAGCCCCGCCTCTAAAAGGCGCATGGTTAACACAGAGACAATTCGAGTATTTTCTATAATTTTATTCTTGCAATTTTGGATGTTTGATTAGAAGTTAAAAAGTGAGTTTGATTCAGTTTAAATGTTTTGAAATCTTTTGTTTTGTTTTTTTTGTTTTTTAATAATGCCTCAGTAGATAGATCACTGGTGAGTCTGGAAGTTCATGGCATGTCTCTAAACTTAAATAACATTTTAAAAGTAAGTAAAACAGACTCTTTATAAGACTGGGAACCTGAAAGTGATACAGAAGGTCATAGCATATCTTCCTCGCCTTACTCGATAAAGTAATATGTATCCACCCCGCACGGCGAGTCAGATTGAGCCTAAAAGCAAAATCAATCAAATGGCGTATAAAAATTTATAGTTGAAAAGGACAGTGCGACCTAAACTAGCGCTCGTGCCCAAACGGCAGCCGAGCATACGACGAGTGGTTAATCTGCCACCATGACGACGGCGCCTCGGCCCAACTCTCCAATGACCCAGCTGTAATCCCTCACTGAATCAATGCAAGTTCAAACAATCCTTCATGCTGCTCGCACCTTTCGCGAGCTGGGGAATGGCGAGACGGGAAGCTACTTATCACCTACCAAATGACATCAAAAGGAACTGAAACCCCCACAGGATGTCAGAGAAAATGTTTCATCGCTGGCCAGATGACACCGCCATCTGAAAACCATGCAGATGTCTACATCATTTACCAAAAAAAAAAAAAACGATGACGACAACTAACACCTAATAAGACTTCCTGTAGTACACTAACAGTGTGAGCACACAGACACCTCCATCTCACTCTCGCACAACTGTCAGGAGAAGGGACTATGCAAGGTGACTTTGACCGAGTGCTCTGGGGTTTCACAAGAAGATGACACTACATTAATTTCATGTCTCTTTTTGAACTGACTTAGTAACACGGAGCAGCATATTGAGAAAAAAAAAGAAACAGACACGGTGTCTTGAAGGCAAAGGCAGGCCATGGAAAGAGGTGGAGGGATCGTATAATGAATTAGAATAACTGACTCACTTACCTGTACGTTTTATTTATTATTAATAACAGTAGGTGGCGACCAATATGGACTTTTGTGAAGTCAACGCCAATTCCGATAACTGATTAACCAATTCACGAAAAAAAATATAAAGACATACAAACCCCATTCCAATGAAGTTGGGACGTTGTGTTAAAGGCGAAGTCAACCTCAAAATGTTCTTTCCAATAATGTTAGATACGTCTTTACATTCATAAACACGGCATTCTGATTCATGCTGCGTTTGTGGAATCCGATTTAAGCAGCAGAATCCACCCGTTTTTGTCCATCTCAGTGGGCGGCCATTTTGCCACTTGACTGCTGTTGACTGAAAATGATCCCACAGTTGTTTAGGCAATGACCAATCACGGTTTACCTGTTTTCTGAAGATGAGCCAGTTTCATCTACCCCTCCCACTGTTTGATATCACATGTTCTAACTGAATATAATTATCACTGTCTTATGTTGTAATGTCAAAAAATATATTGATTTTTTAGAGTTAATATCGGCTGATCAAACCGGCTGGGTCTTAATTAACAGCCGTGGTAATATATTTCGGTTTTATATTTTTGTATTTATTATTGAGAGGAATAATATGTTTGAGTAAAACATTTCAGGGACACTTCCTGCGTTTGATAGCAGGTGTTTTGAGATTGTGAGATTCACAGAGTTAGATGTGAAAAAGATGGCTTGACTGTGTTAACGTGAGGGGAGGGTGGTCGAAGGGAACCAGACTAAAAGCAGCATCCCGCACCCGTGCCATCCTACCTCAGAGGTAGTGTGTGTGGCGGCGTGGTAATATAATTACTGCTGGGACACTTCTATTCCCAATGATCCATTTGCGTCAGTCAGGTTCCCGTGGCCGCAGCCAATGAATGCGTTCTCGGTTTCTCAAGGAGAAAGAGATGACCCTCTCCTAACGGTGGTATCCATTTCATGTGGAAGAAGCTCCTCCCGTTTTTGAGGTAAATCCCTCGATGGAAACTTTTACCCAACTACTGAATGACAACTTCTTAGATGCGAGGGGGTAGAAGTGATGATTTATGGCTCATTAAAAATGAATGCAAATGAGAAGTCAGACACAGCACAGCTTGTATGGTTCCCCAGCTGCCCCACTTTTTGCCTCGTTTTTAGCACCGCACAAAGCCAAGCGTCTGGTTTTCTTCAAAACAAACGCTGGATCATCTCGCATCTCTTTAAGTCACAGATCAACACAAACCTCTTCAGTCTGTCCCGATGACCACATGCTCCATCTGTCGCAGGATCGCAGTGGTTTTTAACTTCTCCTTCGTTGGATCTGTGAATCCATTCAAAGAGCCCAAATAGATATGATCAAATATGTCGTCGCTGCTCCACAGTTAACTGGCATATCGACACCCAAATTAGATGTCGCCTTTTGCCATTCAGTGACCCCCCCCGCACCCTCCCCCAAAAATGCACAAGTGGTGCTACAGTTGGGCCATATGACGATATACATCACGAATTCGATAGGTGAGTGTCTATCGTCTCCCTCATAGACCCAAAGAGAGGTAAGTTTGTTCCTGACTATCACCTTTTCGTGATCTCGAAGTCGCACGATCTGTATGGTTCCTTTGAAATGGCATTCAGTGCTGCTTATTGGCGCATGGATTTGCATGGCTGTCTATCATCGGATGGACGACTCAATGGGGAACAATGATAATGCCAACGCCATAGGGAGCGACGGTGCCCGACCCTCCCAGGAAGCCTGCGAGCTGTGTTAAGTGCGACAGCAGCCTTTTGATGTTGCGCGCACACCGCAATTCCGAATTGGTAAACAGCGATGATGAACTGAGATCTTCCTCCGGGGGGAATCCACAGTGTAACGGTATGAGGGGATGTCATGCATAATGCGTCTCAGCAGCTGCACAGTGTTTACGCTGATCTCACGGCGTGGCTGGAAAACACTGAAGATCAAGATTAGACTCCGATTCTAGATACTCACTTCTTCCACGTTTTTTAATAACCAGCAGGCTGTTGAACCCAATGATGAGTACGAGTCAGGGAAAGAAAGAGTTGGTACGATACGTTCCAAGAGAGTCTCTGGACTCTTTTTAAGTGCATTCTTTCACCTGGTTGTAAAGGAAAAACTAAAAAGCGAGTTCTAAATATTTGATTTTCTCTTCCCATTTTCATCCTCCACTTGATGCCTTTCTACAATGCCGTTGCATAAAAGCTTTATGCAATCTAGCCAACCAGGATGGCCTATGAGTCACATCGACACCGAACTGGACCTGCTTAACCGGCAGTGATTTTTCATTTTGTGTAATATACAGCAGAGAGAGTACAGAGCTGATTTTGTTGGTATGTAAGAGGCGGTGTTCACACAGGGTCAGTTGAGTTAACCTCCCAGCTGAGTTACGGGTCAAACAGACAACTCTAAAATATGAAAATAAATATTAGCAACAACATTTTTCTGTTTACCATAATTTTTGCAGGATATATTTTTATTTTTTTCCACTCAATTTTGCAATGTGTTGGGAGGTCAAAATGGAAACACTATAAAATGGATAAATACATGCATTTTTTAAATGGGATCATAGTGGCAGCTGACCTTTTCCCGTTTTTCTTTCTTGTTCAGATTTTCTTTTTTTAATGACTTCTACAACTGACATCTCCAATTTTTTTTTTGTATTTGTTGACCTCATTTAAATGATTGGATGTTTGATTTATTGTAAAAAAAAAATTAAATAGAACAATTTAAACAATTTAGATGTAATTTACCATTTTTATTTTATTAAATATTTGGTCATTAATTATTCCCAACTCAACTCCACCACCGCTGTATACAAACCGCTGTACAAGGAGCAAAATTAATTCAAACGATAAAACAAACAATAACAAAGACACGAGAAAGCACAAAAATGGTCAAACTAAAAATCAAGTCTCATGCTAAATCATGAGACAAAGATTATTTTGTAATTCAAGGGTGTTAAACTCATTTTTTGCCCCAGGTCATTTAGTTACAGCTTCGATCGGAATTCCTTGTTCACCGCGACACCATACAAATAAAGTTCAATTACCTTCTCATATTGTTACATACAGGGTACACAACAAATTGCTGGATAACGAGTTTTAAAATCACATGTCATTAGTATGGCAATCTTTTGGATAGATTATTAAAATAAATAAAAAGTCAGAAATTTTGATCCGGCCCAGGATCCCGCACTACATACATGAACACATTTAGCTCTAACTGTAAATATCACTGTTGCACAATGATAAGTGTGAGCATCCATCCATTTTCAGTTGTTTCTTGCTTACATCACACAGCAGAACCGTTTCATTTTGATCTGGGAAAAGATGATTTTGTAATTATCACTTTTACGCGGCGCTGACTCAAATCTAACATCTGCAAACAGAATGGTGGGGGGAGGGGGTTTAGTTGTCCACTGTGACAGCCACAGAGTTTTTCTTGCAGTTTCTTCCTCACCCCTGCACCCAAATCAAATGATGCTATCTCACTGTCACATGAACACTGTGTCCAACCACCATGATAAAGCGAGATGGAAGTGAGACAGAGGCAGAAGGAGCCAAGGAGAAAGAGAGAGATGCCCCCAGCCCTGCTACTTGCCTCACAAGGAATCTTCTCAAGCTGTTTCTTGGTAAACTCTAGTCTCCAGTCCATGAAAAAAATGACAACTTGACACACTACGCTTCAAAAAAAAAAAAAGAACCTTTAAGGGTGGTTCTCGATATACGTCAGTTCCAACATACGACTCTGCGTGGTTACAAACAGTTCGTGCTCTTACTGAAACGCTAGAACAGCGGTGGCCAACCCGCGGCTCGCGAGCCACATGCGGCTCTTTGGCTTGTTCAATGCGGCTCCCAGGCTTTCACACGACAAGCGTGTAAAACGCCACGGCAGTGGCGATGCCATTCAAACAAAGGCGCTAAATACACAGAACATACTATGTCAGCCTATCATCAATCCTGTTACTTGATTGACATAGAGGGCAATCAATCAGATGACTGCATCACCACTCATGCGCATAAAAACGGTGCTAAGCGCTAAGCTAGTCAGCGAATTACCTCTGATTATAAGGCAGGGGTGCCCAATACGTCGATCAGCATCGACCGGGAGCCAGCAAACTGGTTCCAGGTTGACCGCAAGGGGTGGGAGGAGGAAATGGGTGGGGGAAAAAAATGATTTGTTTGTTTGTATCTTTAGCTTTCGTTCATTTTCGGCCCGTTCCAACTGTTGCTCATCGTGGTGTGCGTGCATATGTGCGCGAGTGCCCTGGTGGGCACCCGCGTGAGTGTGTGTGTGTGGGTGTGTGTGTGTGCCTCTTCGTCTATGACTGTTTGGCCACCCCTGCTCAAGAAGATGCCAGTCAAACGTATTCTAAATCGGAATGTGTCAAGGAAGTACTAAATATTAACATCTCGATGAAGATACGAACTTTGGATGTTGGTGAAGATCCAGCCAATTAGATCTGTGGAAAATCTAGTCAATACATTGCCTCCCGAGATAGTACAATTGTGAATTTCACCAAATGTCAGAACAAATGCTCTCAGAACACTCTTCTACAGTTGCAAACCAAAAGAATACCATCTGATGCGATCGCAGGTTGCCGACCGCTCACTGATGGAGAAGCCGACACCATTTTCACCTCGACAGGCAAGCAGAGGCGCACTCAGCGGGCGGACCCGACACCTCGCAACAGAATTACGGTACCCGTTGGTCTGTGAGACGCACGAACAGGGCTGCGACAAAACCATCCAAGCAGAGTCCAAATTGCTCTCGCTAAATCAAGGGTTGGATTTGAAGGTGCCGGTGCTAAGAACTGTCCACGGAAGAGTCGTCAACTTATGGACTGCAAAGTCAGACCCCAGCCGTTCGAACTACAGCGTGTGTGTGATTGCGGGGGTGTTACTTCCCCTTGCTGTCGTAATGGATGATGTGTTTTGCTGAATAAGGCGAGGACTCTGCTTACCCCGCGCCACCTCCAGCTCTCTTGGTTCACAAGGCTCCTCGGACAGAAAAACAAGTATATCGCAGGCCGGGGCCTTTCCTGCGGGGCTCCAACTCTCCCCACAGCTACTGGATTGAACCAGCATCGGAACAATTGGTTTGTTTGTCCACGGCTTGACAAATGTGAAAAAGTGGTTTCGTGTGACTGAAATGGGACTTTAAAAGGCGATATCTAATGGATAATTTACTTCTTTCAAAACTATTATTGCTAATCCGCCCCAAGTCACCAGGTTGACAAAAGATATACTGGCACTGGCCCTGCAACAAAGGGCACGGGGTGAGCAGCGCTTCATTTGCATGGCACCAAACATGGACCATCTCCTCAAAACAGGCTAATTTCAGTGAGACACAATACAGAGGGTGTAAACTGTACATTTTCTTAGTTTGAGCTCGGGAATCAACAAATACGTCTGCCCCCAGTCGTCAGTGTAACAAAAGTGAATCTTAGCTTATTTGCACGTGGCACAGCCAACCACTCAAAACAGGTTAATTTCAGCCAGGCACTAAACAGGGTGCATTTATTGTGTGTTATAATTCTTGGTCAGTTGTGGGCCAACGTCGAGCATGGCTTTTACTAGCATGACAACTAAAGGGATATATACTGTATATATTCAGAAACATGTCTAAAAAAAGCGATCACGAGCCCCAATTGAGACTGTAAAATCACGGATTTTATTTTCACTCATGGAGGCAGCACTTCATCACCAAATTGTTGACTAGTACCGGCAAACAAACAATACCTCCACCTCGAGTGTCAACACAGCCTCGCTCGACTCATGATTCCAAAATGTGCAGGTAAACATTTTGCAAAAGTCTCTGCTCGATGACTCTGCACGGTGGCGCACAGCTGTCATTGGGTGCTACTACTGCACAACGGTACCCTGACACTCCGGAAAGTCTTTCGATACTTAGATGTCATGTCTTTGTTTATCGTAGTTGCTTTTTATTGTAATACTAGTGAGGCCTATACTACTGGAGACAAATTCCTTGTGTGTTCCACATACTTGGCCAATAAAGACGATTCGGATTCTGATAAATGACGCTCCATTTCTGTACAGTGTGTCACATACAGTAATGTCACGCTAAAGTGAACGGCAGGCAGTAACGCCAGCAATAAGTGACGTGAGGTTTCAAATCACTTCGATAAGTGCTCGGCCCGTGACAGTAAACAGCTCCATCAGTCATAACTCGGGAGGACTTCGTTGAAACTTTTCCACCCTCAGAATCTAATTGATTATCTGAGAGTACAATGTCTTCAGTTTACCAACAGAATACATAGCAAATTCAAATCTCGAGTGTGAGATGCTTTTTAAGATCCACATAGTCAGGGGCATCAGAAATTCAGTACAGTGGGGTATCTTGGTAATCATGCACATCTTTTGATCTAGTAAATTAGATTTTAATATATTCCTTTGAATTATGTTTTTTTACTTCTCCAAGTCTCATTAAAATTCTGTTAAAATGCAATTCAGCAAATGGATGTCTCTAACTGCTGTTCAGAGAGTCGGTTTCAATGACGTAACACTTCATAACTCAATAATGTGGCCACTCACCAGTTTTTAATGACTGATCTTAAGCCTTACGGGCCTGATTGTAGATACAACGGTGAAGCAAACCGCAAACACATTTGGGCTTGTTGGTCTTCTTCGTGAATCCGCATTCTCTTGCAATGATACAGAGTGTGATTGTGAGGTTGGGCCTGCACACCTCAGAAAGCCAAAATAAGTGGAGGTGACATTTCACAAAGGTGCTAAATGACTTTGCAAAGTCATCACCTCGCACTCGCGCGGTTTCCACCACAAGTCAAAACAGAGAAGGTAACTATGAACACGGCAGAGGCCGACCAAGGAAGGGACTCGCCATTGAGAAGACGAGTAGGTAAAAGTTGAAACTGAGATGATATGTGGGTAAACCTCTGGATAACGCTAGGTTAAGTTCCCGGTGGCCACGGGAGACCCATTTGCCTTAAATGCAGTGCGGGTGAATGCTCAGGCGTTTCCAGGCCAGCCAGGACGCACAGTCTCTCCATCGTGTCATGTGTCGTTCTCGAGGCATCCTCCCGGTGAGACAAGCCCGGAACACCTCACCGGGGAGGCGTCCATGAGGCATCTTCACCAGATGCCAAAGCCACCTCATCTGGCTCCTCTCAATGGAGAGGGACAGCTGCTTGACTTTTGGGTCCCCTCAAATGACCCATTTTTTCCCATTTGAAATTCAAAATCATCATTTCAAGCTATTTTCTATTTAAAAAAAATAAAAAAGCTAAAAAGTTGATCCAGCAATCATTTGGCCCTGAAACTGGAATTGATGGCAATTTGTGATGGATTGTAGGCAAAACTACAGTGTACATTAAAGGTTCTTTGACTTCGTGGAGGTCTGAGCTCTAATTTATTATGGATATGACTTGGTCAGCAGAGCATTGACCCATTTGTTTGCATGACTACCGTTTTGTACAACGGTTCCAGGGCATGCTTTCTAATTGAGTTACTTTGGTTCCGAAATCAAAATGCATGTTGACAGAGATGTGGCCGGGATTTGTGGCGGTGAAATGGCAGATTTAGAGAGCGGTTCCGCTCCGGGATCTTCCGAGCAAACTGAAAAGTGTGGTCCAGTCCAGACCACTTGTCAGGCTTGGGCGCCGGAGACAGAAGGAAAAGACAACCTCGGCCCTTAAGCCGCTCTGCCCTGCTCAGCAGCACATGTGCTGAGCGAGCCAAACCCAGTGGCTTACCACCAGAGGTTTCAGTCAAAGGCAAGACAGTTGAAAGGTCGACGCTTGCCGTCTTGCTATACAAACAGGGCCTCAATGACTAATACATTCAGCCTCGAAGTTCACGTCAAGCCATTCGTGGAAACGTTGGCTGCTTGGGAGAACTGTTTTCTTGCCCTACTATTCTTTGGGAATTCAATTTTTGCAAGACTGACGTCACTCTTGTGGTGTGGGCTGCTTGTCTGGGAAGTGTGACAAAAGGATTGGTTTTAAAGGTGAAAAAAAAAAAGAGTAGTGTATAATCATTCAAATATAAAACTACGGCGGCCCGGTAGTCCAGTGGTTAGCACGTCGGCTTCACAGTGCAGGGGTACCGGGTTCGATTCCAGCTCCGGCCTCCCTGTGTGGAGTTTGCATGTTCTCCCCGGGCCTGCGTGGGTTTTCTCCGGGTGCTCCGGTTTCCTCCCACATTCCAAAAACATGCATGTCAGGCTGATTGAGCAGTCGAAATTGTCCCTAGGTGTGAGTGTGGGCGTGGATGGTTGTTTGTCTCTGTGTGCCCTGCGATTGGCTGGCAACTGATTCAGGGTGTCCCCCGCCTACTGCCCGGAGATGGCTGGGATAGGCTCCAGCACCCCCCGCGACCCTAGTGAGGATCAAGCGGTTCAGAAAATGGATGGATGGATATAAAACTACAGTAAAGGACGTGCACAAAAGGTTTGTCTTAGAAACCAAAATTTTTCCTCAAAACCTAACGACACAAATTTGGTTATTTTGTGGTACTTGCTGCAACCGAATTTCTTTTATTCCTTCAATGGAAATCTACAGACTACAACTGACATTAAACTGTGTGGTGGTTACTATTTTACAAGAATATAAAACTAGTTTGATTTTTATTCATACATTTTCACAACAAAGTGTGCTTTTTCTCACTTTTAGAGAAATTATCATACTATGTTCTACATAAATCAGCAAAAGCTATTCTTAATAGTGAAGGCAACTGTGAATATTAATAATATTACTTTCATTATTATTTACATTTAATCGACAGATTATTTTCCTTTACGCATTGTTTTACTTAAAACTTTTGTACTACTTCAATACTACACAAAATGTTTATTTTGAATTTGTGTTTTTTTTTCTGACAGTTGGGCAGCAGGATGATCGACTGGTTAGCATGTCTGCATCACAATGCAGTGGGTGTGGGTTCAAATCCATCCTCAGCCTCCGTGTGTGGAGTTTGAATGTTTCCTCCGTGCCTATGCAGGTTTTCTCCGGGTACTCCAGTTTCCTCCCACATTCCAAAAACATTCATTGTAGTGTTTATATATACTGTATATATTATATAGATATAGATACAGTGTAGATAGATTTTTTTTTTTAAGAAAAAGAAAAATGTGTGGAAGAAAAAGGCTTGGTTGTTACACAAACACTAAAAGGAGGGCCGGAAATTGAAGACACCAACGCCGATAGTGCTAGCATGCCAAATGGCACACATGGTGACCCATTTAGCGCCAACCCCAAATTGTAAATTATAAATATGTTCATATAAATTATTGTGATTATTGATCATCAAGCAGTGAGAATGATTCCATATGATAAGGGTAATTTATTTCAAGCTTTTTGGAGTGGGGGATTGGGGGGGGGGGGCTTCCATTAAACCGCATTGTAAAACATTATCTGCCAGGCTCGAGATTCTGCATGTGACCTCAAGGTCTCACAGTAGAATGCTGGAATCTCCATATTGATGATGGTGTGCCAATAAAGAATGCGTCACGTTACCAAAAGCCCTTTCTCTGTCAAACAAGGGAACAAACGCTAACCAAGCAGGCTTGATATTGTTTGTCCTGATAAGAGTGACTTGGCTTTAAAACAAAACACAACAAAACAAAAGAAGAAGTTAAGTAAGGACATTTAGGAAATATTTTAGTGGACTCTTGGAACGTTGTCTTATTTATTTATTTATGTGAAAATGGACAACTCGGGATTCGGTTTAATTTGGACTACAAAAACAATTTTAAGTTTAATGACATTTCCATGAATAAAAAGGCAAAGGACAAACTGTCAGCCTTGAAGTGTTCCTGCCAAAAATGGCCACTTCAAACCAACATGGCAGACGTTCTCTGGCTTTTCAGGCATGGCTTCTTGAGACTTTTTCATTGTTGTTGATCTGTCTGATCATGAAATCTCATGTTGCTCGGTGACAATGGCGGTGGGGGCTGAATTTTCAGAACATTCTCATTTGGATGCGACCAAGCCAAGGACAAGTCAGTAAATTTGTCACCATGCTACAGACACACGCAATGAGTAAAACTCGAATTGTTTACAGTTTAGTGTCCTTCGTCTGTCAAGAATACTCGATTTAAATTTAGCAGCGGGTTTTTAGATGAGTTCATCTTTGAGAGGTGGAGGGAAATCCTAATGTGTCCACTTGAAACCAAAATCAGAGATTTCCTCTGCCTTTTTTGTCATGACCTTTGGAGATTTTTTTTTGTGGGTCTACACATGATGGACAGGCGAACATCTTATGTTGGGGAGAGAAAAAAAAAAGCCAGAGGGATATGACAAGTTTTCATGCCATGTCAGCAACCATTGCCGTACGAAAATGTTCACCATGCTGAACACATGCAAAATTTGGTGAGTTTTGAGTGTCGCAAAGTCCTTTATTGGGTCTAAGAAAAACAGCATGGCCGAACTACATAACTTCAAGAGGGCCTTTGCATTTCTGGCAACGGAAATGTGGGTCCTTTTCCTGAGACTTGTGATAAGAAAATGCTGTTGGACCACAATGACAACAATGAACGTGTCTTTTTCGATCTTTCTCCACTGCGCAACTGGCTACCAGCTTCCCTTGTAATCCTCAAAGAAAACATCCTGGCAGCAGAAAAACGGAGGAGAAGGTCCTTGGCGCTTTGTGTTAAACACCCGTTTTCTCTTTCTGACAACCGGCATTAATAGCAGATCCGACGCGCCCACGCACTCCACATTTGCGATGGAAAGAGAACGCTGAAGGGCCGAGATTAAAGTGGGGACGGAGAGTGCAGTGAGAGGATGCTGCAGCTGCCCCGTTCCTCGCACATCCTGTATCTCCCTTTCAATTAGGAACTCGGGTAATGATGCTGACAAATACTAAATACACATTACTAGAGACTTCATAAACTCCCCCAAAAAAAGATGAATATTTGCATCACGGAAAAAGGCGGAAAACCTCATGGGGGGTCACGGAGGTTAGACCAACAGCCCATGTACAAGGCAGACACTAACGACGGGTCTCTCAGACGGCCCATAAATTGTTCAAACGATACTTGTCTGCATATTACGCATAAAAGCTCACATGATGAGAATCATGAGCAACATTACCACTGAGGCCCGGGGGCAGCGCGCGTGGCTTAATGACTGCAGATTGGAGGCCGTTTTACTGCTTCGCCATCAAAACTGAGCGGCAAACAGCCGGTCTCGAATGCGCTGTGATGGCCAAAAGAACAAATACCAGACGACTCCAATAACGCTGCTTACCAAAGCACTACTTATCTCTAAATGAAACTCCTCATCATACATAAAGCTACCACCGGGTGGCGCACATGAGCACAGTCAGTAAATATGTGAGTTATCAGGGGGTATAAGGGGATTCTCCGCAATGTGTGAGGGATTCACTGTATCGTTTATTTTTTTCCCCCCCATGTAAAGTGCTTACACTGACCAAACACATGTAACCCAGATGTGCATTTGAATAACTCAACAAGACTCCAGATGGTAGCTGCACTGCATCGTTTTGCACGTTGATCTTTTTTCTTCAATTTGTACATTTTAAAGATGATTTCATATTTGTTGTTTATCAAACATTTCTTCTCCCCAGTTCGAGCCATTCAACATTAACACTGTGAAAATGAGTAACAACAGCGTGCGCCCCTAAAATTTCTGAGTGCAGCTCTAAAATTTCAGGTTCGAGGCCAAAGGTTACATATCATTGAGTTGACCTGGGATGACTCTTAACTGAGAGTAACCTCTGCCTTACTCCACAAATCACTGTCAGCAAGTGTTTTGCTTATTCACTGTTGATGGACGCCACTCTCTAGTAGTGTATTTAGACCACATTGAATTATCTACTACCAAAGGCTGTATTTCGTTTACCTCAAGCTCGTAATAATGGATATCCAAGCTGTCCATCCATTCACGCTCCACACGCATTTTCAGATATCAAGTACTGGGTATGTGTATGTATCCACATTTGGAAAACGCAGTCCGGATTCCGATCTGAAGTTATCCAATTTCCTGTGCCACTTGAGGGCAAAATAAAACTCTGAATTGTGCACACAATGCCGTTGAAATCCAACCAAAAAGGGCTGGATTCAAGAAGCTTGTTTATTTTTGCATTGGTTGGTGTACTGTGTTTTCTTGATTTAACTCCGCAACTTCCTTTCTCCATTCTTTCCTGCTTTATGGGAGGCGTGATCAAATCGACTCAACTCAATACCACACATTACGGCCATCGTCATCGAGAACACCAACAAAAGCACAGGGAGAACAACTCCACCCAGGGAGACTTGAGCTGACATTAGAATCCAGAACCTCTTGACTGTGAAGCAAATGAGCTCCAACCCTGAGCTGCCACTCAGCTCATACTGTCACAAATTCAGATATACCTCATTTGTGACTGTGAACATATGTTCCCAGGAAAACAAAGCTTACAAAGCTTCAAAGAAAAACTGCCTGTACGGTCAATAACAGGATTAGATGACTTCAATTTTTCCATAACGTCCATTAATGGTTTGAAATCAAAACAAATGCTACAAGCAAACAAAACTGCAAAAATCCATTCTTTGTTAAATACTGTACTTCATATCACTTCTTACAAATTCACACTCAAGTCCAAGTTCCATTTAAAAGCAGCCGGAGAGTCCTCACTTTTCAAAGTAAATTAATAATAAGTTCAAGCTGACAGCATTTTCCTTCAAAGTGCTTGCAGCTCTTCGCGTGACTAAACAACAACCACACCAAGAAGACCAGGAGCGCAAACCACCAACTGCAATATCAACTTGCACGCAAAAAGCAGGTGTTGCCATGTTGATTGGCGCAGTTAAATATCACACTTGCCATCCAAAAAGCTGCCAAAGTGGACTAAATGTCAATGAAAAATAGTCAGGTGTTCTAATGACTACGCAACAAAAACAACAGCAGTGATACTCTGCAAAAAGCAGGTGCTGCCATGGTTGAGACCCGTCTCATCAAAAAGTGGGCACATTTCAAAAAAATGGTCCCATCTATGTCTATCAGATAAAGAAATGGGAACTGTCAATTTTTCTGTGGTCATGATGGACACACCAACTGGTTTAGTAGCAAACTAACAGGTAGAAAAATCACAGTGGGCTACAAAGTTGGAAGTGCATGACTAGTGTTGCTTTGGTAAAGAGAAGAGAACTTTGACGATAGTTTTTTTTTTTTTTTTGGTCCTTAAAGAAAAAACAAAATCAGGGCAAATCGTCTGTGCTGTCAATCGACATAAAATAGGTGATCCGCACTGTTCATAGACATACAGTCAAAAAGCTGTTGGGTGCGGGGGGGGCGGGGGGGGGGTCATCTCGTTGAACATAAAATACTAGTTTGACTTGTTTAAAAGGGATAGTAGTGAATACTGTCAAGGGTTTCTCTTGTTGTTTAGACAAGAGAAACAAGAGTGCAAAACACCAACTGTGCATGAAACAAACAGGTGCTGCCATGGTCACAAGCAGGGTGAATGAGACATTAATCATCAAAGAGCGGACAAACTTTAGCCAAACTGACCAAAATGTTGACTTTAATCATTTTAAGAGGGGAGAACTGTCAAATTTTCACTCGTCAAAACCCACATAATTTTAGGAGCAAACGACTGGTAGAATCGTGGCGTCTTGCTACCGCGCAAGTGATCCGCTATCAGCAGCGTTTCATCAAATAGTCGCTTGAAACTGGTGGTCCGAAAAAAAGAACAGTTACTTTTTTTTTTAAACGTGTTCCAATCTGGGCGATCCACTGTACGGTACTGTACTGTACTGTACGCCTCCCTCTGGCGCTTTCCTGGCGTTACTAACTCGCCCTCGTCAGTCACGGCCGCCTTCCACAACAAATGTTTCTATTTGCGTTCACTCACCTTTTTCGTCCCGGGTCGTGTTGTTGGAGACACTCTACCGGCGGCTCCGCTGGACAAAACGTAATTTCGGTTCACATTGAACACGCTGAGCTGCTATTTTCGGGGGGTGTTGAGAGGAAGGAGGGGGGAATCTAAGCTGACAAACTCAGAAAAAGCCAGTCTGCCTCTTGACAGCTAGGCTCTGCCCCCTTATAAGACGTCATCACTTCTTACCTACGCCCACTCATCGCACTAGCTCGTCCGCGCACGCGCCCAACAAGGAATGAGCGTTTGTTTTTATGACAAAAGTTGGCAGCGAATTTTAAACCAACAGTCTTGAAACACAGTTAAGTAGGGAGTGCAGGAGAGGGAAAAATGAACAGATGGACCAAAAATACTTTTTTTTTTTCATGTCACGTCACTCAGACAACAGCGGTGACTTGTGATCGGCGTACGCGGTGTCCAATCGTGGCACGCAGCGCCTCATGGGAACGGCCAATCGAAACAAAAGGTAGGCGGGAACATGTCACGTGTAAAGGGCCAAAGGGTAGGCGTGGCAGTGCCTTCGGAACATGACAGCATGTTTGTTGGTCCTTTTTTTTGTTTGTTTGTTTTTTTTAATGGAGGAGAGCAGGTGCTGTGAGCTTATACGTGACCACACACCTCAGACATTAAAGTGACGAATACAAGCCGATCTGTACTTTTACCGAATTATTTTTCTTCTAATTATTGAGCAAAAGAAAAACTGGTTGTGTATTGTGGGGGAGGGACATTACTAATCCAATATATTTCTGTTATTAAATATGTTTTCTATTTTTCCAGAAATAAATCCTTATATTGAATGAAAATCATAACGTACAATACAAAGAGTGGGCCAAATGTGGGCCAAATTAACTTACTTTCATAAGAAAGGAGATAAGGGTGTTCTAAGGTATTTATTTTTCTCATGTTGTATGACTGTTACTTCCTAAATATGGACAGTGAAGCTAGAATCTTACCCCTTGCGAGTGACAGCGTAACTTAAAAAAGCTAATTACATTAGGCTTGAGAAGACTAATAAAAGAGGGAAACAGAAAACATTATGTTCAAAGTTATGGAAAAAGTATCTTCCATAATGACATTTTTCCTTATCTGCGTCAGTAGATTTCGCAGTCTGCACTTTTATTTACAAATACTTTCAAGTACATGCATTGAATCACTTCTTCAACTTTGACGACAATCAGTGTATACCACAGGTGTCAAACTCAAAGCCTGGGGGCCAGATCTGGCCTGCCACATCATTTTATGTGGCCCGCAAAAGCAAATCATAGATGTAAACTTCCATGATGCTTGTCAAAATATGGACCAAAATTTCAAATTGTCATATGTAATAAATAAGAGAGATATTGTCAGCATTTTTTTTTTTGGTGCCAAACCCCCCATGACAGTAACTTAAACAATAGTTGAATAATCCGTTATTATTGACTTTTTCTAAATGGTTTCAGTCATAATGACCCTCCAAGGGAAATGGTAACTAAAATGTGGACTGCGAGAAAATGGGTTTGACACCCCTGGTGTATACCAATGACATGTATGTATGTGAGTACCTTTGCCACCTCTGGTCACTCCAGATGTCATACGATAACACTATGTAGCAGTAATGTGATTCGCATAAGCCCCTCCCGAATTGTTCAGCATCACACTGTTAAGACTCATCTTACCATCATGAGACTGAATCACGGCGGTCATGGGACATGTTAGACACATTCTTGATTAATTCAAGTGGTATTTCTACATGCGATATAGACAAAAAGTCACTCAAACGGGAACGTACTTGTCGGGACACCTGAGTAAACACAATCGTTATTAACTTGGCAAAGTCTAAAAAGTTTAATCAAGAGTGCAGTACACCTTAAAGCATGAGAGTTTAGATCAATTATTGTTGAGTTTGGAAAAAAAACTGTCTGCTGGACTGAGCAGCTGGTATCAGATAACACGAGGGGAGAGTCAGGGAGAAAAGAGTTGGAAACAAGCAGCGTACAAGCGTTTCAGACTAACTGGCCGTGTCTGCATTGTTCTGCTCTTGGCTTTTGGCCACGCGGCCGTCCAGGTTAAATGAGAGTGTGCTTTATGGCCAGCACGGGGCGAGGCAGGCTAGCGCTTCCTGCAGTTTTTCTTCATCCTCTTTTGCTTTGCTGTGCAAACTCAAGCTGTACAAGGACAATATTATGGCAAGCAGAAATTCCATGTGTCAGGCAACGGGAGAAGAGCACATACACAGTATTAGGTTGCTTGTGTCAATTAAAATGCTCCAAAAATTACACTGGGCTTCGCTTTGGAAGTGTCTTATCAACTTTGAAAATCAAAATCACATTTCTGTGCTGCCATTATTGACGTAGCAATGGTACACCGCAGCATTAAGTATGTTTTTGTAAATGAAAGACAATCATCTCTACAACCTAACGCTCAACAAAAGCAGGTGAAAATCAGAGAAAAGTGTCAAGAACCATGTCAAGCACATTCAAGTAGTACGGTTTCCACTTTGGTATTTCCATGGTCACGAGTTGTGCAGGGTACCAAAATGTGTACCATACAGCTTGTTGGAAACCTCCCATCAAGTGGCCGACCGCAGTGGTCAGATCTGATCTGGCCAACATAACTCAGAGAGGAAATGTAGAATCTGTACAAACCAGATAGAATCTGGTCCATACCACCTGATGAAAACGCAGGCTTTATACTCCCCATTTCATAGTACAACTATCAAATAGCAGCTCCATTTAGCATTTGCTCCATGTACAGCACTTTGTATGCAGCAATGGCTGTTTGAAAGTGCTCTATAAATACAGTTGACTTGAGTTGACTTTTACATTCCTGCAATTTCCTTTCAAGAACACGAATTGTACTCAAGAGTGCTTCGATTGCCACAACAAAAAAAGTAGAGACGACGCAGATTCATCGATTAGTAAAATAATTGATTACTTGCAGCTCCACAATAATCATGACAAACAATCACAGAACACTGCAGTAAATACAGCTAAACGTTACCCCGGTTGGCATCCAATCCCTTGTCAATCGAGTCGAGTTTCTGACAACTTGCCTGTTTTTTTGGGTTTTTTTGTTGCCACACAAATGCCTTCAAAGAACCTGCTGTTCCAGTCTCCACTTGGCCTCTCTCTTGACTGTCGTCATCCCTTTCCTTTTGCCTAAAATTCCTTTCTTTCCGCAGCCAGCCTCGGTTTCACTCGGCCCATCGACCTAACCCAAAGCCAGACCAGCTGGCTTTGAAAGCTCGCCCGCAAGCCCGAAGAGGCCCGACATCGAACCCCATTCCTACTTTTGTATCTGTCTGTACAGAGCTAGGAGGGTGGGGGCCTTGGCGTGAACCCCGACGTGGACACGGATTTGTCGGGCATGCGTCCATCTGTGGACTTGTCACAAGTGTCAATCATGTTTCGAGCAGGTGTTGTCCTCATTGAGGTGTACAGTGAGAGCACAAAACAAGTTTTCAGGGACTCAAAAATAGATGCAGTTGAACTTCCGAAGGCAATTGCTTTGAATAAAAAGAGACATGTTGTGGAAAATTGACTTTTTAAATTGCTTGCATACAAATATACAGTATGGATTTCGAGAGTCCCTGCTCACCTGTTCGGTGTGAAATTACACTAAGCCTTTTTCAGAAAATGTGTCTTTAAGAAACCCCTTCTAAATGTTTCCAGCTTGTGATGTAAAAGTGGGGCTAATTACATAATACCACCTCCACACAGAGTTCCTCTGCCCATGACTGAGGAGCTTGGCTGGGCAAAGGTCTGCCCAGTGACGGTACGACTACACGGAAACACTATCATTTACAACCTAAAAAAAATGATTGTACATAATACTACTTTCAGAGTACATTATCAAGTTAAAGCCAATGGCCAAGCAGAGCTACGAATTAGCTTTAACAGTGTCACTTCTGATCACCGACACATGCTCGTATTGTCAACAAAGTTGTCACGGTGGGAGCAGCAACATATTTGAGTCCACATGGACCACACGCAAAAAGCCATACACTATTTTACAAAAAGTGCAATTGGATGGCACAGTGATGAAGTGCTGTCACTGTGAGTGAAAATAGAATTTGACTTGCTTTTACTGTTTTGACCGGTGCTCGATTTTATCGTTACACTCTTGGGCCTCAATGGCACACAGAATTGTGGGTGCCGCAAGAACTTAACCATTTGTACAATGGAATAATAGATTTGAGTTCAACGAATCAGGTCCAGATTTCACAATAAATCGGTCAATCTCAGTCCATTGAGACTACATCCTCACTCTTTTACTATTTATACATTCTCGGTTACATTTTCATGTATTATATAAGATGGGTACCTTGGCTCGGTGAAAGCTAGGAAACACTGCTCTAGGCTAGTGGACAGCACAATCTCATCAGCACCCTCAAAATCTGTTCAACGCTGGTAATGGCAATGATTCGAAAATCCTTACTAAAAAAAAAAGAGCTTCTATCTACAGATCAGTTACAACATTATGTATGTATGTACAAGATAAACAATTTGAGTGGTTCTAAATTGTGACGCGGAAAGGGGGTTGATTTACATAATGATCACGCTACACAAGTGTTATTGACTAGTTTTGTGATGAAATGCTACCGCCACAAGTAAAAATGCTTTAACAGCAACTGGGGCGCTCGCTTTATCGCAACTCCTCGCTTCGCCGTCATCGAAACTAATTTTGTGGGGGAAAAAAATGTTCAGAATTCCAAATGATTTTTATCTGGAAGTTGACAACTGTAACCAAAGGAACCACTACTCATTCTTGACATAAATTACATCGACAGAGTAGTTACCGCCATATGAAAACTACTAAATTAATTGCAAGCATTCCAACAAGTGGCATGGAGTTTGCCAAATAACTGTTTGTTCCAGCACAGCCTTAACATGACAGCTGGCATTTCCAACACTGCGCCACACCACAAATAGACCCAGACACTCTTTCTCCCCCAATTATAAAAGAGCCCTCATGCAGAGAGCTTGATTAGGTTGTGAAAGTCTGGTTTGATCTGCAACAACACTCCAACGAAATACATAGTTTATTTTGTAAATGAGAAAAATAAATCAATGAGTCACACTACTTTTTTTTCCCCGAAAAGCCATTTTTTGAAATAACACTTAATTATCTGTGCCATTCTGAGGAGGCCCTCGATGTCCCTCGCCAACCTTTGTCTCATTTATTAATGCCAACATAACAACATTTTCCTTTCATTACACATGCCTAGAATCAATCACTAATTGGTGTTAACAAAAAAAAAAGTGCATGGAAATGGAACACAATGACAAAAACATCTCCCAAGGGAAATAATGTGAGGTTAATTAATTTGGTTCAGGCATGATCTGTTGCCATTATTTATTAAGTGTACATTAACAGTCAAACACAAGAAGATTTCAATGGCAAATCCTCAAATTGATCAAACATGCTCCTCAAGATGACGAAAGCAACAAAGCTTCACAATGTAGCATCACCCATCTGTCTAGTAGACCTGAGTTGGAATCGCCTTAAATGACTTCAAACCAAAATGTCATACTTTTGAGATTATTATCTATCTCTATCTTTGAAAAACACCCTCAGCCTACAATTCATGTCTTGGACAGAAGGAGCACTTCACCTATTAGCATCATCCATCTTTCAATTGGGGCTCATTTGGGCAAATTCCCTTGTAGGAGTTTGTCGAAATACAAACACTGGAGCCCAGGTCTGGACTATTCAAATATAACAAAATATGTCCCTGCGAAAGAATGTTTGCTGTTATGCTCGACATATCCACCAGATTTCATGTGGATCGATTAAGCAAGTGTGGGGATCATTTTTTCAACTTTCCAATATAAAGTGAGTTCCAGGTGAATTTCAGCATGTTGAGCCCCACAAAAAACACTAATTCAGTAAAACCACTCACCCTTTGAAGATGCCGACACACAGGCAATTGCGAGAGATCAAGAAGAGATTTTTAGAGTGATACAATCATCGAGTCAGCTTTTATTGATGCAATGGGTCCTGTTTTGCAGCAGTGACATAACACAAATTTGGACAAAAGTTGGAATGCAGTGCAGCCTGTCACTAAACGGTGCAAAAGCAGTTGCAAATTGGTAGTATAAGTTCACCATTTTATAAAGTCTGAATAGATGCAACCGTTTCATCATTGCAAGGCGCAAAAACTGCCTAGTCACAATGACTTCATTCATATCCATGACACAGGAAGGATTCCAAAGAAATCACAAAAATGCTTCTGCGATGCAGTTGAGACCAGTCTCCACTAATAAGCCACATCTCACCGCCTGCATTTCCTCTCAATTGCTGTTGTAATTAAAAGGTAACAGACGGCCCGCTGACAGCCTAGAATAACACACAACTGCGAGGCAATGACAGAATGACATCTGAATGACAATCAGTATACTGCCAACCAAGGATGGGCAAACGGCTAGATTACAAAAGTCCCTCCATGATTTAATCAGTTGATTGTTCTTTTAATATTATTGATTCACTTGCGAATGAAGGATCCCCTCTCTGAATGTTGTGAACTTCCATTTCTGTCCAGGTGTTTCCTTGAGCAAAATACAGTTGCCTAGATAAAATGTCCATGAGAATATAGGCCATAACTCAGCAGCATACTGTATGTTCTCCTTTAACAGACCACAAACTCATTTGTAACAACAGTGGCTCTGCTGGTGACAGCTAAGAGCTTAGCCTGCCTGATTTTCTGTAAATGACCTACTGTTCACCTGACCACCTCTACTGTGGGGTGAAGCTATTGTATGGCCATTTGTTCATGCAAGAGTAAAAAAAAAAAAAAAGAAAAGCAAGCATGAAGTGCAAAATAAAATGTAATTTTTACTCCAGCACTTCATCACCCGGCTGCCGAGTTACACTTGTCAATTTGTGTACCAGATCCATCCATGCAACAGCAGCTTTGACATACTTCTATGTATCCATGTAGTCCGAATATCACTTGCAAAGCACGCCAATTTATGGGCAAAAAAAAATGTGTCCGACTTGTTACTGTACGTCGACAAGTGGCAAGATTAAGAACAGCTCACTCAAATGCACTTTGGGAATAAACCGCTCTTAAAATATTATATTTGGTTGTCTAATTTCATACTTGATGGTAAGCAGGCAACTCCAGAGATGCAACTATTTGTTTTTAAGCTATTTAAAAGTCACCATTCCACATGTCCCCTTAAGATTCATGTGGTTCTGGAGTCGTCGTCGTCAAGTATTACCGACAAGAACCTTGTTTGTCTCTCACCTCGCAAACAAGTTAGACTTCCTCCCGAGGCAGAGAACATCAACAATGAAAAGGTCTTTTTGTGATGATCTCTCCTGGGAACGCAAGTCTCACGAGTGTCTTGATATGTATTCCTCTGTGTGTGTTCACCGTGCTCCTTGAATGCTTATCAACCGAGAGCTGCAGTATCCCAAACACAAGGCTGACTTTCCCCGCGGATGTACAAAGATCTGGATAATAAGGAGACAATCTTTAATTATCTGCACTGTTCGCACGAGCCTGTAGCTCCATTTATAAAAATGGATCTCCATTGTACCAAACTCATTAAAAATTGAACACGGTCCGGAATGAAGCTGTGCTCGCCATTATTCATTTTATCACTAATTTCAACCAGTTTTTAATGAATCACCTAAAATGACAAGTTGCTCGGTGATATTAGCAAATTCCATCTTCATCTAAAGTGACTGCAAAAAGACATCAGGGCACATTGTCCCATGGTTCTACTTAATAAAAAGTGCAAGCAACATTTATCGAGAAGGACTCACTTTCAGGCAATCCTACACTGCCATTGCCTAATTTTTCTATACATCTGACTAAATGTTTGCATCATGGACTGATGATGGAGTTCAATAGGCAGTAGGTGCCATCTCTGTTAATCCTTCATTTAAAAAAAAATTTTTTTTTAAACCACAAGGGCCAAGCACATTCAAGAGTAAATGTCCCGAAGGAGCATGTGGGCGGACTTTGTTTCTGTCTTTTTTTATCCGTTTCTCCGCACCAATCTAATGCCATTCTGTATAATGTATTTTGTCAGACTATACTGCGAGAAAGCCAATCATGCACCGCTCTTCACTCACAACATTTTAAGTGTTCCGCAGTCCTTGCAATTTTTAACAGCCTATCAGACTTGATATAAACTTGCCGGAGACTCCATTAGGTACAAATGGTAATGAAACTCCTTTCAGGATGATGAAAAAGCCATTTTAAAGTACTGCAAGCCAAGATCCAAAACAAACCTCCAGACTGCTTCGATTTTGAAAAATGTGCATCATAAAACATTTATGAAATGTAGAGGCAATGTTAAAAGCCAGTCCCACACCGAGCAACCCGACAGCACGCAGCTGACCTACTCAGTCACGTCACGCATCGCAAGTGAATGGTTCTAAGACACCATGCAACAGCACAGATGTTTACGGCCAATCAAAATGACACTTTGCATCACATAAACGTTCACATCAAAAATTCCATTTGCAGGTACCAAATGAGATCGAGCACGCCACCGCTAAGCCAAACAAATATATAAATACAGCTGCGGATTGAGTTACAAGTGACCCCAACTACAGATTAATCAGGCGCTCATTCGTCTGATCTTTTGCTTTAACCTGTGAGCACCAAACTTGAGATACCAGCATTGTATGGTTATAGTGGCTCCACTCACAATGTGTTTCTTATCTCAAGTTGGACTGTCAAACTAAACATAAAACAAAGAGGATTATAATTATTTCTATCAAAAAAAAGCAACTTTGCCATTGGAATGGCACTGTATTCTTAATACTAACGCATTATGGTAATCGCTATTGGCCAGGACAGGTCCTTGCTCTGTTATAATCCTTTAAGCAGCTGATATTCGAATTTAAAAGGTGGCGCAACACTCGAAGACAGACAAAATTACTGTCCTCACAGGCATATATTTGTTGTCACCTCCGCGAAAAACAAATACTATAATTGCAGCTTGCTGAGTCCCTAAAAGTAGTGGTCACTGTTTGTTTGTGCCTGCATGAGGGTATTATACTGCCACTCGGTGGTCAAGGCAGTAACACCTGTCGAAGCAGCACAGTGAATTGGATTCTGGCATCAAATCACGATGCCAAACTCTTTCATTGTAATAACTGTTTACATTGCATTTAAAATGTTAGTGATCCATGTATACGATCATTGAAAACTATTTTCCTTAATAAAAAAAAAAAACATTAAAAATGTTGGTTGTTTTTATTTCTTTTTTTGAGGGGGCTGGAATGGATTAATGGTAATACAAAATGGAAATATGATTTCAGATACGAGCTCACCGAGATATGGTCCACGGATACATCTTGGAGAAATCTGCAACCGATGTATAATCACCATTTTGAAACCTAGCAACAAGAGTGAAAAAAATAAAATTAAATAAATGGGCCTTTATCGTCACGAAAACATGTGTGCGGCTTTATCCACGGGTTCTCTTTTCTTCTCGCTCATTTCCTCTCTTTGTATTTTACATTGAGGAAACCACGAATACCAACATGTGCTGTGACATACTGAAGCATAATCCCCTTCTTTAGAGTGGGTCACATAGCAGTCTTCCAACGTAATCACAGCCCCAAGCACATCTTTTGGACGGACACTGTCTTGCTCAAGAAGCTGAGGGAAACAGTGATGGACTGGACAAGCATGTCTTCAGACATAAGACCTATTGAGCATCTGTGGTCATGCAGCTTTGCCATAGCACAGAGAAGTGGAAGAGAATTCCACTGGCAACCTGTGAAACTTTGGTCAACGCTTTGGTTTGGGCAGTGCTGCAAAAATAACGGTAACTTTTTAGACAATTTGACAAGACTCACTTTTGTTGCAAGCAGTTAAGACATTTTTGGTTGGTTTGTTGAGTTAGCTGTCGGGGACAGTAAATGTACACCGTTCTACAAGCTTTACACTGACAATGTTACATTGCTGCAAATAATCAATTCTTCAATATTGTCCTATGAAAAAAAATGTATGAAATATTTTTAAAATGTCGGGGACGTACTTACTTTTGTGAGCTACTGTTTAAAGCTACAGTAGCCACGAAATCTGCTGTTTCCTTGACTTGATTGTGCCATTTTGATGGTGGTTTGATCAAATAATATACAGTAGAGAGCACTTCAAAAAATGTTGTTTCCCCCAATAAAAATGGCAGTATTTGCATTTTTGGTTTCCAGTGGATTCAGGGATGGCAATGATCAATGGTTTTTCAGATTTAGAATGCACTTTTCCCATCAAATGCCAAATCATGCAATATCGCACACCCTGAACTTTTAGTAGTTATGCTTAGTCAGTTGGCTTTTAACACCGAGCAGAACTTTGCACACATGCAGTATTCCCTCACAATTGTTCTTGCGGAAAACAAACAAACAAAAAAACGGATTCAAAGCATTCTAAGTAAGGATTGTGACTCACTCCAAGCGTACGGGGCCGCTATCCACACTCCAATTCACGGGAGATCATTCGCTATTCGTGTTTTACAAATGTGCTCGAGAAAAATCCCTAAATCTTTTCTGGCAAAGTCGCACAAGCATGTCATCCGGCATGAAAAGACAGCGGGTGTGTTGGGGAAAAGAGAGGCTTTGTCTCCTGAATTGCCGCCGTCAGCTTCCTTTGTGGCAGACTTTGTCTCGACAGTATCCTCCTGGTTCCTCAAAGGTAAACAGAGGATCCACTCAGAGGGGGCAATCGCACTTTTGCCGACAACAGGTAATACATTTGGGCGTCAGGCCTGTGCGTCACAGATTAAACTTGCTTTGTTGAGGGTGATTTATGGCGGCGATGGCGTGCCGGGGTGCGCTTGGCTGTGTGAGGGGTGTGATGGCTTGGCGTGCGAGGGCAGTAAGCAGGTGGGGCGGTGGGTTTGGCGAGTGTCAGATTTGTCTAGCGGGGAGACTGATCTGTAGCTGCTCCTCGGGTGCTGAACGCGACGTGCACCTCCATCATCAATCACACCGACGAGTGTCTTTTATTACGCTTACACCGCCAAACGATGAATGAGCATTATCAACATATCGTTTCATATATTATTTCCCACAAAGAAAGACATGAAGAGAACCTCCTTCAAATATTTTCCCCCCCAAGAGGTGTGCCTTATCATGACAACGTTTAGATGACATTAACTAATTCGAGTCCAGAGGTGATACAACGGAGTCCACAGTGTGTACTGCGAGTCCACTAACTGGAGTGAGTGAAACTAATACGGCAGAATCAGAGCCTGCAGTCTTTCTAAGGAGCTTGCAAACTCGAGTCACTGACCAGATACAACGAACCTCGACAGGAACCCTACAGACTCATGATACAGTTGTCTCGAGTTCAGAGAGTCGGCAAAGTTTCTGGCTCGTCCGCAGTGAGCCAAAACGACTGAGTTTTCAGAATCTGCAGTATACCCGGGCGAGAAACAAGGAGCACGCGTATTATTCAGTTGTATCGGTGTACAACATAAGGTAAGGGGGCTCACCGGAAAAACTGCAATCGCTACTTAGAGGATTTGGTTCGGTCTGTTTATTGATTCAGGTCTGCAGATTCGCTGTAAACATTACGAACTAAGATGACTGGGTTTTGTTTGTTCACTGATTCAACCTGTGTTTGAATCTATAAGAAAAGAAAATGGATAAAAACGACCTGATTTTCAATCTGGATTCACAAGACTACTAGATTGTTTCATTGCTTTGGTGGTTTTATCATCGAGTCTATGGGTTCGGCACAGACTGTAAAGGGACTCGGTGACCTGTCGTTCTGACACTGTGTGCTTTATCCACAGCATCTCAGACAAGCCGTTTAAATCAATGTATTTTATTCCCTGCTTTTGATTTTCACACAGGAATCAACACTGTCCGTGCGCAGAAGCGTAGCAGAATCCTCACCACGGAACGGCTGCATATCATAAACACTCTAAAATAGCCCTAGGTGGTCAGGATGTGGGAATAAGGGCCTGTCAAAAAAATGGAACCCACATCCACAAAGGCATGCCTTCAGTATATACTGCACACGGCCAGTTACACAGAGTGTATAATTGCACTCACTGTTGAACATTCATTACATTCGGCGCACACCATTGCGGTTTGTTTGTCCCTACACGCTGTGCAAACAGCGCTAATGTGTGCCTGGGCAAATATTTGCAGCACTATATCAAATTCGCCTGACAAATTGGGGAAATCAAGACAGGCCAAATAAGGTCAGGTGTGTGAAATAACAGAGTTGTTAGGCCCTCCCCTGTACGGAGGTACACAAATTGCCCAATCGCACATCTCGTGCTTCAAGTGTTTGCACACACAGCTTTGCAGTGCAGTATATCACACGGTGGCTTATTAAAAATGTGAACAAAATCTAGCTTTCACTGCTCCCTGTGAGACCAACACCCTGCAGGAACTCCACGTGGCCACGCTAAACACCTCGTCGTGCCCCCTACCCCGAAACCCCCTCACACAAGATGAAAGGATTGTACATGTGCTCCATAGATAAAGGAGCCAAATGGAGATAATATAACGGTGCAGTATAAATTCGAGCAGAATACCACAAAAGTGATTTCCTTATTATTATTATTTTTTCGCTCTTACTCTGTATAGAAGGGCTAAACTCTACAGGATGTCATGGTTTGCCCTGCATGCTTATAACGCACTTTAAATTGAACACAAAGCATGGTTATATATTGGGGAGCATATTTGCTTCACAAGAGAATCCCCTGGGTTCGAATGTTGGTTCGGGCCCTCCTGCACGCCAGTAGCATGTTCTCCATTCATCAGGTTCCTCCCACATTCCTGAAAAAGTACAAAACCTCAAAATGGTCCAAGGCTTTCAATTGTTCGTGTACATGTGCCCTGCGATTGTCTAGCGAGCAATCCAGGGTGGCGCCTGCCTCTCGTCCAAAGTCAGCTGGCATAGTTTCTAGCTCACCCACAACCCCGCTAAGGACAAGCACTTCCTTCAACCTTTATCACATACCTGTGATATTGTTCAATCTGGAATTGAATTTGAGTCTTTTGGTATGGGTCATTTGTCGATTTTTTGGGGTCTATCACCTAATCGTGGACACCAACTGTTCTACTACTTTGGAAACAAAACAACAAATATGGTTTCCACCCTAACCATCTCACTTCTGACACCATTTGTTACAGAACTCTGTTTAATTCTCCAAATCTAGATTTGGGCTTGGGTCCTTTGGGTTGGATTGATTTACAACCTTGAGTCCCTTTTGCCAAGACTTGCAACAGAAAGATCCACCATCGCAGTACCTTGCCCATGTCTGTGGTCAAGGTCTCATCATACAGATAGCATCCATGATAGCCATCTCACTTCAGAGATGGTTGGTCGAATAATTCACCGAATTAGTTCCCTAAATCTGGATTTACATCTTGGTCTAATGGCTTTGGTTGGTTGACCAATTTCTGGCGTCTCTCACACATTGGTCACCTATCCATAGATGTGACCAGGTCTGTTCAACAAACATAAAGGAGTTGATCATACCATGCTGAGAATTTCACACTCTTTTAAAAAAAAATATTTTTTATATGTGGCCTATTTGTGTGAACGCACATTCCAAATAATTGAAAGGTGTGCCTTACACTGAATTCTGGTACAATCAAGTGATCTAATTTCACTGAAAGATGATACAAGCTGCTCCTAACAGCAAGAAAAGACATCACGCGAGTCAGGATGCCCCTCAAAATGGTCATAACTGTATAAATGAATAGCCCAATCCCTAATTAAACTACAAACTATGATCTAAAAACTCTTTAATATCATCTTCAACTAATCAAAATCCTCCATTTTCATTGAGTTTTGATCCAACCAAGTCCGCACACAGCCTTTTGGCCCGAAAACAAACTTGCAATGAGATGTTTGGAAAGCTACTGCAGGCCTGGCATTCACACTGCTACCAGCCAACGACGAATATTTTATCTCACCTTGGAGAAAACGGAAAGCAGTAGCCTAGTGCAGACGCAACACAATAGTCTGTGCACACCAAAGTGAGACCTGAGCGAGACGAAGTTGCTGCCGTGGGCGTGCGTCACAGAGGAATCGTCCTCTTTTTATGTAACACATACAGATGATTAAAGAGTTCAACACGGCAAGCAGACTAATGACTCCACTGGGTTGAGGGGGAACTCGGGAGAGAAAGGCCCTCTGGAGAATACCGAAATGGGCGATGACTTCTAAAATATACAAATGCGTTCAGCACAACAGTGTATTTTTCGATCAGCGCCACGCACACATGCCGGTGCAAGAGAGAGAGGATCAAAAGGGACAAAACAACACCGAGCAGCCCTAGATAATATCTGCCATTAGGCAGAGGAAGTGAAATGTGAATTCGACCAAATCCTGGGGAAATTTTCCTCGTACATATCCGACACAAGGCATCACCTCAATGAGCCACTAAAGCTGTGATGGGCAACGTACGGGCCACATACCACCATCTCCATTCTTGAATCTGGCCCACAGTGTAAGTTAAACATTTTCATATATGCATTAAAAATATCTATTTTTTAATCTTAAATGATTAAGATTAATTTAACCTTTTGTGCACAAATAATTAATAACCTACGTCAGAATTTTTTTCTCAAGTGTTTTTATTAGTCTGGAAAAAAAAATAATGGCAGTGGATGGCAACACACATTAAGGGTCCATTGTAGTGGTCAATGTGCAACTGTGACTTAATAAAAGAGAAAACAAAATGTGAATAGCTGTGCATGAAAGGGTTAATCATAATTAAATGAATTAAAATATTACAATAAAAATAAGCGGAGAGTTTCATCTCTTCACATCAAACACAGCGGAGTTTGCAGTGGATATGCTTTCAACCATTGATTAGTTTGACTTCGGCAAGATTGTAGCTGAAGAGCGAGGGGCATTCCCACTTGTACAGGTCGTGGTGTTTCAAAAAAGAGCCAAAAAAAACCTGTTTTGGATTAATTCTAAAGAATCACTCTGCAGGAAGATTCTTCTTTTGATTTGGCTCATTTTGTCACCAGTGAACATATCTGGAGTGGACCGGCCTTTGTGTCGAATCTAAAAGGTTTGCCTTGATGTTATGCCATTTTCATCAACCACCATTCATTTTGCACCAGTTTCCCATGTACTAACATCACTTATGTTCCTTTTTTTTTTTTTTTTTTTTTGCATACTGTCTAGAGTCAGATGTTTCTCGGGCAGATAAATGGTCAACCAGCGGGTCCCTCGTGAGGGGTGACAGAGTGATGAATGGCTGAGTTGTCTCCGGGACAAAGTGCAAGAATTATTGTCAACCTCTATAGGAGGAGGGATTAATAACCACAACCTTGTGGCACAGGGTAATCATTGGAGATTAAGGAAGGGGGGGAAAAAAAGTCCTCAAGCACGGGAGGTGCGAAGTTTGACCTTTTGTTAGATAAACAATGATGAAACCCAGTATCCATAATTGTAAGGTATATTTCACAATGAATCCTAAAATGGGGACAAAAACAGTTCTTTTATTTGTTTTCTATGAAAGATTATTAAGAAATGCCTACATTTAATTAAACACATGTATTTTTTGTAAAAAAAGAAAAAAAAAGTTTTATTTGCCCCTTTTGTCATTTTCAGCTATAATAGAGTTTGTAGTTTTTTTGGTTTTTTTTAATGACTTGAATAATTTACAACACCCTCCTGAAATGAATAAATGGCCTTTTGGGGAGTCGCTACATAAATGAAAGCGTATATTTTTCAAGTGTGCATACCCCAGCGAACTAAGTAAAGATGCATGAGGTTATTCAACGCGCTCAGTAGCACCCAGGGGAGAAAAAAAAATGACCACGACAGCAGTTTCACCAATTGACACAAAGTTGTTTGAATTAATCGGGTGATTTAAAAAATTTTGTGAGACATGGAAATAGTTTTGCATTTTCTTTCTCTTCCACCATTTTGTTTGAAGAGTCTGCAAATGTGTTTTTATATAGACAGATTTTTTGGCACTGTGGCTACCGAGCAGGTCCTTGAGGTTGGTCATGTCCTTTCTATTGGGAGTTCCTGTGTTCAACAAGGCTAAGGCGGACTCCCACTCTCCAGAGATTGGTCATATTCATTGTTTACCGCCAAGTAGAAGGCACGCATTGTTTCGCGTGGCACGTTTTGATGCGGCAAAGCACTGGTTGCTGTCTCGTTGTCGCTCTCAGAGGACAATAACAACTACGCGTTGAATGAAAACATGCGGTCCATTAAAAGACATGCTCCATTGCATCTATCAAGGCGGTAAAGACATGGTCCATTGCATCTATCAGGGCGGTAGTTTTCGTCGCAAGATCCTCAAAGTCTCACAGATGTAATTCTCTATTGATTTTTAATGATATCCAATTTGCACCGAGGTCCAGTTAAGATATATAAGCACACGTTTATTTGAGCAGTCACGGATGGCAAGACTGAAGGCATGTGGTTGACGAGGCATCACGCAGGAAAATGGGACGGGCAAACGTCATGCCAGCAGCCGCAGCTGCGGCTGGCTCTGGCGTATTACAGAAATGTCTTATTGCAGCATGTTGCCTCAGGTGGAAGGAATCGAAAGACCTATGTCGGATATTGTTGCAATAGTTTAATTGCATGCTACTGTCGAATCTGTTTGAAGGTGATTTGGAATTATTATTGCATTCAAGACATAGCATATACATATATTAGCTCCTCCGTTTGGACCTTAAATTGTCTTTCACTTTCATGTTTACATGAGCATAGCTGGCAAAAGTACTCGGAAGTCAAAGGACAGTCAATACTGTGGTAAAAAGTAGATGGATTGATTCAACTGCTGTAGTAGGAGAAAAAAAAGTAGACACTGTGTTGATAACTTGGCACAAGAAAAAAAAACTTCTCTTCACACATTCCCACTCTTAACACTTAATTAACTTGCATTGTGCTTGTACTAAGAAAAAAAGATAACTAATGCTGGCTCAACCATTAGTGCTATCAAAACAATCGGTTCTCTTTCATTTGCTAGTTGGATAAAAAGACGTGAGAAAAATAGTCATGAAAATGTCATGCACAAATACCTAAAAACAAAATCTAGTCAAGTACAGTGGGGGGGGGGGGGGGGGGGGGTTATTTCGCACCATGGCACATGAGTAGCAACAGCCCCAATCCTACATCCTTCTTAAAAAAGGAATCCATATGACGGGGAACAAATTCGTGAACACAGACACACTGTTCAAGGCAGCAGGGATGACAGCAAACAATAGTGCAGAGAGTTGTTCAAAGCACGGCGATGTTGTTGGGATTAGCGTGGTAATCTCGGGGCTCAGAGAGCTCTCTGTAGGCACCCCTCATCAGCAGCGTGTCTGTCTGCGTTTGCGTGTGTAAATGATTCAATTATTCTGACATTAAAACAGAAAGGGTGAAAAAAAAACTTCGAGATTTAAGAGTAAAAATGATGTACTAGATGAGAGGGTGGTAAAGGAGATCTCACGTTTGTCTGGACAGGCAGAAGGCCTCCAGAGGTGGACCTGACAGCAGCTGGGGCTGGGCTTGATGTCTTCAGGTGGTGCCTTGACTCTGCCCCTCCATTTTCATCATGTGTTTTCAAACAGAGTGCACCATAAATTATTGTCAGAAGTAATCCCAGCTGCCCACGATGGTCCTGCTTCTGGCTCCCAGGCTGTCCTTGTGTATCAACTCACTGCAGTCTGCCACTGCTGGTATAGCAGCCATGCCGATGAATTGGGGCCTTCTGAGACATATATGACGTCATAATGAAATTATAAAAATCATTTTACTTATATGTATTTTACAATAGTAGTTAAAAAAAAGATTAATGTTGCACGTTCCTCAGTACAAAATATGTAAGATGTTATTACATATTAACTTTGTTGGATGATTTAAGTGAGATTTTTTTTAAAGCACTTTGGAGCGTTTCACAAACCAAAATGTGACCCTAAAATTTGTACTGTTACACTCCCACCAAATGAAGACAATTAAAATGACCTATTAAAATATATGGGGCGGCCGGGTGGTTGAATGGTTAGCGCGTTGACCTAACCGCGCAGAGTTCGAGGGTTCAATCCCGGCTCCGGCCCCCCTGTGTGAAGTTTGCATGTTCTCCCCAGGCCTGCGTGGGTTTTCTCCGGGTACTCCGGTTTCCTCCCACATTTTAAAAAACAAGCATGGCAGGCTGATTGAACACTATAAATTGTCCCTTGATGTGAGCGCGGGTGGTTGTTCGTCTCTGTGTGCCCTGCGATTGGCTGGCAACTGATTCAGGGTGTCCCCCGCCTACTGCCCGGAGATGGCTGGGATAGGCTCCAGCACCCCCAGCGACCCTTGTGAGGATAAAGTGGATCAGAAAATGGATGGATGGATGCTAATATATAAAAAAAAAAAAAGAATACTAATAAAATAAATAAATAAAAACAATTTTTTTAAAGGAGACTTTCAGCAAGGCTAGTATGCTGGAAAGTGTCAAACAGGGTGCTGGCAAGTTCAAGTTACCAAGGAAACAGTTGTTCTTAATTCCTTTTGGCCTAATATCATTTAAAAAAAAAAAAAACAAAGACTTGCCACAACTGCAATAATATTATCCCCATTGTCTTCAATGGTGTAATTGTTGGCTGAGATGAAACATTGCGTGTTTATACCTCCTATCTGGAACTCGGTGATGAAAAGAGTGGGCGAGTTGTTCACCACTGAATAGTAAAATTTGCAAGAACAATTCCTCATAGTGTGCGGAGCTGGACGGCAAAACAAACGGCAGACTGTGCATCTGCGATCGAGCGTGATCGTTCATTGTAGCAGAAGGAAAAAAAAAAAAAAAAGAGCTGCGCTTTCATCACTGAATGAAACCACACCGGTCAGAAAACTGGGCTTCCCCTCTTTTCTTCTGTCCGAAAAAATATTCATCTAGCTCCTCTGGCAGGTTGCCCGGGAAATCGTGGCACAAGCTGTGTTTTTCCACGATGGTGCTGTTATTTTGCTGTGAAAACTCCCAGCAAGCGGCGACGCTCCTACCTCTGGCAAGACACTGCTGTCAGAGCTGATCATTGGAAGAGTGGCTGTCCCTTTCAATTAGCCCGGTCTGTCAAAGAACAGGGCCCCGGTGAAAGAACAGCCAGGAGAGCAGGTGGGAGGCGAAGGGAGTGCTGCAAAAGTAAGTCCCAAAACTCCCGACCGGGACCGAAATACCCGCCACCGCTGCGCACTAAGCCCCTCTGTATCAGTAAAGGCCCCTACCACATCTCTGTCAAGACGAGCAGGCTTCACGGAAACATGGCCATTTGGCACCGTCGCTGGGAATGCGCCGCAGCACAAATGAGGCAAAATTCCCCAAATAACGTTCTCTTCCTCCACTCATGTGCAATTGACTTGATGAAGAATGATTGCGAGAAAGAGCCAAGGAGCTAGCTACTTAAGAACGCCGACAATTTTTACGGGGGTAGTTCAAGTGACAAATGAAAGATGGCTGCAAGTGACACTAAATGGGATAGAAATGGCACGCTGGGAGTAGAAAAGAAAAAAAAAAGAAAAAGAAAAGAAAGGCCTTGCCCCCAGGTTGTTTATTTTGAATGCCACATTCAGGTGGGATTTGCAAAGTCGCACCCGAGCTGACATCTTTCTCTCAGTGGAAAGAGCCCAAGGCGGAGGATAGTAAACATGGGCAGCTGTAACACAAGCGGGGAGATCCCTGTGGGACTCGGACTGGGATTTCTATGGACCAACTATGGAGTGCAATCACAGTCACCATAATGCACATATCTGGACTTCTCATCATTGAAACGCGGGTATCTGGACGGATCAAGATTTCATCAATGCGATTAATCCATCATACCGAATCAACCACGGATGGAGATAAAAAGACGCACGCTCTACTGGAATTAATATCATGTGCTTAGACCTGTTCTTGGGGGACACTGTACCAAACTCTCACGGAGAAGCGGCAGACTGTATGGAAAACTCATCAGCTTAAACATTTTAGATAGCTAGCTAGATAGCTAGATAGCTAGATAGTGAGTAGGTAGGTAGGTAGGTAGGTCGGTACGTAGGTGGGTAGATTAATTAATTAACAAGCCTGACCATGAGAATGTAGAGTTAAAATATTCTGACTAGCAAATATGTATTTGCGAGTACATTAAAACGGAATTGCGGGTACGTTCGGATGAACTTGCGAGTACGTTCCAACGGATTTGTGAGTACGTACAAACATACTTGCAAGTACGTTTGCACATCTTTAAATACATTCAAAAGTACTTGCAAATATGTTTGCCAGTCCACTATATTTGCTCCACATTGGCAGCTCCATGCTTCTGTAGAATATTATATGTGGTGAATTCGAAATTCTCTCTGTATGTGACTTGCTTGTTTCCCCTATGTTGTAATTCCCTTCTTGGTCAAACGTTCTGGGTAATGGTCGTCGACGATTTGCAGGCATGCTATTGGGGCATCCGATTGGAATTGAGGGGCATCAACCTTGCGTCATCAAAACCCGCGCACACTATTTGCGTGCGGTTCCGGATGCTGAGTGATGAAGCGCGACAGCCCACTTCTTCCATGCGCATTGTAACTTGTAATGCTATTAGCAGCACAAAATCAGGGTAGAGCGATGTAAAGGATATCTAAAAGGCTATCTTTATCAGTATCACAGCACAAGATCAGAAAGTGTATGATTGTTGTACATGGATATGAAACACTCCACATCCTTACTTTATTTACGACAGGATGGCTCTAGTATGTCAGTGCACTTGAAAGTAATGCCAGACACTGACATTCAGCAGTTTTTTTTCTTTCTTTTTTTTTTCATATCTTGTGTCCCATATGCATCCGGCTCGAGCCATATGTAACTGAGGATATATCTTTGTTCTCTTACCATTCACAAAAGAGCATTTTGACACTTAATATTGTATTCACGTCCTTTCATCCTGAGTCAGACATGTGCCACGGTGACTCGGATTGCCTGGCTGAATACCCCCCCCCCCTCAAACAAAGAAGATTTAGTTGACTTAGAAGACAGGATAAATGTCGATAATGCAGCTGTTTTTTATTCGGGAACATATTTTCATCAATTGTGTACTGTCATGGAATACAGTAATCCCTCGCTATTGCACGCTTCATCTTTCATGGCTTTGCTTTTTCACGGATTTTTTTCATGCAGTTTTTAAAAAAAAATTATTAATGCATTCTGTTCTGCATCCTGAATGGCAAAGGGACCGTAGACTAATGTCAACAGTCCCCGCGCCTGATCGCTGTATAGCTTGCCAAATTTTCTCTATGTCAAATCCCACAATGTCCACGAAACGTTCTCTACAGCATATCTAAAAACTTTTAGTTGTTTGTAAGAAAACATTTTTTTATTTGCCTGAAAAAAGGCTTAATATTTGGCTTAATTTATTACAGTATTGTAATTGTTATTTTCTGCACTAGAAGGCGCACCTAAAGCCTTCCATTTTCTGAAAAGCTCACAGCGCAGTTTTACTGAAATCTGATTGTTCTGTTTGCATTTCCTTCAGCGTAGCTCCAACTAGTGGATACATTGTAGATTGCGTCTTATAATGCGGTGCGTCCAACATATGAAAAAAAATTACTAAATAGGCCATTCATTGAAGGTGCGCCTCATAATCCAGTGCGCCTTTTAGTGTGGAAAATACGGTGCACAATAATTGTCAAAAATAAAAATGATGACTTCATGGCTTTCACTTACCACAGGATCTTTATGGGACGTAAACCCCGCGATAAATGAGGGATTACCCTAAACAAAACATGAGTGGAAAATTTACAATAAATCTGAAGAAGTGGGTGATTTCTTCCAGCCGATATAGAAATTTCTTCAATTAAATGTTTATATTCAGTTTTTATTTCTGTTTAAAACAATGCCCCAAATTCACTGGAATTGGGTTTGCATCTGGAAGGGGTGTGGACTCAACTCTCCAGCCGACAGGCGGCACGGAGACCCCTTCCAGTCAATTTCATCGTCAGTTGAGACAAACTGCGGCTCCCGGGAGCGCCCCAGATCTGACAGAACACCCCTCGTCTCCATCAGTCACGTCATCGGAAGTCAACGGAGGGAGTATGCGCCCCGCTCGCGGTCACGCCAACCACGAGACGCAAGCTGTTCTTCTCCAGGTGCTCATTAATGCACTTGTCCTTGATACCTCTGTCGTACAGCAACACAAAGACAAACACACGGCTACCATGTTGTGATTACGCCACATGCATGCTCACATTTCCCAAACAACTCTTTACGTTCCTGCTACTGTCGTTGCTCTAGCCTCTCTTTTTATAAAAAATAATAAAAATAATTCTCCCCCACCTATATCGAACCGATTCAAGAGAAGGTGCGCTTGATTTGTTTACCAATTGCGCAGAATGGAGCTAAAGCTTTATTTTGGCCTCAATGGCCTTTCTACAGTATTTCATGGTCATAAATGAAAACATTTTTAAACATCGATTGCCATTTTGTACACGTTATGTCTATATTTTTCCCCCTCATGTCCTTGTCTGAATCTCCATATTATTTACATACACAGCGATAGGTGAAAGTAAAGACGGTTGAAACCTTTCAAGTGAAGGACAGTGGGCACAGTTGATATCGGCACTGTAACTGAATGAATTAATCAGGACTCCTCAACAATTAGCATATGGGCTTAATTAGCCCATGTAAACGATCCTCCGTAACATCACAAAGCTTTTGTGTCTCTGCTCCAACTTCCATTCCTTCGATATTAGTTCAGCCACTCCTGGCTGCAATACAGCATGGCGGGATGACCCGAGTATTGTCTTATAGCCCCAGCTCTGGGAGGCCCACTCGAATGTCCGCCATCGTACCTCCAATGCTCCTTTTTTTTTCATTATGCAGTTAAGCTAGACAGTTAATTATCCAAGAGCGGAGAGGCCGGGTCTCTTTGCCGGCTGCGATAACGATATGCTTTGCTGGGCAGAGAATGAAGAGGGTCGGCCCGCGGGGAGCCTCGCTGATGTCAGGCAATGTTTCAAAAAAAAAAAAAAGTCTAGGCAATTAAATGCACCAGTGCTATCAGGGACGACTCATGTTATTGAGGATACTGGCTCCCTCCTCTAATGGGGATATTTAGGGCAATTATGATGAAGATGTCAAGGCAACCTCCCTGCAATGGCTGCATGTACAAGGGTTGCTTCTAAGTGTAGGATCATCATTGGGGCGGGGGGGGGGGGGGGGGGGGTTGACTCAGGATGTGGTCCAGTCCCATGTGAAAGTCTTAGCTCCACCACTTAAGACTTGTCTCGTGTGAAAAACGTTGTCTGGAGATGGTAAATGGGATAATCTGTCCTTGGAGTTGAGTTTTTAAATTGGCATTCCAAGGCCCATAACGACAAGTCTTAAGCAAACGAACACTCGGGTGGTCAATTAAAGACTAAAGACAAGCGGATTTGATCCCATTGGATGTAGCACATCTGGTCCGGGGAGAAGATGGTAGAGCAGCTCTTATTTAATGGATAACGGAAGCCGGCCATCTGTACGGTAGCACTCAAAGAGCGCTTTCATGTGACCACAGCTTGAATGGTTTTCACTTTTGCCCATGCGTTACCTTTCTGACACTTCACATCAAAGTTCCTTGTCAGGGACATGATTATGAGCTACTGGTCACCGCACCTTTCGTACACCCAGCCAGCTCCATTGCAAAGTTAGCATACGCCATCCACATGGCTGGCATGACACCACACAAGCTGACTGTTGTTTGAAGTGGGTTCAAGGAGGCAAAAAGGAAAAGTGCAATGTGGAGGCAGCATGTAAAGTCTTTTCCGCCTTCAACGTGCCAAGCAGCTGCTCTTGCTGTCTCTAAACCAAACGCTGGGATGGTGGTTTATAACGTGCGTCTGTGGATAATGCACCGTGATGCCTGGATCGTGATCAAAATTGGGCATTGGTCAAGAAGAAACAATCCCAAAATCCAGATGATGAAAAGCTCTCCTGTGAAGCGCACACTGTGGATGTCTTGCAACGCTTGGACAAAAGTCAAGCTAGGAGAGCCGGAGAAGATGAAACACTTAACTGAATGCAGCAGCCCCCCGTTTTGTTTTGGCCATTTTAAGGTAATAGTAGTTGTACGATAGAGATTTATTCAATGCTGTCATTCTGATAGCAATGTATGAAATTCGAGTCCTCGGGTGACAATGGTACCACCCCCCGATGTTATTTTTACCATGATTTGTCCCTTCGCTGTAGTTTTTAATCATACAAATATAACTAGATTACTTAACTACTGGGTTAGCTTATGTTAGAGATGTGTTCCTATTTTACGGTGCTGTAAGAACGCAACCTCTCATGAATGGAGGACCCACAGTATTTTAGTTGTGAATTGTTGTTTTGTTTATTATTACACCAAACCTACACAAACCTTTGGCCGAGAATGCAAATGGAGTCGAGTCGGTCTAATTCCAAAGCCTGGTAACATTTTAAACCAGGAAAACGGCTTTTCTTTGAAAAAATTGTCGTTTAACTCTTTTGCGCTTTGAGTCTCTCATCCCACCACACCAAAATCCATCCAGCCATCCATTTTTAAAAGTACTTGTCCCTCCATAAGCCAACAGGTAAGTGGAGCCTATCTATCCCAGTTAACTTCGGGCAATAGGCGGGATCCACCCTGCTGTGGTTCGGCACCCAATCGCAGGGCACACATACACAAAAACTTCCACACTCACATCCACATTGATGGCCAATTTGCAGTGTTCAATTAATCCAAGAAACAGGTTTCAAGAAAATGCGTAGAAATTGATGTACAGCGCCAGTCGAATTAAGTGCGGAGCACAATGTTCCAACAGAAATTCAAACATGGATTTCCTCAGTGTGAGGCAAATATGCCAAAAATAAACACGCTATGTAGCCTGCCCTTGAGTCACCGTGGAACCTTTTCCTCCTCCCAAGCAGAATCATCATTTTAAAAAGGTCATCACATTTGTCTTACACTATTGTTGTAGAATGAATCTGACACGATCAAAACAGCCAGAGAAAAAGAAGAACACCTGTGGAGTGCAAATTGCACATCCAATAGGGTGTTAGCATAAGTATGAGGGTGTTAGCATAAGTAGGAGGGTGTTAGCCTAAGTATGTCTGGACAAATTTCCTCACAAATTATCTACTGCTTTTTCTAGTTAACTCAAATTATTAGTCAGGGGCGACATGGTGCAACAGTGGTTTGTGCTCTTCAGAAAGTTCTGGGTTTGGACTCCATCGAGGAGTTTGTAGGTTGTACGCGTGGCAGGTGGTTAGTGGTTGTGTGGCTTCTTTGTTTGTTTACTCCCATTTCAGTTTATTGAATACCTTAAATTGTCCATAGTGTGAGTCTTATGAGTGAAGGAGAACAATGCCTCCAGCTCACCCGCGACCCCAATGAGGACAAGCATGAAAGAAGAAGGAAAAAAAATAATCTCTCTTTTCTTTCTTTCATGAAAAGTTGTCTAGTTTTTCATTACAGTGACTCTCTGTGACTTTTGGCTTCACGTGCTGTGCGTATTTGTCTTGACTGTCAACCAAATGCGAGCAACATTACGGTATCATAAGGAAAAAAAGACATATGTGTGTGTGTGTGCGGGTTTGCTCTTTGAAGCACAAGCCAATCAATCAGGCCAGGTTTGTCCTTCTGGAGCAAGAAGACCCCATACTCGGCGGCCATCACTCATGCACCCCCCTTTCGTTGTCCTCCTGCCTATTTTCACACCATCTTATCACACCGCAGCCAACGCGATGACTTTTTGTTTTGTTCTTTCCAGCTCGATTCCCCTTGATGTGTGCTCTCCAGCTCTCCCGACATACGTGAGTTACATTTATTTTCCGTCATGAGAGGCGGAAAATTACCTCCAAATGTTTGGCCGCCAGTCAAAAGACAGCAGCGAGAAGTTGGAGAGAAGAAGTACTTTGAATACTTATATGACTCCCTTTTGACCTTTTTTGATCGCTACTATACGGGTTTTAAGAGACGATGCTAAAAGCCACCATACCGTATTTTTCACAAGGTCGGTTTAAAAGGGGAGTTTGACATTGCCACACAACACACATTTCCGCAAGTACAGTGGAACCTCCAATTTCGAACACAAGCTCTTCCATTGTTCTAATTTTAAGACAAATAAGAAAAAGAAAAAAGATTAAATGTTATGAAAAACACTGACGTATTGGGCGATGTCACAAGTTCTGTCTGACTTTCGAGGTATATTTTTCCAAGGAAGTTTTGTTTGAAGTACAAATAGCATCATTTTTGGGTCGTATGACTTCCACGGCATGAGGTACTACAAAGTACTACTTTGTGGAATTTGGACTGTCTTTCACCCAGTGCAATAAAAACCTTGCGGAATCTGCGTGTCGTTTGTACTACAAGGTCACCTTGAAGAGGTTGTCTCCTCATCAGTTTACAATTATATAAACCCTTTAACAGGGGCATATAGAAGTTGAGCCCCCAGGGTTACTGTCCAGCCGTCATATGTGACACTAAACCATGTAAATCTGCAACGCGTGTCAATTCTGACATTCAGACACATGAGAACTGTACTAAACAGTTCTCACCCCCCTAAAAAGTTTCAACTGGAGTCTAGGAATTGTCTTCACCAGCCACCTTTTACCGCAGGCAGAAAAAAAATCTTTGGGGATGTCACAGCATAAATCGTAGTCTTGAGTCAGAAAGAAAACCCCACGGATCAGCCATGCCATCAAAAGCAAAGTCTAATCTTATTAAGTGTAACCATGTGAGTCACTGTGACCCATTAGAATTACACGTGCCCCTTCATGTGCATGAGGCCTGGTTTAGGGGCGAGGTGGGTGGAATCGCGGTGACCTGCGGCGTGGACATAAACCGCAGCCGCGGTGATGGATGGCCGGCCTGACAGTGATGTTCGACTGTGAAGAGGAAGACCCCTCCCGCGACTCCCATAAACACACCAGAGCCTCCAAATTCCACGTGTATCATTCTCCGTATAAGTGAATTTGCGTGACGGTGGCTTTCCCCTTGGAAAATATCGTGGGTGTACGTGCATGATCCTGAACGCAAAACCGGGGAGACAATTAGTCACCTTTTGCATTTCTGTCAACTTGCTCTGTGGATTGGCCACAAAAGGAAGGGATGGGGGACGGGGGGGGGGGGGGGGGGGGCGGAGCCACAGTGAGAAACTCGCCGCATGCAGGAGGGACTCAGAAGGGTTTGAGGCAGTGAAAAATACCGCTAATTTGAAGGTCATATAAAGAGCGCCAGGCGGTGCGGCTCTCGAGGGGGGCCGGGGAACAAGTGCAGGGGAGGCCGCCCGTGTCCCGTCGCTGTGAGGTAGGCGCTCCAAACCTCTCGCCGGTCGCCCTCATCAATCTCTTCTATCCAGCACTGAGACCCGCCTTTGACCCACATAGCCACCGCAGCGGGGTGAAGGGCGAGAGGTGGTCGCCTTTATTTTATTATTGATACGTCTGCATCACACGAGCCCACCCGACCTGAGCCAAATCAGTGGCGAAGCTACAAAAGGTCAAAGCACCACAGGCAGACGTTTTGCCTCTCATTGCGTTCATTCACAGACAAACTGTGACAGAAACAACCTCGGACGTAGTGGGCTCTATTTTCGTGCACGGTGTAAATCCTGCTCGGCGCGCGGCATAACTCTGAGCTGGAGGGGGGTTAGGTTGGTAATTTCTCAGATGGGTGTAGGACAGCAGATCTGAGAGAGGAAGCGCAGACGCATTTTGATGCACATGCCGACGTATATCCACCTTTGGAAGTTTAATCGCTGATGTGGGGGTGAGCGGCACAGGGAGATGTTGGGGACCACCGCTTTTATTTTTGGTCATTTTAACATTGACTGTCATTAGGTCTTTAATCCTGAGTTAGCGTCGGCGGGACTGATTCATTCCAATTGCATCGCTATTGTCAACCAATGAGCCACTTTATTGACAATTTGTACTCAACAGGAGACTGTGGGCAACCAGCGACAGATAATTGATTAATCTGCTCAACCAGTGAGCATCGCGGTCTGTATGTCCATATATGCCCTGCAATTGCCTGGCGACCAGTCCCGGGTGTATCCTGCCTCTCGTCTTAAATTATCTGAAATAGGCTGCTGCCAATTTGCAACACACATTCGGATAACCACAACCGTGATGGTGACCACGCCAGTGACAATTGCTTTCCACACAAAGGAGCATGGCCAGTGAGTTAAACTTCACAATATCGTTTCCCTGTTCCGCTCCTTGACCCGTTGAAGCAGGCTTAAACTGGACAATGTTAGCATTGCCAGAAAGTCCAAGAAGGGGGAAAAGATTGGAATGCGAAATTGCTGATTTCCCATGCCACACAAAACTTATATTTCAATGTGTCGGGATGTCACTCAAGCGGTGTGATGGCTGTCGATGCACTTGCCCTTTGAAACGTCAAAAGATAGGGCCACCAAAAGCTGCTTCGTTCGTCTTCATCAGACATCATTTCTGACCATATGGATTATTAAATGCACCCATTGTTACGTGATTTATGTCACAGATCAATTTGCACAATCGATCCATGCCACAACTCATCTTCAACAAAAATAATTCTGCCGTTTGTTTGTGGGAACTCGAGTAAACGCTCCTTGGCAGAGGTTCAAGGCCGCAGCGTTCCTCTTATCGGTTGGAGTCCTAGCCACGGAAAGGTTTCGGCATTTTTTGCTGCATCTATGTATTTATTTACTTGTTGGGACAAAGAAAAATCAGTTTGCAAACGTGGCGTGGTGAGCAGTTGTTGGTTCATGTTCTGGCCGCTTAAAGTGCTGAAAGAGATAAAGCTCCCGTCGCCACAATGCAACGCTAAAACTTCAATTATGAGGCAGCGTACAGGCTGTCGGCACACAAAACACACAGTTATTGGTTTAGCGTGCCATTGTCTGAAAAAAGAATTGCAACATCACCTCCAAAGCGCCTGCTAATCTTTGATTTTGACACTCAATAGAAAGGCGAGAAGAAGCGTCCGGGGCGAAACAATTGCAGATTTGTTTCCCCGCATACGCCTCAAATTAGGCCAAGGTTTGGGGAGGGATAGATATAAGTTTAAACCACTGGGAGTCTTTGCCTAAGCGGAGGACAATTTGGTGTGTGTGCGCAACACTATTGTTTCACACTAGCACTGGCATGGAAAGATGCCGCTGGTTGGAAAGAGAAGCTTATCTTATCATTTTTCTACAATGGTGTGTCATTGTTGTGGACAGCTTTGGTGTGCTGCGAAAAAAAAAAAAAAGGATGGCTAGCTTTGTTTCTGCTTCTCCTAAACAGCATTACACGCAAAGAAATGTTCAGATACGGCAAAACAGGAAAACAAACAACACAATTGAGGACATTAGCATACGGTTACACGGTATATGGTGGGAGTTACAACGCACGACTTTCCCAAAAGAGGGCCTTGGCCGTTGAGTTAGCGAGCTAGGCCGTTAAGTCAGTGGTCAGTGCATTAGAATAACAATGACACCGTGGTGGCACGGGTTTAAAGCTTGATGCACACACACACACACACACACACACACACACACACACACACTTCCTACTAGTTTGGATTTGTTTGTGTCCAGCCGAGGTGTACATCATTCACACTTATTATTGGTCCTTCTTTATTTGTATTTGGTGACTTCCGCGCGGTGAACTACTGTAGGTACCGACATTTTAAAGTCAAAACAATTCTGGGTGAACCGGATTGTTCCTGAAGTTCCCTCACTGCTCCAAACCATTTGAAATGTTCTCACGGTTTGCGGAGTCAACATTCAAAGCTGTCATGTTCGTGACGGACAAGTTCATTGTTCAAAAGATGCGCGTGTGCGTGTGTGTTTGTGTGTGTGGTTGGGGGGTGCGGAGGGGTTGGGAGAGGGGTGGGGGACTTTACACAGGAAGTGGTGACAACTGTAATAATTCTACACTCGTGTGTGTGGTTTTCAACAATAACTGTGACAGACGTGAATGTGATATTATACCGACTGCAACTCCAAATTGTTGTTTCGAAAAAGAATTTAGCATGTGGAGAAGAAATTCGACAATGCCAATCAGGACTCATTACTGACATTAGGATTCAGCCCGGATTCGTTAGCTGTTCAAATGTTATGTTCAAAATGAAGTAGTTAAGCGTGCCATTGCTGTGGCTTGTTAAAGGGATGCACCAATACTACTTTTCTTCAGACCCAGCCTAAGTACTCAAATTGGCGTGCTTGCTAATCTGGAGTATCAACACTTGATCACACGATTAAATCTTGCAATTGAGCTGAGAACATTTCTCAAAAAGTAGTTTATTCAAGTATACTAAAAGTGATTTTTTTTTAAATACTAAAACAGACGCAGTGTACTTTAAGTGTACTTTTTAACCCTTTCATTCACCCTGTTACCTGATTCCATGATAAGCTGTCCACTGTAGTCACCGCTGTCCTTGAAAGGGTTAAGTACGATATTTTATAAACTTATACTGAAAAGAATACAGATACCTAAAGTATAATTTTAAAACTTATTTTGTTACAATTTAGTATGAAAAAGGACACTTGATGTACTTTATAAAGCACAGGTTTCAAACTCAAGGCCCGGGTGCCAGATCAGGCCCGCCATGTCATTTTATGTGGCCCGCGAAATAAAAATCATGTGTGTCAACTTGCATGATCCTTGCTAAAAATATGCACCAAATCGTCATGTTTAAAACATAAGAAATGAGATTTTGCAATAATCCTGTTATCCAGCTTACACTCACTTGAGCAATAATTGAACAAACTATTATAGTTGATTTCAAAACTAGTAGTCCATTAACTTGTTGTGTACAAATCATAATGCGATGAGACAATGAAAAATGTTTGTGGGGTCACGGTCATAGAACGGCCCTCCGAGGGAAAGACGTAACTCCGAAGTGGCCCCCGACACCATTTAGTTTGACACCCCTGTTATAAAGTATACTTCATAGATACTATTATTTCGTAAGGCAATGCATTTTATTCAAACACTGTAAAAAAAAAAAAAAACAAGTTTCGCTTCAGTCACACTTTTTAGAGTAACAACAAATGACAGATTACCGACATTTTAACGAACTGCATGTTTGTTCCCGATAGACACGTTTTACTTCTATGTAGCTTGTTAGCACAACTCCTTTCAGTTATGGGGTGTCTCCGTGTTGGAGGGCAAAATGTAAAAAAATCCAATGTTGCATGTCATAGATGAAGAAGAACAGTCTGGTGGAGATATATGAGTTGCCTCCGTTTGTGAATTAGAAAATAAAGTTAAAAAGAAATACGAGACTGCTTCTTGTGAAAACCACAGGATATACGTACAAGCGTCAGAAATTTGTGACTGCACAAGTGCAGTGATACTTACTCACTTAATGTCACTGATTTGTGTATGGGTTATGTTGTTTTGCTATTATTTTATGTGATATGTTCTGCAATGCGCAAAGTGCTTTGTTCCAGCAACAGTTGATGTGTAAGCGCTATATAAATGTGTCCGGGTGTATCCTTTCACTCAACATGTTTTTGCCAGCTGTATCTGGGACGGAACAGTTTCGAGAACTGGCCAAAGTCTCCAACAAAATGCAAGGACCTGATGTTCCCCAGTCATGAGCCTTTTAATTCCAATATTTTGGATTCAATTGTTGAATCATCACAAAAGCACGTTATGCCATTGGAAATAGAAGGGCCATCAGCAGGGGAAAAATATCTCCCTAAATCTTGCTTTGAAATTGAATTGCAAGTGACATTACATAAAATCTCAGCATATCTTGTGACACGTCAACATTAAAAAGATTAACTTGAGTTGAGGTTAGCCTTTTCTTTCTTTTTTTTTGTGCCATGGAGAAAAAATAAAATAAAATCAAAAATGGGCCGATTGTCGGTAAACGTTCCCCACTGGAATCTTCTTTACGATTTGCGGACTGTTTTCCCAGCAGATCGGGGAAGAAAAGGAAAAAAAAAAAGTCACTCACACATCCCACCATGAGATAATTCATCTTTAAGAGACAACGAATAATTGTGGCTCGCTTACTTCAATCAAAAAAGGGAGCCTTGCCGTTCAACCCTGTGTTCAGTCTGTAACACTTGTCCCGCTGCGTGTTCGTATTTCAGTGGAGAAAAACAGGCGAGTGATTGGAAGCCTTTGAATTCACCTTGGCCAGTGTGAGAAATGTTAAGTGCTTTCCTTTTAACCCATCAGCATCCACCCCCACACATCCACCGATTGTCCACGAGCGCACACCAAACACACACACAAACGTCTGAGAGGTCTGAGACTTTAAGCCCCGTCGCTGAGGGCCAGCCGCGAACTCCCACCCACGGCTCTGTTTTCCTCACCCCCTCCGCTTTCGTCGTCTCTGGACGGCAGCCTGACATACCAGACCTTGTTCGTTAGCGCATATTTTTACCCACTGTTACTAAATTAGGAAGCCAGAGGGAGCAAAGAGCTGCGCGGCTGCCAAGGCAGAAGAAGAAGGGGTCTGATCAGGCCTGCGTTTGCCCAGGGCGCATGCCAACCCGAGCGGCTTCATTACCAGCCACTTGTGTTGCAGAAATAGCAGGCCCAGCAGGGAGCGGGGCCAAGCGCGGCCCTGAATGGCCAGCCAAAAGCTCACGGGACAAACAAACAAATAAACGGCTCCTCTCATGGCTTGCCAGAACCAACCGACGGCAAAGGAGCCGGAGGAAGTTATCTTAGGCAGTCTTGCACATGATGCTGGCCAGTTGAAAAGTGGCGACAGACACACCGCTAGTCTAATATAGAATACATTTACCGAGAAAACTGTCTCCGGAGTCCAATTTCTCAAAGTAGCCAGAGACATGACTTCTTGTTTGTTTGGTATTGATGTTTGGCGCTGTGTGACATTTCCTCTTCCTAGTGGCTTGATGAATTTAGGCTTGTGAAAGGATAGAAGGGTGTGAATGTGGCTATTTATGTGCTTTATATACAGCATTCAGGTGTTTAAAGCCACATGTGACTTTACTTTTCGATTTCATGGCTCCAAAATTTGGAGACACTGAATCAACACCTCTCAACTTAGAGCACTGTATTTTTCAGACTTTGAATCACTCTTTTTTTCCATAGTTTAGCTCATCCAGCGATTTATATTCAGGTGTGAGTTATTTACACTGAATCTGTGTATTAAGTAACTGAGACAACAAAAAAAAATCATTACAGTATTTCAGGGCTGTTGTTTTTTTTTTGTGACTTATGTTGGTGGTGTGCTGTTCCTTTTTTTTTTAAATATGCAATGGCAGTACAATTTATGAAATACTGCCATGGGTAATCCAATTACAGTACTACAAATTGCATTAAAAAATGCACCATTCCCCATTTCTTCCAGCAGGTGAAAATGTTGGAGCAAGACAGTACAGTATAAAAAAAAACACTTACGTATACTGACATCTTGAGGTAGTTTATGAACACTACAACACGCAACCACTTGCTCGTCAAACTACAAACAGGTTGAATTTATATACATCCATCCATTTTATTGCACAAAAATACTTAAACTAAAATAGCGTCCTAATTTGGGGTCATAAGGGTGTAGTTTCAGGGGTAGTGCAGCATCCTGTAAATGAAGTTACATGATTCAACAGTCTGACACTGAAGACCTGAATTTAGAGTTATGACCACTAGAGGGCGACAGTAATGCATTTTTGGTGGTTGAATTACAAAAACAAATTGAAGATGACTGTGCTGAATACGCTGGTGTTCATCAACAAATGAGTAAGACTGTGTCATTAAATTCAATCTAATCAGCGGATAGGGTGGAGAGGGATGTTAACACCAAAGCCTGGAACACGAAGCAGATTTGGCCTAAAACATTACACCTATAGATGTGGTCCGTCAGACAAGATATTTCACCGTTTCTGACAGGAGAGCACGACAGTATTCGCCAAGCACTGAAAGGATCACATCCCTTGGACTGATCACAATCAATTCTAGGTTGTTGAGTGACGAGATAATATTTGTAATTGCTTTGCGTGGCAATATAAAGAATGTGTTTCAATGTACGGTTGTGTGTCAGTGCTGTTGTACCGTAGTATAGTGGTGAGAACGCAGCCTCTTTGGCAGTGTTCCATTTAGAATCCATTAGAAGACTTGAAAAGGTTGCCTGATAGATTCAGTGTCCTTGCAAAGGATAATGGAGTCAAGGACTCACCCTGACTCACTGGTCCGCCAAATCAAGGCATGCGTTTTGTCAGAGTGGGCTGTTTTTTTTTTGTTTGTTTTTTTTAAACCATATCTGGATCAGAACATGCGACGACACTGGTTTCAAAAGTTATTCGGCATACTGAAAGTGGTCATTTGATTCAAAATGATTTTGTTTTTATGCAGATCTATGGAGGGCCTGCCCCCCCCCACCACCCCCATCAGATATGAATTTTCATCTCCAACAGGTCATTTTTGAGTTGCCCATTTCCGAAAATGTGTCTGTCAACAAACCATTCTGAATTTAACTAGACGGTATGGACAGAATCATTTCCCCCCACATTGAGTATGTATTTATTTATGTATGTATGTATTTATTTGTTTTCATTCAAAATCATGTCACACAGATGTTGTTTGGACACGTGGGAACTGGTTGAAAAATATATATGACTGAGTCTCCTTTACAAGATAGGCTTCCAAATTACAAGATGAACCCATTTTAAATGTTTCTATCGTGCTCCCTTATGAGCGTTTGAATGGTCACGCTTCCCTCTTTTATGCGGCCCCTCAACCAGGCCGGAAAAAAAGCGATCTACACAGTACAGGACAAAGACTTTTCCCCCAATCAAGCGGTGTTGACAATATGTGATCTCACTAGTTTCATGCCATTGCTGTGAGTCAGAGCCTCAGGCGCTAAGAGCAGCCTCACATCTTCACGAACTCTTCCCTCATCCTCGCTACAGCAGCACAATACTGAGTCTGTATTCACGGTTAGGCGCCGCACCTCAGTGACAGGCACAAGGACTTAATTAGGAGTTTTCTGCTGCCTTCCTATATGCTTGATTGAATAACAGGTTGTTATGGGAACCAAACAAAGCAGCTGGATATGTTATATAATACAGTGTCAAACCTATGATCTGTTCTCAAGAGTAACATCTAGAAACTATTAAAAAAGTCTTTCATTGTTACAAAAAAATCTGAATGAGTTTACAAGACACAAAATAAGATGTACTCTGTGGAAGTCCACCGCTCATAAGATCACCAGTGTGTTTGGGCCAAGCGGCAACACAAAAAGGACGGTGTGGCTGGATTGGCTGAGCTCCACTGGAGGTCCGTTATTCATTACTCATACAAGCAGTGTTTTTTTCTGCAGAGCTTCGTGCTTTAGTAGAGAACACAGTGGAGGCCTCATATTTTTCCAGACAAAGTGTGGAAACTCCAATTCTTGAGAGAGACTCACCAAATTACATAGGCTAGCTATATATTTCTATTGTAACATAATAGTGAAAATAATAATAATAATCATCATCATCATCATTGTCGTCCATCCATTTTCAACACCGCTTACCCTGGACAGCGTTGCAGGGGTGTGCTGGAGCCTGTCCCAGCTGACTTTGGCCAAAAGGCATGATGCCCTCAACTTGGTCCTGTGACGCCAGGCAGTCACAGGGCAATAATATTAATAATAATAATAATAATAATAATACTGCGATTGGTTGGCGACCGGTTCAGGGTGTCCCCCACCTACTGCCCAAGGACAGCTGGGATAGGCTCCAGCACCCTCTCCCCGCGATACTTGTGAGGATAAAGCAGATCGGAAAATGGATGGATAATAATAATAATAATAATAATAATTGGCTGGCAACCAGTTCAGGGTGTAGCCCGTCGACTGCCCGAAGACACCTGGGATAGTCTCCAGCATTCCCGCGACCCTTGTGTGGAGAGGCAGATTAGAAAATGAATGAATGGATGGATGGATAATATTTTAATAATTATTATTCGGAGGAACTTGTGTCCTGTTCCCATCACCTTTTCAGCAGAGCAGAAGAAGAGGAAAGCAGTGACTCACATGATCCGCCGAACTTGACGTCATCAAACAGTTTTCCAAAAGAATGGGTGCAGCACAGATATGTCCTCTCTTCTATTTTTCATATGTTCATAGCATTGTTCCTTGATTGAATGTCTCCCTCTACATCATGCAACCCTCTAATGCAGGGGTGTCCAAAGTCGGTCCTGCCTGTTTTCCAGCTCTCCCAGGAGGAACACACCTGATTCACATCATCAGGATTGTTCTAATGCTGCTCCAGAGCTGGTTGATGAGCTGATCATTTGAATCAGGTGTGTTACAGCTGGGAGAACTGGAAAACAGGCAGGACAGCGGCCCTCCTGGACCGACTTTGGACTCCCCTGCAGTCTAATGCGTACGATCGGGATAAGAGACTTCATGTTTAATTTGTCCTTTCTTTAATAATATAAATAAAAGGTGCCCACTCGGTCAGCAAAAACAGCAAAAAAAAAAAAAAAAAAACACAACAAAAATAATTTGGAAGTCAAAATGTCCTCCAATTCTGGAATGACCCATATGTTAACCTATATTTAAGCATATGATGTCAAAATGTGTTCTTTGAGGCACCATAGTTGACCTCGCTTGGCCGGGCAACTGCCCCTATTTTAAAATACATGGTCAAATGGCGATCTGGAGATCGGCTATTTCGGCCAACCTCTCTAAAGGGCTGCGATCAGTCACAAGCTAATCTCGGAAGCTGGCGATGAGCAACGTAGCCCTCCCGGGTGTAAAATATCACACAGGGTGACTTTGCGTTTCCTGAACCTGGACGAAGCCAAACAGATGGTCCAACACCCTTTTAGAAAGTGAAAGGCTAACTGCTGTGTAAAGTGTGCATTAAAGAGACACTGACCCCAATTTAGTGTTGAATGCCATGACGGTCCTCACCTCCTGTCCTTGGCAAGAGGTGTCAGGCGTCTTTACCTAGAAGACAAAAAGCTGGATTCAGTCATCATTTTCTTTTTCACATTGAGAATTTTATCATTGTTTTCTCCATCTCTGTTTCTGATAAAGGGTGAAGAAATTCTCTAAAATAAACTTCCATCAAATAACAGAAGGCGTGGATGAGTAAGTGAGTAAATTCTGCCCCGTTGCTACGGTGGTTTGTTATTGAATCCAAGTAGAATCTGACAGGCAGTATATTCTCTCATCACCAAGTTTGATGGGACATTTTTGAACACTGACATCGAGGAAATATGCTTGAACTTTCTTTCACTCCTGCTCTCAGCAGTTTCTTTCTAAAAGTCCCCCCCCCCCCAAAAAAACGAACAATGATGCTAGTCTCCATACATAAACACACACATGCTGACATTTCCCTCCCCTTCCCGTGTTGTGCAGCCGAAAAAGGGCCTTCCATTACATCAACCCTAGCAACGGTGAAAACATCCAAGAGGCCAGATGGAGCCAATCCCGATTACACAATGTTTGCCCACTCTGTAGGAAAAGTTAGCTCCGTGCCTTTTCCTGCCTCAATACATGTTTCCACTAAAAATAATCTGACGGTTTAAAGTGAGTGTTTTTATGATCCCACGGAGCTCCTCTTGTTGACCAAAGCGCAGCAAGTGTTATCTGAAGTGCTACAGTGGTTATTTATGGGACGTTTAGTGCATTCCCGTATTCTTTGTAACTGTTTATTCCCTTCTGAATACGACTCATATTTCACTCTGTAGCCATTAACGTGTTTTATTTTTAATTCAAGTGCCCTGGAGACCAAGGTTGCTCTTCAGGACACAGTGCAAGAAGGTAAAAAATGAATTTAGCTGATGTAAACCCACAGTAATTGTATCTATATTTTGCAACAGATACAAGTGTATTTTGAGTTCTGTGGTTCATCATTTTTAATGACATGGGGGGGGGGGAGTCTTAAAAGTGTAGGAAAGAGAAGAACAAACGCTCTGAAAACATACCACAGTGCTTTTATGAAGTGGAAATGTGTCGTGAGTAAAATGAGATTGTAACCAATAAAAGTAACATGCTTATCATTGCGTCATGATGAGACACACGCATGGCATAGTGAGCAACAGCCACAGCGGCCCCGTAGATGAACAAAACAAGAAGTGGACACAAGGGTTGTAATCACTGCCTACCTTCGTCGAGACCTGACGCGGAGGGATGGATGAGACACACATTTGCGGCGTGCTAACTATCATAGCTCACGCGTATCGTTTTCAAATGTTTCTCTTGGCCCATCAGATTCCCACTCTTTGCCAGTATCCTCGGTGAATTGTACATGAAACGCCGGTTTTTCCTGCAACAGACATCTGCCGGGTATCCCGCCCTGCTAATTGAAACGTGGGTCGCCGGCTATGACGTATTTCTTCGTTGACAGAAATGTTGAATTTTAATATTTATTCGACATTTTCACGCATTGGAAAACGTTTAGAATGTTTGTGTCTCTTTTGTCCTCCAACAGAAATCACATTAAAAGAAAAAATATATTCCCCCCCCCCCCCCTTTGTTTTTCCATTTTCAAACATTTTTGAAAAAGCTCCAGGGAGCCACTAGGGCGGCGCTGAAGAGCCGCGGGTTGCCAACCGCCACCTTAAGCCATTTTCTTTAAGTTGAGAATCTCTGTCATACACGTTTTGATTTGATTGACAGAGGCTACTGAAAAGCATCAACAAACTGTTTTAATGCATTGATTCAAATCATGTTTAATTATGTTGTGTGTGTCAACTTCAAACAGGAAATAAACACATGACATTTCAAGGGGGGGGGCACGAACATTACCTGACCTATGAAGGTGTACACAGCACAATTAAACCTTGTGACCGGTCAGTGCCGCTAAGCCGATACAAAAATAGTCAGCTGTAATGAACACACTCTCTTATGTAAGGATCCTTCCAGCCAGCACAGATAGCACAAAGTGTCAAGTGAACAGGATCCAGAAGCCGCCACCATTTCCTCTTCGTGACTATGGCTTTCTTTTGCATTCCGAGTCACACTAAATAGAAGCATGTAAAGCCGTCAACCTGCAAACACTGCATATTGCACCTTGTCACAAAGTAGTGAAAGTTGAGTGACCGTATGCTGTGAGTGGCACAACCAACATATTACACCTGTACGGTAAAAGGTTAGGGAAAAAATAGTAATAACTAAAAGCATACAAAAACACATTGCAGCTGATGTGTGTCTGTATTTTTTTTCCATCACCAGAACTTTACTCCATTACTTTAAACGACTATGGAAAATAATAAAACAGTAAACATCCATCCATCCATCCATTTTCCGAACCGCTAGATCCTCACTAGGGTCGCGGGGGGTGCTGGAGCCTATCCCAGCCGTCTTCGGGCAGTAGGCGGGGGACACCCTGAATCAGTTGCCAGCCAATCGCAGGGCACACAGAGACGAACAACCATGCGCGCTCACACTCACACCTAGGGACAATTTAGAGTGTCCAATCAGCCTGCCATGCATGTTTTTGGAACGTGGGAGGAAACCGGAGCACCCGGAGAAAACCCACGCAAGCCCGGGGAGAACATGCAAACTCCACACAGGGAGGCCGGAGCTGGAATCGAACCCGGTACCTCTGCACTGTGAAGCCGACGTGCTAACCACTGGACTACCGGGCCGCCCCACAGTAAACATCATTAAGTGAAAACATTAATATTAGTTGTTATATTTCAAATTTGCTGTTGGTTGAGCAATTAGTTCAGCTGCAAGTGCAGTGATATACAACACATGCATTTAGGGTTAAGAAATATTCGGAATGCCCTTTTTTTTCAAATTTAAAATAGCCTCCAGTGGACAGAGGCTTTCATAACATGTTTGTGACATGCTTTCATCAAAATACCTCAATCAAGAACTACTGTACAGCACACTTTAAAGGTACAGTGCGTAAAATGTACTTGCCATCTAGTGGCGAACTAATAGAATGCAACAACTATTTTTGGCAGATTATTGATTTGTTTTTCTTTTTTTTAATGAATGAACATTGAAGTATCAAAAATTTTGTACACACTGTCCCTTTAAACCCTTCCTCGCTAACTTTTCTGAAGTCATCTTGCCAATACTCACCCCGTCCCCCACTCCTCAACAGCGGGGTCTGTCAACAAGTGGATGGCTTTTGTAGAGCGAGCGAGTGGTAACGTGTTGAGCCCAGAGTGTAAAAAGAAAGACTGATTGGATTTTCACTCGTGGAGCCAGCACATTATCACAAAGCTGCCGAATTAAACCTGGCAATTAGAGTACTGATCCATGCATGTGGCGCATGCAGCAGACACAGACTTAAAAACCCGCAACAGAACCGCTCGCTCACAAACACGTTTTGGGAAACAGGTATTCCAGAAAAAGATTTACTTGGTTAGGCACTCTAGAGTCCAAATTATTTGCATGCAAGTAGTCAATTTTCCCTAATATGTCCCTTAATGTGTTTTGAGAGACAATACCTTATAGTCCTCACAAATCAATCAGCGATAGGCAGTTAGGGAAGAAATTGCATTTATAGATGTAATTTACTGTTTGGATCCCAGCGACAGTATATTGAGAATGGAACATAACTGAAAATCAATAGTGATGAAAAAAAACAGAACAGTAAGGACACAACAGAAGAGTAAACACTGAACACTCATGTCATGTCGAACGCATTCAACATCAACAGGGATCTTTTCTAAATCAGCCGCAGATCAAAGTTACGCTCTGAAGAGAGCTGACCAGACAGCTACCAATCTGACGTTTTGAGCTCAGCTACCTTTCGGGTCATGTTGTTGTGAATAGGGGATCTTAATTTTTTAATTTGAGAACTAATCCCCGAAAGACCGTGAAGGAGATCATCCGAAAATGGTGGCCACTGATAAAATACCTCCATATGACAGCGATGGATGGATGTCAAACCCCCTCAAGGGTACTACAATTCAAGAGCTGCAGTGTCTGCTATGAACACCGACGCTATTCGGCGAATCTACTCTTGCTTTCGGAATCAACGCATTCATTGTTAAAATACGATCTTCTTGACCATCTCCAGGGCCTTTAAATTTCCAACGATCGCCTTTCATTCACTCTTGATCGGAGCTAGCGTCAGCAGGGCCGCTGTGTCCCTCCATCTCAGACGGACGCGGTCTGATTTGTCTCTCTGCAACAGGGGACGAAGATTCGCCTTCCCCCTCGATGTCAAAATCATCGGCGAGTTCGACATGCTGTTCCTTGGAGATCCTGATGCTGTATCCTCCTCCATCTCCTCCCTCCAAAGCGCTCCCAAAGTTGGAAGACCTCAGTGCGGCCATGATCTGCTCTTCCGATAAACTGTCATCGTCCAGCAGCCCGGAGTCCTCCAGCGTTTGCGAGACGTTCAGCTCCGCAACAATGGTTGTGGTGCCGCCTTCACTTGACTGCTGCACTTTCTTGATGTCAACGGCAACATTCTGGGGGCTTTCACTGCTTACTTTGGTGAGGAAAGCTAACTCCTCCCTCAGTGGGCCTGACACAGAGCCCTGTAACTTCTCCAAAGCTCCTCTTAGTTGCTCTTTGGGCTCCAAGGAGTCCTCTCGCAGGAACTCAAGCATTGACTCCTGCACTATGGGGGAAACACGAATCTCCTCTTCAATAATGCACTCGGGAATGCTCTCTTTGAGAAAAGGCGGATCTAACATCAACCTGTCCTCGTCGTTTTCTTCAAGGATGGTTCTGGTTTGTGGAAGTCTGTCATCTCGGTAATACCTTTCATCGGACAAGTCATCCACCATCCCATAATGACCGTATGAGGTAATGCCGCAACCCTCCTCGGGTTCAGAGAGATTATCGTCTGGCATGGAGACAAAATACTCAGCGGGCTCTTGATCACGGGTGAAATAGAGAGACTCACTCTCCTCCTGAGCCTGGACAGGTTCGACTTTGGACCTTTTCACGGGGTCAAAACGACTCCTCTCAACTTGCGCGTCTTGGTCTTCTTCCATCTCCTCAATTTGGAAATATGCAGAGGGCTCATAAAAACAAGATCTGGACTTCTCAGTAACATCTTCATCGTACGACTCCACCGGTTGCTCAATAATTTGGACATTGACAGATTTATTTTGTAGGTTCGCTTCTCCCTGTAGGCCACTGAGCAGGTTCCTGATCATGCTTCCTGTTGCTGTGTCCTCGATGTCCTCCAGGGAAACCTTCTTCACCCCTTGGCTTAAAAGCTGCTCCAGGGCCGATTCCTCCGAAAGGTCCACTTCCTCCTCCACCTTCGACTGTAACACAATCTGAGTCTTCATCGAGCCGTCCCCCTGTTCGATCTTTTCCACCTGATAGGTCATCTTTGATTCTCCGGAGGAGCAAACTTTGGCTTGCAAACCAGCTGGTTTGATCACCGTCTCAATGAGCTCTTCCAAAGACACACCATCTAAAGCCTTTCTCTCACTCGACTCAATCGCGGGCTTGATTTTGTCTTCATCCTTTGACTCGCTTACACATAGATTTCCTTTTCCTTCATCTGCGCCCTCAATGCCCGTATTCGTCTCTGGTTTTATGTTGAGGCTCCTCCTCCTCGGTGGTGACAACGCCCTACCTGAGGGAGTGTCTGCAAAGGACTCCGTGGGAGTGCTTTGGCTCCGTACCTTTGAGACATGTTCGGTTTTCTTTATCTTCTCTGCTGATAGTGAGCTTTGTCGCTCGGTCTGGATGATTTCTTGATCTTCGGGAACAGTGGAGGAAGTGGAAGCCCGGGCTTTGGTGAATGAGATCATGTCCCTTCTGGAGGCTGGACTCTGATGCTGAGCTCTGGTTGCAAGTGAAATTGGAATAACCCTGGAAGGACTTCTAGACTTTGAGGGAGCTAGGGGAGATTTTCTCAAAATAGATGACGGCGTGAATCTGACGTCCATAGGCTGTCTGGTTGGGGTGAGAGTTCTTGGAGCGTAGGGTTGGGCAGGCATCTTGATATCTGTGGCAATTAATGAGTGACATTTATTCCTAATGTATTTCATTTTCAAATAAGGTCAATACGTTCAGACTTTTACCTATGATCCTCTCCCTCTGGTGTTCGCTTATTCTTCGGTGAGCATCTTGAAGCCCAACTCTCTCACCCTCCAAGAGCGCTCTAGAGAAACATAAGCAAAGCTAAATCTACAAGAAGTAATGAGCAAGCCCTCGCACTGCACACTCCTTTTATCTGGCAACATTTTTCAAATGCGCACATGTCAAATTAAAATAAATACTTAAATAAATAAATACAGTTATACTAACACTAATAAGGGTTGACTTATTGTTCAATTTCAGGCATGGGTCCTTGAGACTTTTTTGTCCATCTATCGGTTCAGGGGCAATTTTTTTTTTCTGTTTCCAGGGGGTCTTGTGTTCAGGACCTCTTAAAACACATATATTTACACGAGGATAAGCGCGTTTGCAAAAATTGTTGGGTTTTGGAACATGTTAATGGCCCCCAATGAAGTAATTCGGAATAACAAGAGGCATAGGCCTCCAAAATTTGCAGATCAATACAGTTCTATAGATGATCACTTCTCTTGTAGGCAAATATGAGACCGAAGATAATTACCGTGCAAGGCACTCGATATCTTCTCGCTCTTCCATCTCCAACTTCGAAAGCTAAAAAGCCTTAGAAGACACTACGAACCCTGGCTACATACAGTAATGCTCTTTCAAAAAAAAAAAAAAAAAACAACAACAACGAAACAATCGTAATCTAATTAATACCACTTTGTAAGCTTCTTAGTCTTCACTCCTGGGGGATGTTTCAAGTAGCAAACACAAGCAAATGACAGAAAGAAGCTCTCGCGGAGCGTGCCTCCCAACAGACTGAGATAAAAATAACAGCAACAAAGCGGGCCCGTCAACGCTTCCCTTTAAATTCCAATGCAAATTCTACTCGTGACAACGCCACCATCAAAACATTTAGCCTGTGCCCCCTTCTGACCGACCAGGACTGGATCTAGGTTGCCTGGTTCATGTAACACAATTGCGATACGCGTCATGGCAGCATTAAGAAGAAAAAGAAAAAAATGGGATCGGATATCTTCAGATTGGAATCAGGCCTCATCTAGATGGAGACAAATGTTGATGCGTATCTGCTGATGCGAGTGCGGCATAAACGCCAAGGTCAGGCATACAGCGTCACTGCTAGCTTGAAATCATCAAAGTACAACGCCGGGTGGCACTCACTTTTGTCCAAACAACACAAATAAATGCATTTAAAAATGTCAAGTTCAACAACATCAAACCAATATGGTCTATTTGATTTGATTATACCAAATTCTAAAGTATAATGCGGCCTCACCTTCATTTAAAGAGCCTAAGCGTTCTAAATATTTGGATTATGTACTGCACATCCTTCACGCTTACATTTGTGCGTCTGTGCATGCGCGTTGTCCCGTCAGTGTACACGCATCCCATGTGGGATATGTGCCACTTGAAATGCACATGGAAACTGACGAGGTGACAATGAGGGCTTGTTACCTGTAGGCTGCCACCTCCATGCCGAGATCCATCTTGACCCGCAGTAGATGCTGATGGTCCTGCATCCTCTGCGTGATGGACTCCGCCATGGCGTTCCTTTCTCGTTCCAGCTGGTCGATAATCATCTGGGGAGAACAACAAGGAGACGCTATTAAATGCTGGGTTGCTTTTTCTTCGGCTATTTGTGTCTAAACTTGTGATTTTTCTTGCCACCAGAAAGAGAAACATGTCAGCCACGAACAAACTTGAACTTATTCGGATGTCGCTGCCAAGCCTTGAGACGGCATACGAGTTGGCAATGATCAAAACGTAACATTTTTCCTGTAAACGGTTAACTCATCTTGTCGCTCGTCTTTTGGTTGTCCTGCTTGTGGAGCTTAATCTTTAAGAGGCTGCCTAATAGGGATTTTTCAGTCTGAGAGCTAATTGGCTTAAGCGGCTAGCAAGCGGACATGCCCTCGAGATGGCCGAGGCTTAAGGATTGCAAGGCATGATGGAAGCTACACGCTTTTGACAACTGTGAGGATCAACAGAAGCTTCACATGACAGCATTAAAAGGCAGTGGCTGGGCCACAAGGTTTTTTTTTTGCACGTTTCAAATGCTATCTTAAAAAAAATAAAATAAATGAATAAAATAAAAGTATACCTGCACAATCTTTTGAGATCCAATCTAATATTATAATAATATATAACATAGATATCTAGGTAACTAAGTAGACAACAAGCTAGATAGCTGACAAGATACTTCAGTGGATTTCCAGCTTCGTATAAGTTAGCAAATATTAAGTGTAGGTATTCTGAGAGCTGTTTTGAATCACTTTGAGCAATGCTTCTTGAAAGTAGCAAACTCCAAACTGCTGTGTTTGGGGGTTTTTTTTCCTTGGCTGACTCCCGATTAACTCCTGGAGAAGTCATAGGCCCAAGAGGTTTTCAGTTCAGTTACATTGGCTTTGGTAACGGACTGAAAATGTGTACCTAATGTAGTGACCTCACCTGATACTCGCCCTCGTCCTGACAGAATTTCTCCTGCATGTGCAGCAGTTGCTTCTCCAGACGCATTTGCAGCTGCCCTTGTTTCTCCGCATCCAAGCGTAATTTGTCCAGCTCGGAGGTGTGCAGCATTTTCTCTCTCTGCAGGTCACCTAACATGGCTTGATCCTCCCTGATGGCCCGTTCCATCTCCTCCACTTTCTGTTGGTACATCTCTATGGTCTGCATCCAGTCCTCGGACATCCCGCGGGCGTACTCCTGCACCTCCTCCACGGAGCCTGCAGGAGGTCCATGGTAACTCTGCGTGACCACCCTGGAGTTCACCTACGGCAAAGGCGGCAAAAGCACTCACACACTGTACTTTAATAAAGGTATACTTGTGTAAAAAACAAAACAAAAAAAAATGGCGGACTTGAGCTCATTGCTAGTGGGCTTTAGATACCTCACTGCTCGAGTAGAGAAAAAAAAGTAGCGCAAAAAACAGCTGTTCAGACAGTTACAAAATGAAAACACTCACAAAGAGCATTGAGCAGATGCTAACGCTGAACTGCATACATATCTGTACTAAACGTGGCGTAAGCGACCGACGGGAACTACTGCAGCTCCTGATGTCAATCACTCGGCCACGCCCCTTCAGCACACATCAACATACGAATATACAAAAGTGGAAGTCAAAAGTGTGTCAAGCAGCCAATCAGAATAATCGTAATAGATGGCCGATGCCATTTTGGATACTGCGATCAATGGCTCACTCATTTAGATTTCTAAAAAGCACAATGACACAAAATGGTAACAGTGGGCTTGGCCACCCATGGCCACCCTGTAGCTCCGCCCCACATTCACACCAACAGACAATTTAGACTAGTCTTCAATTACCAACCACATTTCCTAATCAATGTACCGCTTGTCTTCAGAGATCTGTTGTCCAACATTGGGAGTACAAATAAAAAGTTTTTAGACGAATAAATGCATAAGTTGCTGTGACTTTCAGCTTGCCCCATCAGAGATCGGCGGCACAGCGAGTGTGATTTGTACGGCATTTTTTTTTTCCAGCGGTGGTCCTTTCTGCCTGATTCCACCCACGTTATCCCCATGCAGAGTGTAGACAACTCAAAATGTACTGAAGTACAAAGTACTTCCTACCACTGACCTGGGAGTTCATTTGTCGTCTGAGCTGGCCCATCTGCTGCTGGTGCTTCTCCTCCAAGAAGACGTACTCTCTCTGAAGCTCCAGCAAACGCTGCTGGAGCAACGCGTTGTTCTGGTGAGCCGCCCGGAGCTCTTCTTCGCGGCCGTGCAGCTCCCCGCCGATGTCCCGGCAGGCGTCGCTCTGCTGGCTGCACAGGGAGCGAATGGTCTCCAACTCCCTGCACAGCCTCTCGCGCTCCATCTCGGCGCGAGACTTCTCCAGCGCGACCCGCTCCATCGCCCGCCTGAGCTCGCGCACTTCGGCCTTGTAGCGTGGCTCCCGCTCCGCCACCTGGGCCTGTCTGAGCTGGTTAATCTCCGCCAGAAGACGCGCGTTCTCCCGCTCCAATTGCTGCGTCCTGGTGAGGTACTGAGCCAGCCGGCCGTTGAGCTGCTGCAGCTGCTGCTTGTCCGCCTCAAAAGTTCTTCTTGATGGCAGCATTGTGGCATCAACAATGGTTGGCAAATGCAAAAAATGTTTTGGTGTCCGAGAGCTGTTTTCTCCGGGCGTCCGTGCACGCAAGTGTGACGTCACCCTCCTTCACTCACCCTTTGACAAGTGCACCGGGAGGGGCGTGTCCGCTTTTGAGAATCGCCCTGCCTGAAGGAGAGAATCTGCCAGATGCTGCGGTGCGTTCATAACTATCGGACATCTGATGACTCAGAATCTTTATCATCTATCTATCCATCCCGCTTCTCCATCCAGCAATCATCCATCTATCCATAGAGCTGTATTTTTCACACTCAAGTTGCACGACTTAAACTAAAGCAAAGCATTAAAAACTGTTACAAAACGAAACAAAATTAACTGAATTTTTTAAAAAAATAACATCAAAATGACAGAAACCAACTGTAATGAAAAATTCAAAACTATTACAACAATGGTTTCTTTCTGACTTCCGGGTTGAGTGAACGCTGGCGCGTTTTGGCTGCCGTTGCGCAACCCGTATTGTTTTGTGTTTTTTGTTATTGTAAAGTGTCCTTGGGTGTCTTGAAAGGCGCTTATAAATAAAATGTATTATTATTATTATTATTATTATTATTATTAATAGCTTTTGCATTGACATGGTCCAGGAACAGTGCATTACGGTAATCTGCCGCCAGCGAGCGGGTTGGCCACCTTCAAAATAAAAGTGTTGCAAAGGCTCAGCCCACTCTTTAATTTAGTTACCGCGAGATGTTCACGTTCACGCGTTAGGTATTGCGTTATTAAAGCACCTTGCCAGTTTCCGGGTTTGCGTCCTGCTCAAGGTCATTCCATTCTGTTCGATCTCAACCTTGTGTCCCGTAAACTCCTTTGTACCACTTACTTCATGAGTGATTCCTGAAGCCCCCGAGTTTATGACAAAACGTAAGTACAACTAATGATGGGACGATGATACCTCAAGGAGTGTATTGACACACTACACAAACTGTGTCGGCACTGTATTGATACTGTGTTGGTCACCCAATAGTGACCCCTGCAGTAGTTATAAAATCATTTCAGGTAAGGAAATTCCTTGCTTGCATAAATACTAAACTGAGTGGGTATGTAAAATACACTACAGCAACTTTGAGTTAAAATTCATAGTGACAATTTTTAATTTATGTAGAAATTTTTGGTCAAAACGTTATTAAAAAATAAATTTTAGTTATCCCTCAACCAGACCAGGTCGAGGACATACTAGGGCACCCCAGGTATCCGACCAGACTTGCCTCATCCAGATCTGATGTTGCATTTCAAAATAAAAGGCCTCTGAATTCTGACATGTTGACCTTTTTGCCCGATTTTTAAGACATCCTAAAAGAAAGAATTCTAGTTATCCCTCAACCAGACCAGGTCTGGGGGAAACTAGAGCACCCCAGCTATCCAACCAGACCACCCCCAGATATCCACGTGAAACAGGAACAGATGAATGTTTGCTCCAAGAGGTGCTGAGCCTAAACTGGAGCAGGCCTACTTAAATCTCATTCTGATTAATCCAGCACGCTATAAATGAAATAAAGCATAGAATCATCATTGATTAAAAAAGAACAGAAAATCCACCAAAATGCCAAATAAATGAATTAGTGCAAGAATTTATCGTGTTAATTTTTTTCCAAAGTCAACTCACTCAAAATTTTTACATGAACCATTTGAACTTTAAGTATCTTGTCTTTGTCGTGTATTCAATTAAATATCAGTTGAAAACAATTTATGTTTGTTTTATTTATGTTATGATCCAACGTACCAACTTCATTTGAATTAATTAGGTTGTTTTTACCGACGTATACTTTGAAAGCCTCAAATAAATACTCGGTCGACTCACGTTGTAGGATACGGTGGTATAAGATCCAGCAGAATTTAGAAATGTCTGCCATCGTGTGGTATTTAGCGGTATTGCAACCAAAAGTTTTATTTCAGTACTTTTCATATTTTGGGTTTTACCATTTTTTTTCCACCGTTTCCTCCCGTTTGTCCATTATCTGATCTTCTTTTCTTGACAAGGGTCACAGGTACACCCCGAAATGGTTGCCAGCCAATTCAATACTATGAGCATATGCTCACTCACCCAAATGGTGCGTTGTTGTAAAAGGGAAAAAACTAAAACGGACAACAAAGAGAATACAAAAAAAGGTCATCTTTATACTGAATCATGGGGGCATTTATACAGTGATTTAAACTGGTATTATTGAAGAAATAAATCAAAAAATAAATAAATATCACATCTAAAGAAGAAAATTAGAAAGGGTAACATTTCCCAAAATAAAATAAAAATCAGGAAAAAATCCTTCAAGATTACATATAACATCCATTTTAAGACATTTTAATCATTAAATCTTTTCTGCTCTTCAGTCCATTCTTTATTTGGTTTGAGAAGAAGTAATAACTTTTGTACAGGGTGGCGGGAGTGTTGCGGTGACTAAAAACAGAAAAAAAGTGATAAACATGATTAAGGCAAATGACAAGACCCACTTAGCCCTACAATTGCTTCAACTGGGTTTTAAAAACAAACATTTGGTTTATGTGGCTTATCAAAAAAAAAACCCAAAACAAACAAAAAAACGGAGGCACCGGCAGAATGGAAGATGATGGGAGAGGAGGAATTTTGACAACAAGCGAATGTGTGGAGAAAAGGAGAAAAGCCTTTTTTAAAACTTTGACCTGAGATTGAGTTGCACCCTGAGGCGCAGTGCTAGACCACAAAAAGTACACCCCAAAAAAAAGGGGGGTGCAGAAGAAAGCTCACACACGGAGCTATGGTGTCCATTCCAAATAATAATAAAAATAACAATAATAATAAGGATAATAAAATAAGACAGTCATCCAACAAAACAAACACTGACAAAAACCTCTAAAAGAACACATTTCATGACTAACATCTTTTTTTGTGTGTGTGTCATTTTACCATATATTTTATATATTAACAGATTTTTGTGGATAAGAAAGTAGTGGAGAGAAAAGCAAACCTGAAGGATCAGAGAAAAGAGAATAAATAGCAGCTTTGTCATGTACACACACACACACACACACACACACACACACACACACACACACACACACACACACACACAGTCGGAAGCAAATGCACCTTCGAAATGTAAAAAAGGTGACAAACCGATGAAGTGTGTGTGTAGACCTACTTAAAATCCGTCCAGTTAATGGTGAAAGTCCACCGTGCGATCGTCACGTGCACTTCCTGCCTGCTGTGTCAAGTGCATGCTGGGAGATGACCAACAAGGGGAGGGGCTGTTCATTCATAAGGGTGCGGCATTGATTGCTGAGGTGCGGTTTGGTCACCCGCGCAATGAGTTTGCTGTCTGAAGAAGGCAACGTTACTCGGCTGCAGAACAGGAGTTCAGAACATTCAGAGATTCTCCCACCCCGCGAAAAGTGATAAAAAGACAAAGAAACGATTAATCGGTCTGACAGTGTCCCCTAAATGATGCTCAAGTGGTGGTAGGGATGAGTCTGGCCGGGGCTGCGCTTCAGAATATTACGTGCAAAAAATTTAATTGTCATTTTAAAATCGCAATTGAATTCAATTTAGAATGGATTTAATTTAAAAAAAGTAATACTAGAGAATGGTTTGAAACATTTTATAATAATAATAATAACAATAAAACATTTGATGATCTGTTGTTTTTGAAAATTAAAATGGGATTGAAAAATCTATTTAATTGATTAATTGACAAAATAATCAACAGATAATCAATTATTAAAGCAACGATTAATTGCAGTGATGTGTGAAAATATTTTTTCCCTTGGTTAAAAACTTGGCCTTTACTTTGTTATATTTTTAGTTGACAAACTTAATGCAACGTGAATTCTACTCTGAAGCACAGTCTCCATTTGGCAACTTAGTGTTATTATTTTCATTTAAAGACACAACACACTTTCTTCCAGTCACACAATTTTTCTTGTCGGAAATGCCAAACAAAACTTCACTGATGTGAAAAGTTACCAAAAAAAATAAAAAATAAAATTATTATAGAGAGAAATGGTATATAAATACACACGCCACAACATCCTCTCTCAAGAAAAAAGTGCTTTTCTGTTGACTTTTACTGGCAGATAAAAAAAAAAAAAAGTTATTTCATCTTTTTAAGTCTCGTGATTTCCTTCTCGAAGGAGTGACGAAACAAAGACGCCGAATCTCTCTCTCTCTCCTGTCGAAGTAGTCACTTCACAGAGACGCAAGAGAGATTTGGGTTACCCTGTGTACGAGGACTTGGGAGGGCGTGGGGGTCGATATTAGCAAGCCGACGATTGGGGCAGCGGTAGCGGCCGTTCGTTCTTCCTGCCGCCGTTCATGTGCGCGTAGGGCTGCAGCTCGTCAAAGTTGGGCCTGAGCAGCACCACGGGCCCGTTGGCGGCCGCCAGTCCCGCATGCTTGCTGTCCGAGGGCCCCGCGGCGGGTGAGCCGGGTCCCATGAAAGGGCCGCCGGGCTCCGGGGCAGGGCAGGGCGGCTGCTGGGCCGAGGAGGGCGGCGATGCGCCCGCGGTGCACCCCGCCGACGGGGCGGCGACCGGGGGCTGGATGGTCGTGGCTGGGTCCAGCGGAATGTTCTCCATGTTCTCCACTTGCATGTCCAGTTCCTCGGTGTCGGGCGGCTTGTTCTCCTCGCTGTAGAAGAAGCTCGCTTCTCGGAAGGGCGGCTCCAGCTGCTCCTTGATGCTGCTGATGATCTCCAGGAAGGACGGACGCATTTTGGGGTTGTACTGCCAGCACATCCGCATCAGCTCAAACCTGCACACACACACACACACACACACACACCAATGAGCAGTCCAGTCAATACGCTGACCAGAATCAATACAAGGAGGATCCTCGGTTTAAGGACGGTGTTCTACTCCATTGTAAAAAATGCCTTTTCCCTTGAATGCCGAAATTTACAGAACATTCATTTTCCGATCCGCTTATCCTCACAAGGATCACGGGGGGTGCTCGAGCCTATCCCAGCCGTCTTCAGGCAGTAGGCAGGGGACACCCTGAACCGGTTGCCCGCCAATCACAGGGCGCACAGAGACGAACAATCATCCATGCACATTTTCTCACACATTTTGGAATGTGGGAGGAAACCGGAGTACCCGGAGAAAACCCACGCAGGCCCAGGGAGAACATGCAAGTTCCACACAGGGAGGCCGAAGCTGGAATTGAACCCGGTACCTCTGCGCTGTGAGGTCGACGCGCTAACCACTGGACCACCAAAAAACGAGTTCACTAGCGTCGGGCGGAATCCTCGTTGCTCCAAAATCAGCACTTGTCTCTTAACAGTGCAATCATCAATTATTGACAGTGATGTATCACGATACAGCAAATGATAAACGCAAAGTATTATTTTACCAGCACACATACGTGTGCACAGAACATAAAAACAACTTTCCAAAATAAAAGCACCACATACTGTATTTTCTTCTTGGTCACGGTTCGGGCCGGTCAGAGACGGCGGGTGGGCTGAATGTGACCCCCCCCCCCCCCCATTGCCGTACTCTACCCAGGTTTGGCGTAAAGGAATAATAACTGCACAACTAATGACCTCGTTGCTAAATGACTCCCCGCGTCGTTTGCACAGCTGTCGTTGGTCCTTACGACAGCACAAATGGCTCCCTTACATAACGTAAAGACTCTCTGTACTCATGTGTCATGTCTTCGTTTGTCATAGTTGCTTGTTCGAGCAATACTCCCTCACACTACTGGAGACATTTTTTTTTTTTTTTTGAAACAATGAAGACGATTCTAAATTTAAAACTTGACACACTTATTCGTGTTTGTCAAGATTTGACTGTGATGAATACACAGGCACACTGAACAATTTAAGATATTCCACAAAAGCGCATGAGTGAGCAGAAGCTTGACTTGAAATGCCAAACGTTACCAATGGTCGGCTGAACCAATTTTTACTTCTATTTCTCGCCTGCAGGTGGCAGGAGAGACTACATTTTTACCTTACGGACGTGCAGTCATTCGCCACTTCCTTTGGTACGCCTGCAAACTCAATCAGTGAATATAACGTATGGTAGTTAAAGCCCAAATAAAATGGTGGTTTGTCTCCAGCGGGCTCTCGAGTGGGATTTTTGTTGAGTTTGAACACAGCCGGGAGGGCCGCGGGAAAATTGTTTCCCCGCTGCTCCGGAGTAACTTGACAACAACAATCCTACCATCTGTTGCTGCGTGTGCGTTTTAGCAAAGAACCAACACAACACGTGCATTAACCGGCCTCTCTTATCACTCAAAAGAAAGCATTCAAACTTTGGATTTTTGCTGTAAAAATGAAGATTATTTGACAACATGGCAAGCGTGCCTGTTTTTTTTTTGGGGTGGGGGGTTACACCTCTGTTCAGCATTATGAACGATTCCCACCCTTCTTCACTTGCTCCTCTTAATAAATGTAATTTTAAAATATGCGAAATATAGAATAAATGCCGAGATGCTGATTATAGGCGACGAGGTGTCTAATTTTTATGATCTTGGTTTTTGTAAAATAAATTTCACCTAAAAAAAAAAAAAAAAGATATTTTTTTTGACCGGGCTGCCTTAGAAAGAAGAAAAACAGCAAGAAAACACACCAGAATAGAGCAATACAACTGCAATATATGAAATTAGGGCCACAAATGAAAATCCGCAATAAGCAAATAGCGAAGTAGTGAGGGAACACTGAAGTTTGTTTTTGCACAATTCAAAAGGACCCTGGTTACTTGTATACTGGGGGAAAAAAATGAAACATGGGATGAGTTTTATAAAACTGAAGTAATCCATCTCACCTAAAAATTTGAGCTTTGAAATTTACGTCAAGTAATGTAAATGGTTGATTTTAGCCCAATGTATTGTGTCATTTCTACCCCCCCAAAAAAACCTTTTACTTCAAATGTGTTGTCTACATTTATGCTTGTGCTGTGAAAAAACAGACTGCACGTGCCCCAGTGAGGTCCGTCCCCACTCAAATTCGCCGTCAGCAAGCGATGACGTAATTCTCCGTCGTAAATCATTTAAATACGAGTCCTGTTTGGCACGTCCCTGCGAGGGAGGTTGGAGACGGCAACCCCGAGCTATCTGATCCTGGAGACGACCCGGACAAGGCGGAACAGTACGAAGCTCTCTATGCCAACAATACTGAACCATTGAAAAAAAAAGTTCCAAAAAGGATTTTACCTGGAAAAGGTTATTTCGTTCTTTGCTCCCCCTTGCTTCACTTGGCCGTAGGCACGCAGCTCAAAAGAGATTCATCATATCTACCTGTGTTTTCATCTCTGAACACGTCGAGCTGACAGTTCAGAGGTTCAGGGTTCGAATCTCGGCTACGCCCTCCCTACTCCCTGTTTGACTTTTCCATGTTCTCCTCGGCAGTGTAATTTGATGGCTTTGTAATGAAGTGTTGCCCCCATAAGTGAAAATATGATCCGTGCCTTTACTGTTCGCTTGTGCTTTTTTTTTTTTTTTTAAACTCGGGTTTAACAAGGATCCACCACAAAAGCCGTGAACCCAATCCGGGATGCCACATTTCCTCAAGTAGTATCCGCTCAGAGAGTCGCGCAATGCCTCTTTGTCCCGGTCGTCATGGTAACAAAATAGCTGTGCTCGGTATTAACCCTGCATTAGAGGGGTGGGGTGACTCGTCGACTCATTTGCACAAGATAGGACAGCCAGATTTAAGCAAGGCTAGAAAAAGAGGCTAAAAAGCGCACCGTATTCCGCGAGTCTGGGGTGATTTTGACGAAAGCCTGTCACAGACACTTGGGTGGGGGGAAGGGGGGATTCATAACGTCTCCTTTCAATACTTTGTTTTTGAAAGCCGCCATTTTCCCACTGAATACACCCCCCATCTCGACCCCCCCCCCCCCCCCCCCCCCCCAGCACACCACCTCTGTCACACAATCCACACACCGCTGTAATCAGGACAACACAGTCAGGCTGCCATAGAAACTAGAAGTTTGTGTCTGCACAACATTAGCTCGTGCTTTTTTTTTCTTCTCTTTCTTCTTCCGCGACTTGCTGTCTCTCTTTCTAAGGTGAGGTCAGCCATGGCGAGGGGAGGAGGAGGGAAAGCTGAGGGTGAGCAGAATGCCTTCTCGTTGAGGTCAGACACACGCATGTATGGACCTTGTCTGCTGACGCAGTGGTTCTCAAACTGGAGTCCCCGGACTCCTGGGGGTCCGCAAACCAGAGCTTGGCGACCCGTAAAATAACTAGCAATAAATGATTATGTTGTGTAGTATGAGAATAAAGTTGTATTTTTTTAGTTCACCTGTTAAAATATTCCCTTCTTATCTCAATAAACCTTGATTAACTTTTTTTCTTGTAGAAATATGATTTCATTATAACATTGTAATCTTTTTATTTTTATTTTTGTTGTAAAAAACATCCAGAATAATTCAAATCCGGGAAAATCCATTTTTTAAAGTCCTATCACATTTCGTGGTATCAGTGGTAGGGCTGCATGATTGTGGCCAAAATTATAACAGCGATCAATTTGATCAATACTGTATGTATGGGGAAAATATCAGTATTTTTATTGCACCAATTTTCAACAATCAATAAGTCAACAGTTTTCAATGCAACGAGAAACTTTAAAATAAACGGATGACAGTTTTCAAATAAATGATCAATAAAACAATAATTAAAACAAATTTGAATTTACTTGAGAATTCAGAATTTACCAGGGGCTGACTGAATAAATATGCTAATATTTTACTTAATCTCACTTGCCAGGAATACAAAACAAGTCCAGGCAACAATCCCTTTCACTTCATTGTTATTTTGGTCGTTTAATGAAGCCTTAACCACATGGTCGCCCCCTAGTGGTTGGCTGACCACTGGCTGTTGAAAGGCTTGAATGGAAATATCCCGACGATCAGGTTAATATAATCATGCCGAAATTGTGGTCGTGATGAAAATTCAATTAATCGTGCAGCCCTATGGGGTAATTATGTTGAGGATAATAAGGGGATCCTTGGCCAAATTTCTCCCCTTGACTCAAAAAGTTTGAGAACTCCTCCTCCAGCCAGCAAGTGAGGAATGAATGAATGAGCTCACACATTGGTGAACAGACAGGAATGATTGGCATAGACATTGGAGTGGAGGGGTGGCTGGGGTTGCATTCTCTGGCCCCCGGCCGGTTAGGCACCACGTCATCGACAGGATGCTTTTAAGCTGTGACGCCAACCCCCGGCCTCGTCTTGACGCGCGCACACCACATGATAGCTTCACAATGAACCACAACTTGAAATAGGTCAAATATGAACGGATATCAAGGGTGAATGATTCATCGCACACTTAGGTTGCTAAAATGATTTCCAAACTGGGGTGTACGCACCCCTTGAACGGTTGTAGAATTTTTGTGACTATTTCGTCAATAATCATTTGCATGAATGAACATGAGTTTGCAAAAAACATGTTTTTTTAAAGAGGGGTGAGCCAATTCTGTGTGGTTTAAAAAGCTTGGGAAAGGCTGCATTAAAAAAAAAGAAAAAGAATGGCGGGGTTGGCAAGACTCACAGCATGTCAGGACAGTTGTCAGGCTTGTCCAGGAGTCCTCCCTCCATGACGAAGCGCAGCACTTGCTCGTTGGACATGCCCTGGTAAGGCTGCTCGGCCAAGGTGGCAATCTCCCACAGCACCACGCCAAACGACCTGTTTGCAAGACAAATGATTTCCTCACACGTGTGATGTGATGGAATGAATGGGGACTTTTTAAGACTCATCTGGTTTGCTACATCAACGGGTTAACAAAGACAACGAAACGGAACTGAATGTCATCACTCTTTCGTCTAACTAAAATCAAGGGTGCTTTCGCACACCATTTTAAATGGGCAAATCTTTAACATAATCATTCAATTTGAATGCAAAAAAAAAAACTGCCGGTCAGGATTCGTTGCGATGAAATCCTGAATCAAAGGATTCTGCATTTCACACAAAATGGCTGATTCGAAGTAAAGCGTGATGCCATGCTCTGCCCAAATTCGATATAGATATGCAAGGACACTTTTCGATATATATATATTTTTGCACTGATTCACAATCTGCCCATGATGTTTCTCTAGTACACAGGTGTCAAACTCAAGGCCTGGGGGCCAGATCTGGCCCGCCACATCATTTTATGTGGCCAGCGAAAGCAACTCAAACATGTCAACTTCCATGATCCTTTCTAAAATGTCTACCAAATTTTTTAATTCTCAAATGTAATAAATAAGAGATATATTGTAAGCATTTTCTTGTGACCAAACCCCTCATGATAGTAATTTACACAATAGTTGAATCAATAGTTAGTCTTGACTTCTATCTATCGTTTCAGTCATGACCGCCCTCCAAGTGAAACGGCAACTAAAATGTGGCCCACGCCTGACACCCCTGCTCTATTACATTAGATTTTCAAAATATTAATATAACATAGGGCGGCCCGGTAGTCCAGTGGTTAGCACGTCGGCTTCACAGTGCAGAGGTACCGGGTTCGATTCCAGCTCCGGCCTCCCTGTGTGGAGTTTGCATGTTCTCCCCGGGCCTGCGTGGGTTTTCTCCGGGTGCTCCGGTTTCCTCCCACATTCCAAAAACATGCATGGCAGGTTGATTGGACGCTCTAAATTGTCCCTGGGTGTGAGTGTGGGCGTGGATGGCTGTTCGTCTCTGTGTGCCCTGCGATTGGCTGGCAACTGATTCAGGGTGTCCCCCGCCTACTGCCCGAAGACGGCTGGGATAGGCTCCAGCACCCCCCGCGACCCTAGTGAGGATCAAGCGGTTCGGAAAATGGATGGATGGATGGATAATATAACATATCATACAGAAATCTCTGTAGTCGAATTTATGAATTAAGAGATAGGTTCAAAAATAGGTGGAGTTTTTTTCTGAAGCATAGCTACAAATTACAACGCATGGTAAAAATCCGTATTCCGCAAGCAGTTTTTGGGTCAAATTCCTGATTAAAATTTGCTGTTGACCAGTGTAATTAGTCAGAATAATGATAACATTTGGTGTATGGGGCCCTAATAATAATGATGACCCCCCCCCTCTGCCCCCGCCGCCTGATTTAAATAATCTTGTACACTTAAATATCTCATTTTAATCAATCAATCAATCAAGATGGCGCCACGAGAGTGGCTGCCTTTACAGCAGCTCCTATACTTTTTGTTCTTCTACTTTCTTCCTTTCATAACGTTGCGGCTGTAAATTGGGAATTTCTCTATTGTGAGACGAATAAAGGTTTTCTTATTCTTATTCTTATCACCCTATTCCTCCATTTTGGAATGCAGAATCTCAGAATTGTGAGGCACACGTGCTCACCACGAGCCCACTGTGCTTACTTGTCACGATCAGTTGAAAAAAACAATGTTCCAAAAGGTTACATACGCAGGTGCTGCGAACGACCTTCAGCAAATGACTATTTATAAATGGGCAGATGTATTCAGATGTAGTCAGAGTGACAGCTGGCAAGATTGCGAATTATGTATCTTCACCATCAGAGGTCAGGAGTTTGCACAGTAAACGTCACCTCACTTTGCTAGCCAGCCTCTCTCACCGATGGAGAAATTCTTACCGTGACTGACAGCGACCGCAATATTTGCTCGTCCTTGCAAGTCGCGCTTTTAGCAACAGGCACAACCGAGTACACACAGGCTTGAGCTAACAGAGACGCTCACACGAAAACAGTCGACCACTTGGGAGGTGGGGGAGTGTCACGCCAAACTTTATGCGCTGTCCGACATCAAACCAGGGGGATGCGTTTTCGCAATGTGCAAGGGGAGTCTGCCATGGCGCGGCAACCCGCTCATTTGGGGAAACATCTGGAATCGTTTAAGGCCATTCTTAAGGACTGACACATGGGACATTTGGAGTTGGGAAACAAAAAATAAATAAAAAATGCAAACACTATTAGTTCCCCGCAATCATGCTGCTGTTCATAGAAAGACACTAAATTGGAGTAGTACAAGCCTGAGAAGGAGAAAACACCTAAAAGAAAGCAATTCTGTTGGCTGATAACGGATACTTTAGTCTGAACCTGGAGTTCAGATTCACGTAACTGAACACTCACCAATTTTTGCATATGTGTGTATCCTGGTAAAAATATTTGTATTTTAGGGGTCCCTAATATGACCTGCCCCCAGCCTACACAAATACTCAATCAGTAGCGCTATCTGGAAAGTTTGCGCCAAAAAAAAGAAGTCCCGAGCAACAGTAGGTTAGCCAAAGAAACAAGCCCATCATGTGTGCTTTCACTTTTTGTTGTATCTGCAGCTTCCAAAATGTGCACAAATGGCACCGTTATTACTTTTCATTTTCTGTGTGTAAAATTTGCACAGTTGCGCATAACTGAAACACTGGGGCAAACCCGTTGGCGGTCCTGTAATATTTCTTGCATTAATTTAGCCATTTTTATATATTAACGAAAAGATGGAGAACAATTTATGAACAATTTTGTTAATTAGGTACTTATTTTAGGTAACAAAATAAAACTTCAAACCTTCACTCATTCAATGTTATACTAACATTCCATGACAAATAAGGTGCTTTTCTGGAATAACAAGTTCACAAGTCAGTGTGAGGTTGCAGTGGTGTGCCCGCGATGACTGCGAGTGCATAGATTACCATATTTTCCACACTTATAAGGCGATTCGGCGTATAAGGCACACCTTCAACGAATGGCCGATTTGAAAACTGTTTTATATATTGGGTGCACCGCATTATAAGGTGCATAGAATACAAGCTACAATAGTGGCTGCTGTTGCGTTATGCATCCACTAGATGGAGCTGCACTAAATAGAATACAATACAATACAGTTTATTTTATATAGCGCTTTTGCAACGGCTGCAGCTGTAACAGAGCGCTTTACAGAACATTTAAAACACTACGTCGAAGAAATCAGAATATCGTTCCATATGTAAGGTACATCGGCGGCTTTTGAGAAAATGTAATGCTTTCAGGTGTGCCTTATAGTGTGGAAAATCCGATATATTTATGTCTTACTGACATGTCATGACAACAAATACAGTATGACCAAAAGTGATTTTTGGGAAAATTGCTCTTACCAGACATCTGACATGGTCGTAAACACGCCGTCTTTCAGCGACTCGGGCGACATCCAGCGGACGGGCAGCAGGCCCTTTCCTCCTTTTCGGTAGTAATCCGTCTCGTAAATATCTCTGGTCATTCCGAAATCTGCAGGAAATAGGAGGAGGCAGGTTGGGGATGATGCACATCCATTCAGCACGGCTAAAGGCACTCACTGCAGTTCTAGTATTTATTTTGAAAGGACATCTAAATCACGCATAGCCCTGAAGCTTCTCACTCACCTCCAATCTTCACCGTAAAGTCTTCAGCCACCATACAGTTTCTGGCCGCTAGGTCTCTGTGGACAAATTTGTTGGCGTTTAAATATGCCATGCCGTCGGCGATCTCCCCCGCCATCTGGATCATCTTCTTGAGCGGGGGCAAGACCTGGACGTTGGTGTTCTGCAGGAGAGAATCACAGGTGAGATGACCTTTTCATGCCAGAACGATAAAACACACCACATAGAAAAAGAACGATTACTTCTTTGCGAAGAGAACGCAGGTGGCTTTTGAGATCACCGCTGGTCATCAGCTCCATAATCACCAAGGTGGGTTGTCCCTGGGAGACCACGCCCAGAAGCCTGACCTGCACCAATCAGGACGTAGCAACACACGTCAAGGATCGAGCACAATATCGCCATCGATCAGAACCGGCTGGTTCCGATGCACAGAACTGTCATGGTTTAAAGGGCAGTCAAGTTAGAGCACAATACTACAATATCCAGAAATAAGGAACAATATCAGCTAATGCTAGCAGTTTATTTTGGTTGTGTATCCTTGGATGTTACAATGAAACCTGGCTGAGCTAGTTCTAGTAGTACCTGCGTTTGTCACTGGAAAAAGGTCAATTGTGAGTCAAGTGGGAAATGTCGTGAGAAAGGGATTGCACAAGTGGTACCGATGGTGCTTTCCAAAACTAAGCTAACCTAAGAATTACGGTTCGGGGTTTGTATAGCTAGCACCCTAGCTGGCAGCCGTCTTCAAGACCTCTGCTGTTTTTTTTTTTGTTTTTTTTTGTCAAATGGTGTTTGTTGTATTTCGTATGGACCCATTGTGGACCATTTTCAGCGTTTTGGCCATGACGTTCGTTGAAGGAAAATGGATGCCACGGCTGCTTGAGTTTGCTTTTCAAACTTAACTTGTAGCAGACATGTGCGATGTCATGCACGCTGTGATCATGATGTCTCCGATGCCCGCCTAGCGTCTCCTCTGGGATGAGAGCCGGTGTTGAAGTAAAGCGAGAGAGGACTAATCGGGACAGGAGATTTGAACCAAGAATGTGAGGTTACTCGCGAACCTATGAGCTAACCACTGTTAGAAAACACCCGTTATTAGTTGACATTTAACCGTTAGCCAACGCGACTGTTTTTTTTGTTTGTTTGTTTGTTTTTATAGCATGTTAGCACCCTCATACAGTTCAGTGGAGACTCGTGTCCCTCTCTCTTGTATTTACTCCCAACTTCACACAATATGAACACTGTCAAAACAAGAGGGAATCTAACTCTGGACCTCCTGAACACCAGTGTGAAGGGAGCGTATCTCTCTTTTTTTAACCACTCGTCCGGGGAATCTGAACTTCATAACAGACAAGACCATCAAAAGGTTGATGGCGGAACAGCAGGCGGCCAACACACTGTAAGCACCGTCACAGGATGATCTTAAAGACAGGAGGTGCTGCAGGATCTTGATTTTATTATCATTTTTTAAATGACTGTGGTTTATGTTTGATCTTTATTCGTACGCAGCATATTTTTAGCTGCAGTTGTTTTTTGTTTTGTTTAAGTGCTTTCTTGATAAAGTTGAGATGAGTCGAGTTAAGGTTGGGGTTAGAGTATGCTTGAGGGGTTACGTTGTTGTATTCCAAAACATTGAAGGGTTAGGGTAAAGGCGAGGGGTATGGTGAAGATAAAGTCGAATTTGACATGAAATGTCTGATATTCTCTATTCCAGTCACAAAACACAGCAGGTGTAGAGGACAAACGAGCCACATCAAATTCAGACCGTGACCAATAAGCTTCATCGGGTCCATTTTGGCGGCACTGTGTGGCACGTATAACTGGCAGCATGGAATATAAGATTTGGCAATAGCTTGGGATTTATTTGCATTTAGTTTGCATTTCCGCCTCACATTCAGAATTTCCTTCAGTTTTCCACTCAGATTTTCCATACGGGGTGTGTGTAGGTCTATGTGTGTGCATACTGTGATTTCGTGGCCACCGGTCCGGGATGTACAAGTGTACAGTAGAGGGTGATAAATCAGGGTTAACTTGAGGTAAAATGCAGTGAAGCCTGATTTCCTGTCTCAATCCTATCACGCCTGCTGCCAAATTAAGGATGAATGTTAATTACGCGCCTCCTTCACGCGTCTTAAAAACAGTAATCCGCACACAACAGCGCTCAGATTTCCCTGTGATTTATTTCTTACAGCCCAAGCATTTGAGAAGAGTTGTAAGAGAATCCTTCCGCGGAGAAAGTGCATTACAAAACGTCTTCAGTCGAGTCGACGAGACAGGGATCACCCTGATTAAGGGTTACATATCCGGGAGGCTGCTCCTTGCTGCAGTCTGTAAAAACTGGAATGATCGCGACCCGCCGACCTCCTGCAACATCTTGAGACTCCGCGTTTGATGTCATGTTTATTTATAGTCGTGCCACAATGATTCATCCGCACCAACGTCAGGCGTTTTTTTTTTTGTTTTTTTCGAAGGGGGTCTGGGGGAGGGTGCTTACCACATGGTGGCAGTTGAACTCCTTCATCACAGACGCCTCGTTCAAAAACTCGATGCGCTCCCTCATGCTGGCTGACTCGTTGACAGTCTTGATGGCCACTCGCGTCTCGGGCTCGTCCTTCACCACTCCCTTGGCGATGCCCTCGTACACCATGCCAAAGGAGCCCTGGCCCAGCTCCCGGTGCATGGTGATCTTCTCTCTCGCCACCTCCCACTCGTCTGGGACGTACACTGTCGCAACACGGCAGGAGGTCAGAGGCACGTACCTAATAAGGAAATCTTACGTGTTTGGGATGCTTCTTACTCTCTGCGGCACTGAAGTACTCCGGATTGACTGAAGCGTAAAGGACTCCGTTCCCCAGTCGGTCGCTATTCCTTTTGACGCAATGCACAACATGGTTTAAATGTGGACTGACTCAGCAATCGATCAGAAGCTGGGCTAGACCACAGGAACATTAGGTACTGAGCGGCACGGAGAAACTAAACAAACGAAAAAATGTGATTGACGATCGGGGCCTGAGAGAAGTCTTATCTAGTCTTATTAGCACTCACGTGAACCTGTCCAAAAAAAAAAAAAAAAATGAGAAAACGCATCATTGGAGAGCTTCTTTAGGCCCCACTAGTCTGAAGACGGTATTCTATTGAATATTGCGTTTGTGGAATATGAATTAAGCATCCAATCATGGCTCAGCTTGCCAATGTCACATGACCAAACTCAGAAAAGAGGTGAGATGGGATCAGTCGTTACCTGAGCCCTAAGCAACTGAGATGTGATTTTCAGTGAACGGCAGGTGGATTTTGCTGCTTAATTCATATTCCACAAACACAATATGATCCAGAATGTTGTACATATTATTGTAAAGAACATTTTGGACTTGACTTCTCCTTCAATTAAAAGAAAAAAAAAGTAGCACAAACTGTGAAAAACAAAATCAAAATGAATTTTTTTGTCCTTAGAAAGTATTAATTTCGCATTATTTGTTACATATTAAAAATATTAAACATGTAAAAATCATTACTTAAAATATATAAAAATGTACTCAATTTCTTTTAAAAAACTGCACATACAAAAAACAGGTACAAAGAACCAGATCAATCTGACTTGTTAAAAATAAATAAATAAAATAAAATAAAAACATGGCCGTTGAAGGCAAACATTTTCATACCCTTTGTATACCGTAAGAGGATATGATGAGCCCATGAAAAATACTTGCCTCTTTTTGTTAACAAAGAAGAGGATGGTGGTGAGTCCGGCGATGAAGAGAATCACAATGATGGGAATGATGATGATCAGATACAGGGCCACACCATTGTCTCCTGTAAAGACACGACGAGAGTGATCAGTATGGATCGAATACCGGCCTCCTCATGACCGTTTCACACGTTATATTACGTTTGGGCGGAGGCACGTAGAAGGAAACGCTTTCCGTCCAGGAGCCGTTGCCCGCCAGAGACGTGGCACGTACGCACGCCGAGTAGTTTCCCGAGCCCAGGTTGCTGAGGCGAGCTCCACGGTGCTTGCGGTACTGCTCGCGAGATACACACTCGTGCTTCTCGGGCTGAAACGTAGAAAAGCCCATGAAGGGATAGACTGTGCTTAGAAAGGAGACATGCCGTGGTCTTGTGAGTTTTTAGTGCCTTCTGTGGACAAGTTTGTAACGCACTGCAATTCATTTAAATGTGGACAACACAATTTGATGTTTCAGTCAAGGGAAAAGAGCATCGTATTGTATACAAACATGAAAAAATAGAGTATAAAGAAATAAACAAACCGTTTAAAAAAAAATAAAATTATTACTATATACACTGTTGTGTTCCTGTTTTGGACGTTTGCCTCTAAGGCACAGGTGTCAAAGTCAAGGCCCGGGGGCCTGATGTGGCCCGCCACATCATTTTATATGGCCCGCGAAAGCAAGTCAAGCATGTCAAGTTCCATGATGCTTGCTAAAGTCTGAACCAAAATTTCAAACTGTCATATCTAATAGGCAATAACAGTCATTTTTCTTGACTTCTGATTTTAAAACGAGCTATTCATCAATTTGTTGTGTGCTGTGTATGTAATATGTGGAGGAGATTCAACATTTATATGGTTTCCCAAAACTCAAAACGGCCCTCCAAGGGAAACCGTAACTACAATGTGGCCCGCGACCAAAATGAGTTTGACACCACTGCTCTAAGGGGTGTGGCCTAGTGAATGACATCAAGTGCTAGAATTGGAGTTGCTCCTTGTGAGTGTTCTCATTTTACTCATAAACACACACACACACACACACACACACACACACACACACACACACACACACACACACAGTCTTCACTCTCTCCAAATATTACATGGCTTATGTTCTATCCCAAAACCTTTGTTCACAAAATGCTGGTCTGGTACTTTGGTGACTGAGAGCGCTAAAACGCTATCCGCAGGTTCTCAAGCATTCTCTATTTGGGTCCAGTACACTGGAAAGCCCTACCTGTGGAAATTAGAGCTGCTACTTCAGTATATGTGTCTAGATCTTGACTTAAGACTTATTTTTATACTCTTGCATTTAGTTACCCCACGTAATCCTGTTTTGAAGCCGCTTCACAATATCTTGGATGGACCACTTCCCTGGAGGCATCGCTATGGAGAATTCTGCATCAATGGACAGGGCCAGGTCCTGAAGAAGGACCACTTCCCCAAAGGCATCTACTTGCTACGCTACAATATGTTAAATGATGTTTTAGTTTACATTGTATGGCACCATACTATGTGTTTCCCACACAACATCCATTGTAGCCTCGATTCAGGAAGAAAGGATTCCCCCATCTGTGGTCCCGACTAAAGGTTTCTTCTTTTTTTTCCAAAAATATCCAAAACTTATGTGGACCTCAGATCATGGCAATTAAATAAACAAATTAACCAAGTGACAGACCAAAAATATAGGTTGGGGCACTCTTGAGTTAAGGTATTGTCTTGTGCATTTGTTCCCACAAACATTTGCCGAGGTTGGAAAAAAAAAAAAAAGTAACAAAGCAGGGAGGAGAAAGTACGGGCAGCTATTTTCAAATGTTGGGAGTATTCTGAAAAATAAATACTCGAGTCCAGAAAAATCTGCTTAGGTATGCTCACCAAGTATTAGGACTTTGCGAGTTCCCACCACTGACTAAATGTGGCTCGTGACTCACCTCGGCACCCAAACGGTACTTGATCTCGTACATCAGGATGAGGCCGTTGGGCATGACGGGCTCGGGCCAATGGAGCAACACGCAACCTTCCGTCTTGTCGTTCCTCTCGAAGAGCACTTTGCCAGGAATGTCGTCGGCTTTGTCTTTCCCCAAAATTAGAAGTGAATGTGACCAAGACATCGAAATAAATCTCTTTTATTCGTATAGGTGGCTACCTGCAGGCTTGGTCCTGGCAAAGACGAAGGCGCCAACGCTACAGTGGCCGACCTCCTCATTGCAGGCGTGGATGTCGATATGGTAGACGGTGAAGGGCCTCAAGTTGAAGATCTCTAAAGCCTCCGAGGTGCTCTTGTCCTCAGAGAAGGGGTACTCCATTATCGGAGGGATCCCTTGTGTGTTGTTCAGGCCGAGTGTGCCATTGCCCCTGCCTTGGCCGTCGTGCGACGCGGTGCCATTTGCCAGGCCGAAAAGGTCCCGACGACGTCGCTCTTGAGGTCTGGAAAACAAGAATAAAGTCAAATATTGGAGAGGATTTTGTAATATATATTTTGGGAAAATGTTCATTTGTTTTCGAGACGAATGCTATAATATTACGAAAATAAAGTTACATATCGTTGGGGTCGGGCGCAGTTCTTTTACCTCCAAAATGAACTCTTTTCAGGAGACCCCAAAAACGGCATGTTTGTTCAACATTTTGTCGTCAAAGACAGCAAGCCATTTTCACCACTTTAGATTGAATTTGTAGTAATAACACACACACGTGTGGACTGAGCAATAGTATTTGTGAATAATTTTAAAATAATAATAATAAATAAATAAATAATAACATTTGTGAGAAAATACGACATTTACCAAAATTGCGACATAGGTTTTTTTTTGAACATATATAGAACACAATACAACAATAAATTGACAAAAGTGAAAGCAAGCAAAAATTGTAAAAAGGAAAAGAAAAAAAACTGTTTCGGAGATTTTATCTTGAAAATCAGAAATCTTAGTCTTCAATTTTTTTGTATTTCCTTTTTTAAAACATTAATTGTGTCATGATAAAACACGTCTTTCACAATCAAGTACATCGTAAATTATGACTTTAATCAGGAATGTATACAACTTTTTACCTGTCAACCTTGCCTTGTTTTGTCTCAAAAATCAAAAGCTTTCCACTTTTATTTGGAGTATTCATGATGTCCTTTTTAAATCTTCAAATATTTCCTTAATCTCTAATTTTGAATGTTATTTTCTCATTTTGAACATTGACTCTTGTCTTTTCACGGTGGTTCTTTAACTGTTGCGGAAAATGACTGCAAGAGACAAGGCCAGAAAATCAAATTAGAGCTAATCATAATTGCTTGTTTGGAGCGTTTTAGACAAAGCTTAAACATCCTGCTGGACATGCTTACATGTGCGCGTGAGTGTGTGTGTGTGCGCGTGTGTGTGTGTGCGTGTGTGCGTGTACGCGCGCTTGTGTGCCATTTGTCCAGATGCTGCATACTACTCCCCGCGGAGCGATGCAGCCGGATGAGGTCAGACGGATCATAGCGAGGCAGACAGATTATTTGGTAGTAGGAGAGAGCGGGGGAACCCAAACATGAAGGCTATTGAATCATAATGACAAATTGGAATTGGCTGAATGGAAACGACAGCCGACTGGAGCCGGGAGCTTGTAGCGCCCAGCTGCCAGAAGCTTGAGGTGGGGCTGGGCGATTCATTGGTACTTAATCTAGATTTCGATTTGGGCTTTTCGTGATCATAAAAACATCGGAATCAAATAAAAAAAGATGAATGTGCCGAACGGCGTGCGGTCTGGTGACAAGTTCCTGTCTTTTGAAAGCACCCTGAATGCACCATGTTGCTTGGTTAGCAAGCAAATGACAAATGCTATCTTGCCCTGCTCGAATGTGCTCTAAACTTTTGAATGACGCTCCAGTTGGAATTTACTATAAGACGGACTAAACATATAACAAAATGAATTACATATTGTATTTTTGAATACAAGACATTTCATTTTAGCTAGCGCTCATGCTGACATTCAATGTAATATCGCATTGACAGGCTAAAAAAATAAATAAAAATTGCATCAGTGTAGTATAAAGTACCTACAGCCATGTAATAATAACAATAACAATACTCAAAGGCATACATTCTTCCAAATCTGTGAAAAACAAGTAATATTATTAATAGAGACAAGTGTCTTTTTCACATCAGGTATTGATATTATTGATTGATTTTTAGTGCTATTATGTCACTACATTATTATTTACATTTGTTATTAATTCATTTTTGGGTTGTTCTGTCAGGTTTAATTTAAAGTTTTGGTAGTTATTATTTTTCTCCGTCCAGCCCAAGGTTGAGGCTGTCATCACGGAGGGCAAACAGGTGCTGACAGCAGCACAGCTCTGAGCTAACAGTCATCTGTGAACACCGCAGGCCAGTTGGCTCCAAATGATTCGCTCAAGGGAAAAAAAGTTCTTATTTCTGACCATTTGGAAAAAAGTTGTATGAATCCTGGCACTGAGAAAATTGACGAGGTCATGACAGAATCCTCGGATAAAAAAATTCATATTATTGTTAACCTTGTCGTCTCACTCAGTGACAATCCTTGGGAGAGAAAGTCTCAAGGACCCTCTCCCGACATTGAACAGGACGTCTGCCATTTTTTTTAAAAAGCATTTTAGGTGAAATCAATGCATGGTTCTTTGACACACTCTTACTCTGGAATTCAACAAAATGCCCCCAATTTAGAAGCCAAAAGTGTGACGATGTTAGGAACCAGTCGGCCACCGCCCTGCCTCACGAGCCCTTTGTCAGATTTTCAATTGGGAATAGTGACATGGCCGCGAGTCAAGTGCAGCAGGGTACATCTTTGAAGAGACAAGAGGACGATTGATGCCTGGGAAAAAACACTCTCATACACACGCAAACATTCCTCCCTGGCAGTTATAGCTGGTGTGGTACAATCCAGAGAAAGCCCCTACAAATATAACAGGGCAGTGAAGTATATATTCAAATGTGTGACTGTATTTTCGTCTCGGCTGTGGGACCAGGAGTCCCTTTTAATGGTGTCAGTTATGAGCGAGTCGTCAGCTGACTGCCGCTTGACCTTACTGCTAAGTGACTTACTTACGCCAGTGTCGTGACCTGACCCGCTTAAAAAAAAAAAAAAAAAAAAAAAACCTTCACGAAATGGAATCCTAGGAGGAAAGCCGTGACGACACCTCCGCCCAACAGGGAACACATTATTTGCGCCGGCCTGAGTTGCACACAGCCAACATCTTTGTCTGTTTTTCCTACTTTGTGTTTGTCTTCTGGAGTTCACTAGACACTGCAATGGGGCTCTTTCCATATTATTTTACAATCCAGATGTACATTTCTTGGCAATGCCTCGGCCCCAGCAGGGGGAAAAAAAATAAAATATTCGTTGGCAATGGACAGATGCATGAAGCTGAGCTGAGAGAAGAAACGCACACTTGTCAATGACGACAATGAATCCCACGACAGTTTGGATAAATGCACCCTGAGAGTTGTTCAACGAACCAGTCAGGTTCCATTTAACTTCTTTTCAATGGTGGATAGTGGCGTTTGCTTCACAGTTCTGGGGATCAGGGTTTGAATTACACAAACAGTCCGACTGAATTGAATTCAGGATAACGGTGTAAAATATCGCAGCATCAGAGTGTTAAAATATTTTGGTAAATAAAAACATCACCCCCCCGCCCAATCAACACAATCTATTTTATTTTGAAACAAAATCTAGAATATTTGTTGCAGAAAAAAAGCGAACCATATTAAGTTTAAAAAATCAACAAATGTGAACAGTCTTCCATCCTTCCATTTTGTTTTAATTCTTCTTTGTAAGTCACATTGTCCCATCGCCAGTAAGCTATTTTTGGAACAGACCAGTGTGCTACTCATGTTGTCCTTGGTGCTTTCCGTGTTTCCAGTGTCTCTTTCATCTTGCTCCCTTGCTCTATTCACAGTTTGCTATTGACAAAGTTACTAAATCCATTTTTTAAAATTTGCTGTGTCTATAAAAATCTCAGATCCCACAAGATGGCGCTAAAGCCCTGGCTAATAGGAAAGTAGTAATTAACCTCAAGGAAGGATGCTGAAGTGATACACCTCGACTGAAAGACTACCGTCTTTTTATAATGGAGGAGGAGCCGACTCTCGTCCCCCCCCCCCCCCCACCAAAAAATAAAAATAAAAAATAAAAATGAACATAGAAATGTTGAGATCTGAATGGAGCAACAAGCTGCAGAATTTTCCTCCAAGAGAGCAGCTATAATGTAAGACATCCAAACAGACAGCCAGGGTGGAAGATATGAGTTCAGTTACAATAAGAAGTCAGCTTTTTTTAATCATTTCTTTTTTGAAAGCCACATCGATCCAATTCCAAATAAGCATCGGGGGAGAGAAAAGAAAAAAAAAAGGACGAGACTTGGATGAATGATCTTTAGCGGTGCGGCTGCCTCACTTACAATATGGATTTATAAAATACCTCCTGAGCGCTGATCAGATTAACCGACAAGTGCATCGAGGTTGTGATGGTTTGAAGCCATTTGCAGACATCTGGAGCGTTTGTCCACGTCGATGCGAAGAGCGCGAAAGCGGAAGGCTTTGAAATGGCGCGAAACATCCGCAGCCACCAGCAAAGTTAACACAGCACAGATGTCGGTAGCTGTTGCGGGAGAACAAAGACGACTAAGCGATCTTAAGGGTGAGCAGCCAAAGTAGTCCCTTCAGAATGCTTAATCACAGCTCTGTCATCGCCTTTGTTTGTTTATCCCCCCCCCCCCCCCCCCCCCAAATCTGCCACGTCCAAATGCACTTATGTTCCACCTGTTGTCATGGCAACAAAAAGGCAGATAAATTGCACTTTTGAAACCTGCCCGGAATGGCTCTCCACCCTGCTCCCAGCAACCCCCCCGCGCGACTGTAACTGTACCTCTGCAGAAAGATGGCATTGTGAAGAAAGTTCTCAAAGAGCTTTAAAAAGACACGATCGTCCTTCTCCCGGTCCTTCTCCTCGGGGGTTTTGGGACAAACGCAGCATGGACCCTTCTTGGGCCCAGACAGGTCCGACTTGGTGGGCTTGGTGATCTCCTCCATATCGGCAAATCCCGTCGCCGGGATCCGCATTGGGATCTTCAGATCTAGTTTGGATGAGAGAAAGTAGCTTTTTTTTTCAATAGTTTCCTGGAAGAGTTCCATAGACAGGGCTACTAAATCTTGATACAGCGAACCTCAAGTCAAAATGTCTCTGAGGCCATTCAAGTTGGAAATCCATTGGAGCTTTAGGGGAAAATATGCCTCAAAAGTCTCAATAGTTTGCGTTGGACATCAAAGGATTCAGTCTGGCCAAGTTTTGCTCTTTGTGGGGTTTTTTTTTTTTTTTTGTGACACTTATTCCGAAAGAAGGGCCAGCCACAATAAGGGATGTTCAAGGGGACCTAGTATTAAAAAAAAACAAACCAAAAAAAAACAGACTTTTAATTCCTTGTATGCAAATAGTAGGGTCTCTGGAGTGCCTGGCTGTGGGAAATTACACAATCAAGTACATTTTTGGTGAGCTGAAATTTTCCAAAAATGTGACTGTGAGCAACGGTGGGGCTAATTTACATGATATTGCCTGTTAGAAAAATACACATTATGACTTTACTGAAAGACCAGATTGGGGGCGGGGGGCAGTTGCACCAATTGCCTGATTGTGTGTAAATATGACTTCACCTAAGGAGAAACAGACACTTAAGCGGCAGCCATTTTGGTTGTATTTGGACTGTCTGTTTGAATGCAAGTTTTTATTAAATTGTATCTCTTGATATTCTCAAAGTGCTTGCAGTGTCTCTTGTCTGCTGAAGGAATCATATTTTCCTCTTCCTCCACCCGTGACTTGGGCAACCGGGCCTTCAGATTTTTTGTTAAATCCGATCACATGATGTACTCATTCACATTCCAAACCAAACGTGACTCCCAATGGAACATGCATGCGCACAAAGCAAGACATCGCATGGCGCCACTGTTGACGGAAATAAATATAGTCCCGCATGTCGGGCTCTCATTTTTATCATCATTTTTTATCATCTTATATCATCAGAGTGGCAAGGTGGGAGGAGGTAGAAATATTTTGGGGAATATGAGGCAAAGCTCCTCAATCTCCTCATTTCAAGGAGACGTCTACCAAAGATGACATCACGCGATTGCCGCTGTGTCCACTTTCTGCTTCATTTTACAAGTGACATCGAACTAAGGTCAAACATAACGACAAAACTGTAACTCAAAACAACTGCAGATTCACAGACGCCTGTCAGTCGTCTCCCCTGCCAAGCACTCTGTTCCGCAAAATCGAGCTGTTGTGCGAACATCGCCTCTATTGGCTTGAACGGTGGCATGTGTGTGGCCTGCTTTCGTTGGGGTTTCATCGAGTCACACAAGAGATTTCAAACTGACCTTTGGAGCAGTAGTTGTGCAGGTAGAGCTCCCGGTCTTCTGGCTGCTGCTGCCAGCGCACCAGGTAGTAGGTCAGGTTGCCGTTGGGGAAGAGCGGCGGCGACCACTTGACCAGCAGCTTGGTGGAGGAGTTGGCGTAGGCACGGGGGTCTTTGGGCACAGTTGGCACTGCGGCGGACAAGAACGGTGATTGCCAACAACTGTTTAATTAATATCATACAGTTTATCTACTTCAATGAGAGTTATTCATTTCTCAGCATTTTGACTTGCAGTATTTTAAGTATTCAATCAGGCGACTTCACAAAATGCTACCTAACAAGTACATTGTAAACATAAATCGATATGTTTCATAAAACAATTGTATGTAAATTTTGCACACACACTGGATAGACGTTTTTGTACTGAATTTACCAAGATACATTCTAAATAAAATATACATACTGCACATACTGCAAAAATAAAGCCAAATGACCAACTGAAAAAAAACGGTGTTTTCTTAGGTTTTTTTTCCCCCTAAAATTGCAGCCTTTACAATTTGGAAATTGCATTTTAATACATTGTGATTTTGATTTTAATGTATTCATTGTTCAGTCCTAGTTTTTGTGCTATTTCCTTTGCACGTCATTAAAAAAATGAGGAATTCACCTCAATGAGCTTTCTAGAATTAGACAATTTTTGGAAAAAAAAAAAACACCCAAACGTGAATTGATCGATACATTTCCAAGAACATCCAATTTCATGCCTTTCTGTGACTCTTCCAGTCTCTTGTTGTCCCACCACTTAACTTGGAGGGGTTCTTCAAATACAAAATATTGGCCCGAGTTGGAAAACTCTGATCAAGAGTGATAGCAGCATACAGAAGTGGGACGTTAGTGTGGTGTCTGGGACTTACGCGATGGGCGCGTGCGAATGTATATGATGTCACTCTTCGCGCCGGGAATGTGTTTGTCCTCCACCCGCAGGGTAATGGCCTTGACGAAAACGGCATACTGGGTCCAGGGTTTGAGGTGGTGAATACCGACTTTCGGGTCAGTATTATTGTCCCGAGGAAGATCGACATCCACCGTGTGCCAGCTGTTGAAGCCGCAACCATCCTGACCGTCGAACTCGGTGATGTTCTGAGAAGGGCTGGCGAGGGAGAACAAAAACATGGCCCCGAATGACATCTGCTTGTTCCTTAGTTCGAAAATAAAACTAATTCTAGGGTATGTCTGCAGACTCCAATCCGACTTGAAAGAGCTTTTCTTAGCTCATTATTTACAAATGCGTATTTGCTGTCACTGCCAAAGGAAAGGGGGGGGGGGGGGGGAAGAAAAAGCATTCCATGCCTCCAGGAAGCCCTGGCAAAATTCTGAGCAGCAATCACGGTCGGGATGTAAGAAAATAAACACCGATGGTGCAAATATCAAGGCGACCATTCTGAGATTAGAAAAAAACCCCAAAACAAAATAACTGTCTTTTCCCCCCGGTTGCCATTTGGCAGCAAAACGCGCATAGTTATGCAAAGCAAGCTTAAACAAATGCCCGTCCCAACATAGAATGGGCCTTTGTATCGAAAACCCTTCATCAAGCCTCAATGTTGAGCTATTTATACGTAATGACAGTGTGTAATACAGGATAATGAGACGTCTTTTGGAGCACTTACGCCTCCTTGTAGTAGACCATGAAGCTGATAAGGCCTTTGTAATCCCGCGGCTGGTAGCGCTCCCATGTCAGACGGATGGTGTAGCTGGACGTGCTGTTGGACAAGATCTTGAGGACGTGACTTTCACCTGCAACGATCACAGAGGGCGATCGGCGAGACGTTCACCGACTGCCCGCGCGTCGCGGGTAGCCAGAAAAACTCACAGCTGGCTCTTTCGCCGTTGTTGCGGAAGTCGCCCTCCTCCGGCTTGTCCCGGACGCCGGTCTTCTCCCACATCGTGTGGATCTCGGACATGCAGAGTTTAGGATTCAGGCGGAAGAAGAGACGTCCCGCCCGGATGGTCAGATTGTGCTGGGTCCAGTCCCACAGGTTGTGAAGGTGCTGGTTGTTGATGGCAGAGAAGGAATACAACCTGATGCAAGACACAAAGGCACTTTTAAATTGGAGATATTGTCGAAGATGAATCATTTTACTCAATCCCTGCTAGTCATCAAAGTTCCAGTCCCATATTTTGCTGCAAAATTGACTGAGCATTCAGGATGAACAGAACATTGTTCGATGACAGCATGAACGTTTGTTTCGAGAGTTTTTCCTTCTTTATGATTTAACAGTAGACCACGGGTGGTTTTGACCAAAAACACTGATTACTTGCCAAAAAGCTTCCTTGTGACAAAAAAAAAACATGTCAATCAGAACAGTGACTTTGACTTACTATTTCGTGCTTAGGTGACACACTTCAAATTATAAAGCAACAACAACAACAAAAAAAGACTATTAATTGTGAAACACGCTGTGACCAATGCTGATTGATCGAAAACCATTTTCTACTAACTACTGCAACACATAGCTACTCCATACATATACGGTAGATACTAAGATCGAGTATCAAGTTGCAACAATTACTCAACTTTCGTCTTGGCGTTTATCCTCCTCATAAACAACGTGACAAGCCAAGACTCACACCCTCATCTTTATCTTCAACTCAGAAGCTGTGCTGATCACAAATCCAAAGAGATCATATGCCGCCATCTGCAGGGATCCGCGCCATCTGTTCGTTATTACACTGAGGTAGGCGAGACCCACTTTCAAGCCTATTTGGTGAAAAATGTACTTGACGAACATGTTTAGTTGGTGGCAGTAAACGGTGAGTTTCCAGTTGAAGAAAATTAACATCCACAGCAGTGAATGAGTTAAGTGGTTCGTATTTAAGAACGAAAAATAGCAATGCATTGTATTGGGGAAAAAAAAAATGCATTTCCACATGTGTGACATGATTGGTGCAGGCCTCTCCCTGAGCGGTTTTTCAGGTTCACTGCAACAGCAGCACCGAAGACTCAAATCATGGAGTGCAAGTCTACATTTGCATAGGAGTTGACTTGAGATGATGCAGTCATATTTTCACTCCATGCACAGCCTGGAACATCCTCGAGCTCAAGAGCCGCGGAATGAAGGGAATGCCTGCCATCCTCAACAGCCTTCCGCGGAGTGAAACTCTACCCCGGGAGGGACTATGCGAAGGGGGCAACCGACTTTCCCATGACACCACTGACCATTAAAAAAAAAAAACCCCATCTTATTCTCATAACTTGTGATATCCGAGTGAGGAGGTGACTGAAAGGCAGCAAGTTCCAGCTGTTTTCAAACGTTTTAAAGCAAATGAAGGCTTTATATTAATCATTTTAAATTACATCTTAATGCACATATTGTCCTTGTCCAATGAAAAGCTCGCACCAGAGAGAGACAACCAAATTCATTTTATATAGTACCGGTAAATATATTGTAGTTTAAAAAAACAAAAACAACACACAGATTTTGTGTCATTTGTTTGGTCATTTTCTTTAGCTTGATGCAAAAAATATATGTAAAAAAACCCCCCTCATTTATAAGGGTTGAAAAATACTGTTTTGTAAATAAATTGGTAAATTTGACAACAGATTTTGTGGGGCTTTGTTCCCTACATGATTTGAATTTATTGTGCTGGTTTTCCTTATTCAGCAAAAAGGCAATCAAATTTTATTTATAGCGTGAATTTCATTCAATGCAACAGATTCGCAATATTGTCATACAAAAAACACAACTTCAAATTTTAAGTATTTCACTGTGATTTAGACACCCCCCCCCCTAAAAAATAAGCAAATCCGGCACAACAAATACAAATATACAGTAAGAGAGAGCCTCCTTCTACGTAATTTAACTCATCATTTCACATTCGTCAAATGAGCGAGCCAGTAAGATGGCTTGAAGTATGAAAAGAAATCGTTGCTGGCCAGTAAACAGCACTCTATTTAAAACGTCGGCACTTCAAACCTTAACGTACAATTTCCAGGACTCACAGGAACACTGGAATCATTTGATAAACATTTTCATGTCGCCAACAACAGCTGTCAACGTGACCTCTTGATGTACTTTATTCACGCTAACACTCAATCGACAACAACTTGATGTACTTTCTTTGATAACGTTGTCAGAATCGGGTCCCTTCATTGCACCCCCCCCCCCCCACACACACACACACACAAGCCCTACTTGTCCATGAGCTCCTCCCCGTTGATGAAACGCAGACTCTTGAGGAAGGACAGGGATCCAAGTGTGTGGGAGTGACGAATCCTCACGTAGCCCGTCACCTTTTGGATCAGGCCCATGAAGCTCTCCAGCTCGGACGCTATGTTATCTGGGGACCGCAGATACACACACACACACACGCACACAGCACATGAAAGCCATATTAGGACAACAAGCGGGGGACTTGTGATGCTGTGACGCCCACGCTCAACGCAGACGCCCAATTAGGCACTCGTGCGTTTAAGCTTCATCATATGAGACGAGTCATCCTAATGAAATCATATGATACATGTAGCACAGACTGTCAAATGTATATTTGGTGGCCCTGCGGGTTGGCCGACAGTTGCCCGATTGAAAACCAGCAGTCGCCAACTATAAAAAAAAAAAAGAAAATTGCAACAGACATAGTTTGATTGTTGGGAATTGCTCAATTGCCATGTTTTACTTTTTTTTTTTTTCTACACTGAGGATTCTCAAAGTGTGGTATCGGTACAACTCGATGCCTGAGTACACTTTAGTTGTATTTAACTTTGAAGTTCAATCAGTTGCATTGAATCATTTATCAAGGTTCATTTTTGTGCGCACTACATTTTGATTGAATCATTATGTGCAAAAATGATTATTTCCCTTTATTTAAAGGGCAGGTGCGTTTGTACTTGGCGAGCTAAGCAATTTTTTTTGAGGTGGTGCGTTCACTTTCACAACATTGGGAACTTGTAAATGTAAAATGAATTATGCGCCTTTCTGCACATAATTCATTTTCTTTGATGCAAACATTTTAAAGAGCGAGAGAAGCTAAAATCGAAACCAGAAAAGGCACTTCAATTAATCGTCCGACCCATTGGTGGCCCTTTTGTGAAACTTTGTCAACCAATGGACATGATGCTATCTAAAGCAGGGGTGGCCAACGCTTTTCGGACCGAAGATCTACTTTTCACGCAACCAACCTCCCGCGATGGACTCGTGAGAATGATAATAAAAATAAAAAATCTGATCGCAAGCTGCAATTACAGGCTGCTGACTGCTAACAACTTCCTGTGGTGCAGATCATGTGCCACCGTTGGTTAAAGGTGACCTGCTTTTTTTATTTTCCAAATACTTTTTTTGTGAAAGTGAAACTGATAGGATGCGCTAACAAAAAATACGATTTTCAGCCAGTTCGTCAAGTATGCAGCTGCATTTGCAACGCCAACTTATTTTTGTTTTCAACTTAAAGGACACAAAATTGCAGCAGACGAGTACAGCCTGCACAATTTGGGACGACCGCATCTCACTCACTTCCGTGGCGAATGTTGATGTCCAGATTTCCGGCGATGACGGTGCAGTCTTTCAGGGACTGAGCGGCGTTCACCGAGTCGATGATGGAGGTTGAGCAGACCTTATCGCATAAGCCGTTGCAGGCGCTGCACATCATACTGGAAAGAGAAAGTGCAGAAATTCAGCGGAGGGATCAATGAGTGGCCAAGGACAAGGTGTCATTGTGTTCATATTTTCTGTATATGACGGGAACTTTTTGTCCCATACTCTGAGGACTTTGGTCCAACCTCTTGGATGTGAAAGGTCTCGGGTAAATATATTTATTTCATGTTCACAGCTAAAACTCACACTTATATCAACCGGTGTGATAATTTTGCAAGCAGGTTCACCTTTGTGAAATATTGGGGGGAAAAAAATGGTAGGCATGCCTACCAACATAAAATTTGGTAGGCATGTCCATCGTGCGTCGACGCACCAAAAAGGCTTAAGAAGCCATGTCTGAATAAACACAGAAAGTTAGATATGTTTGTTTTGAAGTGGCCATTTTATGGTCTTTTTGGCAGTTTCCAGGGTCATTTAAAGGTGAACCCCTCCCCGAGATGTATGAATGCTACCAAATGAGAGAAGACGAGACAGGTGGGTGATGTTAACTTGCAAAACGTTTGATTTTGCGCCATTGCATTTTGGTTCCGCTTGGCAACAAAATTTGATGAATCGCCATTGCTTCCAGTGTCACACAGCTACATGAAATTTGGTAGGTGTGTCGATCATGAGAAGATACACCAAAAGGTCTCAAGAAGCCATGCCAGAAAATACACATGAAGTCCGCCATTTTGGGTGGAAGCGACCATTTTGGCCATTTCCAGACGTCCTTAAGAATTGATCACATCCCATGGATGCTATCGAATTGCAAAACATTTAAGTTTGTCATTGCGGCAAAGTTTGATGAGTCATCATAAAACACAAAGAAGTAACCCCTTTAAATTGTTATTTTGAAGTCCTTTTTAACTGTAATATTTCTGCACCCTGCCTACAAATGACCAAGCTAATTTGTCTGTTTTAAAAAGCCAAACGTGGCCCTTGTGCACAAAAGGTCTCTCCATCACTGTTGGGATGTTCGATAGCACTTTTTTATTCACTCGAGTACTCGCCAATACCGATACTAAGTACCGATACAACTAATACTTTAGTTATATAACAATTGAAGTCACACAATGACAGATAATGATGAACAAAAACCATTCCGACTTTCAGTCGCACATGACGATAAGAAGAACCTATTTGATGTCAGATTTATTAATTTTTTTTGCCTTAAGTAATGGTGGCGTTTGTATCGGCATCCTTTATGAGTATCGATACATTGAAATAAGGCTAGTATCGGTTCAATATTTGCCCATCTGACTGCCTTGTAGCCTAAATAGTGCCAAGCAAGAAAAATACAGTGTGTGTGTGTGTGTTTCAAGGAGCACGCAACATGGCGTGTTCGAATGGGCACCACCTGAAGCGGAAGTGAAGGTGTTGTTCCTTACCGGTTGCTGTCATTGCGTGCAAAGCCAGAGGGGCAGTCAGGCATGCATTCGCCCTCGTGGATGACAAAGTGAACATCGCTGGGCAGGTGCACTTGGGAGCAAAGGTCCATGGTAATGCAGCGCCAGCCCTCAAACTTGTACGTGTCAGGCGGGCAGTCGGGAACGCAGCGGCCTTCGTGGTAGTAGTGGAGGCAGGCGGAGCACGCGGTGTCACTGTTGGCTTCGGTGCAGCTGCCCAGGCACTGGCTGTGGCAACACTCGCCCTTGTCGGTGCATGCCTGCTTGCAGTGGCTGGGACATACTGGAGGAGACACAGAGAGGACGGCGGCAAGAGATTAGATCACGGCACAAGCACCTCTTTTGTAAATATAGTCAGGAATATCCAATTATCGGCAGGTTGACAACGTAATCCACAAGTTATATTGCTCTTTTCTTGTAAATAAAATGCGTCACCACTTTAGAAGGTAAAAAAAAAAAAAAAAAAGTGTGCAGGTAATTGGATACACGAAAACGTCAGTGAAGTTGCCCTCTCGTAAATAACGCAATAATGTTCCTGCAGGCACGGGGTGGGGGTGGGGGAATAATCAATGAACGCGTGCGTTTCAAATCGAGCTTCGAGGCGTCATGAATAATAGAAACTACTCATTTGTTTGTTGTGAGGAGCGTAGTCGGGCGTTATCAATAGCGCACTTTATGGAGCTTGCTCAAGGCCTTTTTTTGCACGGAATGTAAAACAACCATCAGGGAAAGGCAAGAGTTGAGACGTCATTGGCGCAAATGTAACCGCACACCCCCATGTAACCCCGCCCTTGGGACTAGTTTGTGTTGCTGTATGTATGTTTATGGTGTTGGGTTATTATTCCAAGACAAATTTCTCCACAGGGCCAATAAAACGGAACAACCGCGGCCTGGTGAAAGTGTAGAGGGAAATACACACACATAGCACACACACCGTTGTATTTGACAGTGCTTGTAAAAAATTTTGAACTGGAATGACACTGAACTGGTCCTTTTTTTTTTTTTTTTTTTTTTGGTCTTTGGAGGTTGCACAAGAGCTGTGAGACAAATTGACAAGTGAAAATGTGCCACTTGGTGATGACGCGCCAGCTCCATGAGTGGAAATACAACCCGAGTACTTCTCAATCCTTGGGGTAGCCCCGCTGCCCAACTGGGGGTCGAATGCCAAGTATGGGTTTTGTAACCATGGCGACTAGAGGGGGTGACCTAGTGTAACGCAAATTATGACATGAGCCTAAACAAGACGAATAGCACGGACTGTATTTACACTCATGGAGGTGGCGGTTCAGCACCAAGCGGCACACTTTCACTTGTCAATTACTGTCGCAGGTCTTGTGCAACCTCCAAAGCCCCCCCCCCCAAAAGGCCAGTTCAGTTTCACAAGCGATGTCGTAGGTCGAGTACTTCTCAATCCTTGGGGTATATTGATGAAAGCATGTCATCGGGTAAAAATATGTCCCGTCTAGTCACAAAACAAAGCGGAAATGATACCACGCTCATTTCCTTCCTTTGAAATGAGAGTCGGCTGTCGAGTTAATCTCGCCAGATGAATATTTCATGCAGCTTTACAAAACATCTGTGCAGCTTCACCATGTGACGGTGCACTACAGCAATGCTGCCGACTCCCAAATGTGTCAAATTCCCTTTGGCCTCACGGAGCGGGAACAGGGGGTGCGGGCGGGAAGGTTTGCTACAACTCTTGTCAGTTTTCTCTGATATTCTCATTCTTTCTCACCATGAGTTAAATCGAACAGCAAAGACGGGGAATTCCAAAACGAGGGGGAAAACCACAAACGCATCCGATTGGATCTTATTTTATATCCTTATTGAACATTACATTGCATTCCATTCCCAACAGTATAAAGTATGCCTATTTCACACAGAGAATCGGTGAGTGCATGATTGTTATGCCATGCATGACTGTTTTGACTACAAGCACGTGCAATATAAAATATAGAAAATATTGTTGTGGGTGATTGTTTCAACAACAAGAGTTTGAATGTTTAGCTACACATACAGTAGCTATGTGTTTGTTTTGCCGACAGAGGTGTATGATTGTTATCCCGAACCTGCTGTAGATTTGGGAAAGATTCGTTCGACTACATGAGTGTGAGGTTGATAGACCATTGTAGCTTTGAGTATTTGTTTTAACTACGTGAGTATGTGATAGACAACACATACCTTTAACTCATTCACTCCCAAAGACGTTTTTAAACGTCTTTTCACACTTGGTCCAGAATTGGCTCATTCAGTACCAGCCAATTACGTGAGCTTATGTTTGTGGGATAACACAGCTTTGCGAGGGACTGTTTCAACTACACAAACGTATGTTTGTTATGCTGTGCATAACTTTGTGTAATTTTTTTAACTACGCGTGACCGCACGGTTGATATGCCACACGTAGTTCTGATGCAGCTATTTGGACAACACAAGAATGTGACTGTGATGCAGCACATAGCTTTTGAGAGTGTGTGTTTCTACCGCACAAGCGCTGATTGCTGTGCTACACATAGCATGGATGTGTGATTGTTATGACGTACACAGCGTTGAGCAATTTTTCCAATTATATGAGCGGGTGATCGGCATGCCACACGGAGGTTTCTCTTTCAACCACTCAAGATTGTGGTTGTTACATCACACATTACTTGGCTTTGAGAGCTATTATTTTGACAACACAAGCCTATGATTGTTATGCCATACATAGGGAAGGGTTTCAGAAAAATTCAAGGACTGGTGTCAAAGAAGACATAACTCAAATTTAATTAATTACGACCTAAACTACACGGTTCCTTTTCAAAGTAATCCTTCTTGTAGTCTAGCGCACTTTTAAATCCTCTGCCATGCTTTCATGCAACCCCAGAAGGAAGGACTCTTACTGTTTCCTCCGCAGCTTTGTCGTCACGACAATCTCGATGGGGCCAATGTCTTAAAAACCGTCCGCCTTGATGACCACCACAGGAAAAGATCCCACGGAACAAGATTGAGTGGCAAAGGAGGTTGCTCCAGCAATGTTAACCGCCGAATGCTTAGGGCATTGTGAACATTGTCGTCGTTATTATATTCTTACACTACATTACAGTCCATCATAATCAACCAACACACACATTTTCCACGTAATTTAAATCCCATCAGAAGTCCTTTAATTTGACACTAGTGTGTTTAAAGCAGCCAGATCAAAACGGATTTTTTTTTTCATTTCTTGGAATGCAACCAACAGAGGGCAGCCAAGGCAAAGTATAACGAGCCTCCTTTGCTGGAGGCAGCCCCCCCCCCCTCATTTTTTAATTTATTTTTTTTTTAACTGCAGGATCATCTCCGTAGATTTCTCAAGCGATAGACGTTCCAAACATGCACAGCAGAAGAAAAGCGGAACAAAGGGAGCAAGTCCTAAATCCATATAAGTCTACCCGGTTTCAATGTGTCACCAAACAAGCCGCGGTGTCAAGGATACAATTCTCTATTTATGGACGAGCCAAATGCGGCCCCGATTTCCACACTGGAAACGGCCAGGGCATTGTGGCTTTTCCACTGCTTCAAAGGAGAGAGACGTCCTGAGTCACATAAAGTGGCATCCTTCTCTTTTACGACCATAAGTGGATATTCAATTAGACCGAGATGGAATGGGAAGCATCAGCACTTTGGCGGATCGGTGCATCGGAATGGCAATTTGTACAGAATTTCATGGCCAACAAATCCTGTACAATTACAGTTCTTTGAAAAAATGTTTAACTCTGTATTTTGCCCAATTATTAATTTTTTTTCAAATATTGTTTTTTTTTTTAAGTAGCGTATATGTATTTTGTTAATTTCTCAAATCCTCAGGCCTTTCTTCGCAAAGTGCCATTAAAAAGGAAAGCAAGAGGAAGAGGAGGGGCGAGGGAGAGAATAGTGTCGAGTATTGTTTGAAAGTCGCTTTTTTTTTTTTTTTTTTTTTTATTATGGGTGAAGGTTGCAAAGCTTTCACCTCGCCAGCGGACTATGTGAAGGGTATGCACAATGTTCCAGACTGCGGAGAATGTTCATTCCATGTTTTACTACAACAACACAGAAACACAAGCAGCTTGTCCCGGCAATACAAGCAGTTGAAAACAAGACTTCAGGACGCATTTCAAAGTATATGGGAACCCATCTAGATCCACTTGCAAAAGGTGAAAAGGCGCAATATAGAAAGACCATATAAAAACTTTTCTTTTAATTCAAATTGCTGAAAAAAATGTATTGTTGACTGTGGCTCTCCTTTCCCACATGAAAGGGCATTACAGTCGATACATGTACTGTAAAACACAATGAAAAAAAAAGAAAAAAAGAACGTCAGGTAGTAGGGGGTGCAAACCAATGAGTTTTTTTGCACAACATAACGTATTTATGCAAATTCAAATAAGACCCAATACATCCATCCAAACTTTGTTATCATAATGCAATAATGCAGACAACGTTGTGAACATGGTCAAATTCTAAGCAGTGCATTTCGATTCGTTGCTTTTTGCATTGTGTCTTTTCATAGTATTGGCCAGTTTGTGTTGCAGCTGGATGGCCTCCTCGAGCACACCACTGTCAAGCTACTACAGTGCTTACTCATAGTCTGAGTAGGCTGACGTCTATTTTACCAAATGATTACAACTCATCTACTCAAATGAAAATCCCCCTCAAAATGGTGAAAAAGCTCAGCGTGGCCTGCTTGTGTCAGAAAGAAAGGTGACAGACAGTATGTAATGAATCATATTTGACTATGGCCGTACTGAGGAGCGCCGGCAGCGGAGTGGAGTGGGCGGGTGTCAGGGAACGAGGGCGGGAGCTTCCTGTGGGGGCCAATGGAGGGTGGGCAGGGGGAGGGTCTAATCCCAATGACTGACATGTTATTGAGTCTGGCGCAGAGGTGGTAAACAACTCTGGTAGGGGTAGATTTGAGCGCAGACGAGGGAGGAGGGAGGTGCTGTAACCATGGCGATTAAGCGCGGCTTTTCCACAGATTTCAGTGAGGGGGTAAAGAAAAACCTGGGAGGAAAGAATCCGGGAAGAAAAAAAAAAAGTTGAGTCTCCCACTTGCTGCTGGAGCTGGTGGGCTCAGGTTACTGGTAGCAGACAAGTGGGACATTAGAAAAAGTGGTATATAATAGCAGACAGCAGGCTGAGCTAACCCCCCCCACCCCCCACCCTCTTTATTCATCAGGCCACATCCTTATCCGGCAACCCAATCCTCCCTGGGAGACCCCCCCTCCCCCTCCCCCCAGTTGATGGCGCCCCGTTGCACTTGTTTAAAACCACATCAGACCAGACATCCAGCGAAGATGAGGCTTCCTCCGCTCTGAGCCAAAGGGAAACCACATCAGAGCTGATGCTTCAGTTGCGCATCCTGGCTCGAGTTTCAGGATAGACGGATCCCATCTGAAATGCTCTTTTTCACCTCATCACATCAACAACAGCGCGTGACGCACTATAACGCAGTGTACTATGAGAGGTGCACTGTGGGAAATTAGCAAATCACACTCGAGCAGTTCAAAATACAGCAGGGCTTAGACTTGTAAGTCGACTGTCAAACTAAACATCAAACAAGGGAGAAGAACATTGATTTTATTTATTTATTTGTTTATTTGGGGGGGGGGGTGTACCTTGAGATATTTCAAATACATGCATGCCTTGGCTCAATAAAGTTGTGAAGCACTGCTGTAATGTATCATGATGTGATTTCCTGAGGTGGCCGGGGTCTCTTCCACTCGCCTGCCCAATAAAGACCAGCAATGTGTTTTTCACCCAACTATGTGCTGGTGCTGTGTGTGCAGGCATGCGTGGCATTTCCCCCCTTCAGTCACAACAACATACACACACACGCGCATGCACACACACACACACACACACACTAGTCAAAGTTCTACCCTCAGGCCAGGGCCCACAGCGGTTTACTTTGAATACACCCGCTAACAGGATGCAGGTATTCGACACCGCCGCACAGCAAACGCACTTCATCACGGAATATGTTCCTTTTTTAAGAACTGAAATCAAATTTGACTTTATTTCAAGCAATGAGCGACCCCCCCCCCCCCCCCCCCCCCCATTGAGAGGTCAATTTCACTTTTACTATGATGTCCAGCAGCGGGCATTGCAACTGCTATTGCGACAACTGCGAACACAGAGGATTTCACTTTCACTCGTAGAGGCAGAACTGTTGATGACATTACCGCATTGACACTTACAGTGATGTTTTGTTTTTGGGGGTTTTTTTGTTTTTTTATAAAAAGGTTTGCGATGCATTCAGCTTTCGTCCTACTAAAAATAAGCTCCTGCCTTCCATGGACAGTCTGCACTTGTGAATCCCTGAAGGTCTGACTTGGCAGAAATGTCCACAAGTGTGGACTAGTTTCCTCGACAGAGACCGCTCAGCAGTCACGCTACTCACACTCACGCTCTCGTCTGTGGCAAACGGCCACCGTACATTGGACAGCCCTCAGTCTGAAGATTCATATCGACATGACTTTTACAGATCCAGATTTCAACTCCTTCTTATTTAATAATGCTTTAATATTGTCACCTGAAAGCCGTCTGCAAGTGATCTGGTTATTTATGTCGACCTCCTATGCACTCCTCATCAAAAGACGAATATGCGGCAAGCGATCGACGGCCAATCCGTTCTTTCCAGGTATTTACATCTGGATCTAATATACAACTTTCAAGATAGTACCATTTGTTTGACTCGAGATCAAAAATATCCATTCATCCAAATTTTATAATGCTTGTCTTTATGAGGGTCACGGGCCAGCTGAAGTTTTTCCTGGCGGGCAAAACAAATGGAATAAATACAAAGCACCGAATGTCGATTTCCATTTCAGGATTTTGGACAGCTACTTTGAGACTAGATTTGTCATCAACACAAAATACGGGGAGCTATGGATGGGTGAAAAACTAAGACTTGTGAAGCAGAGACAATGCGGAAATTGGCATCTGTGTCAATATTTTTGAGGGGATTGGATGGACAACAAAGGGCGGTAAAATAAATGATATCGCAGCAAAAAATATCAGACATCTCCACTTTGGCATCTTTTAACACTCTGGTTTTCCAAAGCTTTTGTCCACAGAACGTCACTCAATCCCCAAGCATGAGCAAAGCACCTTAAAGGGCAGGGGTGTGCAAAGTACGGCCCGCGGGCCGGATCCGGCCCCTTGGTCTTTTTAATCCGGCCCGCCGAAGATTGGTGCACAATTAAGGTTTGATTGCATTCATTTCGTTTGGACTTGTAATGACAGGTATTTCAACACCAGGTGGGGCAGTTACTTCAAGTTGCAGAGCACAGGGAGGGAGGGGAAGACGAAGAAAGAGGGAGAGAGTAATGACCATGGAAGGGAAAGTGATATGTATCTGATTAAACGAAGCGGGTAACAAAGTACGAAACATTCAGGAGACGCCTGGAGTCGGAAAGACTCAAATCTACGAGACTTTGAAAAACAAGGAAGCGATTCTTACTCAGTCCGATTCTGGCAATTTCCATGCTCAGAGTGAATTGCTTTTGGCTCGAGTAAATGAACATTTCCTAGAATGGTTTGATTGTTATCATGTTAAAAACTTTCCGCAAACTGGACCGCTAATAAGAGTCGGAGAGCAGTCAAATGTGTAGAGCGTGAACAACAGGTGGCTCAGTACACATCCTTGAGGAGAACCGGTGCTGAGTGTGATGGTGGAGGAGAATGTTCCATTATTACTGGCATACAAAGACATTGTGCTATCTTCTTTATTTTCTATTTCTATTTCTAACTTTTGGCCCGGCCCTCCACAATATTTTCTGCTTCTCATTTGGCCCCCCCGGGAAAATAATTGCCCACCCCTGTTAAAGGGGAACTGTTTTCTTTTCCACACATTTGGAGGTGTTTCCTTCATGCTTCTAAAAATACCCGACTTCCCAGATTTGCTTCATTAAATGCACTGTGTTTCCTGGCAAGCACTTGAGCACGGCTGGAGCTGGGTCGGGGTGCAAAACTGGCGGCGGGCCGCTTTGCTATCTGCACCACTTAGAGCGCGTCAAGGCCTTTGGCAAATCGCACGCTAATTACACACTTCTGAATGCAGCCAGGAAGACCACCACAAAGGACGGCGCTTTTCAATCGAGTACAGGCTTCACATTTGCATTGTTCGGGAACTGTACAACGTGACTACTTTATTGCAGCCACCTGGCTGTGGACGCACCTGTAGCACAACAAACAAGCTTCCCAGAGAGCCACGAGTCTGGTGGACCGATGTGGACTCGAACACTTGGACCGAACAAACACCTTCAAATCGCGTTCAGGATAAACACATCTGTTCTTAGAAACAACATGTAAAAAAAGGTTCAAATGTTTCATCAAATACAGTTTTCGGGTGTCTTGAAAACAGTCTGTGCCGCGCGTCATCAGGCTGTGCCGTTCCCGACATACGGGGTTTCGAAACCAGATGGTACTGGTTTGTGCATCTGCGTAAAAATACTTCACACTTTTGCCATTGTTTTATATTTATCCATCCAGCCATTTTCTGTTCCGCTTATCCTTACGAGGGTCGCGGGGCGTGCTGGAGTCTATCCCAGCTGTCTTCCGGCAGTAGGCAGGGGACACCCTGAACCGGTTGCTGACCAATCGCAGGGGACGCACCGATGAACAACCATCCACGATCACACTCACACCGTGGGACAATTTTGAGTATTCCATTAGCCTGCCACAAATGTTTTTCTAATGTGGGAGGAAACCGGAGTACCCAAAGAAAACCCACACTGGCACGGGGAGAACATGCAAACTCCATACAGGGAGGCTGGAGCCGGAATCGAACCCTGCACCTCCGGGCCACCTCTTTTGTATTTCTGACCAAGTATTTTCATACAAATACTTACTGTAATTCTGACTTTACGACTGTTTTAGCATGCGTTGGTGGAATAGACCAGTGGTCCCCAGCACTGGTACCGGTCCATGGGTGATTTGGTACCGGGCCGCACAGACAGAATAAATAACTTTACTTCCGTTTTATTCATTTCGGAATCTGAAAGATGTTTTATTTTGAAAAATGACTGGATTCTCTGTTGCACCCGTCGACAGTATGTCACACCTGACGCAGGGTCAAGGCGCGCTTCTCGGTCAAGTGCTAGGTTACCGCTAAAATGAAACGATCTGACTTAAGCGCAATATTATATTTGTGTTTTTAACTGCTTGTTTTAAGGTGTCCTTGAGTGCTTAGAAAGGCGCCCACAAAGAAAATGTATTATGATTATAAGTACAAATGTCATCAACCAAAGAACCCCCCCCCCCCCACCTCAAACTAAACAGATGTGACCCTGGAGGGTAAAGTTGTACACAAGACAGCGTCTCAAACAGAACATCGTGATGGTATCCACTGCAGTCTCTGCATGTCCTAACTAAAGCCTTTTTTCAGGAGACAGAAGGTAGATTGCTGGTGCATGGAGGCAGACTGGGGCGATAAAGCATCCCTCCAGTGCACCCCCCCCACCCCCGCTCCTCAGCCCTCCTGTCACTGTATTCATCACCGTCTGCCACCTCAGTTCTGTGCATTCACATTAGCCTCTTCCATCTTCAGTATCTCCATCAGGCAACGAACACGAGTGTGCTTAATGTGAGGCCGTCGAGCTTCACATTCACATCTGTTCGTGGTACTCGAAGCGCCATTGCTCGTCCTTTCAAGTGGAATGGTCTGACAAGTTAAAACGCTCCCGCACGGAAAAGGGAAAAGACAAGGTATCGATCCGACGCGCTTAGCGTACGGTGCCTTATCCACGCGGGGAGACCCATCGGCAGTTTGTCTTTCTCTGAGAAAAAAAAAAACATCAGCCTTGTTCTTCCAATGGTCAATCAGTGGAGGCAGTTTAAAGCTCGGAGGCTGGCGGTCTTGTTGACATTGGCCCCATTCAGACCTGGAATTAACAGTCCGAGCTTGGTCCAACACACTCCAAGGGCAATCCAATTTGCTTCCATTTCACCCGTGGTGTAAAATGCATGTCAGTCTTGAACAATAATCTGCTTTTTCCCCTCATTCTTTACATGCCTTAATACAGAAAGCCAGGAGTCTCGTTGAACTGTTTCCGTTAAAAAAAATAAAACACGTCTTAAAGTCAACATGAAGGCGTAATTCCAGTAAAAAGTAATTACGGAGTATGACAGACGGGGCTCATGATAGCCTTGCCTTATTAGTAATTGGGCAATGACGCTGCCAAATATGACAGCTAGTTAAGGTCTGTGCGGTCCAGTGTGCAACTGTTGCGTCTCCTTCAGTTAAGTTGCTCTTGCATGTGTGGGCACAGCCCGAGCACCTCAAAAAACATTCGTAATACAGACTGCAGAGCGGCACAATCCATGGGGAAAAGTAGACCAGAAGATATTCACGTGGGTTTTTCTCCTATTAAAAATAAAAATTTTTAGGTATGGAAAACTTCACGCCATAACAAGGCTCAGTGTATAAAAAGAAGATTGCAAAGAGAAGGTCCACACAGTGTCTCATTTTAAAAGGTAATGGCTTTATGCAACACTGTCGAGTGTCACGTTTCTTCCTCGCTCTGGTCGATACATTAGTGGCTCGCATTGTGTCACACTCGGGTTATGAAGTCACACGATATTTACATGGCTGAAGCGGCTATCATGCCCAGCGATGGAAGCCAGATGAGCGTCTCCGAAAGGCACATAATGAAATCTACGCGGCTATAGGCTGACGTCAAAATGCTGGCAAAGATGCACGAGGGGGAACTTGATGTGGATGCAGCCGGACAGCTGACGGCCTTAAACGCTCCGTGGTGCGCACTTCCAATTGGGTCCCGGTGACATCATGGCTCCAACCCCATTTTTCACCTCCTCGTTTTTTCAGAGATCACTGCCTCCTTCCTTGTCCCCCCCCCCCCCCCACACACACACACACACACACTTGATCTGGGTGTTCCTGTCTTTTTCTCCCCAGGCTCTGTCTCACGGCTCACAAGCACTCTTTCATTTGGCCGGCCCCCTCTTCTGGACCTCAGCGGCTCACATGGCCACCCTTGTTCAACGAGTAGGAGGAGGAGGAAGAGAGAAGAAAAACAAGAGCAAACTATAAAAGAGAGTTGTTTCGTTCCGGTGGGAAGGAAGCTCCATGCTGAGTGGATGTGTTTGTGTAACACTTTCCCCTTAATGATACTGCACTGCATTGTGAAAGTTGACATTTGCTTTCGCACCGACAGTTGTCTGCTCTGAGTCACTTGGGATCATGAAGTTGGTCTGCCCCCCCAATGGTTCCGTTAGTTTTGAAGGGAACCAAAATGCTCTATAACACACCACACGAAATCGCTCTGTGCTCTTATGGTCAGTGGCTGGTGCCAGGATGTAAAGAGGAAGTACAGTACATCTGTAAATACCACAAATAACTTTTAAAGCAGCTGTTATTCCAACACAAAATTTGCAGCAACATATTTTGACATTCAGCAAATAGTATTCACAGTCACATATTCGATATCCTCAGCAAGGAGCTGGGACAAGCTGAGAAGTCTCTCCTGTACAGTATAACCGTCGGTCAGTTTTATACTGTCCTCAGGTGGCCAAGGAAGGCAGCAAGAGAATGGCCATTCAATTGACGCAACATATGACAAAAACTGTATTCAAATTTTGTCCGTTTTTTTTGGGGGGGGGGGGGGACCTGGAACGGATTAATAGCATCTCCATTCATTTCAATGGGGAAAGACGATTTGAGATATGAGTTACGAGCACTTGGAACAAATTAAACTCTTGTCTCAAAGCACCACTGTAGTTGGAACTCTGGAGTGCAGGTCCACCCATCAAATGTGAAATTACACAAGAAAGTAAAGCTTTTAAGAGGTCAATTAATTTACATCTTAGCACTTCCAAACCATGACTGGAAGCTAGTCTGAAGATCGGGAGAAGATCTACCAAGTGATAGGTTGACTAAATGTAAGCACGGTCACTTCAGTGTGATTTGATGTACAGATTAACGTTTATTATACGATAAAAAAAAAGAATCATGGGCTGCTGATGCACACTGGACACCGAGGCCTTAAGAATTGCAATAACTTGGTTGTAACTAGGAGAACAAGTCTTGCACCTTGACCATCACCCAAATTATGAAGTCTGGAATGGACTGCTTGTACATGAGTGCTAATATTGGAGATTTTGGGCGGAGACCAATATTATCCGACCCTGTTTTGTTTGGCTGTTATCGGATCAATATTGGATCAGAATACCCAAGTCTGACCCCCAAAAATTCAGAAATGAAGCCTGAAGTAGATGGCACACAGAGTCTAAAAAGATGACGACAAGAGTTCAATCAAGGATTTGGGCACCCCCTCCACCCTCCCTCCCAACCACAGGAAATACAAAGCCCCCACCATGTCTAACACAAGACTTGCAGAAAGGAATGAAACAAAATACCAATGCTTTCTCCCCCTCTGCCACCCCCAGACCCGCTAAACAAACAATGGCCTCTATTGTGAAGCGGCATGGCACGCTCGGTGTCAGGAGAGACATAAAGACGCAGTTTGAAAACAGTGGGCAAATTCAACTCCCCTCCTTTTCCTCTTCCTGGCTCCAGGTCGCGGACGACTTTGAAAATATGCCTTTGTCTTTGCACCGTTACGGACCTCACGCAAGTCAACGGGCAGAGCTGCTGCAGTAGGAGTGCACCAACAGGGGGCCTCCGCGCAGTGGCGGGGTGACTCTCGGTGGGGGGGAGGGGGTAGACTGCAGTGCAGAGACTCGGGAGAACGTAAACACATGCCCGAGGGGCCATTTCCCCTCCTCTCGGATGGGGATCTCAGCTAGAAACTTTGGTCTTCAAACAAGAAAACAAGAGCAGTCCATGTTTCCTCGGATTCATCGGGCCGTGGCACATATTTTAAATAAGAAAAATCTATGGTCACACAAAAAGTGACAAATAGTATATACATCCCGTGCTAACTTTATATATTATCAATTGTCCCCTATAAAATATAAATGCCTTGAATCCATTCCAGGGCCCCGGGAAGACAATCCCGTTGTCATTGTAAATCATTTAATATTGTCGCACGCACTGAGAAGGTGGCGGTAATGCACCAAAAGTATTAGCCAACCAACAAAAGAAAGTAGAAAATGAAGAAAGACAAGATGCTGTGTTGATGTGTGATGTATGTTGTTAGTTTGCTGCCTCCTCGAGCTACAACAAACGATGGGACCGTCTCCCCAGCAAGCTCGCTAGTTTAGCATGCGGCATCCGCCACAACAAGAATTTTTTTCCATATATTTGTATTTTTTATATTTTTAGATTTGCAGCACCAAAACACACAATAAATCACCAGTATTCTACCTTTGGCCACAATGTGACACTGGACTCTAGCTAAAATAAGCCATTTTAAATTAAAAAGGAAAAAAAATCCAAAGTCTCTAATCCAGCCGGAACTCGTTTGCGGGCGTTAACATGATTAAGGAACACGGATTTTTTGGTGTGTGAGTCAGAGTTCGAATTTTAATATACGAATACAAGTTGCAGGGCCAGCCAAACTGGAAAAAAAAAAGTATGACTTATAGTCCGATAAATTTGGTATATGGTGCATATAAACCACAAAAGCTCTTGAAAAAGCAAGACACACTATGAATCGATCCCCTCACGCTCTCGAACTTGTGGTCTAGGATTCACAGTGTTGGAGGTGAGCAGGAAACTATCACTGCTGGTCTGGTCATCAGTCAATACCAGGGCAAAGATAAACTCATTTTCACTACGGACAATTCGGTCTTCAATAAACCGACGGAAGCATAGGGAGAGCATACACACTCTACACTGTTGGGCTGTAGCCGAGATTCGAACCCAGATCCTCATAACTGTGAGGCAGAAGTTCTGCTGTGATACGCTTGAATCTTGGATGAAATTCTGAGCCTTCAGGCAGTTTTATAGGCATGTTTTGGTCAAATTTCAAAATGTCCTAGCTTAGGTGTGTTTGACGCTTTGTGGTTCTTCTGTATGTAGGTGTAATCGATCACCCAATGCATATTTCTTTCTTGTCCAATTGCCTGAACTCTCCACAAAGTTTCACGGTGAAGTCGTTTTTGAGTTACAGCGGGCTAAAACACAACTTCCCAAAATGACACAGGCAATAAGTCTCAAACTTGTGATTGCATCCTCTCAACCCAAGGGTCTCTTATTCCCTTTTACATTGTTTCCAAGACATAATTCTTTTTCTCTCACAGCCGAGAAAGAGAGAGAAACTGCAGCGTCGACCAGAGCTGATTCTGTACGTGCAAACTGCATCTCCCGGCTGAGCCTGGATACAATCGTTTCTTTCACAAATGTGTTGTTAATTACTATCCGTCTCTGCCCTCGTCAAATTACACGTCAAAAGCAGTCACAAATGACGGGCTGGAGGCTATATTTATGGCTCGGAAGCTCGACCCCAAAAGCAGCAGTCTGCCAGATAACAAAAGGAAGACTGTGTGTGCCATAAATTGGATACATGAATGCAACCGTCTTCGTCTGAATGTCTGGATTGACACTGCGGGACAAAGTGCACCGATTCCGATTTCAACTCTACATCCAATGTTTGGGGACTGGCTTGTCTGTTGACATGTACATTTCAAATGGCACGTCTCATATTGACGACGTTGACATGCAGTCAATAAACCCTTTCATAAACCAGGTTTTGAAAAGCCATGTAAACGCACGCAAAAACTTGAATATGATCTTATTCGGGTTTTGAACAACCCGAATAAGACCCCCTTTCTCACCTGAACATTTGGTCATATAAACATCATCGGGGTACCTACATTGAACGTTGTGATGATCATGTTCTGTTAATGTCCAGCAGGTGGCAGAGGCGTTCCCGGTGCACCTGTCTGGCATCACAATTAGTGGGACCATTTCAGGACCTCATGGACCCACGTCAAGCTGTCGGATAATTTTGCCATGCTCAAGTCATTGTTCATGCGCGTTTGGTCTAGACCATGGGTGTCAAACTCATTTTTGTCGCAGGCCACATTGTAGTCACCGTTTCCCTTGGAGGGCCATGACTGTCAAACCATATGAAGAAGTCAAGAAGAATGGTTTATTCAACTATTGTTGAAGTGGCGATAATGAGGGGTTTGGTCACAAGAGTCGTCCGTGAGTCGTCACCTTACCGTGGTGGAGGGGTTTGTGTGTCCCAATGATCCTAGGAGCTAAGTTGTCTGGGGCTTTATGCCCCTGGCAGGGTCACCCATGGCAAACAGGTTTTAGGTGAGGGGCCAGACAAAGCACGGCTCAAAGACCCCTTATGATGACAAAAATATATGGACCAAGGTTTCCCTTGCCCGGACGCGGGTCACCGGGGCCCCCCTCTGGAGCCAGGCCTGGAGGTGGGGCTCGTTGGCAAGCGCCTGGTGGCCGGGCCTACACCCATGGGGCCTGGCCGGGCACAGCCCGAAGAGGCAACGTGGGTCCCCCTTCCCATGGGCTCACCACCCATGAGAGGGGCCAAAGGGGTCGGGTGCAATGTGAGCTGGGCGGCAGCCAAAGGCGGGGACCCTGGCGGTCCGATCCTCGGCTGCAGAAGCTAGCTCTTGGGACATGGAATGTCACCTCTCTGGCAGGGAAGGAGCCCGAGCTGGTGTGTGAGGCAGAGAATTTCCGACTGGATATAGTCGGACTTGCCTCCACACACAGCCTGGGTTCTGGTACCAGTTCTCTCGAGAGGGGTTGGACTCTCTTCCACTCTGGAGTTGCTCAAGGTGAGAGGCGCAGAGCAGGTGTGGGCATACTCATTGCCCCCCGGCTCAGTGCCTGTACATTGGGGTTCACACCGGTAGACGAGAGGGTTGCCTCCCTCCGCCTTCGGGTGGGCGGACGGGTCCTGACTGTTGTTTGTGCATATGCACCAAACAGCAGCTCAGCATACCCACCCTTTTTGGAGTCCTTGGAGGGTGTGCTGGAGAGTACTCCTGCTGGGGACTCCCTTGTTCTGCTGGGGGACTTCAATGCTCACGTGGGCAATGACAGTGAGACCTGGAGGGGCGTGATTGGGAGGAACGGCCCCCCCGATCAGAACTCGAGTGGTGTTTTGTTATTGGACTTCTGTGCTCGCCACGGATTGTCCATAACGAACACCTTGTTCAAGCATAAGGGTGTCCATATGTGCACTTGGCACCAGGACACCCTAGGCCGCAGTTCGATGATCGACTTTGTAGTTGTATCATCGGATTTGCGGCCGCATGTTCTGGACACTCGGGTGAAGAGAGGGGCGGAGCTGTCAACTGATCACCACCTGGTGGTGAGTAGGCTCTGATGGTGGGGGAAGATGCCGGTCCGTCCTGGCAGACCCAAACGTATTGTGAGGGTTTGTTGGGAGCGTCTGGCGGAATCCCCTGTCAGAAGGAGTTTCAACTCCCACCTCCGACAGAGCTTTTCCCATGTTCCGGGGGAGACGGGGGACATTGAGCCAGAGTGGACCATGTTCCGTGCCTCTATTGTTGAGGCGGCCAATCTGAGTTGTGGCCGTAAGGTGGTTGGTGCCTGTCGTGGCGGCAACCCCCGTACTCGCTGGTGGACACCAGCAGTAAGGGATGCCGTCAAGCTGAAGAAGGAGTCCTATCGAGCCTTTATGGCCTGTGGGACCCCAGAGGCAGCTGACGGGTATCGACTGGCCAAGCGGAAGGCAGCTTCGGTGGTCGCCGAGGCAAAAACCCGAGCGTGGGAAGAGTTCGGTGAGGCCATGGACGCCGACTTCCGGACGGCTTCGAGGAAATTCTGGTCCACCATCCGACGTCTCAGGAGGGGGAAGCAGTGCACCACTAACACTGTGTACAGTGGGGATGGGGCGCTGCTGACTTCGACTCGGGACGTTGTGAATCGGTGGGCAGAGTACTTCGAAGACCTCCTCAACTCCACCAACACGCCTTCCTTGGAGGAAGCAGAGCCTGGGGACTCTGAGGTGGGCTCTCCTATCTCTGTGGTTGAAGTCACCGATGTGGTTAAAAAGCTCCTCGGTGGCAAGGCCCCGGGGGTGGATGAGATCCGCCCGGAGTTCCTCAAGGCTCTGGATGTTGTGGGGCTGTCCTGGTTGACACGCCTCTGCAACATCGCGTGGTCAACAGGGAGAGTGCCTCTGGATTGGCAGACCGGGGTGGTAGTCCCTCTTTTTAAAAAGGGGGACCGGAGGGTGTGTTCCAACTACAGAGGGATCACACTCCTCAGCCTCCCTGGTAAGGTCTATTCAGGGGTGCTGGAGAGGAGGGTCCGTCAGGAAGTCGAGCCTCAGATTGAGGAGGAGCAGTGTGGTTTTCGTCCCGGCCGTGGAACAGTGGACCAGCTCTACACCCTTAGCAGGGTCCTCGAGGGTATGTGGAAATTCCAGTCTACATGTGTTTTGTGGACTTGGAGAAGGCGTTTGACCGTGTCCCTCGGGGAGTTCTGTGGGGGGTGCTTCGTGGGTATGGGGTACCGAACCCCCTGATACGGGCTGTTCGGTCACTATACCACCGATGTCAGAGTTTGGTTCGCATTGCCGGCAGTAAGTCGGAATCGTTTCCAGTGGGGGTAGGACTCCGCCAAGGCTGCCCTTTGTCGCCGATTCTGTTCATAACCTTTATGGACAGAATTTCTAGGCGCAGCCGAAGCGTTGAGGGGATCCGTTTTGGGGGCCTCAGTATTGCATCCCTGCTTTTTGCAGATGATGTGGTGCTGTTGGCTCCTTCAAACGGGTCTCTCCAACTCTCACTGGAGCGTTTCGCAGCCGAGTGTGAAGCGGTTGGGATGAAGATCAGCACCTCCAAATCTGAAACCATGGTCCTCAGTCGGAAAAGGGTGGAGTGTCCCCTCCGGGTCGGGGAGGAGATCTTGCCCCAAGTGGAGGAGTTCAAGTATCTTGGGGTCTTGTTCACGAGTGGGGGCAGGAGGGAGCGGGAGATCGACAGGCGGATCGGTGCAGCGTCTGCTGTGATGCGGACGTTGTATCGGTCTGTCGTGGTGAAGAAGGAGCTGAGCCAAAGGGCGAAGCTCTCAATTTACCGGTCGATCTACGTTCCAACCCTCATCTATGGTCACGAGCTATGGGTCGTGACCGAAAGAACGAGATCCCGGTTACAAGCGGCCGAAATGAGTTTTCTCCGCAGGGTGTCCGGGCTCTCCCTTAGAGATAAGATGAGAAGCTCGGTCATCCGGGAGGGGCTCAGAGTCGAGCCGCTTCTCCTCCACATCGAGAGGAGCCAGATGAGGTGGCTTGGGCATCTGATTCGGTTGCCCCCTGAGCGCCTCCCTGGTGAGGTGTTCCGGGCATGTCCCACCGGGAGGAGACCCCGAGGAAGACCCAGGACACGCTGGAGAGACTATGTCACCCAGCTGGCCTGGGAACGTCTCGGGATCCCCCGGGGAGAGCTGGAAGAAGTAGCTAGGGAGAGGGAAGTCTGGGCTTCCCTGCTAAAGCTGTTGCCCCCGCGACCCGGCCCCGGATAAGCGGTAGATGATGGATGGATGGATGGATGGTCACAAGAAAATGCTTCCAATATGTGTTATTCATTACATATGAGAATTTGAAATTTTGCAAAAGTAAATCAAACATCTCAACTTCCGTGATTGATTTACTTTTGTGGGCCACATAAAATGAGGTTGCAGCAGTTTATACAGCTCATATTTCCCATATTTACACAGTATTTTTTTATGTATATGGCTCTCATGTAGCATAATTAGACCATATTGAATTGTCTATGCTCCTGCCGTAGTTCAGATTTTCACCGCGTGTGCTTTGGGAGTTGGCAGACGTGCGTATGTCATCATTTCTGTATTTCTGATCCGCGTTTCTAAACTGCAGTTACATTGGCAGATACGTGTCCAATTTTGAGAGGTCTTATTCTGACCTGAACCAGCAGCTGAATTGTTTGGGGTTTTTTTTTTTAAGGCTCCCTGCCGCTCTGTCAGACTGAAATCAAAAGCACAATATTATCTTAACCTGCTGTTAAATATTTCTTATTGGCGAGTTACACATTGAGTGGATTCACACCTACTGGATCACCAATTGTTGCACGAGAACACTTGATTGTGTGCATAACACACACTTTGTCCTGGGGGGTGGGGGCAGGGGGGCAGATAGCTGGCGGATGGCGGGAATGCGAGCATGCCGCTCAATTGCTAAGCCATCAATTACACACACCGAGTCATAAACGCACAGATACACACAGCGAGACGGCGTAAACACAGGAAACAGGCGACCACATCCTTTAACTAGCACTCCAAAGAAAAGGCATCAAAGAGCCGCCTTAAACTCCAGGCTTTTTTTTTTTTTTCCACAGCCACATTTACAAGCACTTTTTCCTGTGGACGTTTGATTAGGGCGCGATTGCGCCCCTTTACCCCCACCGAGGAGTTCTGTGTGTGTGTGTGCGTGCGTGTGTCTGCGGCCCACCGCTTCAGGGCTGCACTGTACTCTACTGAGCCCGTGGTCTATCCAGGAGTTTGATGTTATCATGTGGTAACATGCGAGTCACCTCCACAAGGAGCAATTAGGATCAAATTTGTTTTTGTTTTATTCAACATTATAATATCTGAAAAGTAGCCGCCCACTACCCCAGCATGTCACGAGTCTGACGCCTGCTTCATGGCGGGTTTTATTGACCACCATTTTGTGGATCACTGGTAGAGCAAGTTAAAAATTTGAGCCGGACCGCTTTGATGATTTTCCCACGTGAATGATTTTGCACACATCAAGATTTAAATCACTTTAGCTAACAGGAAGAGCTTAATTTGTTAAGTTCTCATTCCAAGAACTTTATGCTCTTTGGTCAAACTCCAGCATGTAATCTCAATACAAAAGTGTATCTCAGGTTCTGTTTTCAAGCCATTGTGAGTGCTTCACCAGACAACCATATGGGAATCAAAAGGAACAAGGCGGCATCTTTGCCTGCAGGAGTACATTCCTGTTTGGGGGGGGGAGCAGGCGACACCATGTCGGCACACCTGAAGCACAGGAGTTATTAGTAAGTTGAGTGCCCCTCGGGGGATGAAAACAAGTTGAAAGAGTGGCCTTGATAGCAGGCTCACACTGGCTTCCTGAAGTGTGTCTAATGCGGCATAAACAAGACTTTTGAATCGTCTCCGGGAGGATGCCGGTTATGAGGTGTAAACAACAAGAGGTTGGGGAACTTGAGTCAGATGATTTGACTCAAGTCGGACCGACTTGGACGGTGGAAACTCGGATTGATCCCGCTCGGATTGTACCAGTTCTGGACTCAAAAGTGTTTGAGGCCAATGGAAACAACAAAAATGGCTTGTTTTGAGAAATTATTTGTTGTTCTGGTTCATCACAACACATTTTGACCCCAGCGAATCTTATTCCTCATTTCTTTTATTTAAATAAATGCAGGAATACCTGATCTTTGAAGCACTTTCTTCAGTTCAGCAAAAAGCAACAACTTTCAAGAAAAGTTATATTTGTGCATGTGCATAATGCAATTTTCTGACTAAATACAGATTCAAGGGTTGCAGTTTTGGTAAAATCTGGAAAAGAGAATCCCAACATGCAAGTTTTGCAAACCAAAAGTCAGTCGACACAACAACTATCACCTCTAACTTCATTCATCACTATTGCGCTCACAGAGACAGGTAAGCTCGGTTCATTAGGTTCATACGTTTCGCTAACCAAATTGGTTAAACATTATGTAAGCTTCCTCTCGGTTATGCATTTAAAATAACATAATATACAATACAAAGGCCGATTTCTGACCTGTGAATGTGTAAGCGCTAACCATGTACAGGCACCGAGTGCCAAGTGGCTAATGTGCAAATATTTGTTGTGACTGGGCAAGATTGCAAAACTTGACTTAAGGCTTGCTTGCCCCAAGTTGAAATTGACTGGAGACTGATTTTATTTCACTTATGACTTGGACAGATGTGACTTGCTCCCACCTCAGGTAAACAACACTTGAGGATGTCCTTGCGCATCAGCAGCGTGTGGCGGTGGTGTCCTGTCAAACGCGGTCGCCATGTGTCAGCGCCCATCATTTACACGGATGACTCGCTTCCTAATAGCACCTGCTACATAATGTTGTACAGTAAAAGGTTTTGAGAGGTTAGGAGGGGGTAGGGAGAGATTCGGATCGTCATGACGATGTCAAGGCTGCCCTATCCCTGACCTCGCTCTCATAAGTTGACTGGCTGTACCAAGAAAAGTATTCCAGTCATGGATAGATTGAATGTTAATAATTTAGTGGGGACAACAAAAATATTCCCATCATCCTTCCCACACACGGCTGCGCTCATGCAGTTGGTCTGGAAAATATTAATTGAAATTCGCTACTTTAGAGTGTAAACAATTTCAGACTTTAAATCAAGGGAGAATCTGTTTGTTTTAGAAAATGAAATGTTGCCATTGAGCACAAATGTTTGACCCACCCCTGCTCTAAAATGTACGCAGGTGTGAATTTGAGTCCTAATACTTGTCCACACACTACCTGAGTAGCTGGCTTCTTCAACCAGGTTGAAGACAAGTATGAAAAAAAAAAAAAAATTGATGGATGAATAAAAAAATGAGTCCCGGACCGGATTGCGTTCGACCTCAGAGGTTCAACTAAGCGTAGGAGTGGACGATCTACGCTCCGGTGTGCGTCTTCATGGCGTGCGGCAAGACCTGCCGACCACAAACTCCCTGCAGACGGCCGCATTCTGTCGGCGTCTGACGGCGGACGATGCAAAATCGCCGGCGGTGAGATTGCAACGATCAATATGACTCGGCAGCTCGACACGCACTGTATTTGTATCATGCACTTCCATGCATTATATATACTGCATCTATAAATATGTCTATACTCCACAGACACTATATTATTAGAATAGGTCTTTGCATTCGCAATGCAGCACAAATGAATGATACTCAAAGTACCGTATTTTCCGCACTTTCAGGCACCTCGGAGTATAAGGTGCACCTTCAATGAATGGCCTATTTTAAAACTGTTTTCTTATATAGGGTGCACCGCATTATAAGGCGCATAAAATAGAAGCTACAATAGTGGCTGCGGTGGCATTATGCATCCACGAGATGGAGCTACGCCAAAGGGAGTACAATACAATACCGCTTTATTTATACAGAGCTTTGACAATCGCTGCAGCTGTAATCAAGCGCTTTGCTGAACATTTAAAATACTCCATCCAGGAAATGAGAATATTGATCCATATATAAGGCACATCGGATTATAAAGCGCACCGTCGGCTTTTGAGAAAATTGAAAGCTTGTAGGTGCGCCTTATAGTGCAGAAAACACGGTAATTGGCCCTAATTGGTGTAGCCAATCAGATGTCTGAAGAAAGTAATTACTGGAAAAAGTATAAATAATAATAATACGGACTCTAAAGACCCTATCCCAATGTTTTTGAAGGCAGCGAATGTTGCGTTCTCATTCGCCTGTACTTTCTTCCTGTCGCTAAGGAACTGTGAACATGTTGACCATTTCCTCGCGCCAAGAAAAATCACCAAAACTGTTGGCGAAGGTTTTGCAAACATTTGTGACCTTGAACGAACCCAGATGAACCCCGACAAACCCTGACGTGAACGTGCATTTTTTCCTACCCTCGGCAACAGTCCCGATTGTTCGCACCTGAGTGAGATAGGGGCTTGCGGATCATTACGAATAGCATGGATACAGTTACAGATACAGATAAACACCTCAAACGTAGTCTTGAACGCAGCCCTAACACACACAAAGGCCTTGTGAGCAGGCACCGGATGTGTGTTATGTAGGTCTTGCGTGTGTAGGCCCACCCCAGGCTCCTCCTCACCCCGCCCACCCTCATTCATAAAATGCCATCTTCACTCCAGCTGCTGGCATTGAATTTATGGTTGAGGGGTCACGGGCAGCAATGTGCCAAGAGGGACTTGTTTGTTTTATCCCTCCCCCTTTCCATTTCTTCCATTTGTGTCCCTATTCCATCAAAATCCATCCAAGCCCACCGATGCCAGCCTGGTCCTCTTCCACCTTAAAAGCACCACCCCTCAAACAAACCTGATAACCTCTTGGCCCACAGCAGAGCAAAGGGGGTGGTTCCTCCTCAAGAGGCCAAGCAAGAGGGGAGTGCAGCAGGGGTGGGGGTGAACAACAATCTCAAGTTGCATCCTCTGGAACGCAATCTCCATGTTTTCGCTCTTACCACATCACACGCCGAGCGGAGGCACGCGTTCAAAGCGACGTGAGGCTGGAACTTGTTTTTCCACATGCTGTTTGTAGTCCAAGAATAGAAGGGAGACTGTTTTGGCGGGGTTTTTTGGGAGGTGTATTTTGGGACAAAAGCAAGGTGCAAATTGGATGGGACTGCACACGTGGAGGTTGAGACAATGCAGGGGCACCCCAGGGTTGATCCAGATGTGAGGGTATTCCAGTACCATCATTGCATTTTTTTTTCATCTCACTCAAGCAACGGCACATCTGTAACTGGTATTTGTTTTAGAATTTTTAGGTCACATATTATGTAAGGGGCGGCCCGGTAGTCCAGTGGTTAGCACGTCGACTTCACAGTGCAGAGGTACCGGGTTCAATTCCAGCTCCGGCCTCCCTGTGTGGAGTTTGCATGTTCTCCCCGGGCCTGCATGGGTTTTCTCTGGGTACTCCGGTTTCCTCCCACATTCCAAAAACATGTATGGCAGGCTGATTGAACACTCTAAAATTGTCCCTTGGTGTGAATGTGGGCGTGGATGGTTGTTCGTCTCTGTGTGCCCTGCGATTGGCTGGCAGCCGATTCAGGGTGTCCCCCGCCTACTGCCCGAAGACAGTTGGGATAGGCTCCAGCACTTCCCGCGACCCTCGTGAGGATCAAGCGGTTCGGAAAATGGATGGATGGATATTATGTAAGGGACAGGATGTGCGTGCGTACTGCGCAAACATTTAAATGTGGCTTAGACTCTGACTAGTGGATATATGGTTAGCAATGTGTTTTTGAATCCCCAAAATATTTAAAATAAAATAAATTGTTCCTGGGCTTTTTAATGCATAATATTCACACTGATCAAATTGCTGCTGCACTCTTCTTAAAAATAAGAAGTGTTGCATTTTCCTCAAAAAGAAGAAATTTTATTCAATATTGATTCAATTTCATCGTATACGTGTTTCATTTACTGGAAAATGTTGTCTGTTTGTTCAGTTCCTGACAAAAAGATATTGATATTGGAGTTACCACAAAGGAAACTATTTGAGATGTTCAAATTTCTGACCGTTTATGTTCATGTTACTTATTTGTATGACTTTTTGGTAGGTTGGATTTTTCATGTTGTTTCATTTGGTTCCTGACAAAAAGAAAACAAATTCGGAAGAAAAGCTATAAGCTGAGATACCTTTTTCCCCGCAATTTCCATATACAGTCCATGATTTTGTTTGTTCGAGAATTTCTTATTCTTTGAAGAACTCCCAATCGTACACCTTTGTCAAACTTCCACTGTAAGTGACTGTAGCCCCGTTGTGACTTCTATCGAAACCCATCAACAACCGAAAGCCATAGCCACTCAGACAACGCCACAGGGTGCAATCGTGGGTGTTACGCTGTGTGCGTGTGTGTGTGTGTTTGTGTGTCTGGTTTGAGGTGACTGAGTGCACAGGTGCTAATGTATCTGTTCCCCTCCCAATCCTGCATACCAGCCTACAGTGTGGTGCTCCATAAGCAGACAAATTCAACCTCACTCAAGTAGCAGCCACCACCACCCTTCTTAACACACACACACACACACACGCACACACACACACACACACGGTAAACAGTCCAGTACTCAAGAGACACACGCCGCCGGGATAGGAAGGATGCAGCCCGCGATTTTGCATTTCTGAATGTCGTCAATGGTAGCACATGTTGCGTGAATAAAATGTAATAAACACACTCCCTCACAGATACAAACCATTCTGCTTGGAACAAATGTCATGGAACTGGTTTGTGGTTGGCATTACATCCATGTAAAATAAATAACCAAGACCTCATCATGGCGACACCTGCAAATGAACATCAAACACTGATGTCACGTTTCCCTCATATGAGATAGCAAATATCAAAGAGGTTCGAAATGTTTTGCCATCTAATGTCTCCCGTCTGTCTCGGATACCTGCTTCTGATCAGATCAAATTTCCCAGCAGGAGTTCAACAAAGTAACGAGTTGTACAATTTGTCCAAAATGGGCTCCTTAAATTAATATTAGCGAATTCTTGTGTAAATATTGGGCACGGGTCTTTGAGACTTTTTGTGCACTCGGCACGTCCACCCAATTTTGTGTCAATCGGTGAAAGTGGCCCGTTTCCGATAGGGGCTCATTTGGGCAGATTCACCTCGCAGAAGTTGTTCCAAGTACGAGCCCTGGAATTAGCCTGAAATGGATGCGTCCGACTAAAATAGCCAAATTGTTTCTTCCCGTGGCCACAACTGAGTGAGTTTGGGTGCCCTTAAAATATAACACAGTGTCACCAGGATGCACACACTGGTTAAAAAAAAAAAAAAAAAAAAAAAACGGAGTGTTATGTGGTTCTTATGGAACAATACATTTCAACAACAACAACCAATGATAACGATGTCATTCATAAAGCACATTTTGTCGCTCATGCAAAAGCAGGACTTTCCCACCCATCGTCCACTCTATCTGGATTCAAATCTGGCACCACACCACTCAAAGTTTCCGACAGCCCAGTACAAACCGGCATCATTCTGTCTGCGTATGTGCGTCATCCCACCACAAGCTCGGGACGGCGAGCTCAGAAGGTGGCGTGTCGAGATGTGACGACGGGAGTATGCGCTGAAAGGGTGAGCGGTGGCAAGGCGGGCCGTATTTAAGATGGCATCTTCAAAAAAAAAAAAAAAAAAAGGGCTGGCCTGGAGAACAAATGAAGTAGCATCCAAGCGGCAGTGCATAGTGTGGTTACGGCTGCCTGGCTATTTATACGAGGAGGAGGGAGCCGCTACTATTGGATCCAGATGTTAAGGGAACAGACAGCGGCCTGTCTCGAAGCTGGCAGCCGGGACCACGACAGCCTCCGCTACAAGGACCATGTGAGGGCAATGATCTGAGAATGCCTAGATTACATGTCCACCTCGATTTAAACAGCATGCTATTGTGAGTCTGAAAGGGGCAATCAAACCTCAACCTGCCATTGGCTCTGCTCGCACCGTTTGGGAGTGTCCCTCCACGATGCTTTAAAAGTAAACGGCATTCACCCGACATGAAGGACTTTCAAACATTGAACTACTCCAAGCCATGGAGCAGATCTATCCAAACCGGCATGACCACCACACTTGAAGGACAACGAGCGCAGGTGAGAGCGGCGAAATGTGATGTGGCTCCACACGATTGAAGATCGCCGCGCCCCACCCACCGAGTGGGCTAAGAGTACAGTAGTACCCCTACTTACGGAATTCATTGGTTTTGGAAGAGATTTCTTAACTAGAAAATCAAGTTGAGTGGAAACAACTGATCTAAGTACGTTTGCTTTTGTCGACTTTGAACAATCCTTCGAAAATGTTCAAGGCAAACGAGCATAGTGAGCGATCGCCCGACTGGTGAACACTTTTTTGTGGGCGATTCACATTTACGTAAAACTATCGCAACGCCTCATGGCCCGAGGGGCGAATGACAAAGACGCTGCCTCGACCCATATCTATCTATCTATCTATACATCTACATACATAGACACATACGGTAGAAATCCCTCTTAGCCAATGGGGTGCCAGGAAGATGATAATAACCAATGTTGCATTCAGGAAACTCAGAGCTGCAAGCAGCAGGCGATACTGTATTTTTACCTTTCGTATCTTGAAATTTCTTTCATAACAAGAAGCAATATTTCCTGTTGGGACGTTTCGTAACTTGAAAATTCCATATGAAGAGACTCAATTTCGTAAATAGAGGTACCACTGTACAGTACATTGATCCATCGGAGGTCCAAATGACACACCATCAATCCCCTGGGCTCAAGAGATTTATTTTAACTATAAAGCCAGCATTTCAAATCGTAGGTTGGTGGGTATTCCCAGAAAGTACACTCCCTTTAATCACCAGCAGGATCTAATTGACCCAGGCATGTGCAGCCAGACACAGAAATACACCCGAGCGCTGCTGGCGGTTGAGGGACACGAGATCTTGAACGGGAGCCATCGTGAACTGAGCTACCGGGAAGACACACCGACTGGAGCACTCTGATGGAGCTCCAGCTCCAGTCTGCGTCGTCTGTTTGACTACTCCGATGAGTGTGATTGAAAGAAAGAAAAAAAGAAATAAATCTGAACGTGTGTGAAGATACAGTTACACTCCCGTCCTTTGAATGGCAGTCATGTGTATGTAAAACAGATGTCTGTTCCCCTCTAGATGTTGTGTCATTCTCGCCAACGGCCACAAGGTCTGTATTGGACGATTTGCCACATCTTCGACAATGCGCAGTCCTCCGTTTTCTCGAAGTCTTGTCCGCGTTAGTGTTTCAGGTAACTCGAGATGATTTCAGATGACTTCAGGCAAGGGGGCGGCGTACACCGTAGACTGGTCGCCAGTCGATTGCAGCGCACGCGTCGACCAACTGCCATTCCCAGACAAACTCACACCTACGAACAATTTAAAGTGTTCAATCAAAAGTGAGTCATTTTTTTTGAGGGATGAAAACTTCATCCTGGCCTTTAGCTAACTAAGAGCTAAGCTATAGAACTTTCTGGTTGCACTTTCTCTGGGCCACCCAGCATGAGGCAAAGCAAGGCGAATGGTGGTCCGGCATTCCACAAGCCTACGTGCTACATGACACATCCCCACAGAGCAACACCCCCCCCCCCCACCACCACCACCACACCCTCTCAGCACACTCTGTCACACTCAATCATGACAAACTCCACCACACCCGGCATTGAGTAGCCTACACATTTTTACGTTGAGCGACATCTCGGGTTTGGCTTCAGAGTGTCCAAACAAGCCTTCAGAAGCAGCATCGAATCAAAAGAGCACAGAGTTGCCACCGACGACAGCGTGAAAACAATTTTCAAATGGGGGCAGTTGACCAACGGGTAATAAAGAGGGCCCTAATGGGCTTAAGTCAAAGCCCCTACTGCCCACTGCTTTCCTAAGCCTGTTTGACCAGCTGTCTGTCTGCCCAAAGACAGACTCAAAAGCCACTCGTGCACACCCAAACACTTGACGGAGAGACGCCAAAGTGCGCCCCGACCTTCCGCTGCCCCTCCTCCCCATCTGCCCTACCAACTGACAAAATCCAATCACAACAACAGCAAAGAACACATGCTCGGCTAAAGACCTTGGATTTGAGATCACGCTTTGTTTTCAGGAGATAGCTGATCAATATTTTGACATGATTGTCTCACAGCAAGGGCCTCAAGTTATTTGTAGCCAACTTGAGTCATTTTGATAATAGGCTAATGTAGCTAATATAGATACATACAGGATGGGTTGCCTTCATGAAAGGCTTATATAAGGCTTTTAATTTTTTGTTTGGGGTTTTCTGGCCCAATATGACTCTTTCAACATTTTGGGTTGCCGACCTCTGGCCTAGGTCAACAATTGCAAACACCTTCTCAAGATTTTAGATTCGGTGCCAAATCTCTTCTGATAGTCAGGATTTTCTCTCCGACAAATCAATCGACATCTGCTCAAGTTTTCATGATGATGAAATGGGAAATGGGCTTTCACTTCTATTGTGCTTCTCCACCTACAAGGGTTCGATATGTTGCAAGCAGACTTCAACATGGGCTGGGGGAGCAAACCAATGAATCTATCCCCTGAGCTGCGCCCCCATGGAGCCATTAACCCCAATTTAAAAACAATCGAACCAGTCGGTTTTCTTTGAACAATGAAACTCAAGAATTCTTTACGGCCTCGAGTATTTTGCAACCCCCCCCCCCCCCCGAAAGCACAATACTTTTAAACTGTTAACTGTGTTTTTTGTTAGCACCCTTCACATCTTGTGTGAGCACACGTCCATCCATCAAACGTACGCAGAGGAGCGTGTGTGCGTGCGTAATGTGTGCCTCAGCAGCACAATTTCTTCAACACTGGCGTCATTATTGGGCTGGAAAAGAACAGGTTCACTCAGTGGAACGGAGTTTGTTAGCTTCTCTCTCATCATCTGGTCGTCCTCTTTCCCTGCTTCCCCGGCCTACGTTTCCACTGGTGCTAACCAGAAAGAGCTGCAAGATGAATGACTGCATTAATTGCCTGTGATAGCTCGGAGGTCTGCCTGTGTGCGTGGGAGTGGAACACTGAACGGGTCGTGTCAGTGCCTACGCTTGTGCCTGCGCGTAGTTCGGACGACGCTTGACGGGTTCTTCATCCCCTCTGCTCCCACTGCCCTCTCGCCCTAATTGAGGGCCGTAATGCAACAACAGGCTCTTAACCCCACTTAGTCTCGACACATGTACGCGTCTGGTGTCCTGCAGTCCTCGCTCCCGCCCCCACCTCCCGCGACGAACCCGCCAAGTCTCTCCCGGCCCTCTCGGTTTGCTGCGGCTGTCAGTGAAGGCCCAAAGGAGTCGGGCTTGCTTGCTCCGTTTACCAAAGAGAGCCTTCTTGCTCCCTGGCTGCCCATATTTTGGTCTTTGGGTCCTCCTTTCCAGCGGGGGGCGGGGCGGTTCAGCAATGAAGTGGTCAAGCTTCCATTGGAGACTGAGGACCCATGTGTTGAAAATATTGCAGGCAGAGTCATCCCTATCTTCTCATAGCAGTTGTCCCCGTTAGGATTGCAGGCTATCCCAAATGACATCGGACGAGAGGCAGGGTACACGTCGGACTGGTTGCCAGTCAATCGCCAGGCACACGTAGACAAACAATGATTCACACGCACGTTCACATTTATGGACAATTTATACGATTCAGTCAAGCTGACATCATGCACAGGTGTCAAAGTCAAGGGCCGGGGGAACAGATCCGGCCCACCACATCATTTTATGTGGCCCGTGAAAGAAAATCATGCCTGTCAACTTGCATGATCCTTGCTAAAATCTGTACTGAAATGTCAAATTGTCACGTGTAATAAATTTTGCAATAATTTTGTTAACCCGTTCAATTCACTTCAACAATAACGGAACAAACAACAAACAAATCGCTGTTTTTAAGGCATGTCACAAGGAAGCGGTGACAGCTCGGATGAAGGCTGAAGTGACAGCCCAAACTGCCAGCCTGGTCCGAGTTGAAGAGAAACTTCACCAAAAAAGACCGTTGTCTGGAATAAAATAAGAAACTTTAAACCTAATTTAACAAACAAATAGTTGACTTGAGTGATTTCAAATCGGTTATACGAAGAGATGACGAAACATTTATTCGGTTTCACTGTCGTAACAGCCGGCCGAGGGAAAAGCTTACTCCAAAGTGGCCCGCGACAAAAATGAGTTTGACACCCCTGACATAATGCAATGTTTATGGAATGTGGGAGGAAGCCAGAGATCCCGGTGCAAGCCCACGCAAAGGGTGAAGTAGACCCACTACCCACTAAGCTCACTGTGTTGACCCACAGTCACATGTAGGCAAGGCAAGTTCATTTGTATTTTATTTGTCTTGCACATTTCATGTACAAGACAATTCAAAATGCTTTCAATCAAGCTAGCTCTTCAAGTGGTGGCAGTGACACATCTGCTTGGCCAGTGAGAAAAAGGCAGCAGTTTGAGAGTCACAAAATCATGCTTGGGGGGGGGGGGGGGGGGCAGCTGATTACTCACTAAAAATAGGATGTTTTACTTTCGCAGAGGTGTCATCGAGTCGAGCCATTCTGGTAAAGAGGCATTAGCAGGTCGAAGCATGTACTTGTACCTTTCTCTGGAAGGTACAGCTAATCCAGTTACAGATTTAAGCAAGGAAAATGATTCCATCCCCCTTGACTTGGTCGGCAGCAGGGTTGGCATTGTTGTGTCCCCATTTGGGAGAGAAGAGAAGTTCTTTCCCCATTTCTCCATTGCATTAATTCCTCGTCACGTTTAAACAAAACGTAGGATAACTCCGACATATTGTGTAAGTCAGCTTTACTGCACTGTGATATTACAAACAAGCCCTTCTGAAATTCTATTGAAACACTGGAGCTCACCTTCATTTTTCAAATTGTGGTTTTGCGTCAAGGGGACAAACGTTCCCACAGACTCCGATATGGACCTCCAGCAGGCTGAGCACTTGACAGGCAAAGAAAAGATGGCCCTTGCTCATGAGCGAGTGATTGGGAAACAAAGGGCCTTCTTCCAAGAAATCCTCCCAGCGTGGGCCAGACAGTGAAGGGAACCTCGACACCCCCAACCCCCTTTTACCCTCCTTTACCCTCTCCCCCTCCACTCACACACGCTGTGCCAAACAAAGCCCTGAACGGCAAACCACTGTCTGCATGTCGCACATGTATTCGGAACAACGCATACTTTCACCAGGCAGACGTGACAGCTATAAGTGAATAACAGCAAAACCGTGACAGTATGGAAGACAGTGGCTCATCTAAGCATATAATCTCTCCCTTGTCTTCCAGGCTTTCTTTCTCACTGGTGCATTTCCTCTTCTCCCTCGCAGACGCAGGAATCTTCAGAATGTCACATTGCCAGGAGGGAGACCAGGCGCAGCAATGAACTTGGCTAACCCCTTTGGAAAAAAGGAAAATGAGTGGAACCTGTTGCGCCGCAGTCTCCGCTTTGGCACGGTGGTCTGTTTTCTTGCTACCCTCAGTCTCCTCTTCAATGAAATCCATAAATAAATAAATATATATATATATATATATATATACACATACATACACACACACACACACAGACTGTTGCTCCGCAGTCTCCATCAGATTCAGACACGGAAACTTGATTTATTACTGTCAGGAAATGATGCCACAGCACCCAGTTTTTCTCGGTGCCCTAAGTCTCCCCAATAATATTTTTGGGGGGGTGACCAACCGCGAAGGTCACAAAATTGGTGTACCGTATTTCTGCAGAGCCTCCACATTATCACAATAGTTTGTGCTCTCGCTGCCTTTAGTCTCCTGTCGGATTAAATTGAAATAACACAATTAGCGTACCGTGTTGCTGCGCAGTGTTTGATTTTGCCGCAGAAGCGTGGTTTATTGCTGCCCACAATATCCTCTCAAATGAAATTGCCTCCTTATAGAAAACTTAGGTGACAAAATTAGTGTCCTTCACGTTGTCCATCTGAAAAGGAAAGTAAAGTAACCCATTTTCTTGACAATAATATGTTCTATTCAACCCGACTAATCAAGACAAGGTGCCATTTTGCCACTTGTCGTCGACTGAAAATGACATCACAGTTGCTCAGGGCTCAAAAACGCCCAATCACGGTTCACTCGTTTTCTGGGTTTAGTCATGTGACTTTTGCAAGCTCAGCTTTGAGGCACTGTGATGTCATTTTCACTCGACAGTAAGTGGCAGCACGAGGGATGGGAAAAACAAGTGGAATTTTATTTATTTTTTTAAGAAGATAATAAAACCTTTATTAGTCTCGCGATGGAGAAATTCCCGATTCACAGCAAGTTATGAAAGGAAGAAGTAGAACAACAAAATATAGGAGCTGCTGGAAAGGCAGCCACTCACGCGGCGCCATTTTGAAGTCAAAATAACAAAAATAACACAACACAACACAAAGGACACAGACAGTCGTGCAATTTGCTGCGTCATTCATATTTTACAGAAGCAAGATGAATCAGAATGTTGCTCTCAGACTCCTCTTGAATAAAAATGTCTCCTGACCCCAGGCTGCACACAGTACAAAATACAGGGACCCTTATTCACCTCCGTTTTTGTTGTTTGTTAGAATGTTCTAATTCAAACTGATGTTTAATGTGGCATGTCTTTTGGCCCGATACTAATTTGAAGTGGGGAAAACAGGCCAGTTGTGCAGCTACTGTTCACTGTCAAAGTGAAAACACACGATCCATTCACCTAAATAACATCCTTATGTCTTGTTTACTTCCAGTCGAAACCTTTTTTTTTTTTTCCTTCCTGCCTGGATCCACTGGAGTGAGACGCTTTAAAAAGTCAATTAGTAGATTTACAATCCTTTCGCCTGAGGTCTCGGGCAAAAAGGGAACAAGAAATGAGACGAGTACTTAACGCCAGTAAAGACTGCCACCATGTGCAATGAAAAGCAATAGATCCAATAACGCAGAGCCATTATGTCCCGGCTATTGATTCTGAGGTGACGGCAGAAATAATAACTTCCCCACATAAACTCAATGGCTAAGTGTCAATATCGTACAACAGACACCTAATGGCTCTGCCAATGTAATCGTCGTTTTACGGTCAGTGGAGGAAATAATGAACCGCGATGTTGGCTTTGGTGTTTTTAAAGATTTTGATATGGAACGCTTAATGTCCAGTGTCAATAAAGAGTAAGGTTTTACTGGCAGTCTAAAATAACTCCAAAAAGACCATTTAAAGACGATGGGGGGGGGGGGGGGGGGGGGGGGGGGGTTACACGACTTCGGATTATTTAAGTCGATCTGAAATTTTCTATCAGGTGTTAGTTTGTCTATTTTTGCTGGTAATTAAGCTCACGTTCCCCCAAACGATCAATGGAAGAAATCAGTTCAAATTTTGGTAAATGTAAAAGTAAATGGCCCAAAAATAAAAAATAAAAAAGACGAAAAAGTCAGCCTGACTCTTTGCACCCAAAAGTGAAAATAGGTAAAACAAATTCCAAGGCGCTGTGATGGAAAACTCTCTCTCCCGATGCACACGACACGAGTGTGATGGAGAATGCAAAGCGATTAAGTGGAAAACGCGCTGGAGTCTGGAAGTGTTTTAATAAGCTGGAAACTATTTCCAACAGACTTTACAGAGGCGATGCTGACCGAGGACAAAGGGCTCCATTGTCAACGCGCTGCGCGTATTTTGCTTCACCCCATCCAATTCGCTTGCCAGGGGGGGGGGGGGGGGGAGACAGACCCCAAAGAACCCCCCGCCCCGCCTCCACCTATGGTCTCCCTTGTCCCTTTTAGGCTCCTCGCCGCCCATCCCGACATGTCTGCGCATCCAGGCGCAGCCGCGTCCACCGCAGAAGCCAGACAGCGCGAGACCTCCTCCGTTGACTCATAAAAAGACAGCATGCCGCCGAGTCTCCCGCGGGGGCCCGCTGCCAATATCCCGATTCAATCTATACAGCCCGATAACCCCAAAGCGGGCCAGTCATCGGCGAAGAATTTCCACCGTTAAAACCGCCTCGCATTCCAGCAACGGGCGTGTCTGCGGGCCTGACCAAATGGAAAAAGAAAGACAGACACGCGGGGAAGCATTTCATACTGCTTTTTTATATTAGGTACACCTGCACAAAGAGCACAAGTGCATGAGAAAATAGCACCTCCTATTTTTTTTCTTTTAATCATACATTAAAACACTTCCCCAAATCTCTTGGCCACCTGTTATGTTTCGTGTTTTATTTTTAGTAAGGATATCTGGAAGAAAAAATATTTCAGAAAAAAAATGTAGTAAAAAATTCGGCTGGCTTTTTCTTAAAAATGATAACAGTCTTTTCATGTTTAATTTACATTACAGGTGTCATCATTCATTTTTGAGCCCCCCTTTTTTTTTTTTTAAGTCTTGCCGAAAATTTGCCTGTTTTGTGGGGGCAGTTCTGAGCCACTTCTATGCAGTGACGGTCTCAAAGGGGGCAGACAGGTCCAATTAATGTCATTTCTATTCTGGCAAATGTTATTCAGTGAACCTCCGCTATACCGTACTTCATCTTTTTTGAAACCCACTGTATTGCAGTTATTTTTAGCGATCATTTTAATTGTCTTTATTTTACAATTCATATTCATCAACTGGTTTTTTTCAGTTTCAGTTTCTCGATGGTCACGGTATGTATCTATCATATAGATATTTTTGAGTAGGTTATCTAGTCCCTGAGTCAACCTCAAATGGGGGAAGCCAGCCACCGCATAAAATAAAAGGCATGTTTTTGTTGACGCATCGAACAATATAATGTGCTTCGCCCGATGGAGGTGTACCTCATGTTGCGCCTTGAGCCACTGACGGTAACCTTGAGGCAACGCGGCTCATCGTCCAGCTAAGCGGTGGCAGACGCGTTTCATCTCGACTTACTTGGTCTCCTCGAAATATAACGGTTGTTCCCCAGCCCCAATTCCTACAGTAGTCAAAAGAGTACGCACTCCATAAATCAACACGATCAATGAAACACACGGCGGCGTGCGTGCTCCCTTTTGCGACGCCCGCGGGGGACAAACGGAACTTCCGAGCAGGCTTTCGGGCCAAATGAGGACGTGTCCGTCTCCACGGCAACAGCCATGTGCGCCTCCAGACATTGGGGAGGTGTGTTTACGTGTCGGGACCCGAGCTGATAATTACACACGGGGCAAACCTGTGAAATCTATCTTTCTTCCGAGCTATCCATCCATCAATGATCTACGCAGCTATCTGTCAAGCTCTCGATCAATCATCCATCCATCAATGTGACAATATCGAAATCGAAGCATTCCTAAGAATAATGCCACTTTAAATTTTACTTCCTCCGAGTTAACAAAAATAAAGAACATCACCCTAACAAGTATTCTTTCGCCTTGACTTCAAATGAAAGCTAACCCTGAATCACTTCCTCCACTGAGGCCAAAATGCTTGGAAAGTGCCACTCACCACTTGAGGCTTTTGCTCATCATAAAAGCAGTGGCCGGAGAAGCAAGAGGTGTAAAAACTTTAAAAGCATTACGGGTCTGCCGCACCGTATGCTTCCTGAGCTCCCTCACCGGGTCGCCGGGGGCAGCTGCCTTGTTTTTTTTATTTTTATTTTTTTATTTTTTAATGACGTCTGCGAGGACTCCAGACGCACGCAATGCCAATTAACTGGCTCTTTTGGGAGCGGCAACGGAATCCAGCATGCCGAATAGCTCTTCTTCGACGTGCTTGACATACGTACGACCAAAGGTGAAAATCTAGAGGGTCATAATAGTGCTCTTAGCACAAATTCCACCCCTTAAATTGTATACATCTGGGGAAAAAATCTTGGGGTTTTTTTTGCTTTCAACAAACCCACCCATTAGAAGTACTGTAAGTTGAAAAAAAAAATTAAGCTGCAAGTACCACACCCCCCTTTTCGGAATTCTGTCACTCTACTGAAAAGTATAGTGTCTTTTTTATTTGACATTTTCTCCAATGACTTGTGTGTGCAATCCAGTCTCCACTTGATAAAGTATCCTGTGGAATGTCAATATGTCATAAAATCAACAGCCTTTTATTCCCAAATGGTTTCACCACATGCTACATTTTAAGTAAATAGGAATAAACTGGAGGGGGTTGCAAAAACTTCAGGCAAAGGAACAAAGTGGTGAACATTGACACAATTGACTGTATGAGGTCCATTTAACCTGAAGGTTTAAAAAAAAAAACAGAAATTGGACAAAATTCCGGGGGCTTTCCTTCACAGAAGCATCAACACCATGATCCCACACACAGGAGGAGGATAATAGCACGCATTACACAGGGAGCCAGGTGGAATGCAAAAACAACATGCTTTCCACAAGCAAGCGCATGCCTTTTGCGGAAGAACCGAATCACCTCTTACTGTGTCAACAAAACACAAGAGTCATGTTCCCAGGAACAATAAATTAAACCCAATGGGTGAGAGAGAAAAAAAAAAACAGTCAAGGCAATTTGCCTTTATGCAACTTCCTCCTCTCTGGAAAAAAAATAAGCAAAGCACCACTTTGAGCATTTGTCAACATTCCTGCCTTAATCCATCTGCCTACAGACCATCGAATAGGTCATAAAAATCGGAATGGTGTTGGCGATGTTTGCGTGCTGGGTGTGGGCCGGTCCGACATCAGTCATGTCACGTCAGGCAAGTGAAACGACAGAAAGGAAGCAACCAGGGCAAGTGCAAACCCGCCTGAAAAGTGACCTCAAGTCTACTCGTTCCAGGTGAGAGTGCGTTTCAACCCAGGTGGAACACTTCACTTCTGTATATGTTCCCCTGGTGGAGTAGTGTTCCATGTTTGCCATCGTTTTTGTTTTTTTTAAGGATTTAAAATTTTTACAGCAAGTCCAAATTTTGCCAGGCGCCCCTTCAGTGTAGCACCACATTGTGTTGTAAAATGCCAGGAAACACTGAGGTCTGCTCGAAGAGATGCAGAGGAATTAAAAGCAAGATGAGGCAGAGGAGATGCCAAATCAAGCTGACAGGAATACCAATTGTTCGCATCTAGTTAAGAAAATATGCCACAAAGTGCGACTGTATGTATGTATGTGTTGCTGCGCAGCATGTGTTCAAGTCGCAATTGTTTCAAGGTAGTCAAGAACTTGTATCAAAATGACATTTTAACTATTCGATTATATTTATTTATTTTTTAAATATATTGTTTTGTCTTTCGACATTGTTCCTGGGACCAGACTTTGGACCTCTGTGTCTTAGCCATCCACTCCCACGGAGGCCTGCTAATCATCTCCATCCTGTGAAGGAAAAGCCAATTTAGGAAGGATGAATGAGGATGGCAGCAGCTCCCAGGTGACGCAGCCTTTCCCGTTTCTGCAAGCGGAGCCGGAGCTCCAGTAGGAGGGGATGGTTGGACCTCCAGAGACCTCTATATTTATCTGACACGGTAACAAGCCGTTGTCAGGCGGCGGCACGGTGTAGTACAGCTGCGAAGGTTCCCACTGTGAAAACATCACCGCAGCTCTCATCCCCTATTTGGACCCGGGAAGGGATGACGGGCAGCATGTCATCACTCTGTGACTCATGGCACGGACGGAAAAGAACAATGGTTGGCTCATCAGCAGTACTTGACACGTTTCAAAGTTGAGAGCTGATGCCTCCCACCTCAACATCCCCCTGCATCCCCGCAAAACCACCAACTCCCACAAAGGAACAACTGGTGTAACTCTGTTGTGTTTGTTTTCCACTGGCTTGCTGAGGCGGCTGGCTAAGGAGCTGATGCCTGTGCCAAAAGAGCTGGGGAGGCCGCCACCTGTGCCCATTAGCCAGTGCGCTGACAACTGCACCGGACCCCCGAGGGAGCCCTCCCAAGAAGACTAGAGAGAAACGGGAAGGGGGAGGTGAAGGTCATTTTGATCGACATTAGACAAGGGATTATTTTATGGATTGTCTTCTGACTTGGAAAAGCATGCAGCCTATCGCCCAAGAGCAATTCCTTCACATGCGCACAATCTTCCCCGTAACTGCAAACAATCACAATCACAATCACGGGCATCCATGAAATACATGAAATTTGCCAAAACGTTGATCTTGTGATTGTGCTAACAGTAGTTAGAAGCTTGACTATGGTGAAATTGATTTGATATTAAGAACTGGACAAACATCATTTACTAAACTCATGTTAAACCACTTCCAATAGCGCTTATCCCAAGGCAGGGACCAAAGTTCAAATTCTTTAGCGCTAACCACAACGGGCACAACCCTAGACATTGTATGTTCGTGTTTCAGTGATGAATAATTCACGTGAAAGTGACGTCCAATAGAGACACACAAGTCAATGCTAGTGACTGCTGATGCTAAAGAGTAAACCGCTAGCTAGCACACCGCGGTACAGGCACCACTTCAGAATCATCTATTCTACAAAAACACTTGCCATGCCATGCCGGCCAGCAACGGCAAGAGGACGTCAGGACACACTGAATTAAAAATAAAGTTCTATCCGAGAGCCAACATCACGTCAGTCAAACTCCTACAATAGGAGGAGAGGCTAGCGGAGTGATTTATTGCTATTGTGGCTAGCTTATTTTCAGGTAACGACATGTGCACAGTGGAGGAAGCCTTAATAGGTGGGGTGTCTCAGTGTTCTGAGGTTTGTGACACATCAGAGATGACGCAGAGTGACATCTTTAAGTAGACATTGCTCCCTGCTCAGCCTGAAATATTCCGCGAATAGTTCTTGGCTGAACTGTAGCTCACAAAAAAAAAAAGCAGCAATTTAAAAAGAGCTTCACATTCAGCCATATCCTATCGACACATACTCTGCTAGATTCTATTTATAGAAATGAAATGTATTTCAACCACAAGTAGCGCGACGAAATCTTCTTACCACACACAAACCACACACGCACACACAAATACACACATACACTGATTGTATTGATCTTTTTTTTTTTTTCGTTACTACTGTTTTCAGAAATCATGCACAGACATGTTATGTCACTGCCAAGTTGGCCCAGCCATGTGTGAATGAGTGTGTCATATGAAAGCAAAGTATGCGTTGGGTTCCGGGGGGGGGGGGGGGGGGGGGGGGAGTCAGGATGGACAAGGATGATGAGAGGACGACAAATAAAACCCACCAGCCCACCGCCGCCGCCTTTTGTGCTTCCTGCCATTTAAAGCAGGATTGAGAACGACCGCCAAGGGCCCCCGCAACTCCGCGACAGGAAGTTATGCGATTCAAGCGGTCTTGTGAATGAGTGGTGAAAGCAGTAGGATGAGTCACAGCCTCAGCGCCGCGCAACCAGACGGCACCGCGGCGACTGGATGCCTGCAGTAGGCAACGATTTGTTGGGGGGAGAGGGGGGGTGAAATAAACAGTCGTTCTGTGTGCGAGCCTTCGCGGGGTCTTTAAAAGCGCGGTCAAGTTCAAGTTAAGACATGAAAATGAAAACCGGCCAATCAAACCGTTGAGCGAACTTATTTATAGGGCTGAAAAAGCAGCAGTAATCACTGCATCATCAGCATGAAAAGGCCCGCTGTTCAGATTCTGACACACTTTACAACTGTGTCATCGAAAATGATTTGCTAACATGCCATCAAACTCAAACATTACCCAAAAGCAACCCAAAGTCCGTTTCTGCTGAGGGGTTTGGTAGCATTTTTTTTTCTTCTTCTTCTGCGTTTTCATGGTGAAGTGTCTCGAAAGGATTCCTCTGTCCTCATTCAGCCTTCACATCAACTCCAGACAACTCTGATAAACAAACATGCATGTGTTGTGGTGTTGATCTCCCGAGACACGCGTCTGAGGGACTTGGTTTGGGGGCTCCCTCCCTAATTGCTTTACACAGCCCTGAAGATTTGGTTATTTTCCTGGACTGTCCGCTCATTTGCACCCACATTTACGGGTGTGAGTTGTACGACATAGACAACCGTTTCAGGGTGTCCCCCATCTACTGCCCGAAGACAGCACCCCCCGCGACCCTTATGAGGACAAAGCGGATCAGAAAATGGATGGATGGATGGATCTACTCAGTACATGACTAAGAAACCTCAAGGACAGATTCAAAAAAGTAAAGGGTCTAGAATATATATATATCCATCCATTTTCCGAACCGCTTGATCCTCACTAGGGTCGCGGGGGGTGCTGGAGCCTATCCCAGCTGTCTTCGGGCAGTAGGCGGGGGACACCCTGAAACGGTTGCCAGCCAATCGCAGGGCACACAGAGACGAACAACTATCCGCGCTCACATTCACACCTAGGGACAATTTAGAGCGTCCAATCAGCCTGCCATGCATGTTTTTGGAATGTGGGAGGAAACCGGAGTACCCGGAGAAAACCCACGCAGGCCCGGGGAGAACATGCAAACTCCACACCGGGAGGCCGGAGCTGGAATTGAACCCGGTACCTCTGCACTGTGAAGCCGACGTGCTAACCACTGGACTACCGGGCCGCCATTATATATATATATATATATATATATTTTTTTTTTTTTGTGGTACCAGTGACTTAAGTTGAGGATTGTATGTCACAATGGAATTTAAGAGTTTTTTCACAACATAGTTGGATTTCTCTGGTCCAATGCGGATTGTAAACTTGATCCCGTTCAAGTCCCTGTTGGGTTTCGGGCGTCACAACAAACCATGTGAAATAGACATCTTCCCTTTTTGGTTTGCAAGACTATTGCAAAACCCAATACAAGATGGCAGCGTACAAACACACCGATAATCTGGCCAAGTTTGAGAATTCTTAGCCCCGTCGCATCAAAGTGTCAAAGGCTTGATGATCGGATGATTCAAAAAGATTATTTTGAACCTTTATCCTGCTCTAAGAGTTGTTGTTTTTTTTTTTGGTTTGCCTGATCTGCTCGGAAACTAGTCAACGTTAAACCAGTTTCATCATTAGTTTGGCAAATTCCGATGTGTGTGGGGTCAACATCAATAGGGGAAGACATTTTCTTAGCCATCTTTTTTTTTCTCTCATCGTATGGAATCTCTCGGGTTAAAGAACTCAATCAAGATGGGCGTATCGCCCTGCCAGGTGAGAATTACCAGAGGAGGACATACGCATCAAACGCTATAAGTTCTTTTCATGACTCAGTTGTGGGGGAAAAAAAAAAAAAAGCCCCTGATCCGACATCTCAAGAGGAGGCCTCGCCGGGAGAAGATGATGGATCCAATTAGTCAAATGCCTGTCAGGTGGCAGGCGCGGATGACGGATGGAGCGGAAGATCTTTGGTATTAATGCTGGCAGGCTGCCCACGCCGCCGACTAAATGGAGCGCAGTGCAAACGCTGCATGAGTGGGCCATCGGATGTTCATTCGCACGTTTCCTTGTTGGAAATTTCTGATGTTTTCAGCAAAGTAGCATTCCTCTTCAGAGTTAAGTCGAGTGTCTGTCAAGACATTGTTATTACGCTGCACTCCAATGATGCTCCTTTTTTTCCACTATGAAGGGGGGTCCTCGGTTTTAAATAGCACGCCAGTCTTACGGTGGCTCGATAGACGTGAGAAAAAGCACTCGGCGTTCAATGCCTCGGTTGGAAGGAGAAACGCCAACAAATGAGGACAACTGAGAATGACAGTGTCCCGTTTGGACTCCGCAATAAGGAGCAGGAGACAAAGGGCCAGCTGCAGAAGTGGAGACTGTGGAGCATAATACTGCATCGCCAAGACACAGCAACAATGTTTAGCAGGCAAAATATTCAACTTATAAAATAAATAAATAAATAAATAAAAAGCACCCAGTAAAGAATTACTTGTACCACTTAGACACGATTGGACAGGATCTGGTAACAAAATGAGAGCAATAATCATCATCAGCGGCAACAGCGTGTCAAAAGCAAATAGCTGACCGGAATTAAAGCCCAGGCTGTGTATTCCCTCACGACTCAGTGAACGGGAATCCTACTTGAAAGACTGAACAACTCCCATTCCAGCAAAGCGTAAACACATAAAAATCGTAACACCTCCAAGATCACGAAATCTTGAAAACAGGCATGAAGGGAGCCCAGTCTCACTACAGCGAGAATAAATCATGTGGAAGCCCCATGAATCCATCATCAAGTACGACTCACTTTGGCTACTCGAGGTGCATTTTCCAGTAACTTTTTTTAACAGCATTGCTTACTTTAGGGAGCTAAAAACAACAACAAATACGATTCCCCAAAACAACAGACGAAGATAATTACAAACATCATCTCTGCAACTCTAAAATATTTGCTGGATAATTTTGGGGAAATCTGGGTCTCCATATGGCACACAAAACAAGACAGTGCACATTCCGACTGTTAAAAGAATAAAAAAAAATAGAAAATCCCTCCCGTACTATAAAATGACATTAGGTCGAAGCGTTCAGCCCAAAGATATCCAGTGGCTCCCTGGCAAGGAAGACATAAACATGAACAAAACTCTCCCGGGTCAGCGCAACGGCTCTTTTAACAGCAAAGGCTGCAAAATGCTTTAAGGCTGCAGAGACTTCATGTCGGGTTCAAGACAAGGACACACAGACACATATACAATAAACAAAAAAAAAAGTCAAGCACTAAACATCTCCCTTGTGTAAAAATATCACCTTTTCTTACTAGACCATCACAGAGATTTCTTGGAAGATATCCCAATAAAGGATGGATGGTTGGTTCATTATATAATACTCTTAATTGTGGTGGTGAATTATCAATTCATAAATAAATAAAAGTTTCCTGAAGTGGAAATTGTCTCATTTTCATGAAGGACCACTGTGGCCGAAAGGATGCGAAGAGGTTTTGCCGACAAACCCGCCCCGAGAAGCGGCCCCGTGTAATCGTGAATGACTTTCCGACAATGTAGCTTTGGGCCCCGTCTGAGGCAAAAACGGGACCTGAAAAGGCTATTTGAAGCAGGCCAGACACTTTTTAGTCAAGGCATCCCCCCCCCTACCACCTGACTTCCTGGTGCCCCCCTACCCCAACCCCCCACTCCAAACTCAAAGCAAACAGCATGTAATGTCAGAGGATCCAAGGCCTGAGCAAACAAGCCAGTTGGCCAGCGCCGCGGAGATGAAGAGTGCTCAGACAAGCGCTATCTGACAGGCGGAGATGTTAACAGCTCCTGATAAGCGGCGTGGAGAGGAGACGAGCGAGGGGAAGCAGCAGAGTGCTGACTGACAAAGACAATCACAGACACAAGCAGGGGAGTGATGGTTTGCTCCAAGTTTTTTTTTTTGTTGTTGTTGTTTTGGGTTTGTTTGTTTTTTTTAAACTCTTTCCAGCCATTAAAAGAGTTTGCAAGTTCTCTCCCATGCCTGCGTTGTTTTCTCTGAGTACTCTGGTTTCCTCCCATACACCAAAAAACATGCATGGTAGGTTACCCTCCCATCCATTCTCCGAACCGCTTGATCCTCACTAGGGTCGCGGGGGGTGCTGGAGCCTATCCCAGCCGTCTTCGGGCAGTAGGCGGGGGACACCCTGAATCAGTTGCCAGCCAATCGCAGTGGTAGGTTACCTGAACTTTAAATTGTGGGAGTGGGAGTGGTTGTCTATGCGATTGGCTGGGAACCAGTTCCGGGTTGAACCGACTGCCCAAAGTGAGCTGGCATAAGCTCCAGCAGGCCCGCGACCCTCGTGTGGAGAAGTGGCTCGGATAATGGATGAAAAGTCAAATGCCTCGCCGAAGGCCCAACGCAATTCATGATTTGGATCGCAGAACCTTTTTTTTTTTTTTTTCAAAGACAAGTCGTTTTATTTTAACCTGTATCACATTGGTTTTTAGTTTGTGGCTGTTTCTGGAGTTTGTTTATTTTTATTGTTGTCTTATTTTCACAACTTTTGGAGATTTTACAGATGACTTTTTTTTTTTTTTAACTGACTTTTTCGCTCGAATGTTATTTTTATCTGCACAACTTTGGGGGATTTCACAGCAGGAAGACACAGAGCAGCGGCTGACAAGCACAAGCAGAGGCACAGGGAGCAAGGATTTCTTTTATTACGAGGTTGTTTTCACTCCTCCGAGTGCTTGGCGTTGGCGAGAGCTTATTGTCGAACGGGTATACTTGACATTTGTCTGACATTTTCCCCCCTTTGAGCCTCTTTTCACACGCCTTGTCAGTCCACAGCCACTCCGCACAACATTCTCACAGAGGTCCAGCGCCCCGTTAGAACATTAACTCGCCTTAGTGTGTCCACCATCATTTCTGAAAAGTGTCGTGCTGTCTGGTGAGTGGACAAACATGTGGCAAGCAGACTTGCCGTGAATGAGCTGTGGAAGGCCGGAGGCTACGGCAGTGTGCTATATAGGCAGACAACGTGCTTCCTCGCCTCATGGAGTGTAATTAAAGAGGAGGCTGGACCGTATTGACGAGGAAAACCGCCGCATGCCCTTGAAGGAACATCTGCACCGGAGAAAAATAAGCCAATTATGTTGCTATGTGCGTGCGTGCGTGTCCGTGTGCGGGAAGGAGAAGGCCGTTATATGAAGTCTTTAAAGCGGCTGCCCCAAGGAATCTTCGACTGTTTATTTTCCACCTTACATTTGTCACATGGAATTCGCTTTAAAAGGGGACATGCAGAATTGGTAGCGTTCATTTTCGACAGAAGGTAGTTCAAAGTGCAATTTGGGTTTTCTTTTTATGTTTTGGTTGAGCCATTTCCGTCAGAATACTGGCATTTCACCATTGTTGCCACCCATTCTGTCCACACTAGTAGGCAGTTGCAACGTTTCAGCCTAGCATTTCATGACAAAGAATGTGTTGCTTACATGCCCTTTGTTTAAAGGGACCCTTACATGAGGTTTGCAGCGACGACAACCATCTTCCAGAAGCCCTAATACCAGATCAAAACACTTTTTGGAGTGAAATTCTGCCTTGTTGCAGAATTACAGGCTCCACCAGTAAGGTCTACTGTTAGCCTAGCATGACCGAGATCGGATTTTGGTGGGCGTAGCCATGGCTGGCTTCTGTTTACAAAATGAGTTGGTTGGGGCCAAGGGGTGACGGAGTCTTTCACATCCGTGTTTGTCATTATGAAATACATTTGTAAAGAAGCAGCTCTGTTCTCTCCTTTCAGGGCTGGGAAGGAGTCACGCAAGACGTGCTACTTACTCACCAGCTTTCAGCTAGCATCGATGTTGCATCAACCGGGCTGTTAGCTAACAGCTAACGACTCAAAGACGGCCACAATATATCACAGACTGAAGGAAATTATTCGGAAAATGGACTTGGACAGGTTTACTTGCTGTTGCAGAGAGAGTTGATATCAATGTGAGTGAAATATGTCTTGCTCATCCACATTCGTATTGACGCAAATTGCTGAAACAGTCTTCAGCAAAATGTTTGCCACAAACTAACACACGCTTTGGGAGTTATTCGGGGATATTCGATGGCTAAATAAACCGCAACGACAAACAGCCCATTTGATAGGACCGTTTGAGCTATGGTGATCCAAACAGCCTTAGGCAAGGGGAAACACAGGTTGTTTTTCTCACAACTTTTGGGACTTAGAATGGGGGACACACATTTATGATCAAAAACCTCAACAAACAGAGAATTTCATGTCAGGGCCCCTTTAATTGAGGAATTCAAACAAAAACAGGACAGTTGTCTTTATTGTGCAAGCACTAATATAATGTAGGAAGCAGGCTGAGGTAAGAAACGAGCTGTCACACACGCTAACTTCGTCTTCAGGCGACCATAAAAAAACGGCGCACCTGAAACCAAAGCGCCCCCCGCCCCCCTGCGCGAAACCAAAAGGGAAAATGCTTTAATGTCTTATGCCGACCAGGTGGCTAACCTTACTATTTGTCGGCAACCAATACAGATTCCCCGAGGGAGGAAACCGCCACGGCCTTATTTTTCTCCTCCGCGCTACCATCATGCTTTTCATTTTGATGACGCGCGAGGCTCCATGGCTTGGGGTTGCGAAATAACTTACAAATGAGGTCCTTATATCCCCCTACATATGAAGGCTCGTTTACCGTGTGCTTAGCCGGGCGTTTTCCTCCTGGAAATCTCACGAAACCTGACACTCTTGATGAGGATGAGCGCGTTCACAAAAAAAATATTCATCAGGCAGAAATCAAAACGTTCAGTTCACACTTAAGGAAATGGATTAATGTAAAATAGGTCTCCTTCAAGGGAAAGTCTCCCCATACTATGTTGCTAAATATATGTCACCCGGCCTGTAACATCACAATATGGCTTTGTTGCTACTAAGCTAAAGCCGCAGTGTCTTCCTCGGCTGCTTCTCATTTTCCCACAGTGTCCCTCCCTCAAATCTTTATCTGCGGCCTCGAGACTTCAAGGCCCCTCTAGATGAATGCGTTTAGCCTGACCTTGGCCCGGGCCTCTGAGAACTCTTTTCAAAACATCCTCCTGCGTGACAAAACAACACAGGGTTTCACCATATAACAACCCAGACGCACCTCCCGCACGGAAGAAACCAACGGGACTCCAAGGTCGCGTTAACTCAAAAGCACCATTGACAACATGGTCGCGGTTTGCGGATAGGGGAGACTTCGAACAACATATATATTTTCGAGCAACGTAAATCTTTTAATTCCGTGGCCGATGTTTTATGGATGAAAACAATCAACGGCAGCACGTGGGTCAGCCCACCACGTTCACAAATCAACTGAAAGCACAATAAAGTACGGCAGGGAACCCACTGGGGAAGTCACTAGGGAAAGGTCGCTAGCTTGATTTCCACTCTTTGTTCTAAGGGCTGCGTGGAGGAGAAGACCGGGGGATGGTTGTTTGTGACTCCCAACCGACCATGGGAGCAGTAAACAAGTCTCTGATAGAAATGTTTTCCCAGCATGATGGGCGTGAGAGGAAAAGGAGACCAAGGTAAAGACAAAAGTTGCAGACAAAAACAATCTCTCAATGAGTTTCTCTGGAATTGATCTTTGACATATGTGAGACATTAGATATTACGACTTCATTCAGCAAACTCTTTTGTGATTGGTGATGCTTTACAATAAAAATTGTGAAGAATCATTAGTGGATCCAAATGGATGACTCTTTGCATGTAAAGGCTTTTGAAATTAGACAGAAGGACCCCGAATTTAAGAAAGAAAAAAACCCCCACCATTGGCCTCTTTATGGTGCAAACGAAAAAAAGTGCGTGACCCTCCCCGTACGCTCGAATAATCATCCCTGACCTCCGGAAGACAATGTTGCAAACAGTGCATGGGTGGCCAAAAGGAAGCAAGTCGAGGAACATAATATGCTGAGAAGAAAAGACTCCGCGGCAGCATCAACCAATTAACTCTAACTTGGAAGCTATGATGGAGCCACAAAAGAGCTCGGGAATGTGGCATTGCCCATTCATCGAGGATACGTGCTTCTGATTGAGGCTCGTTTGTGTGAATTTCCTCATGGGATTCTCTCAAAGGACAAAACCCTGGAATTTCCCCCAAGATGGCTTCTTCGAACCAAAATGCTTGACATCCCGTTCAATTTACACACACGAGCCACTGATACTTTTTCATGGGGCCTGTTATGATGTGCATGTACCGGTACATCCAATTTGTTGTTGGCAGGTGAAACCAGAGACAGGGCCCGATTTATTTTTTCAAACTTTTCAAGAGTCAAGGTAATTCAATGTCGTCCATATGTCTGGATAAACGGCAAATGAGCCCTTCCAAAACCCCAAAATTGTGGAATTCTCAATATCAATCTAGTAGTGTAAACCATAAATATTCCACACATTTTGATACCGAAATTAGGCTTGACACAATCATGATTTCTTTGGTGTCATCTCGAACCATCATAGCGCGTTACAGAAAGGGCACAAAAATTGAATGGAAACTTCGTAGGGGTGAGTGTTTCATCAAAAAATTTGCATTCACCCACACACACACAAAGAAAATTTGTTAAAAGCGAACCATGAATAGGTGGGAGTCATTTGACCCCTCCTCTGAAGACATGACCTCACCACTGGGCCAAAGTTAAAACAGGGATGACCCTCCACGGGATACTTCAATATGCCCCCTTTCATAAATCGTAAAAAGGAAGAAAAAAACATTTCCCTAAAGCAAATATTTAACCGAGAAGATCCAGACAGGTAAACGAGCTGGTTTCTTGGCAGAGCGGCGGAGGCCTCGCTAATACCTGCGGCTCTATACCGCCGCGCTCCATAAATAGCCGGAATCCAAAGGAACGAGGAATGCCTATAATGAACAGAGCGCAGATGTTTGCACTGGCGAGGCGAGGACGGAAATGAAGGGAAAACACGGCGCGGCTGGAAGGGATTTGTCCGTCGCTGTTTGCCGAGATCGTAGGAAACAAAAACCGGCAAACAGCGCTTACCTTTCTGACATCTGTTGGAGGTCCAGCATCGATACTCCTGCTTGTTATTGAAACTGGTCTGCTGACACAGGGGGTTGTCCTCCATGATGCCGGGGCAAACGTTATCGCACTCCTTGGCCTTCTTATTCCCACTCACGATGTTGTTGAACTCGGCGTCCATGATGAGAGACCAGTCCACCGAGTCCAAGTAGCACAGCTCGGGGTTCTTCTCGATCCGGATGGCCCCGCGGGTGACGTTCCTCAGGTTGTACAAGCCGATGTCCTTCAGGCTGGTCATCTCGTAGATCACGAGGGCATAGTTGTAGAACAGGTTGCGTCCGCGGATGACACTTAGGTTGGGGAACAGCGTGCTGAGGCTGTCCAAACCCGGTACGCGGAACAGCAGTAGGTAGTCGGTGATGACGGTCAGCTTGGGGAAGCTGAGCGAGCGGAACACCTCCTGGTTCTTGGTCTTGCTGTTGTTGGTCTTGATGAGGAGGATCTGCAGGTAACCCTCCACCACAGTGCAGTTCTCCAGGCGCTTGAACTCGCTGATGTCGTTCCGGATGTCGATGCTGGGACCGCAGACTGCGAAACGAGAGAGGAGCACGTGTCAATGGATGATGAAGGACAGATATCAGCGGAAATGATGAATTCTTGAGCAGTTGAAGCTTAGAACGGTTGTAATGGCATTAATCCAGCCAAAGCACATCCATTTTATTTTTTTAGATGTCTTTTTTAAAATCAAGAAAAATACAATAAAAGGAGCTACTTTTGTCATGTGTTATCAATGCACGGTATTCATGTGTTAGATGTGTGCCTTTAAGGGGCGTGGTCTAGATAATGATGCTCGGTGGCGTTGGCCTGTTAATCTGTGTTTGAGTGTCTAGGAAAGGAGTTGTGACCTACAGCAGCTCACAGCAATTTTATTTACCTAACACTTTTCATATATTAAAATATGCAACACAAGGTGCTTTACAGAGATGACTTATTGGCAGTTTTAGTGCTATTTGTGAAAGAGCAAGATGCCGCCGAAGGCTCGTCTAAATAGGAACGTAATGCAGTGTCAAGGAAGTAAGATGAAGTGATACATCTTAACTGAGAGTCAAGCTTGTATGTCAGGGAGGTGCCAAGTTTGGCCCGGGTTATCACTGGAAGTTATGGAGTGTCTTCACCTGATTGTGCAAAAGCATGAGCACTTTCGGTGCATTTTTTTCCCCCCAATATGTAATCCATTTATTTAAAAGGGGGAAGTAAAGTGTTTGGGGATCATAGTTTGTGACACATTTGCAGTTTGAGCGAGTGATATTGATCATTCTAAACCGTTTGAAGGTGGGCTGTCATTTATTGTATCAACCCTGCGTTGGATCAGCATCATTTTTAATCGGAACGATTTTCTGGGACCGTATAATCCTGTTCATTCAGACTGCAGGTGTTAAATTCAAGGCCCAAATTCTACATCAGCCCCCTACTGCATCATTTGCTGACAAAATCTCAATTCAATGTTTTCTGAAAATCTGTGCTGGAATTCATTTTTCTTCATTTTAACCGCATTTAGAAACTGTTCTTTTCAGTGATGCTGGATGCATAGATTAGAGCAGGGGTGTCAAACTCATTTCATATTGTGGGCCGCATACGGCCTCGGTCGATGTCAAGTGGGCCAGACCATTAAAATTATACCATACTCTGCTATAAATAACCAAAATATGTCTTTCCTTTGTTTTGATATAGCGACGCACAAGTACATGAGGAAAATGTTGAAATGTACCTACATTTCATTTACCTAACTTTTCATAAAACACCTTAGATTTCCTTCGACAAATGTGCAATTTAATTTTATCATTCACATATATGCAGTGCAACTGATCCCACTGATTGTACAAAGGCACAAAACTTGAACAATTAGTATTTAAAAATATAGTCATGCATTTTAAGATTAAACAAGATTTATAAAGAAAGGATTTTTTTAAACCATTTACACATGTGCATATGAAATCAAAATGTAACCCCCACCTACACTTTACAAACGAAAGAGAAAACAATGACTAGCGGTTAATACATGAATTGCATCTTAATAAAAATATTCATTTTGTGTCTTTTATGCTTTTTTTTCATTTTTAAATTATCCCGCGGGCCTGATCGAACCCCCTCGGGGGCCGGTTCCGGCCCGCGGGCCGTATGTTTGACACCCCTGGATTAGAGTCTCTCTCGCTCTCTACAGATTGCCAACGTGATTTTTTTGGTATATTAGTTATCATTATTCTTATTGTATTAGTATGTTCTATTATTATTAGATAGCCGTGGTATTAAGGGGTGGATTAGGCCTGTGGAGTCCCCCCCCCCACTGAAGGCACCGCCCAAGGACTGCCATTACCTTGACTACAGAAATTGATTCCCTCAAAGAGAAAGTAAACCACAAATTTAGACAAATGGAAAATCTTTAGGGTCAGATTACGTTTCTGGTGGTCTGTATTAAAGAAGCAAGTCATCAGATTAATAAAGTGTGGTTATTATTGATGTGTTAAACATGTCGAAGCGCTCCGCATCACACGCAGTTGATTATTTCGGACGTCAAATAGACCCAAATTGCTCCTCGTCACTTGACACCGCCGTGCCCGGAGGCATCGCGTAAACACTCGAGCACACAAATATCTTCGCAATAAAAGGCACCATTCATTATGGATGTCAAGTGAGTCTCCCTTTTCATTGGCAGTATCGATTACAACACGGGAATTAACACTGGACTGCTTTCTCATAACGTCATTGGCTTTTACTTGAGGTTTTGGTGAGGAAGCGGTAGTTACGGCCAGCAGGTCGTGGCTGGAACGGGCAAGCACCAACTATGGTTCTCCGTTCACATATGTGAGGACATTACAGTGAGCTTTAAAGTACAGTGATGCCCCCTCAGTGCATGCATTAGTTGTGGCGCTTTTATTTTGAAGGTGGCCAATGTCGCTCGCTGGCGCACTTTTTTTTAAGTGCATCCATTTTTAAGTACCGAATCGACTCGGACTCGGCTGCCACAACAGCATGATCGGGACATCCCGAAATAAATCATTTGTACAATCCACCTACATTAAGATTCTTGAAGCTCAAAGGAAAATATGACAGCTACTCAGAAACAAAAGAAAAATCAAGCAATCGAGTATCAACAACATTTACGAAAGATTCAAAAAAAGATTTAAGCGCCTCGGGTTGTTTAACCACATGTCGAAAGTCGGCGCTCAACAACCGGCGACGCATGAGCTCCTTGCTTAAACCTGTTAAGTTCTTATATAGGATTAACTGCTGCACAGTGTGTGTGTGTGTGTGTGTGTCTCTCTCCCAGGAGAGCGACTGGACGTCACCATGCCATCAAGTCAAAACACACAACGTCCACATAAACATAAGGTCTGTTATCCGGCACCTGAATGAGCTGAATTAGCTTGTATTTCCCGATAAACTGCTTCAAGAGCGAAAGCATTCCCTCCCATACAAAAGCACATCGAGTCCGACTGACTCGCTGCAATCAAACTTGAGGCCCCCAGGTTCAAATTATTTTTCCTTTACAGTTTTTCCGAGCAGGAGGGTAAAAACGTGTGGAAGGGGAAGAAGCCTCTCACAAACAAAGGCTAATTTTGTTTGTTCGTAAAGAGAAACCTTCTCCCCCCACCCCACACTTCCTGATGAGGCCATTACACTCGGAGTGGGGGGGGGGGGGGTCATTCTGGAGCAGCTAGAGAGGGGCTGTTCAAACGTTTTGCCCTCGAAGTCGTATACAGAAAACCGAGACACAAAGCAGAAAGCGGAGGAATTATCTTTGCTCTCCACACTTTGTTGAAGAGAAATTCTGTTAGTCGCTGAAAATGTCTTGGTGTTTTTTGCATGTCCAGAAAAGTTTATTCATCATGGTAGTATCAATTACTCTCGACACCCCTACTTTTTCGACAGCTATATCTCCAACGCTCTCTACCCCAACACCCCCCCCCCCCGTTTTTTATTATTATTTTTGTTAAATCGTATTCCAGCTCATGTCACAGTTTAGTTTTAGTGTCAGCCACGGCCTGCTATAAAATAGATGGCGGGCTAAAAAGAGGACCTCGAGCCGCAGTTTGGACAACCCCAGTCTGCTCGAGAGTCTACGTGGGGCGAGTAAGACCTTTTCTGTTGGGCGAAACGCTATCAGGAGGGCTTACCGATATAAACGAAACCACAGGTGTCAAACTCGAGGCCCGGGGGTCCAGATTCACCCCTTGATGTGGCCCGCAAAGACAAAAATCAAGTGTGTCAACTTTCATGATTGTTGCTCAAATCTGTACTAAAATGTGTCATTATAATGTGCGATCAATAAAGTTGATATGTGAATGGTTGTTGTTCGTCTATGTGTGCTGTGCAATTTGCTGGCAATCGGTTCAGGGTGTCAATTCAGTTGTCCATCAATTTGATGTGCACATGTAATAATATGAGAAGGCGATTCAACATTTCGATAGTTTTACAGTCATGTCTAAAAAATAAGAGACCACTCGACCCTCCCATAAAAACAACCGCTACCCTTTTGACAATAAATATTTTAAATGACAATGTTTGTAAGGTGGTGCCTGGAGAGACAAGTTCCGTTGGTTCCATAAACATCGCTACAAGGTTGTAAGCGCATAAGCACAAGAATAAACTTGAGAAGCAAAAAGTTGTCATGTGAGGACAATAAAATCCTAATGTTGAGGGAAAAAAAGCTGTGATATTACATATGGGGGGGGGGGGGAGCTGGAATGGAATCCTAAAGGGAAAGGATGAAGGAGAATCTTCCTCGCCTTCTTCCCCCGCCCTCATTAGGCACGTTAGCCACAAGGAATTCCAATCATTTCCTTGAAACGGGGATGGAAGAGGCTGGAATTTAAGGCTACAGCGTTTGTGATGGCCGCACGCAGGTCCAATCAATTTTTCCAACCTTCGCTTTTGGGGTGGGGGGTGGGGAGCAACTGAATTATGATGAAAAAAAAGCGGTGCAAATTCCCAACTTCTGATCCCAATATGCTTTGAAATGTTTTAGTTTGGGGTTTTTTTCCCACCAATTTTTTTTTTAATCTAAACCACGATTGGAATGCCCGTGACATTCGATCCGTCAGGCTCGGAAACACTTCCAAAAACCAGTGTTTGTAAATACAGTCCAGGGCTACATCCGTAAATGCAACTTAAAACTTTACGAAGCAAAGCAAAAGCCATTTATCAACATCACCCAGAAACGCCGCCGCCTTCTCTGAGCCCGAGCTCATCTAAAATGGATGGCATGTTTGAAATGTCCCTTTTGTCAGGATCTACATTTAAAAAAAAAAAAAAAAGGTTAGAAATAAATCAACATTTTAAATGAGCCGTCAGAATGCATGGCTTGAATGGTCTAACAGTAATTCCACACCGCCTTCACCTTTCGCATAACCAATATCACAAAAATAAAAGGTTATTGTAAAAAGTGGTAAAAAAATTTAAATCGGTAAAAATCTGACTCCTCATTGACATAAACTGGAAGAACTTGAATGTGTCCCATTTCTTTGCTCCGCACACCAGTGGGTAAACATGCCAGTCTCGTCGCATTGGGAGTAATGAGATCTGTCTGCTCGTGTTTATTATTGATAAACCTTGACCCCAAGTCCTCGGCAGCTCCTCCTCCAAACTCCGGTGTCCATCACAAACACAAGCCCTTTTTGTAAACCACCCCTCGCGTCACGCTAATCACAAGCAATCTTAATGACCTCCTAATCTGATTTGAATGGGTAAACAGGGGAGCTACTTTTAAACTAAATTAGTATCCCTTGCAGCTAGCGACGTCTCCGGGGTCAAATATAGACTTTGAGACAGCGAAATTATTTTTGCTGTTTGTCATCACGCAGCTGACACAGAGCACTCTGGGAAAACACATAATT